>NC_090448.1:901671098-902297660 GCF_031143425.1 Pleurodeles waltl | reverse complement strand
CCAAATGCAAGGACATAAGTTCGGACAAGAACTACAGTCAATGGAGCCAGACTACACTCAGAGAAGGCTCCACATCCAAAAGGACACAGGGAAGATAAGTACTCTTCCCCCAATTAGGATGAAAAGAAGACTTGCCTTTCAAGAAAAGGACAAACAGCCACAGGCAAAGGTGGCAAAACAAACAACACCGCCACCATCCCCACCACCATCAATGCACACATCACCAGTAGCCACTCCACCACTGATGCAATCCCCAACTCATACTGAAATGAGTCAGGATGATCCTGACGCATGGGATCTTTATGATGCGCCAGTGTCAGATAACAGCCCAGACTGTTACCCGGCGAGGCTATCGCCACCTGAGGACAGTACAGCTTATACACAGGTGGTGTCAAGAGCAGCTGCATTTCATAACGTCACCTTGCACGCAGAACCTATTGAGGATGTCTTTTTGTTTAATACACTATCCTCGACTCATAGCCAATACCAAAGCTTACCTATGCTACCCGGAATGCTAAAACACTCCAAACAGGTGTTTCAGGAGCCTGTGAAAGGCAGGGCCATAACTCCAAGAGTAGAAAAAAAGTACAAGCCACCGCCAACAGATCCGGTATATATCACGCAGCAATTAACACCAGACTCTGTGGTAGTAGGGGCAGCTCGCAAAAGAGCAAACTCTCACACCTCAGGAGACGCACCACCTCCAGACAAGGAGAGTCGCAAGTTCGATGCTGTGGGGAAAAGGGTTGCAGCACAAGCTGCCAGCCAATGGCGTATTGCCAACTCACAGGCACTGCTGGCAAGATATCATAGGGCTCATTGGGACGAAATGCAACATTTCATTGAACACTTACCCAAAGAGTTCCAGAAGAGGGCACAACAAGTGGTGGAGGAAGGACAAAGTATCTCAAATAATCAGATACGGTCAGCAATGGATGCAGCAGATACAGCTGCTAGGACAGTAAATACAGCAGTAACCATAAGGAGACACGCATGGTTGCGTACGTCAGGATTCAAGCCGGAAATACAACAAGCTGTGCTTAATATGCCTTTTAACGGACAGCAGTTGTTTGGGCCGGAGGTGGACACTGCTATCGAAAAACTTAAGAAAAGACACTGATACGGCCAAAGCCATGGGCGCACTCTACTCCCCACAGAGCAGAGGCACATTTCGCAAAACGCAGTTTAGAGGGGGGTTTCGAGGACAAACTACAGAACCCACAACCTCACAAACAAGGCCCACTTATCAGAGCCAATATCAGCGGGGAAGTTTTCGGGGACAATATAGAGGGGGACAATTCCAAAAGAGCAGAGGGAAGTTCCAAAGTCCCAAAACTCCTCAAAACAAGCAGTGACTTCCACGTCACAAATCCCCAACACCTAACACCTGTGGGGGGAAGACTAACCAAGTTTTACAAACATTGGGAGGAAATAACAAAAGACACTTGGGTCCTAGCAAGTATCCAGCATGGTTATTGCATAGAATTACTCAAATTCCCTCCAAATGTCCCACCGAAAACACACAATATGTCAAAACAACACATAGATCTTCTAGGACTAGAGGTCCAAGCGTTGCTACAAAAAGGAGCAATAGAATTAGTACCAATTCAACAGAAAGGAACAGGAGTTTACTCTCTGTACTTTCTCATACCCAAAAAGGACAAGACTCTAAAACCCATATTAGATCTCAGAACATTAAATACCTTCATCAAATCAGATCACTTTCACATGGTAGCATTACAGGACGTAATCCCACTGCTCAAACAACAAGACTACATGACAACACTAGACCTAAAGGATGCATACTTCCATATACCGATACATCCTTCACACAGAAAGTACTTAAGGTTTGTATTCCAAGGGGTACATTACCAGTTCAAAGTGTTGCCATTCGGGATAACAACTGCGCCAAGAGTTTTTACAAAATGCCTGGCAGTAGTAGCTGCTCATATCAGAAGGCAGCAAATACATGTGTTCCCGTACCTAGACGATTGGTTAATCAAAACCAACACGCAAGAACGGTGTTCACAACACACAAAGTATGTCATAGAAACCCTCCACAAACTAGGTTTCTCACTCAACTACACAAAGTCACACCTTCAGCCGTGTCAAACACAGCAATACTTAGGGGCGACAATCAACACAATAAAAGGAATTGCCACTCCAAGTCCGCAAAGGGTACAGGCATTTCACAATGTAATACAGGCCATGTATCCAAAACAAAAAATACAAGTCAAAATGGTGATGAAACTACTAGGCATGATGTCCTCATGCATAGCCATTGTCCCAAATGCAAGATTGCACATGCGGCCCTTACAACAGTGCCTAGCATCACAATGGTCACAGGCACAGGGTCAACTTCTAGATCTAGTGTTGATAGACCGCCAAACATACACCTCGCTTCAATGGTGGAACAATATAAATTTAAACCAAGGGCGGCCTATCCAAGACCCAGTGCCTCAATACGTAATAACGACAGATGCCTCCATGATAGGGTGGGGAGCACACCTCAACCAACAAAGCATCCAAGGACAATGGGACACTCAGCAGAGACAGTTTCACATAAATCACTTAGAACTACTGGCAGTGTTTCTAGCTTTGAAAGCATTTCAACCTATAATAACACACAAACACATTCTTGTCAAAACAGACAACATGACAACGATGTATTATCTGAACAAACAAGGACGAACACACTCAACACAGTTGTGTCTCCTGGCACAAAGAATATGGCATTGGGCGATTCAGAACTGCATTCGCCTAATAGCACAGTATATTCCAGGGATTCAGAATCAGTTAGCAGACAATCTCTCTCGGGATCACCAGCAGATCCACGAATGGGAGATTCACCCCCAAATAATAAACACCTACTTCCAAAGATGGGGAACACCACAAATAGACCTATTTGCAACAAAAGAAAACGCAAAATGCCAAAACTTTGCATCCAGATACCCACAGGATCAGTCTCAGGGCAATGCATTATGGATGAGTTGGTCAGGGATATTTGCATACGCTTTTCCCCCTCGCCCACTCCTTCCATATCTAGTAAACAAATTGAGTCAAAACAAACTCAAACTCATACTAATAGCACCAACTTGGGCAAGACAACCCTGGTATACAACACTACTAGACCTCTCAGTAGTGCCTCATGTCAAACTACCAAACAGACCAGATCTGTTAACCCAACACAAACAACAGATCAGACACCCAAATCCAACATTGTTGAATCTAGCAATTTGGCTCCTGAAGTCTTAGAATTCGGACATCTAGACCTCACACAAGAATGTATGGAGGTCATAAAACAAGCTAGGAAACCAACCACAAGACATGCAAATAAGTGGAAAAGATTTGTTTATTACTGCCATAATAAACAAATACAACCCTTACACGCATTTGCTAAAAACATCGTCAACTACCTACTGCACTTACAAAAGTCAAAGCTAGCTTTTTCATCTATTAAAATTAATCTCACCGCTATTTCAGCTTATCTGCAAATTACGCATTCAACATCACTATTTAGGATCCCAGTCATAAAGGCTTTTATGGAGGGTCCGAAAAGAATCATCCCACCAAGGACGCCACCAGTTCCTTCGTGGAACCATAACATTGTCTTAACACGGCTCATGGGTCCACCGTTTGAACCCATGCACTCATGTGAGATACAATACTTAACATGGAAAGTAGCTTTTCTAATTGCCATCACATCTCTAAGAAGAGTAAGTGAGATACAAGCATTTACCATACAAGAGCCCTTTATTCAAATACACAAGCATAAAGTAGTTTTACGAACAAATCCTAAGTTCTTACCAAAAGTCATATCACCGTTCCACTTGAATCAAACAGTAGAACTACCAGTGTTCTTTCCAGAGCCAGATTCTGTAGCTGAAAGAGCACTACATACATTAGACATCAAAAGAGCGTTAATGTACTACATTGACAGAACAAAACAAATTCGAAAAACGAAACAATTGTTCGTTGCTTTCCAAAAACCTCATACAGGAAACCCAATATCCAAACAAGGCATTGCTAGATGGATAGTTAAATGCATTCAAACCTGTTACTTCAAAGCAAAAAGAGAACTGCCTATAACACCAAAGGCACACTCAACTAGAAAGAAAGGTGCTACCATGGCCTTTCTAGGAAACATTCCAATGACTGAAATATGTAAGGCAGCCACATGGTCTACGCCTCATACGTTTACCAAACACTACTGCGTGGATGTGTTAACAGCACAACAAGCCACAGTAGGACAAGCAATACTACGAACTTTGTTCCAAACAACTTCAACTCCTACAGACTGAACCACTGCTTTTGGGGAGATAACTGCTTACTAGTCTATGCAAAGCATGTGTATCTGCAGCTACACATGCCATCGAACGGAAAATGTCACTTACCCAGTGTACATCTGTTCGTGGCATGGGACGCTGCAGATTCACATGCGCCCGCCCGCCCGCCTCCCCGGGAGCCTGTAGCCGTTTGAAGTTGATCTTGAACATTTGTTAATTTGTAAATATATCACTTTCAACCACATTATGTACATACATACTTACTCCATTGCATGGGCACTATTACTATAATACACAACTCCTACCTCACCCTCTGCGGGGAAAACAATCTAAGATGGAGTCGAAGCCCATGCACAATGGAGCCGAAAGGGGAGGAGTCCCTCGGTCTTGTGACCCGAAAAAGACTTCTTCGAAGAAAAACAACTTGTAACACTCCGAGCCCAACACTAGATGGCGGGATGTGCAAAGCATGTGAATCTGCAGCGTCCCATGCCACGAACAGATGTACACTGGGTAAGTGACATTTTCCATATATATATATATATATATATATATATTTATTTATATGCGTAAGGTAATGACACAGTTTTATACCTGCATGCAACAAACGTTTTTTGTGTCCCAATCTTGCCTTTTTGAGCTACAGTACTGTAAATGCCCAATTAGAAACGGAAATGTAGGAATGAAAAATGAACAAGTGTAATTAGCAATATCATAAATATCAAATATATGTTTGTGCAGAGAATTTAACTTTAACCTGTTCATATTTGCCGATTAGAACTCCAGTCATGTGTGTGAGTGCATGAAATGCGGATTTACTTTGTGGTTTCACAAAAAAGAATAGGCTTCTTACAATATATATCACCATATGCCTCTTGCTGCACATCGCTGTAGGCCTCCTGCTTACTATAATCATGTGCTCCCTGACGCACCTCATCCTGCACCCACTGCTGCACAGGGTGGTATATGAGCGTGGATCTGCGTGAGTGCATGCCTTTATATCTCGTGGCCTGCGTACGTGTGCCTTTCGATCTTCTCGTACGACGAGCATGAATGACTGTATATCTGTTCGTATGTGACATAAATGGCATCTATAGATTTGTTGGTCTGTACATGTATGTGTGTTCAGTGTGCATGTGCTTTTATATTTGTGCCTGTATGTGTTTGCTACACAAAATCAGAACATAGGCAATTTGACAATAACTCTTATGATTCTACTTTTTTTAAAACAATCAGCTTTTGGTCTTTCATCACTTTTGTGCTGTAATATAGGACGTTATTATTCTTTTTCTTTTTTTTTTCTTCCGACAAGTGTACAATCCCTTATTAATGAGAACATCTCCGCTTCTTCTCAAGGATCCTTTACCTCTCCTCGTTTGTACATATTATCTCCCACTAACCTGGGGCAGAGTTTGGTGTTTCTGACACCATTAAAAGTGCCATTGCTTTGTTCTTGGCATTGCGCTGCTGCACGGCTTCTTTCTGTTTTTAGGCCGCACAGCTTTGGGCAGTGTGTGTCCTGAGTGAGTTTGGTTCCTGGTGGCAGAGGTTCAGGTGTATTCCTTGAGGCTGTTGTTGCCTGCAGGCTCTGTTAAGCTGCAGACACTGCTTAATTTGTGGTTGTTGTTTCCGGTGTGGAGCACCACTACTTATTTTTGAGGGCCGGCACTTAATTTCTGCCTCAAGCATTTACTGCAAGCAAAAGACACTTATGGGAAAGACGGAGGAAGAGAAAAACGAAAAAGCGTCACAATGGGATAAAGCATAAAGCTGCAACAGTGAGCTGAAGGGGCAGGGAGTGGCTGTAAATGGATTGAAGAGTCCCGAAATGGCTTCAGGATTACGTGTTCGCACATGTAATTGCAGAAGCCGCGTATTTAAAAGGAGGGCTTTGGGCACCGGTACGTTTGGTGCCCATAATCTTGAGTTTGCACCCAGAATATCGAGCCCAGAATATCAATGAGACTCAATAGCAAGGACAACAAATCGAAAAAATAGATAAGTAAAGTCTACATTATCTATACCAAACTCCAAATAAATATCTATATATATATATATATGTATATATATATATATATATATATATGTATATGTATATATATATATACGTACTTGGTACAGATATCTTCAAGGTACAGAGATGTGGAGTTAGGAACAGTAAAAGTATACTTCCTTTTTTATGCACTTATCTTTTAGATTTTGACCCTCAATATTCCGTCCTTCCTGTTATTACATCATGATATACTGCTGGCCTATATTCAGAAGTATACCCATATTCATGCCGCTTCAGCACATCAGGAGGTATGGCACAATATATAATTTTAATGGCAAACAAGGAACGCTTGTTCTTACTCAGCACTTACATATGCTTCCAGACCTTTGCTTTTGTCCTACTTTCCTTTGTTCGTAGATATTCTTGGATTACGTCTTCACAATCTCTAATAACACAAAACTTCCCCCGAAATTTGAAAATATGTTTTAACCAATGCAAACCCATAGCGCTGTCTTGTCCCTTTGACTGGAATATTAGGGAAGTACATCTTCATCTCAACGAGGTCTAAAAGCACATTTTCCTGACTGCTGTGTTTTTAAATTAATTGTGAAATGTGTACTCCACTGTGAAATATGCAAAACAATATGTAGCGTTTGCTGAATTAAACCTGTGGTAGATTACCGCTGCCTCTCTGAAATGATATGCTTGATCACTCGTTGTTGAACTTGAAACGTAGATTTTTTAAAACATTTAACAGCATTGTATGAGGAGTGCACCAAACTCCCAAACACAGCCATAACTAAAAAGGTGTAGTTATAGCAAGAAACCTCCACACAGTAATTTTATTGCTAAAAAAAAAACAGTGGGGTAAAGTGACAGCGAGCTATATAGAATAAAGGTTGGGCAAAAAAGGAAAGTAGGTGTATGGGTCGCCTATCATCCAACAAATTACTGTCCAACTGAAGGAAATCTATGGTGACATCTATAGTTTCCGCCAAAACCTTCTGCACTGTTGCTTAATTTGTTAGAACCGCTGCATGACTTTTTTCTCATGCTTCCTCTTTCTGGGGTTTGTCATCCTAATCAGGTAGGGCCGGGCGTTGTTGTGAGACATCAAAAGATCTATTTTGTCCTTCTGTGTAGAAGATGTCAAAGGCTTTTAGCTTTCTCTCTTGCTGGGAACTGTTTTTTTATAGGCCTTGGCTCGCTTCGAGGCATGTTGTTTACAGTCAGTGGGCTACAGCCCACCCACAGGCTTATCATTTGTTAGCTGTAACATCACTCTCATATCCTTCATTGCAGTTTGCCATAGCATGCATGCTTCGTGTCTGTTCTTGTGTTTGGCCCTCACCTAAAGCATGGACCAAATACTTGTGCCCATCCACTGCCCCTGTTGTTTTTGTAGCTGCTTTTTGAAAATTGTGTTTACCCATTCCATACAAGTGTTCCTTTCCCAATTCTTGTTGCTTCTTTTCTGTTTCACCCCGCCTGACCCATCTGTTTTTTCTTTCCACCACCCTGTAATTGCGTTTAAGCACTCCAAACGAGAGCTTGCTACTTTGGTTCCATTCCTATTTCTGTTACAGTAACAAACCAGGAAATGCCATTATCACTTTATTCCATGATGCTTCCCCCCAACCTCACTCCCTCCATCTCAACAGCTGTTGTTCCTACCTCATCGCACTTAGAAGCAGGAGAAGCTCCTGACCTCCCGGCCAGCGTACTGCTCCCTACACTGCTGCCTAGTGCTCACTCTTACTGCCATAGTCCTCTTGCCTGTTCTCACAGTTAGTGCATTTTTTATTTGTATTTTGTACTGTATTGTTGCATTCTGCTATTTTTTTTTCTGTTCCCGACATTTCTTCCAGCTCAATGCCCTCCTGCCTCCCACTAGGCCCTCCCAGGACTACATATGGAGGCCGCAGCACGGCTCCTGTGAACAGGTCCTGACCTCCCAGTCACTGTAACACTCCCCAAGCCACTGCCTGGCACTCACAGTTACTGCCATAGCCCTCTGGTCTGTACTCTCAATTAGTGAATTTTTGGTTTTTATGTTGTATTGTAGTGTTGCATTTTGCTGTATTTTTTTGTTCCCGCCATTTTTTCCTGCCCAATGCCATCCGACCTCCTAGCCCCTCCCATCTCCCTGGACTACATATGGAGTCCGCAGCGCAGACGTGCCTTTAGTGCATCTGCGCTTGGACCGCACCAAGCACCAGGAACCCTGGTTCTTCCACACCACTCTGCTACACCACTGCAGCCTGTTCGAGCCCTTGGTCCCGGGTGCATCATCAACTGCTGCCACAGATACCCACTTGCCATAAAGTACCATTCTCCTGCCTGAACTGCCGCTTCACCTGCAAAACTGAAGCAACCAACAATGCCAGGGACATTGCAAACATGACTGCGCCCACGAAACCGACTAGTACTCCAATGTGTTCTGCTCGGAGCATGGTCACTCAGCAACCATGCCATGGAGATCTGGGACATGATCTCATCTCTCACCCAGGATGTGCTATTCCTCACAGAGACCTGTTTGAACCCCACTTCCGCACCGTACATTGCCAGGATCAAACCAGCAAACCTGAAGAGAGAATTGCCATCATCTACAAGTGCACCATCCACATCAGATGACTCGGCCCAGCTTATGGAGCACCTCATCATCCAGCTTCCCAAAGAGGGAACAAGCTCCATCAGAGGTACCCTCATCTACAGACCCCAAGGACCATGCGCCAGCTTCTGTAACGCCATCCTTGACCTCATCGCCCTGATCGCCATCCACTCCAAGCACTACATCTTCCTAGGGGATCTCAACTTCCACCTCAATGACCCCAGTGACACCAACACAACAGGCCTACTGGAAAGCAAGAGCCATATCGGCTTCAAGAAGCTGGTCACCGCCCCCATCCACATCGCAGGACACACACTTGACCCCATCTTCAAGCCCAGTGATAGTCAAGTTTGACCACATCTCACAACTTATCTGGACCGAACACTTCAGGGTCCAATTTCTCTATGTCAGGACCCACCAATACTGGCACCATGCTCCCCCAGTTCTATGTGCAGAAACTGGAAGAAGATATCAGAAGAACAGTGGAATGACTCACTGAACTCCCACCTATCAGTCACAACATCTAACCTGGAACAGGCTGTGAAGAATTTCTCCCAGTGGTTGACAGTAGTGGCCAACACAATCTCCCAGCCAACCCAGCCATATACAGAGGACCCATCAGAAGGGCCAGCTGGTTCACAGCTGAGCTGAAATCCACCAAAAGCAACTCCCAGCAACTAGAAAGGAAGTGCCGTTCCAGCAAAGAGACAGGAGAAGACACCACCAAAGAGACAGGAGAACACACCACTCAACCAGTACCACTGTCTCCCGAAAGAAACAATAAAGAATGCTCTAGCAGACTGCATAGAAGCCAGCTCAAACTGAAGCAAGGTCTCTTCGCCATTGTGAATGAGTTCCCCTACCCCACAGCCACTGAGAACAACATCACCCCTTCCCACGGCTGTGCGACACCCTGGGTGGCTTCTTCCATGATAAGATCTCAGTCATCTACGGAAACTTCAAACCCCAACCCCTTGCTGATGACAGCATCAACTGGCTCACACCCACAAACACAAATCCCAAACATCTGCTTACCCACTGGGACCTTCTCACAACTCAAGCCACAATCTCCATCATGAACTCCATGTACGTGGAAGCACCTACAGACCCCTGTCCACACTACATCTTCAAACTTGGGAGCATGATGATTGGCGATGAGCTCCAGAAAGTCCTGAAAACCTCCATCACCAGTGGTCTCCTTCCCTGACACATGGAAAGATGCTGGAGTGAGGCCCCTCCTGAAGAAACAATCTGCTGACTCAGCATAACCAAAGAACTCTACCGACCCATCGCCATGACCCCCTTTTCCAGCAAAGGTACTCAAGAAGGCAATCAACCAGCAGCTCACCAAATAAATAAATAGAACACAACAACTGTTCACCCCTCCCAATCTAGATCCCAAGCCAACCACAGCACAGAGAAAGCCCTGATCACAGCCACCGACTATATCAGGGCCATCCTGGACCGCAGCAAAACAGCCCTCATCCTCCTAGACCTATCAGCCGCCTTCAACACTGTCTCCATCATATCTTGATCAACAGGCTCTACCACATCTGAGTCCAGGGAGATGCCCTCAAATGGATTGCCTCAGACCTCACAGGAAGAACCCTGATAGATTGATTGATTGAGAGGTACAATGTGAGCTACAGCAAAATCGTACAGAACAGTATATAAAGTCCTAATCTGGAAAGATTTTAAAGTAAGAGTGATTCTGAAAACTAGGGACCGCTGCCCACTAACTCTATGCTGTCTACTGGCAACTTCCAACATTTTGCTGGTGTGGCTAAAAGCCAATTAAAAAGGAGGAAGCAACTTCCAACAATAATTAGAGCCCATGGCAATTTGGGCATGCAAATGAACCCTGGAATGTCTTTCCCAACATTGAAGTTTTGGACTTGTAAGAAATGAAGCTGATATGCAGTGAAACAGAATTTGACTTTATCGTTGGTCACCTGGAGCAACACACATTTTAAGCAAAGACAAAAAAGTATGCAAAATTAATGTGTGTTAACACAATTAAAAAAGCTACATTTAAAATAGTTCCCAAGCATTTTAAACTGGGTAGTTGGGTTTTTCTTTATGTACCTGCAATGAGATAAAATGTGTCCTGGGCCGGAAAAGTATTTTTTACACTTTTCAAAACAAATTGCCCCCACATCTATTTATAATAGAGTGTAACATGCTCTTCATCGTAACAATGTTCCCACTGCCTCATGGCACTGCTGCCCCTTCCTCTACATCGCACTACTGCTCCTCCATCTGCATGGCATGCTTCTCCCCTTTCCTCCTGTGCTACTGCTCCCCTTCCTAATCACATTGCATTCCACCCCACTCCAGTCTACCCTACTCCACCACACTTCAGTCTGTCCCAATCCACCCCACTCCAATCATTCTCACCCAATGTATTAAACTCCATCCCACTCCATTCTGCCTCATCTATCCAACTCCAATTTACCCCAATCTATCGCACTCCAGTCTACCCCATTCTACCCTACTACAATCAACCCCACTCCATTCTACCCCAATCTACACCACTCAAATTTAATTCTCACCTACCCCACTCCAATCTAACCCAGTCTACCCAAATGTACCCCACCCAATCTTCTCCAATCCACCCATCAGTATACCCAATCTATCCCACTAAAATCTATCCCACTCTAGTGTAACTGACTCCAACCTACCCCACCCACTCTACCAAACCTACCCCAATTTACCCCACCCAGTCTAACCCACACCAGTCTACCCTATCTACCCCACTCCATTCAACCCCAATCTACTGCAATCCAATTTACCCCACTCCACCCCATTACAATCTACTGTTCTACAATCTACCCCATCCTACCCCACTCTGTCTTACTCCCACCCACCACAATCTACCCGACTCCAATCTACCCCTCCCTACCCTACTCCAATCTACCCTACTAAAATCTACACCACTTCAATCTATACCTATCTACACCACTCCAATTTACTCCAACCTATCCACTCAAATCTACCTCAAACTACCCCACTCCAGTCTACACCAATCCACCACAATCCAATCTAACCCAGTCCACCACACTCTACTCCACTCCAAACTACTCCAGAACAATCTCCTCTACTCCGGTCTACCCCAATCTATCCCACTCCAATTTATTTACCCAAGCTAGCTTACTCTAGCCTACCAATCTACTCCACTCAAATCTACTCCTATCTACCCTACTCCAACTACTCCAGTCTTCCCAATGTACATCACCCCAATCTACCACACTCCAATGCACCTCAGCCTGTCGTGCTCCAACTTACCCCACTCCAATCTACCTCACTCCAAGCTACCTCAACCTATTGCCCCACTCCAATGTACCCCAATTCTTTATACCCACCTCAATCTACCTTACCTAATGTATCACCCCAGTCTACACCCACCTTCCCAAATGTACCCTACCCCAACCTGCCCCACTTTACCCCACCCCAATCTACCCCTATCAGCCTCAATCTGCCCCACCCCAATCTACCTTAATCTGCCCCATCCCAACCTTCCTCACTCCAATCTACCCCAATCTACCACGCTCCAATCTACCCCACCCCAATCTATCACAACCCACTCTCTTTTAGCCATGCTGAACAGCAGCCACACCGATGTACAACATGGCTTTGCCAATGCTTGTCTTAGCCTGATTGCTCTTTTAAGCGTTGTGATTTTAAAGATCTACTTTAGGATTAATTTTAGGCAACGCCATGAAACTTACTGTTTCCAGGACAGTGTGCATTTCGATTCAGGGGACAGATGGAAGTGCTCTTTCTATGCCTTGCCATCCAGTTGATTTTAGTTAAACTCCCAGCATTTCTGCATGTATTTTATTGGTGAAGGTCTGCATCTATCATGTGTTAAGGCTATTACTGACTTAACACTTTGTGTATGTGTGCAGAGGATTTATTTTCACACAACAGGGAGAGACGGAGGATGGCATTCATTGATGTGTCTGATTTTTCAATGGCAGATTTAATGTGGACATCCCATCTCATGCTGCTTGTCAGGGCTATGCATAGATAGCTGAAAATGCTGACCAACTCAAGTTTGGTGCCCCCGGATGAAAGAAGGTGTTGCCTCTGCTTTGTTTTTTTCCCTGAAAATTATTGTCTTTGTCTTCTGTGTAGTTTTTTCAGTCCATTTTCATCACAATATTTTTCCATGGTTGTCAGCTGTGCTTATAACCATTTTGATGTGCTTACTTTCAGGGCAAAGTTTTTGGCGGAGAGAATAGCTAGCATCTGGAGGTCTTCAATGATGGGCACATCAGGGATACTGGGCAGAACCTTATTGTAAATGCTAGTCGTGTACAGTTAAAACAAATGTGGTGCAAGCAGACAGAGTTGTTTTACTCTACCAGATGTAGGGAAGTGCCTGCTTATCATTGCTCTTTTATTAACCCTTACTTGAGAAGTTGTTCCTATGTACAGCCAAAAGTCACCAAATTGCTCCATAATTTGTTCTTTCACACACATATCCTAATGACAAGTTCAAAAATGCTACCTAGGGGGACTTTATTTTACCAGACAGTATTTGTGGACAATGTGGTGGGAAGTGAAGACATGGTCTGTTATTAAGGGTCCTTGCCTAAAACCTCCTTGCATTGGGCTGAGATTGTTGTGGACAGCTATCCTTTCTGCATTATCAATAGGACCGCCTGGGAGGAGAGTCTGCAGTCTACATTGATCAGGCACATCAGTCTGTATGAGTTTGGGTCGTGATTGAAGCTTTTTTATTATCTGATGTTGCTATCCTGGTCTCATTTTGCCTTCCTCTTTAAATTTGTGGTCTGTGATCAATTACCCTGTGCTTGATCATCAGTTGCCCCTGCAAGTGTGTGACAGGGGACCTTGATAGCAAAACACATTGGATTAAAGTGAACCCGTGCCTTCTTACAGCTTAACTGAGCCTAAGCAGACATTAATCATATGAGTGCATAGAGGGACCACTATAAGTACTTAATCAAGCAGAAGGCCAAGGATTCTCAAAATGTATGTCAGATACAATATAGTGATATTAAGATGATACCTGCCCAACCAGTTCTAAATAATTTATTTGATAGGCAAGCAAGCAAGCATCAAAACCTTCACTCTACCTATATTAATTCAGAGACGAAACACTAGACTATGGAATTCCATGCCCCTAGGGTCTTTAGGAAATGTTGAATGTCTATCCATGGTTTTGAGAAAAACAGAGAGCTAGGGTTATGCCTACGCAACTCTCAGCTTGAAATCATTTCAGCTGTCTCCCTATGATTTACTCTGCTGTTCTTAAGAAGAGACAGGTCACATCCCACCATATTGTTGTGCAGATTGAAGAACCCCTAAATACCTACAGTCTCTCTTCCCGAAAAACATAGACATCCCGTCTTCTACTCCTGACTTCTGTTTCTCATTGAAGGGGGGTGGCTTAACTGAGAGCATCAAAAGCAGCTGAGATTTTTAAAATGGCACAATTTCACAGAGAGTTAGCTGTTCAAGTGTGCTTTCATCTGATTCATTGGTAGCCTCACTATCCTATTTCTATAAATAGGAACACTGAAGCTAGGATGGAATTTGCAAATTTTGTTATATCCAAATGTGGCCTCCATTTTACTTTACTAGCGGCTAGCAAATGTCAGTTGTGTATCTATTCCCCTAGCAAAGATGTTAAAAGCAAAAGCTTACATTTTTAAATAGGTTACGCTCTGCAGAGTTAGCCATAAATATATGTACCGGGATATAATTAAACATACAGATTGACAGAGACTATTACAAGGTGATTGGTTTTGCTCAAAGTGTTGTAATATTGCTAAATGTACGACAGCCTGCCTGTTCTGGAGGTACTCGGGTACTGCCCTTCTGGGAGAGATCCAGAGATTAACCCTGCAGGAAATGGTATCTTACTATTGGCACTAAAATATGTCCTTCCCCATAATACTGTGGGAAGCCTGTGACTCAGAATAGCTATCCTTACAACACTTTGATACTGTAATTTAAGCTGCTGACCTGGAATGCACCTGGAATTAGGCTCCTACTCAAAAAGATACATGGTGCTCACCTTTTTGAAGTATCATGGGTTTAGTATAGTTGGCGTGCAAGAAACACACCTAGACGATGCCGTGGCTGTGCGTCTGTTCTGGAAGTGGCAGGGACAGATTTTTCATTCCTCCTACTCTACATATGCCATGGGGTGCTTATCTGGGTGGCACCGGTCACTCCATTCTACTGAGGGCAATAAATGTGAGGCAGGTCTCCATACTTAACACCTAAGCCCTGAATGTAGATGACCTGAGATTTTTCCTTGCAATGCAGGACCTGGTGGTGCAGGAGGTGGACATGCCCATATTTTGGCTTTGACAGAGATCAGGTTGCCCCCAAGGGAGGGCACAATGCCGCATGGCAGACTCACTTAGAGGGATTACGGACAACCTGGGCCTTGCGGATGTATGGGGAGTACTTCATCCCACACAGCAATACACTTGTGACTCCCTCACCCATAACACGCTCATCCTGCTGAACAGGATTCTGGTGGGAGGACTTCCTGTGGTGGAGGCATGACTGTGACTCACTTGGCTAGGTTCCTCTCTGATCGCTGGTCTGGGGTGGGGTGGGAGGCGACGTGGAGACTGCCAGCAGAGATACTCTTAGTCTCAATAGGAAGAGAGGCCCTGTCCTGATCCCTGCACTATTACATGAACATTAATTGGTGTACGACGGCCCACAGGGCCACAGAGTGGAAGGTGCTGAAAAAAGTCTGCAACGGACATGCATGGATCTAAATTGTGGCATACGGTGCCAGCTTCAGGTGAGGTCAAATAGGGTGAAACTGATCTAGCCACGTTGTAGGCAAGTGACCGGGCAGATCCTAAGGTGTGCAGGGAGAAACCACAGTGCAAAGACGCATAGCGGACATATGAGACAGGCTAGATACATATGGGGCAGGCTAGATAAATATACTTTTAGACAATATCGGCAGCGTCTGCATAGGGAGGGAGTCAATTTGGGCAGAATGCTAGCTTGGGTTCTGCACTGGGAGCTGATGGCCGAACGCTTGAACCCCGTGATGACCAGCCTAGTTAATGAGGACCAATGCTGGTTTATAGCCAGCCGTAACACCAGGATACCTCTCAGGTGCTTGTTGCATGTGATGCATGAGGTTGAGCATTGTAGGGGCGAAATGGCGTAGGTCTCTGTTGACCTAGAAAAGGCCTTTGACAAATGTAGACTGATGATATCTGCTTGAAGAGCTGCAGGTCATGGGCTTCAGTCCATAGTTCCATAGCTGGAACCGGCTCTTTAATAGGATCTGACTCCTTTATACTGAGCCTAGTGCCAGAGTGCAGGTGGGGCAGTGTCGCTCAGAGAGCTGGGTTCTGGGCAGGAGTACCAGACCGGGTTGCCTCCTAACCACACTCCTTTTTGCACTTGCAACGGAGCCCTTTGCAGTATGTGCCAGGAAAGAGCCGAGAGACGGGGGCATAAAGCTGGGTGATGTATGGCATATCATATTGTTATATGCTGTTTTACCTTCGCTTCCCCCGAGATTCCCTTGAAATTTTGTTGCGCTTGCTGGGCAAGTTTGGAGCCCTATCAGGGCTGCGGTTAACCACTCTAATGCCCTGCTATTTTCTCTTGCTGCATTGTTTGAGACCCCAGTGGGGAGCCTGCTGCAAATTGGTCTGCTCTGGGAGATGAATCATTTTTTATACCTGGGGGCTATGGTTGGGTACTCCTGGGTGCAGCAGATCCACCTCAATATAGGCAGGGGGAGGAATTCCTTTGAGGATGCAAGAGTGGAGTTTGCATTGGGTTCTGTTCACTTTCTTCACTTTGACAGCATTAGGGGAATCTGACACTCTGGGGACCCTACTGACATGTGGGTCGGCAGGCACCTGATATCCCTCATATATAAAGATCTGCAAGCGGATACATCAGACAGTTGATTGCGGGCGTGGACAGCTCGTGAGGCAGATCTGGGGGTGCCCACAGAGGATGGGGACTGGGCTTGAGTCTGTGTGCTTACATAAACTGTATCAAGTAACGCCCGCTTTACCTGACTCCCTTAACTCTTTAGAGGATATCTCAGACTCCTGATTTCCAGCATCTGGCATGGGGATGCCGAGCGGTACAGGATTTGTGGTTCTGTATGATGGAAAATCTCATTGGAGTTAATTTGATACAGGCCGCAGTGGCACTTCAATGCTGTTTGGTGGGGGACTTTAGGAGACCTAAAGGTTGCAAGATGACATATAAATTCTTTCAGCTGGTGCTGGTTCTTGATAGGTGTAGGGTAGCATCACCTGGATGGCACAGGCATCCCGAAAATATTGATATAAAGATGTGGCGGAACGGACGCTTGCAGAAGAAATTCATATGAAACTTAGCAGAAGGCATGATTTGGTGGGAGGTTATATCTTGTATGACACGATCTGGGTGACAGGTTTTTGCCCCTGGACAGTGACTCTGGATGCAAGCTTTGCAATGATATTGAACAGTAGCAGTTTATTGGATGTGGTCCTCGGTTGGGGCGCGGGAGGTCCGCTGGTGGGAGGTCTATTAGTCACTCATTGGGACCTGTATGAGCCTGACAATTATATGTTGGGCACTGTTCTTTACCTACCTGTCATGTACTGTGGTTCTTGTTATTACCGCTACAAAGTTGTTTTATTGAAAATAAAAATTAAATATATATATATATGTATATATTCAAATAATGAGTTTAAAATAAATATTGTCCTTAAGATAAATGGTCCATTGCTCTTGCTATCACTTAGTGTCTTGCAGAAACAATACAGCCAAATAAGCCTCATAGTCCTGCTGAAGGTACTCCAGAATGCTTATGCTAATTCCTCATGTACAGGATTGGCCTAATACCAAATAAAACAACTCCAGAAGGCCCACAAAACAACAAATCTCCTGTTTATTTGGCTTAAGAAAGAGACTGTGCCCAGTTAAAATGTCTTCACTGCCTTGCCATTAAGAGCAAAACAATTCATTTTAAAACTTGTGAGCTGAAACTGCAGCGCTCCCACTGGGGGGTTTGAATTGACACCTTTCAAATCAAATAGGCTGATCCATCCTCCCATGCAACTCTTAACTCTCTATTACTGCTTATCATTTGTTTGAAGAGACTTCGGCCTCTACCTTCTAAAACCAGGTACCAAATTAAGCAGCTTACTCCACACTAGCTTCGGCTTCAAGCGTTCCTCTAAAGTCCATCTCTTTCATTAGCATCCCACACATAGTCCTATCCTTGACTAGTTCTCTCACTGTACCTAAGGAGGATTCCATATGTTGGGCATCTACTGCAGGACACACAGTAAATGTAGAATTTAAAGCTCACTCTTTGTTTCTCCTAATTTTTCATTCCGTCACCTGAGGTAGTTCCTCATGAAGGAATATAAATGCAAGATGATGAAAGCTGCGGTATTGTCATGCAGAAACTATAGGGTTGGGAGGTCCTGGCACAGTAGCACTGTGCTGCCCTGCTTATGATGTAATAATTTGTGACATCGTGCCCACCACTTCATCAGAACTGGTTGCATGGTCTGACCTTGCCCTGTGAAAAAACATCAACTTCACAAAGACCATGGCCAAAATCATGACCACCACTAAAACCAAAACAAAAAAGGTGTGCTGGGAGCCCATTCCCACCTTGTTCAATCCTGAAAAAAATAAAACACTGCCACAGCATAATGTAAGCAGGACAATTATAAAACCCTTATTTTTATATCCACAGGTTGATGAAAATCACGTAGAGGATTCAACAGAAAGAACAATGGGTCATGAACTACATGATTCAAAGAGGAAGCAAGAAAATAGCATTTCCCTGGGCAAGGAAGGTGGTAGGATGAATGGTCGTTTTCCAGTCCTTCAACCAGAGGAGGAAAACATAGGCGGCCTGTCATCTTCAAGGTATTGTATTGTTTGGATATCATGAGCTATTAGACAGATGCATGTTTTAAACGGACCTACTTTATCATCATATTGTAATATTATAGAAAACTTTGTACAAACTAGAGCCAATGAAAGCTTTTGCCAAAGGTACATTGCATTTATTTTACCTGATATATTCATGAATCGCGATTGCCTCAGATCTCCTGAAGGACATTTTTTAAAGCATAATTTCAGAGAAAATGATATGTGGACACTGTTTTATGCGCAAAAAAATCCTTCATTTATGGATGTATTTTCTGCGAATAATGTGAGTACTCTGAGAGCACATATTTTCTGATTCTGCTGACACTGGTTGACTAGCTAGAAGGCCTCAGCAAAATGGGACTCTTTGTTAGTGGCACAGGAATTTCCAAAACATAACATTCCTGCTCTTGCTTGTTCACAAAGGAACATGTCAATGGGGAGACCCACTATATTCCTCCATTTTGTCCATGTCGAAAGACCCAGACCTGCAAGTTACACCGACACTGTCTTTTAGTGATGTCCATCTTCAATTATATGCTGAAACTTCGCAAAACGAACATTTGTATGCATTTGAAACACATTGAAAAATGTGTCTGAAAACAAAGTTTCAAGCATTACAGATGCTGGTCATCGTTTAAGAGGCCAGCATTTGTAATGTACGCATTACATGTAATTCCCCTCTGTATTGTATGCATAGTTGAGCTCCTAGACAGAATTCTAACTGTTGTTTCATCATCATTGCATTTGAGAACACAGTAAAATAAATCATTTCAGGTAGTGAGATTTACACACACCTGGAATGTTTAATGTCTTGACTATAATGTAGCTCCATCAATAACAAGCATTTCCAATGCAATGGGTAGTGCGTTTACTCGAGTTAGAGATATTAGCGATGTAAATTCCTAACTGGACTTTTCTTGCCACATAAATTGAAAATTAAAAGTAAAGCCGTTGACATGACCAAGCTGATTCAAAGTGCCACGGCCGCCATGAGCATGAGCACGAAGGAGAGACACAAAAGGAAAAAGAAGTTTGCTTGCAGTCAAACGTATCGGCAAATGTGCAATTATGCATGTAGCAGGGTCGATGGCCAAGGTTGTAACAAAACTGCCCCAAGGAAGGACAAACGTAAAGCATTTACCAATGATAACAAAGGATTTTTGAAAGGCAAGACCTTGAACGAGTGATAGTGATGGAGGTGCAGTGGACGTGGTTGAAAGCCTACAGATAGATTACATGTCAGAGTGCTTGCGCGCTCGACCTAAAAACTGGTGCGTCTCTCAAAGGATTGTGGCCCGTATAATTAAGGGTGTGGCATAAAAACATGTAAGCTAAATATCTGTGCTTTGCATAGTGTGCAGCCCAACTGGTATTTTTGCTGCTTCTTTCTGTCATTGCATCCAGAAGTATAATACAACAATTGACATTACCCCTAAAACAAGACAGGACTATTGGCTTTAACTGTCAACAACTATGGCTTTGTTGTATAAAATATTGAAAATGCTTCAGTTCTGAAAAGATGAACAATAACAAGTCTCTTTGCAATTACATCAAAGGCAGCGAGGGGTGCTAACTGCTGCCAATTTAAGATTACTTTTTTTCACCCTGAAGGTGAGGCCAAAAATAGGAGAGCCTGGTAGCGGCCCACATCAGCACCTTTAGGGTGACAGGACCTGGGCCACTTAAAGCCCTGAGCATAGTTTTTCCATTAAATATCTCGTCCTGGAGGAAAACGTGAGTCTGCTGTCAGCTTATGGATTCATGTGAATCATGTACAAGTTCAGACTGAACTGGCCCAGCCTGTGTGCTTTTAATTGCAGCAGCAGTGTTCCAACACAACATTAAAATCTCAATCAACTACTATATTTCCAGTCAATATATATCTGAATTGACTTAAGGAATCCACACCACTGTATTCCCCGGCCCCAATAGAGTTCCTTTAATCACAGAGTTCAGTAAGTAATGGACTGTGGACATTGCTAGAAGTGGGCAGGTACTGCCTGGTACTGAGCATCTGCCCTTCTTTATTTTGAAAACAGAGAGTACCATAAATTCTCAGCAGCAAGCTGGGGCTCTGGTGTAGCATGCATATCAGCACTTATATTTCCATTTCAGGCATAGTTTGTGGATCTTCTTACCGTGAGAGGCACCTGCTTCCAGTCAGTTTATCTATATCATTAGCAAATACTAACATGATAGGTTTATTGCACAAAAATGCGCAAAGAGCAAACGGAAATATGAATCTGAAAATTAAAGATAATGATCTCTTTCAACGTTGTCTCGTGACGACTTCGTAAAAATACAAGCTTTCTTGCCCCGCAATTCAAGGAACAGAGCAACCTGCCCCAATATCGCACACAGCACTAAGCAATGCCCTGTGTGCGATGTCCTGAGTGCTGGCAGGGAGGGGCCCTGGAGAGAGAGACTCAGATGCGATGCGAGGCTAAGCAAGTTTCACAATATTTGCTCCTAGGTTTAGCTACATTCCTCCGAAAGAGCATATTGTGGCTTTCATGAGCAGTGAGCTAAGCAACCAGGTGTTTCTTTTGTAAAATAAGCTTATTTTAGGAGTCAGAAGTGAACAAGGACAGCACTGGAATAAAGCCAAAACAAATGTCAGCAAGATGGGAGGAAGGGAATGCTGCAACAAAATGCAGGCAGCTACCAGCCTAAAACACCGATAGTGAAAGGGGAGCACCAAAGAAATAACAAAAATAGTCCGGCACAGCAACAGATAAAGAAACCAAGGTGGAATAATACAGTAGTTGGTCACTGCTCTGAAACGGAAAAAGGAGGGCGAAAAAGGCAGAACTGACCACTAGCAAGCAAAACTTTTTAAAGGACACTGCAACCAACAAATAAACACGCTTTAAGACTTAAGAAGTATACTAAAAGTATACACGCGGTTAAATGCTTACACTAAAACTGCCTTATGCAGCAAAGAGGGTGCCTATGACAAACAATTTGCCCTTGGTTCATTAGTGGCGTCGTGGTAAGGCCGATGGGGAACATGAATAAATACATATATATTCTTGTTTAATAAAAAATACATTGTTAAGAAACTCTCATTCCCAGTAACACTTCCCCTGCATGTTGAAAGAAAATCACAAATTTGATGCCTCTCCTGATGCTTGTTGTAATATAACTTTATATATGAAATATATACGTGACTTGACTTGTGTAGTAAAGCCAGCAGTCCATCAACAAGGCGAAATGAACAAAACAAATCTCTCTGATCAGCACAATGCCACTTCCATCAAGAGACGCCGGTCCCACTCCTTATGCCGTCTCTTTAGTAAAAAGGGAAATAAAACTAATCTGGTAGGTTTAGCAAGACAATTTAATAAAAAGGTAAAGGAGCATTCTGAAAGCACTTACATTTTCAATATCTGATACTTTGATACCTGCCACAGGAAGAAAGGAGGCGAAACTCAACTAGCTGCTTCTGCATGCGTGACAAAACACAGGAATCTAAAGACTCATGTTCTTCCTGTTTACAGGGTCATTCAGAGAAGCATTCCTCAGACTGGGGCACTGAAGTGCAGCAGCCTAAAATGTAAGAAAGCCAGTGGTGGGTGGTGATAATTATTTCTGGAAGGGCGTGGAGAGAAGTGGATGGTTTAACCCACTGACAGGCTTTGTGGTAAATGCCTTTAGTCTTGTTACCAAAGCTCTCATTCATGGCTCGTTAATAGTGTTTTATTTATAATGGCCATGACTGAGAGCTCTGAACATCAGGCTGAAGACAGTGTCAGTAGGTCAAAAGGTGAATAACGCTAAAATATTTACTTACCCACGCGCCCTGTGTTTTCCGTTTGGAAGTCCCAGCTCCTCTGTGTTCTCCTCTTCAGAAGTCCCAGCGCGAGTTTCAGAGCCTCAGGCAAATTCCCTGTACCACTCCAGACGCTTTTCTCATGCCCCTGATAATGTTAGCAGCATGAGAACAGCACCAGGATAGGTTCGAGCTCGACATTCCGTTAGGCACTGGGGACCTGTGCCTTCTCTCCACCCAGCTGTATAAAACAGATCTGGTGGAGAGATTTAAAGTGTGCATGTCACCTTGGCCATCGCAAGACAGCTGGCCAAAGCAACATGCTCACTTTAAACTGGAGTGTCCACCACTTTTACTCTGCTGCAAATCCGCAACAATGGCATCACTCGTTCCTGACTTGGTTCAGGCTGAAAGAGGAGCTGTGAAAAATAAAATGGTAATACATGCATTTTATTATCATTTCATTTTTCACTTCTGCTGCTTTTGCAGCAGGGTGGTGACGATCCTCTCCTCAAATGGAGGGACCGCCACTGAAAAAAACACAAGATGAGGTTTTCCATAAAAAGTGCACAAACCCCATTGTTAAGTCCCCATGAGCAAATAATCCGCATGAAAAGAGCAGTCAGCGGAAAAACGTATACATGAGGCTAACAACTGTAAGAATTTCTCACCTTCACGCAGGTGCAGCGAAGAGTTGCCAATTGTTCTTATCTGGCAGACAAGCAATAACAATGCTTAATCACGGAATTTATTAAAGGGTGCCAATCACTTAATTTATCAAATACTCAAACAGGCAAATATTTACATTGTTACTAGCATTCTTTTATTTAATATTCTAAGGTCCAGTGTGCATGGAATCGATCACAATCTGTATTTTTATAGTTTTATTTATTTATAGTGTCATGGATGTAATTGCTCAAGCACAATAAACATTTTATTAATGCATTCAATAATTCATTCATTCATTTACATCCATGCACAACAAAGCCATCTATTTACATAACTCTTCCTGGTTGGTGTCACATTTTGTAGGACCACCACCCTAACATAAAACACTTCAGTAATCCTTTGTTTTCCTATATTAATACTCAGTTCCTACAATAATAAAATTGGAGGTATGATTTCTATTTGTGAAGGATATGAAATTATGTCAGTGTCCTGCAGGGAGTATTGATTTAAGAGCAGCAGTGGTACAGACCATGGTTGGGATTCAGCCAAGATTAAGATGTGTCACTGTTTTTGTCAAGGTCAGTTTAGCTGAAAAATCAACAGGAGGAGCCCTATTTGAGTGGAGATCATGGTGGCAATCTTGTTTGCTCTAGAATTGAAGTTTGAGTGTGTCTGTTAGTAAGAAACCGTTGAGGACCCCTTCCTGATCCCCCCCCACCCACACACACATACCCTTTCTTCACCTTCAAGGAGGAAAATACCGCCTGGCGTTTATTTAAGCTTCTGGTTTAGTGTCTTTGGCTTGGCCACAAAAATCTGAAGGTATATTTTACACTACATGGGACGCTGCCTGATAGCAATTAACTTGTCCTCCACATTCCAACAACCTACCTTAAATTGGCTCATACAACTAGGACTCCATGATCCAGTTTGCAACAGTTGACTTTATAAATGAAGAACCTTTAAGTGGTTTATCATAAGTAAGATACTCCAGTGAGACAATCAAATCACTTTTACAGGCAAATTAGAGTCACAGATATTATGAGGAATGATGCTTCGTACATGAAAAACATGAAGTCTTTACAGGACTCTTTTGCTGAGGTAGCT
This sequence comes from Pleurodeles waltl, assembly GCF_031143425.1. Taxonomy (NCBI): domain Eukaryota; kingdom Metazoa; phylum Chordata; class Amphibia; order Caudata; family Salamandridae; genus Pleurodeles; species Pleurodeles waltl. The sequence continues at coordinate 902,273,310 of NC_090448.1, read as the reverse complement.
GAATAAAAGTATGGCCACGCAGGAGCACCTAGGGGGACTTGAATTCTTGATACCAAACTGCTTTAACTAACACACACAGACACATGCAATTCTCCCCCACCACACACAGTGCCCCTACCTTCTCTCACCCTTCCCCCAACCACCCTGCAGCACTGTGGACATCTGCTTTGGTTCGGAATGACATCTGCTTTGGTTCGGAATGGTAAGACAAGGCAAGATGATTCTTCAGGGGATAAGATGGAAAAGGTAGCAAAAAGTGACTTTGACAATCTAGGGTTCAATTGGCAGAGTTGCACCTAACCTGACCTCAACCCCTGAGGGTTAACCACATCTGTATAGTAAGTGTAATCCCTCAACTGCCTAGGCTGGACTGTGCTGCCAGCATCAATCATAATATCAGTTTTGTCTAATTTAAGCTTAAGCAGGTTAATGCACATTCAGTCATGGAAAATCATCATGCATTATTGAACTCACCCTGATGTGGCACACGTGCCATTAGCATACACTATAAATGTGGAAATCAGCACTGTATCAGGCTAACAAGCAGCTCAGTGTATTTGTTAAGAAGACAAGGTGACAATCAGGAAACCTGACAAGCACCAAAGGTATGACTCCTAGTCTCAGAGGTTAAAGGGGTGCATGGGAAGAGTCTGACTTCAGTTTGTCAAAAAGGGCACAACTCATTTATTATCACATGCACCAACCCAAAATGGGACAAGAGATTTAACAGGTGTCATAAACAAAGTTTTCAAATGCTTCTCATAAACCCAGTACTACCCAAGGTGCTATCTAAAATAACCGTGCATTAGTGCAGTGATGGCATTGAAGGGAAATGAAAGCCATCCAACACCAGAGTGAATCTGTGCCACTATTGGCTCTGATTCACACATTGGACCCATCGAAAGTAGACTTATGTGAAACTGAAGCCCCTCTTCAAGGTAATAAATAGTATTTTTTGGTCAAATAAAGCTTTTGACAGGAAAAAAAGAGAAATACTCATTTTCAGTGCTCCTTTCCTGAAATCTTCTAGTTCCTCTGGGTTGTGTGTGGCCTATTCTTCCTGAGTATCCTTATAGTGAATTAATGGATGTTCAGTGTAGCCATAATGATAGTGATATTGAAAGGGAACTGAGGAAACGCCATCAGGTTTTCTTCTGACTCCAGGCTCCAACTAATTATCTTCTAACCTCTTATTGTTAAATCTCAGGGCTTTGCTTTATATGGATCAAGGCAATTGAGAAGTGCATGGGAGACTGGCTTGTGTAACAACAACATCAATAATGAAAAAGAGCTCTGTAGTTGTGGCCCAGTTGGTCCCTTGCTCTAGTTGAATGTCCCTCTCTTTGTGTTGACTGGGAATGTTCTGATTATTTACTGGTAATCTTCATTATATTGAGTCATACTGTTCCTCATCGCAGTCCCTGTGTCAAGAGCGAACCTGGGGCTGGCACAACGAAGAAGAGAGATTCAGTGCTAAAGCTCGGATTTCGTTTTTGTTTTATGCATTACACTCAACTCTACTCATCTTTGTCACACTCCTTGATACTCTCAAATTGTAAGGTCTGGGAGGAGAAAGAATGGTGAATACTAATCACCATTGGTTAAATGGATGATGGTCATCACATAATCCTCATGTTGATCTTTTTTATTTCTCACATGTGTGTGCATCTGAACACAAATTAACCTTCATCATTATGTGTTGACATGAAAAACATCAAATTTGTCCACCAGGTAATCAAAAGTAACTGTCGCTTTTTAATTTGTATAGAAGCAATAGTTTAATTGCTCCACATCAAGAAGGTTTTTAGTCAGACATCACTCTAAAAGTAGCAATAGTGGCAGTAACATTTGAGCCAGGCAACATTGAAAATTAAACGCCTTCCTTCAGAATATTTAAATGCACTTCGCCAATAGAGACACCTAAAGTTGTTGTCCTCGAGGATAGGGGGAGCCTGGGCTGTCAAAAGTCTAATAACAAACGTCCCAGTTGATACTTAATGGGGGAATGAATAAATAAAAGCAAGCAGAACTACCAAAGTCTAGGGTACTATCTAAAATGACCTTGCATTTCTCATGCTCTAAGTCTTCCATTAGTTCGATCTTGAGGTTTTTTCCCCTCGGTTGCAAAAATTCTTAAACATTTGTGCATATTATCTATGTCTAAGTGTTGGAAAATGGGTTATTGATAGGGCAGGTAGGTACCTACACCTAGCAACAAGCCACAAACCTCCACAAAAGTACAGTTAGGTCTCAGTAAATTAATCCCAGCTCTACCCTTGGTAGCTTAGCATCGAGCGTCAAGGCTTAACTTAGGAGACAAAGTGTAAAGCATTCAAATATCACACAACAGTAATTAAATAAAACACAGGAAACAGTTTAAAAATCCAAAACCAATTTATAAAAATAGCTTATATTTTTATCTTTAAAATGACACAAAAACGATTAAAATCGGTTCAGGGGAACCGGAGATATGAATTTTTAAAGTATTATTATTTTCTAGCGCATAGAAACAAAAAGCGCCAATCGGGTCATCTGGTTGCACCAGGACCGGGACAAAGTCAAACTTTCAGGCCGACCGCGATGGAGCCCTGCTCGGATACAGGTCGCGGGAAGCCTCGGTTAAAAAGTTACCTTCTGACTTAGTCTTTATTTTGAAGTTTTTCTTCACCGGGACGAACCTGCCAGTTGGATCCGACCTCCTGGAGCCCTTGTCCGGATACGCGAAGTCGGTTTCCTCGGTGGTGATTTCTACCTTCGGACTTAGTCGTTTTTTCGAGATGAAAATCCTTCGACCGGGGTAAACCTGGATCTTGATCCGACGTCCGTGGAGCCCTTCTCGGATACGATGGCTGGAAGGTCCCGGTCAACTTTTTACGTTCGGACTTAGTCTTTTTTTCGGATGTTTTTCTTGACCGGGACGAACCACGAAGTCAGGCCGGGTCGCGGTTGAGGCAAGCCGGCTAGAATTTCCGCGTCGAGTCGGTCACTTTATGGAGCTTTTTTCTAAAATTTCTCCAATCTTTTCCAAACTTCTGGGGCTTCACCCAGATGTTCTTTTAAGGTTCTTTTGGGGTCCACAGCTCACCCCAAGGGTCCAGAAGTTCTGTGATGGTCCTTGGGAAGTGCGGACTTCAACTCCCAGAGTGCACCTGGCGCAAACTCCTTTTTGGCCACTGGGCAGTGGTCAGCTGGTCACTTTTTCAGGAGTTGGTGCAGGGGACTCTGGTTAGCAATTTTTCACCTGTAGCAAACAGGGAGTCCCTCCTTGAACCAGTGGAAGCCAGGCAAAGTCCTTCTTGTGGTGAAGCCCAAGTGTGCAGCTGGTGCAGTCTTTCTGAGTGCAGGGTTCAGGTGCAGGCCAGGGGTCCAGCAGGGCAGTCCTTCTTCTCCTTGTAGTTCTTTCTTCTTGAAATTTGGTGGGGATCTGAGGCGTGGGTGCAGGTCTGCCAGTTTTATCCTTGCCCCTGGGTGAAAAGCAGGGGGGCCCTGGTCCTCCAATCAGGGACAGGGTCGTCCCCCTGTGATGACCACTTCCTGGGAAGTGTGGCAAAAATCCATCCCAGAAGGCAACAGTCTCTAAAAATCCAAAATGGATGAATCTGATTTTTAGAGGAGAGATCTGGCTGAGCCCACCCACTGGTGTGGCTAAAAATCATAAACACACCCCTCTCCTGCCCTCTCCTAATCTAATCAAGGGGGCACCTAGCTGTCTGGGTTTGCAGGATGTGGGGGTGTTGCTGGGTGCTCCAGATGTCCTTCTCTGCCTTTGAAGACCAGTTTGGCAGCCCTCCCCCTTCCTGCTTCCCCATCTGCTGAGGGGAGATTCTCTCCCCCAAGCACATTCCTTTGTGTGAAGTCAGGCCACTTCACACCTCATTAAAGTAGCCTGGCAGAAGCTGCTGCAGGCTGGCCAATCAGAGCACAGCAGCAAAAACAATGCAGAGCTGAAATTGGCAACTTTTTAGGTAAAGTCTAAACTTTTTACCTGCACTAGTTATATTAAATCCTACAACTGGAAGTTGTGGGATTTATTATAACAATCAATTTGATACCAAATTCTTGGTATGTAACATTTAAGGAGACTTTAAAATTTAAAATAAAGTCTGCCCATTCTAGCCTATGAAGGCCATGTACTTCAATGAGGGAAAAACGAATTTGGCTGTTTTTACCTCACCAGGGCTTATAAATCTATTTTTATAAAGTCCCTGCTTATAGTTACATGGCACCCAGCCCTAGGGGCACATAGGGCACACCTTAGGGGTGACTTATATGTAAAAATAAGGTAGTTTAAGACTTTGGAAGTACCTTTAATTCCAAAATCGAATTTGCATATAACTTTAATTTAAAAGCAGCCAGCAAGGCAGGCTTGCTTTTAAAATGACACTGGGCACCTCAGCAATGCACCTAGGTGTGCACCACCTATGCTGTGGTCCCTAAACCTACATGCCCTACCATATACTAGGGACTTATAGGTAGGTTAACTTAGCCAATTATAATTAGCCTAATTTGCATTTCCATTTTACACAGAGCACAGGCCCTGGGACTGGTTAGCAGTACCCAGGGCACCATCAGAGTCAGGAAAACACCAGCATAAAGTGGAAAATGGGGGCAAAAAGTTATGGGGCCTCTGCAATCAGCCCCAGTTTCTCACACAACCCCCCCCCAGCCCACACGCCCAGGAGACTCAGCCCAATCCTGGGAGAGTCTTCCTGGCTTGTTAGGCGAGGAAGACAGTGAAGAAAACTGGCTGTCCCTTTGCAGGGCCTACTCTGCCTTATATCCTCCTGTCAGGGTCACTCCCTCTGGGTAGTGAAGCCATCCCAACAGTAAAAGGACCCAACTCAAACTGAAACTTCCCTCTAGGGGGGTCTTCCTCCTCTCTCTCTGCCAAATTGGGTAGTGAGGTGCCCACCTCCCCTACTCCAAACTTTGCTAGGGCAACACCTAGCTTACCCAAAGAGGTCACCCAACACTTGAGCAACCCCACCATGACCAACAGGGTCGGGGGGCCTACTTTGCTATTGGCCCTGGGGTCTGCCTCCCAGGCCAAGTACAGTGCTGCCAGGAAGGCTAGCACCCAGCAGAGGCTACTGACAGCTGTCAGTACCCAGAACCACACCCTAAGCTCTCCACTGACAGGTGGCTGAGCTGCTTTAGGGGCATCTTTGGGGTCCTGGCACCCCTCTTGCTGTCTAGAGTGGGGGGCTACCACCTCCTGTGGCAGACACCCTCCTTCCACTCTCCCTTCTGTCAGTGCAGGGGCAACACCTTGCATCTGGACAGCTGCCTGACTACTCAGGACTTCCTTGGGGTCAGGTGAGGCCTCACCAGTGCCAACTCTGGGCTCCCCCCCTACTGGGGCAGAAGGCCTTTGGCTCCCTGGAACTCTCTTTAAGAGTGGCCTACCCTTCCTTTTCTTCTTTCCTTTTCTTGGGGACCCCTGTCTCCTAACTGTAGGGACTGACTCCCCAGGACTTTGGGTTGGGGGGGCGCCCTGGGCGACCACCCCATCTGTGACCAGACTCACCTCTGGGAGGTCATTGCCCAGGATACAATCTAGGGGAAGGTCAGCACTGACTACCACCCTAATCCAGTCAAGGATACCCTCCCTCTCTAGGGGCACTATGGCTACAGGTTTGGAGGTGACCTCCCCTGTGGCTATCCTGACTTTCTTTGTCTTTCCTGGGACATACATGTCTGGGGTCACTAACCGGTCACTCACTACAGTGTGACTGGCACAGGTGTCTCTCAGGCCAGTGGTAGGGATCCCATTCACTTGAATGTGGTGGAAGTGCCTACTCCCACCCTCAGGGATCACCAGCTTACCATCTGGTCCTGTCTCCCAGCACAATGCTAGGAGGACTTCATCATCTGAGGAATCCTCCTCTATGGCTACACTGGACAGCCCAGTGCTAACCACCTTCTTTGGACAGGCTGCATCTCCTCTGAAGTGACCTGTCTGCTGACAGTCAAAGCAAGCCCTACTGTCCAAGAGCTTTTTTAACCCTGGGTCTCCCTGTCTCTGCATGTCAGAGTGGGAGTGGGATTTACTCTCCTCCTTCTTAGGGTTCTGGGGTACAGAGGGAGTCTCTGTGGTGGGCTTACCACCTCCCTCCTTAGGTTTTTGGGGACCTGTCCCCCCCTTCTTGGAGTCTCCCCCCTGGGACTTGGCAACCACCCTGGTTCTCAACCACTCATCAGCTGCCTCCCCTAGCTCTCTAGGGTTGGTCAGCTTAGAGTCCACTAGATGCTGGCGTAACCTTTCTTGGATACAATTGGTCAAGATGTGCTCTCTCATGATCAGATTGTATAACCCCTCATAAGTATTTACTTTGTTGCCAATAATCCAGCCCTCTAGTGCCTTTAGTGAGGTGTCCACAAAGTCAACCCAAGACTGGGTACTGACCTTCTGGGTGTCCCTGAACTTCATTCTATATTGCTCTGGGGTCAGACCAAACTTCTTGACTAAGCACCTTTTCATACTAGGGTATGAATCTGCCTCCTCCCCCCTTAAGGTCAGAAGCCTATCCCTCCCTGAGTTGGGGACCAACTCCCACAAAAGGGAACCCCAGTATTGAGGCTTAACCCTTCTCATTTGGAGTGCCCTCTCAAAGGCCCCTAGCCACTTATCTATGTCATCCCCCTCTACATAAGCAGGAACCACCCCCTTGGGTAATCTGGGGCAAACTCCCCCACCCATGGACACCTCAGCTTCTTTCTCGCTGCTTCCATCTTTTTTTTCTTTGCTTGCCCATTTTTTATTTTCTAGGGCAAGCTTCTCTGCCTCCAAAGCTATGTAGGCTAGCTGGGCTTCCAGCTCTCTTTCCCTGATGGATGGGTTCTCTCCTCCTGAAAGGACCCTCTTCCTATCACTAGCTTTGGGTCTGCCCCTAGTGACTGTGTCCAGTGAGAACCGTTCTTCCTCATCCTCACTTGGGCTCAGATGCCTTCCCTCCCCTGAGTGGTTAGAGCTTGCATCCTCTTTTGGTTCCTCCTCTGGAGCTTCCTCTGTCTCTACCTCTTGGGCCTCAGCCCATGCTGTCAGGGATTTAATCAGGATTTCCTTCCTGAGATTAGTGGTTGCAGGCAACCCCCTCTCAATACACAACCCCCTAAGCTGGACTACTGTCAGTGTGGGTAGGCTAGCCAGATCAAGCTCCATGGTTCCCTAGTTTTGTGTCAACAAAAACTTTTTGCAAAAATTGGAAACAAGAATTTAGAAAAATTACAAAAATTCAATAATTGAAATTAATCCAAATTAATTTAAAAAAAAATTAAAATTAAAAATTAAAAACAATTTTTGCACTAGGACAATTTAAAGGATTTTTAATTTGTTTTATCTAAAACTGTAACGTGATATTGAACACAAGTACAGGATCCCGTCGCTGCTTCCAATTATGTTGGAAAATGGGTTATTGATAGGGCAGGTAGGTACCTACACCTAGCAACAAGCCACAAACCTCCACAAAAGTACAGTTAGGTCTCAGTAAATTAATCCCAGCTCTACCCTTGGTAGCTTAGCATCGAGCGTCAAGGCTTAACTTAGGAGACAAAGTGTAAAGCATTCAAATATCACACAACAGTAATTAAATAAAACACAGGAAACAGTTTAAAAATCCAAAACCAATTTATAAAAATAGCTTATATTTTTATCTTTAAAATGACACAAAAACGATTAAAATCGGTTCAGGGGAACCGGAGATATGAATTTTTAAAGTATTATTATTTTCTAGCGCATAGAAACAAAAAGCGCCAATCGGGTCATCTGGTTGCACCAGGACCGGGACAAAGTCAAACTTTCAGGCCGACCGCGATGGAGCCCTGCTCGGATACAGGTCGCGGGAAGCCTCGGTTAAAAAGTTACCTTCTGACTTAGTCTTTATTTTGAAGTTTTTCTTCACCGGGACGAACCTGCCAGTTGGATCCGACCTCCTGGAGCCCTTGTCCGGATACGCAAAGTCGGTTTCCTCGGTGGTGATTTCTACCTTCGGACTTAGTCGTTTTTTCGAGATGAAAATCCTTCGACCGGGGTAAACCTGGATCTTGATCCGACGTCCGTGGAGCCCTTCTCGGATACGATGGCTGGAAGGTCCCGGTCAACTTTTTACGTTCGGACTTAGTCTTTTTTTCGGATGTTTTTCTTGACCGGGACGAACCACGAAGTCAGGCCGGGTCGCGGTTGAGGCAAGCCGGCTAGAATTTCCGCGTCGAGTCGGTCACTTTATGGAGCTTTTTTCTAAAATTTCTCCAATCTTTTCCAAACTTCTGGGGCTTCACCCAGATGTTCTTTTAAGGTTCTTTTGGGGTCCACAGCTCACCCCAAGGGTCCAGAAGTTCTGTGATGGTCCTTGGGAAGTGCGGACTTCAACTCCCAGAGTGCACCTGGCGCAAACTCCTTTTTGGCCACTGGGCAGTGGTCAGCTGGTCACTTTTTCAGGAGTTGGTGCAGGGGACTCTGGTTAGCAATTTTTCACCTGTAGCAAACAGGGAGTCCCTCCTTGAACCAGTGGAAGCCAGGCAAAGTCCTTCTTGTGGTGAAGCCCAAGTGTGCAGCTGGTGCAGTCTTTCTGAGTGCAGGGTTCAGGTGCAGGCCAGGGGTCCAGCAGGGCAGTCCTTCTTCTCCTTGTAGTTCTTTCTTCTTGAAATTTGGTGGGGATCTGAGGCGTGGGTGCAGGTCTGCCAGTTTTATCCTTGCCCCTGGGTGAAAAGCAGGGGGGCCCTGGTCCTCCAATCAGGGACAGGGTCGTCCCCCTGTGATGACCACTTCCTGGGAAGTGTGGCAAAAATCCATCCCAGAAGGCAACAGTCTCTAAAAATCCAAAATGGATGAATCTGATTTTTAGAGGAGAGATCTGGCTGAGCCCACCCACTGGTGTGGCTAAAAATCATAAACACACCCCTCTCCTGCCCTCTCCTAATCTAATCAAGGGGGCACCTAGCTGTCTGGGTTTGCAGGATGTGGGGGTGTTGCTGGGTGCTCCAGATGTCCTTCTCTGCCTTTGAAGACCAGTTTGGCAGCCCTCCCCCTTCCTGCTTCCCCATCTGCTGAGGGGAGATTCTCTCCCCCAAGCACATTCCTTTGTGTGAAGTCAGGCCACTTCACACCTCATTAAAGTAGCCTGGCAGAAGCTGCTGCAGGCTGGCCAATCAGAGCACAGCAGCAAAAACAATGCAGAGCTGAAATTGGCAACTTTTTAGGTAAAGTCTAAACTTTTTACCTGCACTAGTTATATTAAATCCTACAACTGGAAGTTGTGGGATTTATTATAACAATCAATTTGATACCAAATTCTTGGTATGTAACATTTAAGGAGACTTTAAAATTTAAAATAAAGTCTGCCCATTCTAGCCTATGAAGGCCATGTACTTCAATGAGGGAAAAACGAATTTGGCTGTTTTTACCTCACCAGGGCTTATAAATCTATTTTTATAAAGTCCCTGCTTATAGTTACATGGCACCCAGCCCTAGGGGCACATAGGGCACACCTTAGGGGTGACTTATATGTAAAAATAAGGTAGTTTAAGACTTTGGAAGTACCTTTAATTCCAAAATCGAATTTGCATATAACTTTAATTTAAAAGCAGCCAGCAAGGCAGGCTTGCTTTTAAAATGACACTGGGCACCTCAGCAATGCACCTAGGTGTGCACCACCTATGCTGTGGTCCCTAAACCTACATGCTCTACCATATACTAGGGACTTATAGGTAGGTTAACTTAGCCAATTATAATTAGCCTAATTTGCATATCCATTTTACACAGAGCACAGGCCCTGGGACTGGTTAGCAGTACCCAGGGCACCATCAGAGTCAGGAAAACACCAGCATAAAGTGGAAAATGGGGGCAAAAAGTTATGGGGCCTCTGCAATCAGCCCCAGTTTCTCACACTAAGGAGCTGTGCTTGTTGCATAAATCTCAATCAATCCATCGATCAATCATATTACCAAAAACACATTATGCCTTGGTCAATGTTTTCAACTGTGTTGAGATTAAATACACAACACATTTCTGCTGCATGAGCAAGAAAATAAGGAACAACACTTCTTAACAGCACTGTTGTCTGTCTTGAAATTTTATTTAACTAACACATGCATCCAGTGTTTTGCACTTCTACTTACTTAGTAGACTAAGGTTCTAGCCCGAAAGCGAAGTACCAGCATGCTATGGTTTAAGTACGAAGTCAGGAACTGGTGCATTGGCATGATTCACAAACTTTGCTTAAACAATACACTATACACTATACACAAACAATACTTTTGGAGGCTTTAAAGTAGTTCTACAATACTTCAGTTACTTGCTACTAAATGCATTCACAAAACTATGGGTGGAAAGCTGTCCCTTCACTTCATCTATCTTTTCTGTACAGAGATATGTGGCTCAGTGGTGGAGATCTCCACCAACAGGTCAAAAGTTGCTAATGGTAACTTTACCCTTGTAAATACAGTTCTAGGAGGCTCCTACCCCCCCATTTGTGAAGGAAAATTAGTAGATACGCATGTGTGTAAATCTACTCCTTTAAATTTACCTTTCTGAATTCGGACCACTGTGCCTTAGGAACATAATGCCATATGTTGACTCTGATGACAGAGAAAGCATATCCACTTGCGCTACAACGTATGCTAAGCCTTGGACTGGCTTTGTGAAAAGAACAGTGTTTCTCTCTGTGGATCAATGGAATGTGTTCTAGCATATTATTATAGCTGGTGCCAGGTTGGTTTACTTTATTGTAAATGGGTGGGAAGTAATGTTTGCAATTATTTGCTGAGTTCAAAAATACATGGCTACACATTTATATTTGGATATGTGAACTGACGATATTTTGGTCTACCTTTCAGGACAAGTCAGAGTGACACCAGCATTCATTACCGACGACATGAACATGTGGCAGATGGAAAGGTAAGTTTTGGGATGCTAATAAATGCTTGTGAATTTGCATTGTCATAAAAGGGTCATGTAGTTTTTGGCAAAACAGCAAAACTGTGCTTATTTGATTCTATTCTATGTAGCGTTCATGTAGTGCATAGATACCAATAGGCGTCTCAGCGGTGTTAGTGCCATATAGGGTGAACTGAGTTCTCCAGAAGGATTACGTTACAAGGAGAATGGTTTTTAGTAGTTTGAGGAAAGTCAGTTTGTTGTCCATTGTCTACAAAGTGTAGGGAAGAGAGTTCCAAAGTTAGGCTGCATCACAGTCAAAGAATCTTCCCCTGAATCTCGCCTTTTTGATTTTAAGCGCTGCTGCCTCGGTGTGTGAGGACCGGAGGGTTCTCCTGGGAGTGTAGTAGGAGAACAAAGTTCCTAGGATGGGGGGGTGGCATTGTCCATCAGCACCCTGTGGGTAATACAGATGGCCTTAAATTTGATCATCTGCTCAACTGGGAGCCAGTGAAGGGAAGCCAAAGTTTGTCGGGCTGAGTTGTGCCATGGGAAATTCAGCAGTATGAGGGCCGCAGAGTTCTTTACCACTTTTGGGGCTCCCAGATAAAGTGAATTTCCGTAGTCCAGGTGAGAGGTTATCAGTGCCTGGATTACAAGCCTTCTGGAGGGCAAGGGGGTTAAGTATAAAATTTAGCAGAGCATTCGAAGAATACTGTAGCAGCTGGCTGAGAGCTTTGTGGCCTGAGTTTCCATAGATCTGTCAAGCCATACTCCTAGACTTTTTATAGCCGTCTTGGTGAACCCAGGCATTCAAGTCAGCCCAAGATGAGGTAGGGGTTGAAGTTGTTTCCTAGTACCATCAACTCAGTTTTGTCCCCATTTAGCTTGAGGCAAGATTTATTCATCCAGTTGGCAACTCTTTACAAACAAATAGTGAACCAGATTTGACTCTGATAAAAAAGATTTGAAAAGTGGTCTGTTCTCAAGTTCAGAAAAGCTGATAAGCTAGTTTTCCCTTCTTCCTGCAAGCTTTCCTTAGGGGAGGGAGTAATATCCTTAATGGATTCTTAAAAAGTCAGATATACATCTGCGATGTTTTTCGTTAAATATCTGGCCAAGTCATTGCATCTAGCCGCTGAGGGTTCACGCGTGGGGCCACTGGAGGAAGGCTCTAATAGTGCCTTTACTACTTGAAATATTTTACTAGGGACTTTTGACATCAAAGAAGGCAATGTGAGCACTTTTAATTTCAGAATGTTAACTCCTTATAGTATACAATAGTTTAATTTGTTAGCCACACTAAAGTCCTCCTCCATTTCCTTTCTGCCTTTTTGCATTCTTGTTTTAGAGGTCGTAGTTGAGGGTTATACCAGGGAGCAGATTTTGCTTTAGCATGTGAATTTTGGGTAGTTTTAGGGATTTATTGATCGAATGATTGCGTGATCCACTGTGATACTTTAGTGTTCCCAGTTGAGGGGTCCGAGCCCAAGTCATGGCTTGTAGTATTAAGGACCTGCTTCCAGGTTTGGCCCTAATTTAGCCCATCTGCGGTCTCTCTGAATATGTGGACTAGGGGCAGAGTGTGGGCCTTGGTTTCTAAGGAGCATAGGGATCAAAAAATGATGAAATTACAGTGAGTTGGGTCCAAGACTTTTAAAGAAGGGTCATTCCTAAAAAGGAAGTCAAGTATGTTGCCTTTTTTAATTTTGTAACCGTGCTGCACAGCATTGGGGATGCTGTGCACTATGGCTGATAAACATGGGCAAAGCCAACAGGCTCTAAAGGAGAGACCTATTGACTTAGGCTTTGTTTTTTAAGTGGCCATTACTATTGTCCTGTCACCGAGGCACGACATATTTGGCATGCCTAATTGAAATATTCCTTCAGCCTATAAATGTTGATATATTCACTTACAAGGTAATTCTTTTGAATTGCAGGATACAGTTTATTGGCGGAAACATGAGAACAGTGAGTCAGTAGAAGAAGTCAACCCTCAAGTGAGGTGAGTGAACATAACTACACTGCTGACTGCTTCCAGAGGTAACAGTTTTTGGAAGAATATCTATGTTAGATGTGTACCAGGTCAGTGGAGACATAGATCCATGTTGCATCCCAGCTTGAAGTTTGCTCGAGATGGGAATCCCACCAAACCGCATACAAGGTTTACTGACTGTGTCATTCAAAAGATGAGGAAATGGTCCACTGATGATGCTCCAGCGCTGTTAAAAACCCCAAAGAGTTAAACTGTTCCGTCCATGTTCACAAAATTATCAACACTGCTCTTGATGTCATAGTGAACTAAAAGAAATAATTCACTGACAGTGTTTCTCTGAGGTTCCCGATACAATTCTGTTTGCGGTTTTCACTTTTTAAATGTGCAATATAAATTCTATAGTTTGAGCAACATTATAATGTTCGCTATATAAATGAAAAAACATTCTAAATATGGGGCAACATTTTAATGCATTACGCCTTACATACAGTACTCGTTTATTTTGCGAACACGTAAGTCTACAATTTAAAATCAATGTAAGTCTTCTATCTGATGAGTGTGCACATATTCAGGCGGGAGTCCTAGAATTGATGACTGTTTTTGCATGAAATATTTGCATTTTCTGATTAACGTATTTGCCAGATTTCTATGTGCACTTGCAACACCCTTACTGTATATTGTGTTTCCGTTTTAATGTCTGAATTCCCGTTTCCCCGAAACTTTGTTTTTCTATTCTCGCTACCTTTTTGCCTTTTGGAAACAGTGGTCGCTGCACGCAGCATTCCAGTCTTACGCCTATGATTCCGGGACAATAGTCATTGATCTCCAAGGAATGCCTCCCCACTTTCGCCCAAATCAATGCAGCTAACTTCCCTCTGATGGTGTGAGATTCATGTGGACAAGAATCACATTAGCTCCAAACAAGAATCCTATTGTGACAGGAGGATGCAGAATTTCCAACTTTTCTCTACTTATCTGGTCCCAGACTGGGCTATTGGGAATCAAAAGACCCCTTGGTTTTGGAATCATAGGGCAAAATACCCGAATTGCCATTAGGAGCACCCACTGCCCACAGCACAGCTACCAGTCATTTTTGGGTTGGAACATTGCAAGGTCTGGCGCATCGCATCAAACACCACCCCAGAAAAACTCTCACCATAAAACCTATGTCACCAACATACCTGTGGCGGTAATACACCATTTGTACCACTTCTTCCAGGAAGCTGGCAGGCACAGAAAGAAGTATACTTTTAAAACAAGGTAATGGTGAACGCTTTGTTACACAAAAACACATAACCTAACATAACTTGTTCAGGGCAGTGACTCTTGACAGTTCCTTAATTCCGTCTTCTTTGTTTTCACCAATAATATTTTCTCATTGAGTAAGGCTTGTGAACAAGAAGGGATTGCAATGGCTCAATAACTTAGCAGTCTTCTTCATTACCCATAGGGGGTCATTACAAGCTTGGCGGTCTCAGGTCCGCCATGATGGTGGCGGCAGTCATACCGCCAACGGGCTGGCAGTGAAGCCCAGCCAAATTATGACCATCCCAACAGAACACAGTCAAACAACCGCCAGTACCACCAGTGTGGACATGCCACCACAGACAATGGTAGGCACCTTCAGGCTGATGGGGACCATGTTGCCGCCGGACATATTATGAGGCTACATACCACCAATTTTTCAGCCACGGTCGCACCACTACAAAAACCCTGGAGGAAACCAACTCTGTAAAAGGAAATACTCACCTTCTGGAACACATACCTGACTGGAGTCACCATGGAACCTGAACTGCAAGTCCTCTCACTGCTCCTGCTTCCACAATGACTCCGGAACCAGTGACGGCAACGAAGGTAAAAACCATGAGTACATACACCTACCTCACACTGGAGGGAAAACCTACACTACACAAACACACTCAACATACACATCCGGGACAGCTTGCAACAGCAACACACATACATAACCACACACCCTACACACACTCTCATGCTACACACATGCACACCCGTACTACACATACCACGGCCAGCACACACGTGCCATACACACACCAGCCCACAGACAGAACACCGGTACTGTCTAACACAACCATCCACAACAGCACTGATAGACACAACGCCATCACAACCGCAACTACACAGATGCTTCACCAAGCAATGTCATAGCACACCTCCAAATGATAACACATACAAACAACAACATGTAACAACAACAGACAACCAAGAAACACAATCACACTGCAGTACAACAAAGCGTACGTCACAACACGCTAACACCACACACCACGCATATGACATAGCCATCACCACACACAGAGACGCACACATAACAACCACACAAGGGCAAACAACACCACCATTACACATCTCTACACAAGCAATACACAATTTAGTTACATACATGCACGTCACAACACAATCATATTTTACACACATTACATATCAATGACAGCGGAACAAATGGTGGGGCCACACCCACGCATGCAGTCCAGGCACAACAGCTGGTACAACCAACACACACACACAAACCAAAGCCCACAAATGCCAAACTGCCATGTAGAAAGAAAGGCAGGACAAGTATGTAAACATCCAATCCAACAACATGTTGGTCCAGATGTATTTAAAAATTAAAACATATAAAATGAAAACTATGTACAAATAAAAGGTCAATGGCCAGTCCAAGGTCCCAAAGGCACAAATGGCACCTTACAGTGCCCCAACTTGACTCCTGACTGCAAAATGACCTCCACAGGCAGGCACATCAGGAATTAGGGTGTGGGTGTGGGGGGGGGGGGGTTTGGGCTTGGGTTTGGGAGGAGGGTCCTTGAGCTTGGGATTGGGAAGGGGGCCTTGGGCCTGGGCTTGGGAGGGGTAGACTTCTTGGCAAGGGGAGGGGCATGGGTACTAGGCAGGGGAGGACTTGGAGGTGGAAGGGCTGGACTTAGGGAGCGAGGAAGAATGCTTGGGGTATCACGGGGTGAGAGAGGAGTAGGGAACAAGGAAAACTCCAAGAAGAATTTTTTTTTGACACATGGGGCAGTCATGGCAAAAGGGTTTGGTAGAGGGAGTGGTTGTAAGATGTGTTGGTTTGGATGTCTTGGGTGCAACTGTGTGTGTGGAATGCTTGTGGGTGCTGGGTGTCTGTTGGGTGGGTGAGAGTGGGTGTTTAGGTGTCTTTGGAGGAGGGAGAAAGGAGGTGCAGGAGATGCCATGCTGGATGAGTGACTGTCTGTTGGGGTGGTGTCTGCAGGTATGGTAGATGTGCTGCATGTGAGAGTGTCAGTGGTTGTGGTGGGTGTGGATGTGGTGACAGGGGTGGATGTCTGCAGGTCTGATATTGTGACTGTGGGTAAGACAGGTGTTGTGGCTGGATCCGTCAATGATGGTGTGGTGGCTGCAGATGTGTCAGGTGTAGTGTCTGTGAAGGAAGGGGTGGATGGTGGACTGACCCACAGAGATGGACCTCAGGAGGTCAATAGCCTCCTGACTGAGGGCAGCAGGGCTGACTGGGCAGAGGTGCCTGTGGTGAAGGAGATGGCCACCCTCCCGGGTGAGCGGGCACAGGCAATTGGGTGGGGAGCTACAGGGAGGGCGGTACTAGTAAGGGGGGGGTGGCAGACAAAGATGGTGTTGGGGTGGTCCCAGATGGGTCCTACTCTGCCTGGGAGTGTCGATTGGAGGAGGAATCCAAAGAAGAGGTGATAGATCCGGTCTCCCCGGTGGCACTCTACCTCACCCTCTGCCCCACTGGGTCCCTCGCTCTCACTAGCTCCATCTTCCTTGGTCCTGTGGGCTGCTGCTTCCCCACTTGCCTGTGCCCCTTCTCCTTTGCCTGACGATTCTGATGCACACAAATAGAGAGGGAGGGAGGGAGAGAGAGAGAGAGAGAGGGCAAAAATGGGTTAACCTCTTGCTCTCATACACACTGTTTAACACACACATCTGTGACAAGACTTATCCTGGTTAGGCCATCGCAGGTGCCAATATAGATTACCTACATCATGTCACAACACGTCCATACTACCCACCCCTGTATTGCAACCCTGACACCTACATCAATATCTAAGTTGGACAGCACAACTGGATTCCTCCACATGATGACTACCAATGCCATTTCTGCTGGCACAGCATGCCCTGAATGCAGTATCAATTGTGTGCCTGAATACACATCATACCTCTCCATGCCCCTATCACCCATTGGATGTCCAGCTGACTGAACGAAACACTTCTGGCCACTACGGTAACACAAATAATCAGACCATGCCTTCTGTAGCATATCCATAGCATTGAAGACAACTCCACTCGCAGACCACACAGTACCTGCCTGTCACATTACATGCCAGACCAAACACTCTGTATAGTGGAGCCAATATGTAAATCGACACTGATTTGGCCATTGCAAGTCAGACACCAAAATAGTTAACATCTGATGTGTATAATAAGAGTTTGTAGTATAGTCATTTGAATAGTCTGACCCAATCATAGAGCCAGATCAACAGACACCTAACACATATATATCACAACTGATCATACTGATTAGTGCATCTACAAAGTCTCATATATCACATATGACACATCCATACTCAGTCATTGAGTGCAGTGTCACACCAGATGTACTCCAGAAACACGCATATTACATTATGGTCCACTTACAATGCAACTAGACATGTAGTCACACCTGTCAGACTGTGCATCATGACAACTCCACCCTTGAACACCATTCCAGAAATGATAATACCCGTCAAAGAGGCCAGACAACACACATCTCAGATGGTAAATGTCATGATGCATTACGCACAAATGGACCAACTCCACTGCCTGTACACCACTTACACATCCCACTACTACACGAGCCAGCCAGGGGAGGCTAAATGCAATATTAATTTCACATCTACATGCCGTGTGACATGCAATAGTCCAGTCTCTGCTAACCTGCCACTTCAGCTTGTCCAAGGCAAGCAGAAAAGTCCCAGCCCTTCAGATGTGCCCCCACCTTACCATTCGGACATGATGTAGGCAGTAACTCTGCAATGAAGCATTTCAATTGCTAGGCAATTGTCATACATCCCATATACATACTTCCGTGACATCGACAAGACCTGTGAAGGCACTTACCGCCTCTAGTACCATTCGATTGATTTAACAGTAGCATCCCCACAAGTAGGAATGCACAATGTCTGCAGCCAGGCTTCATCAATTGTACATGTACCAGTATCCCAGTTTGCCTAACTTCACATACCCTGCATTCAGCAGATCACCTAAATATGACAATACACCTATCAAATCAATGATCGAGTCCCCATGAAGGCCATATCTGTAGTGGAACTGTAATGGCAGCCCGATATTCAGTCAATAACATAACCAGTGCATGATGTATTCAGTTCCTGTGATAAAACTAGAATCACAGAGTAGCATTTGTGCAGGTATCCTACACAGATAGGAGTGGACTGACACCTCAGAGCCACAAATGCAGATGGATGGAGCTGGTCATGCTCAATGTTTAGGGTGATACTAATACTCACATCCATTGCATAGGCAGCACGGTCTCACATGTGGCTATGTCATTTGACCATCTCCACATTCCAGACATGGAGATGTCTAGCAGTGGGAGATGTACATCCACTGACAGTAAAGCATGCCAACACATCTACTATCTATACTCATCCAGGATGAATGATACCCATTTCCAATAGACGATACACAGGATGTCATTACAACTATGTCACTTTGCCTAAAGTGAGGAACATTATCCCTATGAAGGCCAGCCAAGTGCCAGGATTCAGTCAGTACTCACCCCCTTGTGGTTGCTGTGCTGCCCTCAAATGCCCATCAACCTCCGTGTAGGCCAATGCGGGCCATTAGGGGGCTTAGTGTCCGACAGGCACCCCTCCCTCCTTGGGATGACATCCCCAGGTGAGCCTCTGCGGTCTTCCGGGCCCAGCGTCTCAGGTCCTCCCACTGCTTTCTGCAGTGAGTGCTCCACCATCTGTGGACCTCCAGGGTACGCACTTGCTTGGCGATGGCACACCAGATCCCTTTCTTCTGATGGGCGTTCACCTGCATGAATGACACAGACAGAAGGAGAAAGTCAAGTATACATGCCCCATACCAACAGCAGTGGACAATACACATCTGACTCACCAAGTGCCCACAAATGCCCTTCCTCTTGGCTCACCTGCCTCAACTCCATGCCCCCTGCATGCATGTACTCCCTCCTCAGTACACTTACCCCTTACACCATCATACACACCCCATCACACATACCTATGGCATTGGGTTCACCTGTCCCTCTGGTGCCCCATACAGCTGTCCATACAGGGGTAGGACCCCATCTATTACCTGCAAGACGTGGCATGTTGGCTCCCAGAGACAGGACACAGCAGTTCAGCTCATGGAGGTCTTGCTAGCAAGAGTGTTAGGAGTCAAGTGAACAAGGGAGCAGAATATGGCGGTCATGGCCACCGCTTATAGGACCGTCGCCGTCAGCAGTGATTGCCATTGGCCCCAATCCCCCATAGGCAGCAATGTTATCCAATGAGAAGTTGCACGGTGGTTGCAACTGCCTACTGCCATGACGACCTACGCCGGCGGACTTAGGTCACTTCCAACTGTCCTGTACCAGCAGGCCAGGAGAATGCCATTATGTGCACCTATCATGCCTTGCAGTCCCTAAATAACTGTGTCATACACATTTAAGTTCAAACTGCAGAGTAGGCCTATGTTGTGCGATCATAGTTTTGCCAAAACACGTGACATGCATGTCACTGTGACGCTTCAGCTTGCCCATAATGGTTTGTGTCAGCAGTGCGACACATGTCTACAGTGTTAGGTGTGTGCGATGATGGCATGTTCTGCTTACATGTGTGAAATACTAATCACTTAGTACATGTTCTACTCTCTGTCCTAGATACCTTGCCATTAGGATATTGAGACATGCACCAGTGTACCGACCACTAGTTGATCTTGCAACCATGGAGAACAGGCATATCATCCAGACCTATCGTCCGAGTCGTCAGACCATCATGGATCTATGTGCCCAGTGGAGCTTGATCCATTACCTGCCAGACGCAATCCGTATGCCATCCCTCCCACAGTGCAGGTCGTGTCAGTGCTACACTTTCTTGCCACTGGGTCCTTTCAGAATACAGTGAGCTTGACAGCAGGGATGTCACAGCCCATGTTCAGTCTTGTGTTGAAAGATATACTGTATGCTTTCTTGAAACACCTGGACAGCTACATCAGGTTCCCCCAACATGGAGATTTGGCTTATGTGAAGGCAGACTTCTATGATATGGAACACATCCCTCATATGATAGGGGCCATAGATGGCACCCATATAGCCTTTGTCCCTCCCAGTGCCAGTGCCAGTGAACAGGTGTACAGAAGAACTACCACTCGATCAATGTTCAGGTGATGTGTCTGGCAGACCAGTAAATTGCACAGGTGACTGCCAAGTTTCCAGGATCTGTGCAGGACTCCTACATTCTGAGAAACAACAATGTCCCACACATGATGCACGACTACTCACAGAGAGGGCTTAGCTCATTGGTATGTATACATTTGGATGTGTGTCTCTGTTATGGCAGCTGTCATCACAATCTTCCCTGTGGCTGTACCTGTATTGTATCTGCTCCTACCTTTATGCACACAGGTGACTCTGGCTAGCCTAACCTTCCCTGGCTTTTGACACCAGTGAGGTACCCTGCCACGGAAGGGGAACTCAGTTTCAAGGAAGCCCATGGCACGATGAGGCATGCAATCGAAAGGACATTTGGCCTTCTGAAAGCCAGGTTCAGATGTCTTGACGTCTCTGGAGATGTCCTCCTCTACACTCCACAAAAAAGTATGCCAGATCATAGCTGCCTGCTGTATGCTCCACAATCTTGCCCTGAGATTTCCGATACCATTGCTAGCTGATGATGACGACGAGGCAGCTGGACCAGGGTCTGGTGACGCAGTCATGGAAAGTTATGAGGAGGCAGATGAGGATAATTCAGCCTCCTCTAGGACTGAGCTCAATAATCAGTACTTCCAGTGACATACAGGTATGTTGACTGGGTATTAGCAAGTGATGTGTATCCACATTGATTGGTGACAATAGTCCTCCTGAATAGTTTCATCAGTGGTGTTGTAATGTGTTCCTGTCCCTATGTGTGTGTTGGGGGAGGTGAGTGCCAGAATGTAAGGTGCAGAGTTTACATGTATCTTATCTCACATGTAGACTAACTGCAGGTAGCTAGATTCACATCACCTATGGACAGATCTATGTTGAGCTATGTGTCCTGCATTCTCCTGTCCTCATGTCATTCCACCCACTGGCAGCACCTCTGCTACATATGGCTTGAGGCATTCATGCGCATTAGCCATTGGTAACTGTATGCTGAATAGTGTTTAGCACATGACAGATGACAGATACAGTGAATTGTCGTGTATTTTCTGTAACTGGGGGTGTAGAAATGTCATCTGTTTTGCCCTGCTTCAGTGGCAATCTCCCCTGGGCTGGACAACTGTGTAGTGCATATATGCTTTGTGTGGGACCATGCCTTCTATCCTGTTGTAATTCTGTCAGTCTCTTTTGCAGGTTGGATGAGTGATTTACTGTAGTGTGTGCCTGGACTAGTGACTACCTTACATCTGCCCTGGGACATATCTGTTGTACTGTGTCTTCTGCAGATGATGCCTCCCTCTGCTGTCCATTACACTGCCTGTTGGCTGACAAAACATTTGTATATTGTTCAAATAAATACACATATGTTGTTGCTGTGATCAATAGTTTTTATTGGGCATACAGGGGTAATGTGAAAAACAGTCAATGGTGCATACTTTGACAAACAGGTGATGAGTTAGTTGTAATCATCAGAGTAGGTGGCATAGCTGTAGGTAGCACAGGTTCAGTGTCCAGGGACCATGGGAAAAAGGTGTAATGTCATTGAATGTCAACAGGGCGTCTCAGTGGCACACAACGGTAAACAATCAGGAGAAGTTGGCAGTGGGTTTGGTCTTGTCATCTGCTCCAGTCGGATGTCTGGGTAGATGTCCAAGTTTGCAGGGGGGTTCAGCAGCTACAAAGGGGTGGGGTGCCAGAGGCCTGTGGTTCTCCTTGTAGGGCCTCCATTCCGCTAGTTGCGGCAGATGTTGAAGGCTCAGATGTGATGTGGCTAGTGGAAGGGGCCTGCTGGTAGGTGGTGGAAGCACAGAGGGTGGTGTTGAGGTCCCCGAGCAACCCTGCAATGGAGGCCATGGTGGCATTGTAGGCCTGCCACTGCCGCATGACCTCCTGGTGGTATTCCCTCTGTAGCCTTTGGTTTTCCCCCAACATGGTAATGATCTGGCCCATCCTGTCCTCTGATTGTTGGTATGCTCCCAGGACTTGGGAGATGGTTTGCTGGTCAGTTGACTCCCTTGGGTGCCCCGTCCTCTGGCCCCCAGGTTCCCGCCTGTGCCCCTGGCACGGTGTGCCCACTCCGTGTCACCAGGACCTTCATTGTCTTGGGTGTGATGGGTCGACACTGGTCCCTGTACTGTGGGGCACACTATTGATTAAACAGTCCTTGGGACACAGAGTTGGGAATGAAGGGTTGGCTGTGCTGTTGATACCACACAGGAGGTGGGCTGGCTGTCTCTGGCATTCTTCTCATGATGGCAGTGACAGGGGTACCTGTGGATGGAGTGGGAGAGAGTTACATGGTGGACGTGTAATTGGTTATCTCTTTGTCTGATGCATACAGTGGCTTGACATGATTCCCAGCAATGATGAGATGTGTACCATGCTCCATTGAGGATTGGTGTCAATCAGGGTAGGTAACTTTTGGTGGGTGGATGGGTTCAGGTCCTGTGTGATGGTTCACATGACAGGTGTGCCCTGTTTGCTCCTGGTAAATCAGGCTTGCTAGATGTGAGCGGGGATGGCTGTACATTGCAGCATGGTGTCCAAGTGGGAGGAGGGTATGTGTGTATGCATGGTAACTTGTCTGTGCATTTGGTGCATGGGGTTTACCTTCTAACTTTCTAGCCCAGTCCATTTCAGGGTTGTAGATCTGGATAAGTGGCCATTAGGTTTGGTGACAGTGCTGTGGCTTTGTTTGGGGGTGTTTGTCATTGTGTAATGATACTGCATAGCTGCCATTGCCATGAAGTGGTCCTCAATCGAAGCATCCAGTTGGTGTAGCTAGTGCAATGGTCATACATGCAAGAGATGTGCTGTGGAGTGGACATGGCAGGTTTTGTTGTAGATGAGCTAGTGCTTTGTGGGAGTCATAGTGATTGTTATTGGCACTGTTAACTGTGCATGTGCCAGGGACTGTGTGGGCATTGGGGCTGGGTGGTGGTGTGGCATGCAGGAGAGGGGCATCAGGTGGGAGGTGTAGTGGGAGATAGAGTGAATTAGGGATTGTTTGGGTGGTGTGGAAGCATGATGGACAGGATGAATATGTTCAACGGAGTGGTAGCTACTTACCAGAGTCCAGTCCTCCAGGTATTCCAGTAAGGCACTCTGAGTGCAGGATGTTCAAGACCTTCTCCTCCCACGGTGTGGACTCTATGGGGGAAGGAGGTGGAGGCCCACCGCCAGTCTTCTGCATGGCAATCTGGTGTTGTGATGTGATGGAACGCACCTTTCCCTGTAGGTCATTCCACCTCTTCCTGATGTCCTCCCTTGTGCGTGGATGGTTGCCTACTGAGTTGACCTTGTGAACAAATCTCTGCCAAAACTCAATTTTCCTGGAAATTGAGGTTTGCTGGACCTGTGCTCCAAACAGTTGTGGCTCTACTCTGACAATTTAATCAACCATCACCCTCAACTCATTGTCTGTAAAGCATGGGTGCTTTTGGCTGGACATGGTGGTGGTTGTCCTGTGGGTGGGGGTGGATGTTGTGTGTGCAAGAGTGCAGTGTAGAGGGCTTGGTGGGGTTGGGGTGTTTATTTGTATGTGAGGGTGGGTTGTGGTGTTTGTGTGTATTCCTTATGTGTGTATTGTGTTGTTTGTGCAGTTTTATGGTGTGTGCTGAGTGAGATGTGTATGTGTGCCTAAAGTGTAAACGTGGTCGGTGTCGATTTTTGCCTGCTCTCGTTGTATGCAATTGTCGTTTTAGTAGCAAAGGGTTGTGGGTTGTGTGGGGGTGTGTTTTATAGTGCAGTGGGTAGGTGTGTCTGTTGTGTGTATGTGTGTCAGGTGTGGGGTTTTCTAACTGGCCAATGTGGTGTTGTATTCTGTCTGAGGTGAGTTTTAGTGCACAGCAGTTCACACCGCCAATGGTTTTCCGTCATGGTAGTACTGCTGTGCTGATTTGTGGGTCGTAATCTTTCACGCCCACCTGTGTCCTGGCAGTGTTGGATCTGTGGCTGTTTAGTGGCAGTCTCCAGCGTGTGACTCTTAATACGGCGGTAGGATGACTGCCAACATGGAGGTCTTTTGGCGGCCGCCACCTCGGCGGTCTTCCGAAAAGGCTGCCAAAGCCGTAATAAGGTCCTTAGTATTGTCCCGGTCTTTTCAGCCATACATCCCCCTCCTCTAAGAGGTATTGCTACAACCCTGTGCAGGGGTCACTGCTTTGATAAGTTCTAAAGGTTATTGGGTGGTGATGTTTCTACTAACAGAACATTTTAGCAGATAGCAGTTTGTTTAGAACAAATATGTAGCTGCTTTTATAGCAGAAAATTGACATGGGCCGAAAACTAAGCATTTATCTCACCTGACAATTTTAAATAACCTCTTTTTACAAAAACACTGTCCTCCAGATGCTGTAGCTATTTTTAACTACACTTTACATTGCTGCCTGTAGGCTTCATTCAAAGACTGCATTAGCTTCAATAAAATGTGCCCATCTCTCTGCGAAAACCCAGTTAATCGTGGACCCTGTATAACATTTAAAAAACATGGCTGGAGAATGCTTATGGCTCAGGTACACAACTTAGGGCTAGATGTATCAAAGGGTTTTGCTCATTCTGTGTCTATGGAAAAATGGTTTTGTACATCTGGCCCTTAGTGGCTTATTCATTGTGCTATGCTACAAAGATTAGTATCC
Source organism: Pleurodeles waltl (assembly GCF_031143425.1). NCBI lineage: Eukaryota > Metazoa > Chordata > Amphibia > Caudata > Salamandridae > Pleurodeles > Pleurodeles waltl. Next base: position 902,248,414 of record NC_090448.1, on the reverse strand, counting down.
CTGCAAATTAGATATGATTCTAATTGTTTGAAAACAGTTTGTTCAGTAGTTTGATTCCATCTATATATTTAAAAGGCTAATGCTTGATTCAAATGGTGGTTTTCATGGATACATCTGTTTGCTCTCAAATGCTGCTACCTGTACGATTTTATTGGAACTATTTACAGAGTGAACTGCTAGACACTAGGTTGTACTATTTTCGCTCAGAGTAATGGTTACTTTAGGTTTATTTATTGTGTGTATATATTGTTAACATATTAGGTTACTTTTGAGCATGGAATTACAGAGAAGATTTAAGATCGCTATACACTGGACAATGTGTGCCTATATGGTTTTCTGGAATTTGTTAAAATATCACATTTTGCACAATATACTTTAGTAAATATGTTGATGCGTTGTGTGTTATAAAAAGCCCTGAACTTAGGACATGGATGCCTTAAAATGTATATCAAGTAGTATTGGCCGCTAAAAAAGTGATGTGCGGTGAAGAGAATATGAAAATAAGAGCACAATGAGACCTATCCTTTTCACCTTTTCTATCCTTACTGCTCCAGTCCACAAACAAATGATATTTTTTCACACATTTTAACTTGACCATCATGACCCTCACCCTTGTTTCAGTAGAACAATATCACTCATGCTTCGGTTTGTGGGTCTATTATGGAAATACGGCAGGAATAGGCTCTAAAGAGGACTAAATATGAGTAACAAAAGTTTTGTGCACATTTTAAATGTTGATTTATTACATTTGTTTAATTAATTGGTATGCATCTTCACTGGTTGTAAATAACATAGGCCTCTATTAAGACATTGACAGGCAGAGGGCTAAACATTCGAGGACTAAACATTCCTCCACCACAGCTGCTGCTAAAAAGCACTTTAGATATTTAAGGGGAGTTGCCCTGCTTAATATATAGAACTGGTGTGTCCACCTCCACCCTCAACCTCCCACTACTTCTAAACTATGTATTAAAGTTGCTACCCGTTTATGTTGTGTAGAAGTGGACGTTGGTGAGCTACCACCCGACCATTTTTGACATGGCAGATTTCCTTTATGGGAACCCTTCTCTTTTCATGCTGTTGGTAAGGGTAAACCGAAGGCAGCCATGTGGCAGCAACCACACATAGTTGTGAGTGCTAGGCTAGACTGTCCAGGGGGAACAAGGAGGTCTACCAGACAGAATCACTTGGTAAAATAACATATTTTGGTAATCTTGGTATTCGCTCTTTCTTGACCTGGCAATGGAGCTGGAGGCAGAGCTGAAATCTAGTGAATGCTCTGTGCCTGCCTAGTTTCGTGAGCAAGTGCTGCAGTGTTTACTAATACTCTCTAGTGAGCAAAGCATGTTTTTTTTTTTTCCTAGACATGCATGCAACAACCTCAGTACCACTGTCTTTCTTGATCATTTACATGTGTTTGCAATCTATTAGAAAATATACATTTTCTAATGAAGAAAATTTCTCTGAGCCATTGCCGATAATTTTAACAGTATCCTGTTCCAAAGCAGTGAAAGTGCTGATGGTCCACAACATCTATCGACATGCAAGTTCATGCTTTGTGCACCACGCAAAACTGATGTTCATATCTAGATCTCTTTCTGTTTTACAGGTTGTTACAAGAGGGCCTGATATCAGTAAGTGCCATTCCAAACTACAACTACCAGCTGAGGAGGCACCACACCATAGATTTCTTTTACTTTTTTATCTTCCTCTGGATGGTGGTCTACGGCATAATGATCCTCCCGGAACTGGATATTGACAAAGTTACTTTTTTTTCACATGATCAATAAAGACATTGATGTGACCATTGTGTCCAAATAAGCACAAGAAAATGTATTTCGAGCTAATGCATGATACTTTTCCCTCACTCAGTGTTTGGAGTTGCAATAAAGTTTCAGCTTTTTAAACTGGAAGAAATGGCAACAGGAGAGTCATAACAGGGATATGTACATTTGTGCCTTGAATTTTTTTTTTTATTTTTTTTTTTAATGCAAGAAAATATTTTTAAATAATCTAACAGGTTTCAATGTGCGCTCCACTTGCATTGATGAATTCTCATATTTCTACCAATATTAAATTGATGGCATTCCTTAGTGTTGACCTTGTTTGCTCTTAAAGTATGTGCTTTAGTTACATGTCCAGTATCTATGCCTCGCAGGAGATCTATGGGTTTAAAGTAATTTTGTGAGAACCATAGTAAAGCAAATCTCTAGACAGAACTTCAAAAGTAGATGAGTAAAACATTTTCAAATGAAAATATTTTTTCAGAAAGCTAGAGTCCTTTGGAATTATTGTTACTAACTCTGGCATGTCACCAATGAACACTGGATGATTATTGGGGGTTTGAGGGGCTACTAATATCCACATTTCTTTGGTAAGTGTCCATTTTCATTTAGACCTTTGCAAGAGCACCTCTGTTATGGTGTAGTGGTTGATTGGTTTTACACAGCATATTTTAATTTTGGCAGGTTTGCATCTTAAATTGTAGGCATTCTTCTTAAACTATTGTTGTATTTTAGATCATGTTGCTACTCCTGCGTCTATTTGGTGCCTTAGTTGACTTCATAAAAATAGGTAGTTTAGGTAGTAAATATGAGAGAGGAGAATAAAATGCAGTATTTGGTATTCCCGTATTTTCATTAATGGTATAATTTTTTAATACTTTGGATAGTGTAGAGAGACATGTAGAATCTAAAAGTGTAATTGTGTAATTAAATCAGCTTTCTTTAATGAGGACATGCTACTGCGAATACAACAACAGAGGACAGACTTTCCAAACTGGAGAAAAGATTCACTCTGAAACCAGAAATTGCAAAAGAAAATGGTTGGGCAATTAATATCATTTGGTGTAGCTCAAACTGCACTGCATATACACAAAATATTGTTAGCATAAATGCTGCTACAGCTACATATGTGTGTGAAAAGTCCAATGAAACAATTTTGATTACACAGATTAAGCCCCTCATTATGAGTACGGTGGTCCATAGACCGCTGTACGCATGGTGGCGGTCGGACCGCCACAACCTTGGCGGTCCGACTGCCACATTATGAAGCTGGTGGTCGGGCCGCCAGCACACTGCCGCCACCACTAGGATCATGGATCCTGACGAGTTGACAGCAGTGCAAGTTGTGCCATGGCGGACGGTGAGCATTCCAAGTGTGCTGCCGGTGCACACAGTGCGGCGGAATTGGCCTTGGCTCTCCCTGAAAGTGAAAGCCATTGCCACCAAACTGAACGCTGGCCGGCCCCACGGGGAGTTCATAATACAGAGGTGAGGATGCCACCGGCTTGGCGGCCACTTCCCCACCTCCATATTGGCTGTCCGGCGGTCTGATCGCCAACATTGTAATTAGGCCCTAAGTATTTAGTAAGCACTTTGTGTTTGCATCTAACGTAGCATAGATCAACTGGTAGTAAACTGCATCAATGACACTGGAATTGATGCATGCAGACTGTTTTGAAAGGAACTGCCATCATGTTAATTATGATTTTAATAAGAAATAGCAAACGGTGCCATAGGTTTTTTCTGTTAAATCCTTATTTCTTTATAAAATGCAAGGGCATGCCTTGCACAGATATGAAAATGTCATGTTAGAGAAGAAGTTATCCTCTATATTTGTGTTAGGACACTGCTTGATACTTATGTGTTGTATTCCTGTGTTAACGCTCACTTTGTATTATTCCAATTAACTGCTGTTAAATTGTTCAGTTGTAAAGGTGTAACTGAGCATAATTTCTAAACAAATGAAAAGCTATTTTGTAAAATAATAATTTATTTTTACTATTTGATATAAATACATGTAGACATATAAACATAGCATAGAACAGATGTTTGGAGTGATGGGTGTTTATGCCCAAATGCACATATTTATTTTGGTTATGAGAGATGCATATTTTGCCATAAAAAACACTTGTATATGTTTATGAATATTGAAGTAAAAATACCCTTCAGAAAGTGGGGGTTGTTTCAAAAAGTCAAATGCCTATATATATTTACAAGAAGAAAGTTCAAATTTATCATTTGTTTTATTTTGCTTATGCAAACGTACATTACAGTTGATCTTTTCAAGCATAATTTCAAGTTGCCAGGTGTGTAATAATTGTAGCTAATTATTTGCATAGCTGTTGAATGACCAAAATGCCAGAAGAAGGGGAACTAACATCATGGATATTTTGTTCCCGAATGAAATTACAGATTTTTACTATGTTTCCCATTAGTGGCCTGTTAACAGCCTCAGTGTCTGATGCTAAAAGGGACTAGTGGTAAAACAAGACATGGAAACTACAAAAAGTAAATGGGTCCGGAGTAGCATGTTTAATTTATATTCTTGCCACTGTTTCATGACCCCTGGAACCCAGATGAACATAGATTGAGCTAGGGATTCTAGAAGACAAGCCAGAGGTAGCTCTAGCATTAAGTGGTAACCAGGTTCACCTGTGTAATTCACCAGTTACCAACTCCATTTGTGCATGCTATTCGTTTTCATATTTTTTGTACAGTAACCAAATCAATAACTTATAACTGCCAAAGATGGTCTAACTGAAAGGCTGAAACCTTTGTTTTATGTATTGTAATTATGCACTTTGGAGACATTACATTTTTAGCTGGTGTACGTTTTAATTATATATACCATTTTAGCTCATTGTTAAGGTCACAGTAATAATTTGCAGTTCCGCCTGCACGTTATAGGCATTATTTTGTGTGCCTTTGACAAAATGGAGTCCTTATGATCATATCATCTTCAATAATATTCCTTTTTCTTACTATAGGATACTATACAAATAATTCACAATTCAAACTCACATTATTTTATTGCTTCTCAATATCATGTCCGTCTGAACTTGTGTATCTGTAATCATTGTTTATTTGATTGAATTATCACATAATTAAGTCCTAACAATGTGGGTACTTTAACTGCAGCAAATACACTCGGGTTTCTCTTTTAGAACATGCACAACCATGTAGTGAACGTATTTGTGGTATCATATTATAGCCCAGGTGACAATATGTAATCCATTCTACGAAGAAATGAGTTTGCTAGAAACTTAGTATTATAGAAATTGTACATTCTGGGACTATATAAATTAGAATATCCAATCTACTCACCAGTACTTCCAGGTGGTACACATTTGAAGCACTATGACACAAAACCATTGCGGACATTAACATAATCCTTTAGAAATTATTTGCACTATTGTTTGCAATTGCAAATGTAAGAGAGTTGTCCCCCTCATTTGGGTGTACTCTTTTAATGTACTGATTTGTTGATTACCAGCACTAGTGATCTTTCTTCTAATAGCAAGAGGATAATAAGCTTACGCATGAATGGACTATGCATGTTTATGATAGAAAAAAAAAGAGAAATGGCAAGGCAAAATACTTTTCGAACAAAATACACCATTTACTGTGAATTTCAAGTGGCATTTACTGTGCTTCTGCAATTGCTTGCATTCTGACATTTATGGAGCTAGTTAGCAATGTTGTGCCGAAATCTCAGTATCAAAGCAGCAGCATTCTATGCATCATTACTCACTGTTTCCACTTGTACAGGGTGCACCAACATAAATCAAGTGTAACAAACGCCCTTAAATTTGTCAGAACAGTAACACACAATTTTTTTTTTAATCAAGAATCTCTCCCAGTCTGTCAGGATGTCAGCATATCCCAGCTTTCAGCAAAAGGATGATCTACAATTGAAGAACATTTGGAGGTGGAAGAAGGCTACCTAGAAAATGGAGTTACCTAGTGTTGCATTATGACCTGTGGGCCAGATTCACAAAGGGCCTCTGCACTCGTGGCAGAAACCCTGCAGTTGTGAGGGAATCCCGTACTTGGGGCGGAATCTCTGCAATGAGAATTCTCACTAGCGCGGAAGCCCATTGTGAATCAGGTCCTGTATGTTTTATGTCAGTTATGGATACTAGTCCAATTTGTGATGAAGGTGGCTACTGTGTCCCTTTGACTCTGGGATTTTCAATATATAAGTAGTTTGTCAAAACTGTAAGTAGTTCTCTACCAAAGTATGTAAATAAATTGAAAGATGAAGGTACTTCTAAGTCCTATTTTCATGCTATATGGCTATGTCAACAGAACTGAAATACAAATACGGGCTGCCAAACTAAGTAAATCCCCCAAAAAACAGCATATTTAAATAATTCCCTAAAATACTTGGTTAAAAACAAATATTTTGAGAAATATTTAACAGTTCCTTCTAATTTTATGCTTTCTGAATTGTGTTAAACCTTTGATGTACTCTGAACCAAATGAAAAATAATACCTCTCTGACCATTGTTTAGTGATTTATTATCATGTGGCATATTTGTTATAAGGCTGTACTGCATTGTATTAAAATGTAATGGCATATTTCAGAAAACAACTAATTTCATTTGGGTAAACTATATTTAGTTGTTAAAACTTTGGTTATTAATGTGAGCTTTTCTGTTTTTGGCAATTAGTTTTGCTTTTGTTTTCTGCCAGTGTGTCAGCATTTCAAATGAAACAATATGTGACGCATGCATAACAGACCGTTGTATCATTTAGATCTTGATCCCGAGACATTGGCTAAACAAAGCTAGATTATATTTGCTGAATTTCTGAAGTTCTTTGGCATATTATGAAAAGAAATGCATGGAAATATTCACATTCCAAAGCTTCTGTGGACAATCTATTTCCAAAACAGATATGCTGGTACGCTGCACTACATTATGATATCTAAATCATGTAAGCACTCTCAGTGACATAAACATTTCATTGATTAGATGACTGCTTACTATTCCATGTTATTTTTTTCTTGCCACTAGAACTCCTAAAGTGGCATTTGAATGGTGGGAAACACATGGACCTAGTTTATCAGTTTTTCTGCAGTTTTTAGTAGTACCGAGCTTTTGTACAGTGGACATATTGGTTTTAATGTTAATATTGAAACGGTGACAGTTGTTTGAATTTAGGTTGGTTTAGGACCATAGCCATTATTAAACAATGTTTTTAATTGTTTTTGTTGACAACAAGCTATTCAGGCTCATTCATTGTGTTTATTTTTATGTCAATAACAGCACAGGTCATTAAAGTAAACACTGATTTAAGTTATCAATAGATGTCTTTGAGTGCTCCTATTGTTATTTCTAGGCACTGATTATTTGCACTTTGTTCAAGAATATAATGTTTAGAAAGTTATGAATTATTTCCATTTGTCTATCTGTTATAAAACGCATTTTGTTTTTTTCCAAGCTGCATTATAATTGCATTGATAAGTTGGGAAGTAAATGGAAAAATTATTTTACAAAACTTACTGTAGTTCTGCAAAACTGTTAATACGTTCCTCTTGTCAGTAAATAAAAAAAATCCTGCTTAAATACTAAGTGGCATGTATATTCTTCACAGATGCTGCCAGCTCTGGAAACCTGAAAACAAATGATAGACCTAGAATTATAAATACACTCACAAACATAAATAGGCATTTTATAAACAGAAAAACGGTCATGAAAATATAACGGTGAAAAATATTTCAGTGTTCAACATACAAGAGTTTAATAATTATAAATTGTAATGCTAATGTACTGTACACTTTATATTTTTTTTAAATGTAAACCTTAATCCTGAAATGATAGTTATTCAGTTAAATTCTAGAGACCTCTGCAGGAAATCTGTTAAAAAGATGCATCTCAAAACTATCTTTTTCAAAGCTGCTATCTTGTAGAATATTTTAGCACTAAAACCTTCAAAGCCTAATAGCTTTACATGTGTCTGGTAAACCATAGATTGGAAATTGATTTGCTTACTTTATGCCTCACACCACCTGACAGCTCCTGCATGCTTGAGACTGTACATGACCACAAAGTCAAACAGGGCCCTATTTGCTATGATGTTCGTGAGAATGTGGGATTTAATAATTGAAATACTTTTTCCCACTTATCCACACTCCTAACAAACCCATGTGTGCTGCAGAAAGGGTGATAGACTATATGCGTACTGTGTTTTTCTTGATGGCTGTAGAAAGAGAAAATTTGCTATGGGAACAGAATCCCATGTTTAGAAACAATTATTACAGAAGGTACCAATTTTCATACTTCTTTGCATACTGAAAGTGTGAACTCTTCACGACCCGCACAGAGACACTGCAAATATATGCCAATGCATATTTTCTGGAAACATGGGAACGTACAGGTATGAGAGTTTTGTGAATGATTGTAAATCTCTGCAATGAGTAGCGGTATTCCACAAATAAGATGTGTGACTGAATTAAATACGTTAAAACAGTTCGCATAACATAAAACAACGTAGTATTTTATTATGTAGCCATTATATTTAATAATGATGTAACCCGGGGTGTGTCTTGCTTAAGGCAGTTGAATAATAATATTGACTAGGCTGAGTGCTGTTGCTTGTATATTTTCCAATTCAGATTTCTAATTTGATGACTATTGACAACCTGTTGAAGACTGTAAATCAGATTCAGCAATATCCAAAGCATCATGAAAGATCCAGGAGCTGAATGATGTGCCTATGGATGCATTTCGGTGTCGACCCATTTAGGTCCAATTTCTTTAATGAGCTGTCACAATTTCTTGTTTTTCACCAACTACTGAAGGTCTGAAACTTTGCAGCAAACCAGTTAACATTTCAAATGCCACATCGAGGATGTATTTGCAGTTTCTCTTTTTCAGAGGTGTCTTTTTTTGTGGTCCTAGCCCAGAAATTAAGCTTTTAGTTATGAGATTTTGATGAAATAGACACTGACAAAAGGGAGTTCTTAAGTCTTGGATAAGTCCTGTCAGCCTAATATTGTAAAGTCAAAAATAGCATGTCGTTTGAATATACAGGGTCTGTGTTGCTCATGCAGATAGAGACCCCCAAATGGGAAATAAAATGTTATCCTGACATCAGCAGATACATTTGAAATTCAACATATGAAAAATAACATGTGAGGTAGTACATTTCATCCTTGGGACCTGTTAGCATTTAGTATTTTACAGGGAGGTGGAAACAGTTCTGATGTTAGTGTTTTTATTTTTAGAGCACTGTTGAAGAGGAGCTTAAAGTTAATTTATTTTACAAGCAGGCCACAGTTTAAAGGCATGACAATGAGTGGCAAATTATTGTGCCCTTCTAATCCAGGTAAACTTTCTTTCCTCTTTGCCGTCACTCACCAGGGAACTGTAAGCCCAATCAGCTTCACATTAAGAACAAAAGACCATAAATGCATCCTCATGAATGCAAGTCCTGTAACTAAATACATATGTTGCATGAATTACAAAATCAAGGAGAATAGTCTAGATTTTCTATTGATAACTGTAACCTAGCTAGCTGTTAGCTGATCCCCTACAGTGGAATAAAATAATGTCAATACCACTGGGAGTATGTTGTAATCCACTTTACCAACACTAGCAACATTATTGTCCAAAGCATCACAACTTCAGATGGCAACCTCCCCCAAGAAATCAAGAGTATGCCTGAATGGTTTAGGATAAGAAGGCAGCCCACCACAATCCATTTAGTTTTTTTTAGCCCTTGTGCATTAGTTTTTGCCCTGGTTTGTAATGTGCCTAGTTGTATTTTCCAAGTTAATTTATTAAAAATCATACCTAAGTGCTTATAAAAGGGGATCAATCATATCCCCAATCAACCAAGTAAAAGTTTATTTGATGTGCAATAAATCTTGAAGGCGTTGTGTTTCCCTTGGAATCCAACGGGCATCATATCCAGAATAGCTAGATCAACTAGGTATAGTAAGCACAGGAAGTGCTTCACATTAAGAATAAATGACTATAAATGCATGCTCAAGAATGCAAGATCTGTAGAAAAAAAATAGATGTTGCATATATTACTTAATCAAGGAGATGAGTCCAGACTTTCATAAGATAACTGCAACCTGGCTGGCTGATAAATGATCCCTTAGAGTGCACAAAACAATACCACAGAGAGAACGCTTTGACACACCTGATGCAGTCTTCAACAACATTGGCAACATAAGCACTTTTGAATCTTTACTCATTACATACAGCTTCTATCTTGCCAGTGGTGTACAAAGTATCACAACACTAGATGGCAACCACCCCCAAAACTTTAATAGTGTAACAGGATGAAGTTGAAACTGGACATCCAGAAAACTCTACTGATAATCTCAAAACCTCTTCCTGTGACTTTTAGGTTCATCAATAATTCTTAAGTTCAGTGAATGCCTGTCAATAGTCTTTAATGATATAGCCTATGGAAAAAGAATCCACTGTCGGCTCACTCCACATTTGTGTAATAGCTCACCAGGTAGCTTGAAACACTTAAAGCCTCCAACAGAGCACTTGAATACATAGAGGAAACCCCTACCTCAGGACAGCAGAGCTCTACGTATTGGTTCTATCTCAAGTGATCTACAATGCTTTGGCCTCTCATTTCACAGGAAAGGTCAAATATCCAGACCCCCTTCTCAGCTGAAATGTAAGAAGAAATAATAGGCACTACCAACAAGAAACACATACCCAAACAACCAAAAGCAGCATTGTCAGTACCTTCTTCCCCTTATCAGATCAATCTTTTAAAGAACTTGTATCACACATAAAAACGATATGAATCACCAACAAACCATGTCCCCAGCAATTTTCAAGGAAAGCGAATCTATCAAATGTGTTGCAAATGCTGTGCTAATGATAATCAATACCCTGCTTATCACGGGTACCCTGGCACACTACTGGAATGTTCATTTATCAAACTGTTTCTAAAGTTTCTTTAGAAGCAGTTTGATACCCTGGCACACCACTCATTTATCAAACTGCTTCTAAAGTTTATTTAGAAGCAGTTTGACAAATGAACATTCAAGTAGAGTGTCGGGGTATGCAAATTACTATGTTGACAAGCAAACAAATAGGAGCCATTTTTGGCTAAATATTAGAAAAGGCAGCATACATCAAAATTCATTATTTCACTGAAAATACAACTGTGTTTCCCTCATCCCGCAGATGCAGAATCTATACTAGTCTCCACAATGGGTGGACAAAGACCAGAGACAGAAACATATTGGGTAGCTGCATTAATCCTAAAATACCTTTCTGATCAATTCAATAAGGTCCACAAGTCAACGCTGCTGACCAAGCTGCAAAATATCCAGTCAACCAAAGAAATGTTAGAATTGGATTTCCTCCTTCTTGTTAAACCGTACCCAGCTCATCTCTTCATCTCTATTCACATTGGAGCTCTACACTTTGGTATGTGTGGCACCCCAGGGATCATCCTTTCCCTTCCCTTTAACATCTATCAATCTTCTACCTCAATTAATTCAACCCATCAGTCCATCTTGTTACATCTGATGACACACAGATTACTCTCAAGTTCAAGAACCTTAATAACAACCTGACTGGCTTTTTATGTTGAAAGACTGGACAACTTCCAATCATATTCAACTCAACCCAAGCACAATTGAAATCCCCCAAAGTGGAAAATTTCCACTGTCACAAAATATCCAGCCCTGGTCTGCAGATTTTTGAAAAACACCCCTTATTAGAAGGCCCAACAAAAATAATAGACTTTGGCCCTCATTCTAACTCCGGCGGTCGCCGCCCGCCAGACGGGAAGCGCCATTTGGCCGCCACGCGGCCAAAATACCGCTTCCCGCATTCCGACCTTCCCGCTGGGCCGGCGGGTGCTAACATTGTTAGCGCCCGCCGGCCCAGCGGGAAGGCGGCCTGCAACATTGAAGCCAGCTCCGAATGGAGCCGGCGGTGTTGCAGGTGTGCGACGGGTGCAGTTGCACCCGTCGCGCTTTTCACTGTCTGCTAAGCAGACAGTGAAAAGCAGGCTGGGGCCCTGTTAGGGGGCCCCTGCACTGCCCATGCCAGTGGCATGGGCAGTGCAGGGGCCCCCAGGGGCCCCAGGACACCTGTTCCCGCCAGCCTGTTCCTGGTGGCAAAAACCGCCAGAAACAAGCTGGCGGGAAGGGGGTCAGAATCCCCTGGGCAGCGCTGCTTGCATCGCTGCACGGCGGATTTGGCCAGCCGGGGGAAATCCGGCGGGAAACCGCCGGACCCGGTTTTCCGACCACGGCTTTACCGCCGCGGTCAGAATGGCCTTTGAAGCACCGCCAGCCTGTTGGCGGTGCTTCAGTCATCCGCGACCCTGGCGGTCATAGACCGCCAGGGTCAGAATGACCCCCTTTATCGCTGATGCACATCTCACTGTGGGTCCATAAATAAGGGTTGTAGTAAAATTCTCAGCAAATATGCATTAAGTATTAATATGGATATATGCATTAGGCAACAGCAGGGCTGATGCTCTATCCTAGCTTGACTTTGTGAAAGGTATATACTTAGGAGGACGGATATCCCTCATAAACAAATACCAACACGTGCAAAACGTATGAAACAGGCGACTTTAAACTTGCAATAACTGGATCACAGCACCATGCCCATTAGGAAGCTTGTGCTGGCATAAAGTGTCACGCTGGATACGTTCAAATTATTATTGATAACACAATACGTTCTGCATGGAACAGGACAAACATTCCTCTAGCAAAAAATTCTGGACTCACTGTACTTCATGAAATCTCCAATCCATCACACTGCTACAACTCAAAGTAGAATGTTTGAACAAAACGTGACTTGGAGGTCACTCTTTCTAGTCCAAGTCAGCAAACTATGGATTTCAGTCCCCACCCAGGTATGTAAACAAAAAACCATCTTGCTATGCACAATGTTCTAAAAACTTCCTTCTGAATTTTCTGACCTGATCAGACAATGAGCTAGTGAACAAGAATGCAAACAAACAAGATAATACACCCTCTAGGTGAGAACTCACCAAAGAGGGGTGTACCAGTTGTACGGTGAGTTATCAAGCAATTTTCTGATATGTTATACATAAGCATGCATGCCAACAGCACTAGATTAGCAGCAACATGAATAAGTTGTCAGAACCTTACGTACCTCACTACACTCTCCATATATCACTGCAACAAAACCTACTAGTCCATCTATTTTCAAACTGGACAGTTAATGTGTCAATATGCCACACTAGTGGCAGTCGTAAGGTATGCAAATGCCAGATAATGTTTGTTATTTCATGTTGTGATTTAACTATCTGGTGCCTGCTTTTGCATATGTAATTGTTATATTTCAGACAACCTAGTCCTCTTAGCATTAGAAACAACCATTTGCAATTGAATTGGTCTCGCATTTGTTCGAGTTAGAGCTATTAGCATCGTAAATTCCTAACTGGACTTTTTTGCCACTTAAATTGAAAATGAAAAGTAAAACTGTGGAAATAAGTGAGCCGATTCAAGGCGCTATGTCATGAGCATGAGCTCAAAGGAGAAAGTTTGCTTGCAGTCAAACGTATTGACAATAGTGCAATTATCCATGTAACGGGCAGTCTGCAATACAATAACAAAACCGCCCCAACGAGAAACTAACGTAAAGCACCAACCAATTATAACAAAAGATTTTTGAAAGGCAAGCCCAGGAATGTGTGAAAGTGATGAGTGTGAGGTGAGCGTGGTGAAAAGCCCACAAGACTTGCAACAGGTCAAAGCGCTTGCACGCACGAACTAAAAAGGGCTTATGCCTATTGATGCAATTGCCAATGCGCCACCAGCACCAGGAGAGGTATTTTGCCCATCCTATGTCGTGTTTAATTCAAAGAGCAGGGCCACTGGAACTATAAAACTGTTTGGCTGCAACATTTTCCGCATAAATACAAATATGCACCATTGCCACATATCCATTAACTGCTGCATAATTTACAGAGTTTAAAAAAAAAATTGTAGCGCAAGCAAGCTAGTAAAAGAAATTAAGAATATATCATACAACTAAGAAGCAAACAATCTACAAACCTTATCTCCGTTCCTTCCTTCCATTGTTGATGCAGGTGATAAAACAGTTTGTACAGAAATGGTTCCATGTTAGTATTATTGCCTTCAGTTGATAGGCTAAGGGAGGGTTTTTACCGGCAACACAAAAAACATAATTTCATATTTAAATGTAACTTAAATCTGATGAAATTACCAATTCCTTATTTGGCAGGAACATTTTTGTTTCATTATTTGTGAAAGTACACGTGACACCACAGAAACTAGTATCAATATAGCAATTGTTTCAAGAAGGCACTCATAATGTAGAAAAATCCCAAACATTTTGCTTTTATTTTTAAGGTCTAATGTCTTAGAGCTGTTCATTTCTCCTAGTCGGCCGCTCATGTAATAGGAGCAATGTACATTATTGCTCTGCGGGGCTGTTTCTACAAGTAGAGAGGCGCTCTCAGATACATACAGTGTGGACACCCAAATAAACAGGCCTTGAGCTTTACAACCTGTTTTGGATATACTGAATAAACGGATGAATCTTTTGTTACAGAAACAGTATAATTGGACACTAGAACATTTTTACTCTACGAGTTAGAAAGAACCGTGATAAATTGTGTTTCAAATGCTTCCAAGAAAGTCAAAAAAAATCTGGAGTGTAACATTTTTAGCGGGATCTGTTGAATGTGCAGTTTTGTTTACAAGGACACGTGCGTTTTCTATAGCGCAGTAATCTGTTCCGTTTCAAGAGGTAGAAGAGCGAGCTGAAAATGCCACCTAATTTGTCTTGTTTGCAGCATAACTTGGTTTACCCTGCGGTATAATTTGGTTCTCTATTATCACATAATGAGGGCTAGAAGCGCACGTTGTACTCGTTTGTGTGCCCCTATAGCCTGGATGACATTCTGAAAGAAAAGGAACCTCACTTCTTAGGTGTAACAAGAGAATAGGAAGATGCTTAGCTACACGCTGCTGAAGCAGTTATGTCGCTCTGGTTTTGGCAGAGTATATTCCGATTCTAGGCATGAGTAAGGGTCCAAAGGGCATGGTACGCCGAACACTGTGACCACTAAAGTCAATCTAGTGAATGGGTTTGGGTACAGAACTGGGCAGTCCAGGTCCTGATGATTGCCTATCGCTATTGAGAGAGCGTAGTTTATATAATCTATATTAGCATGAAATGTTTACGAATTAATGTGTGATACTGCCGCATAGAAACTATAGTAATAGCAATTTTGCTTAAACATGCACTTGAATTGTGACCACGATGAGTGGCCACCAATGTATACGCAAACCAATAATGATGATTAAAATGTTTATGTTACGTGCAATTGAGTTTATATTAACATTTGCGTTATTGAATCTGTATTAAAAACCTCATAGGCCTTAAATTAGCATGAGCTGCTGCTTAGCTGCTCAGCTCTCATATTAAATGCATTTTTCTATTTTTCAGTGTGCTGACTCACAAGGGGCCATGACCCTGTGTGTGTTCTTTTTCTTCGACTTGGAAGACGAATGTAACCATGTTAAATCCATTCTCAGGCACATTTTCTATGCCCATGGAATAAATGTTAAAATATATTGAAACAGTGTAGATTAATGTAGTGTACAAGGTCATTTAAACCAGGGAAGACAATGGAACTGCTGACCAAAAGATGTACAAAGAATTACCAAGGGATGAAGTAACACCGGATGTGCCACCTCTGAAGACGTCAATTACAAAGACCAATCAAAGACTTGTAAACCAATATGGGGTGAAGATTAGGATTACCTAATGTTAAACTTGATAGGCTAAAGATAGTGGGGTATAGCAAATGGCCAATAGAATTTTGGGGGAATGTACTACAAAAAAGGGATAAAAACCCATGTCACAGAGAGGTCATCACGGAGAGTTAGGGAATGCTATTGATTTTATCGAAAAACTCTGTCACTCTGCTTGGTGACTTGAGATTTTTTGAAACCATCCTTGCCCTTAGACTGCCCATTTACACTTTTCCTCCTTATGAGGGAAGTGCCCTTTTTGTCCCCGAGCTGAGATCTGACTGATGGCGTTTTGACTGATGTCCTGAAGACGAAGACTGAACCTTTGCGCTGACCTAATCTTTGGAGGGTAATTATGACAATGCATTTGTAATTTGTCTGTTTGCTTTTCCTTTCTAGGTACCAACTGCTTGCTTTTGACAGAGACCTTAGCTAGATGTTTTCCAAATTAGTGTTCTAAATTGTTTTGCATGAAGCCCAACATGCCAATGCTAATCAGTGGGTAGAACAGGTGTTCACTGACACTGACGCAGATAGACAAACGACGAGACTATGCTTTGTTGAGCTGACGCGATATTGACACTCTGCTAAACTTGATGTATGTTCACGCTGTGTTATGTTCCGATGTTTGTGATTCTCGCGTTAATGAAATCTTATCAAAATTGCCATATCGTGACTATGCTATTGTGTTTCTTGGTGCTGAGATTAACTCATTTACTGCTAGATTGTAATTAATAGGGAATAAAATTCATAAAATTCTACTAAACTGGTGTGGTTATTCATGGCTGCAAGGTCATGGTAGCGTCGTTTGAACCGATCAATGACTTAGACTAAAGTGAAATACATTGTGGTGATAAATACTGATGACATTATTGATGTACAGTATTGATTGATATATTGATTAGCTATCTCGTCCTACGGTGTCTCTCAACTGGGTCAAAAGATTCATTGGCCTAAAACGAGTCCTGATGTGAAATAAATTATCATAAAGGGACGCAATAACAGTTCTGGTAGCAGAGCAACGGTTTGGCCCTTTGGGGCCCTAGGACGGAGAATCATTGTTTAAATTGTTTTTCTATGATAATGCAAATTGGAGGTATGATGTGTTTCTAAATTCACCATTGACTTTCCCGGGATCTCGGAGCCTGCCTAAGTGAGTTGGGAATGTTCTCGGCGTCATAGTATGTGTGGTATAGGGATTTGCGCTTGCTCAGCTTATGCCTTTTTGCAGGTGATAGTGAAATCTGTATGTATTTAGGCCAGGTAAATATTGTTTTAGTAGGAGTGGGCGTACTCCGCAGTATGAGAGTAGGGAAGTCGGCGTACTTCATATGAGTGTGGCGCTTTGTGCTCAAAATTATCCATGTGGTTGGTTGTTCATGTACGGACCCGTCGTGGTCTAAGACTCCGGAATATATTGACAAGTGTAGGAGACACTTGGGTTTATGTTGTAATCTGTGCGGTTTAATAGGTCAATTGGGCGTGGTTGACCAGTCGAGTTTGAGTCAAATTGTATGTGTGAAACCTTCGATGGAGATTTGGCAAGTTCTAAGGTGCACTAGGACAAACCAGTGACAAGTCGAGAGTAGGATTTGCGGGTCGAATCTTGCTTGCATATGCGGGAATTGAGAAGGAGAGAGTAGCGGCCGAGGCTTCAAGTGAAATCTCTGTAAAATTCTGAAGCGAATGTGTTACCCTTCCTGTAGTAAACCGGCAGATTTGCGTTGCTGTTAAAGGTGCTCGCAGTAAAACTTTGCATTAGTTTGGTGTGAATCCGGTGAGGGGCAGACGAGCCGCAAGACTTTGTCAGCTGCAGTGTGTGAGTGTGACGTCAGTGTGCCACACTGAGATAGGTCAGTTGTCGAGAGGGGTCGCACACGGATTGACTGCCGTCCGTGAGGGGCAATAGATTGAGAAAGGTGGGTGAAGAGTGTCCTGGGAATTAAAGTCACTTTCTGATTAAATACAAATAAGAGAAAAACGCAAAAATGAATTTTGTCAAGGCTTTTAAGAGTGCTCTGAAAGGAGATGTATACATTATGGCGACTGAAGGGGAGCCTACACCGCCTGAAGGTACTCCAGCTTACATAGTTATGGAGGAAAAAGGTGTCGCCCCTTGTTTATGGATGAAACAGTGGCGCAAATTAACAGAAAAAGAGGGAAGTTTCGCGTTTCCAGAACATGGGACATTCAATACGAAGGTGCTAGAGAATTTAAGGTGGATGTTAAGTACGCAAAAACCACCTCCGAGGCCAGCTCAGTATGAGGCTTTAGCGATTTGGGATCTAATGGCTCTTAAACATAGACAAGAAAAATTCCAAAGAAGAATAAAAAGGGCAGAAAAGTCTTATGCAGAAGCTAGGTGGGATAATGAGAACAAAATGTGGAGACGGGGAATAGTTGATGGATTAAAATTGCTCCCAGCAATTACACAGGGAGAAGAGACGCAGGGAAAGAAAGTCACCTGTAAAACAGATAAAGACTCTAGTAAGCCTAAAGAGACTAAGAGACCTTGGGAAGAGGAAGACGATTCAGACGAAGAAGAGTTTATGGATCAAATATTACATGATCGCCCGCCACCTTATGCGGTAAGCGATAATGTCCTGAGCAATAGTACAGGTCCTGGGAACCAGACGCAGGAGAAGGGAGTTACTGATACGGTACAGACTAGTGATACGGCTTTGATACAGAATGGTGTCAGTGTACCCACTGCACCACATATACAGATACAGTTGCAACCTCCACCGCAGATACAGAGAATCTATCCAGACGTCCCAGTACTAGAGACTACTACAAATGTGATAGTGCCGCCAGACCCATATATATACAAAATCGAGGTTAGTACAGATTGAGTCAACTCCACAATTGCTGCCTCAGCCGCAGCCACAACTGATACCGGGATATAATCCAGTAGCAGGTCCTCCATTAATACCTGCCCCGGCTTTGCTGGATCAGACCTTTTGGGTCCCTGCTCCACGAGGTTTGGGACCGGGTCAGACACCTGCTGCAATATCGTTACCAATTACTGTTGGTCCACCAGTGCCATTGTATGCACAAGGTAAGCCTGGTGTATGTGATCAGGGAGTAATGACCCAAGATGCAATAAGAGGAGGGTCCTTAGGAACTCCCCAGTTATTTGCGCTAGGAGAACAAGCAGTTGAAAAACCAAGGTCTTCAATAGACTTTAGCCCAGTTGAAGCACCATTCGAAGCAATGAGACAGGCAGGACTACGGGTGTTAACCCCACAGACAATAGGTACAAACGCTTCACAGTCGCCAATGATGCATGCAGGGAACATTTCACTGCAAGGTTTTACAGTACAACAGTTGAATGAGTGGTTAGAGAAGACCTATGCTTCACAGAAGACTACAGTGGCTTCAGTAGAACCGGAAAGGATAGGGAAAGATGGGTACCTGAATTTTGTAAGACTGGGGGTGGAAGCTGCTGAACTAGTGGACGGAACAATGGGGATAAACAGGTTAGAATCATACACAGAAGCAGAACTGAGATATCTGTGTCCTAAGATTACTAAAGAGGTAGGCAAGGCACATCAGAAATTAGCTAACCTGGCAGACAAGTACCACATTGATATTGAAAACACTAAACATTTGAAAAGAAGTTACAGGTTAGACTTTGATTCAAAAGACTTTGAGCATATGAGGTCTTCCGGAATGAAAGTGCATTTAAAAGAAATACTGTAAAGTGCGCAAATCTGGGGAGCATTAGAAAAGTGGGAAGGCAGATGGGCAAAGAAAAGAGATAAGGAGAAAGGTGACAGCCCAGGGTCGAGTCAGGCTAAAGCTTCACCCTATACAGAATCAGTAAAAATATCACCAATGAGAGAAACAGCTGGTGGAGTTTTAATCCTTGTGCCGTGGTCCAGAGGGGACATCCTATCTTTTACTAATGATTATCCCAGGTTGAGGGAGAAACCGAGTGGTATCAACAAACAGATAGGTTCGTGAATCTTGCAAAGTGTCTCTGGGAAGACTTGCACACCTTGTTTGAGATCATTGTTCCGCCTGATTTGTGGCTCGAGTGCAAGAGAGGGGTAGACTGGCCGACAAAGGAGCCGGCAAGAGATAAGGTGACCGGAGCTCCCTCTGAGGAGGTGATAAAGTACTATCATAAGGTGATTGAGTTTTTGAAGCAGAAGGTGTCGCCGAAGGTGACTGACTGGCAGAAAATCGACCGGACCTCACAAGAGGTTAAGGAATCAATACATGCTTACTATGAGAGGTTGTTAAATGCATTCAAACATTATAGTGGTACTGAGACCATTGATCCGAAAGACATGAACCATCTCGTGTTCAGATTTGTTGAAGGGCTAAGACCGGAGGTTAGCCAGATGATTAAGAATCATTTGATTTGTTGGCAAGTGAAGCCGATTGATGAGGTGTTGCAGTATGCGAAATACTGTAGTGACAAAATTGAGCTGAAGCAGAAAAAGTTAAAGGCAAAAGTGATGGTGATGCAGATAAGGGCTGCACAGGCAGGAATACAGGGAAATGGAGTTCAACAGATGATACAACAGCGACCGCAAATGAATGGTGTGTTTCAAGCACAGCCGAGAGGATGAGGTCGAGGTTTTGTGAATTGCGGTCCAGACTTGAATACTGTTGTGGTTCAAAATGATGCACAAGGAATGAAAAGGATGTCACCATGTCACGCCTGCGGGGGCGTGGGGTATTGGAAGCGGGAATGCCCAAATGTGGTGCAGGATGGTGTAGTTCAACAAAGCACTAATGTCGGTACATTGCAAAATAGGAGAGGTCCAAAGTTGAGAAATTAAAACCCGAACTTCCAAATAATATGGTACAGATGCAGGGGTTACAGCCCATGCAACAAATACAAATGCCGCGTGTTCAGCCGGCGCAAATGCAGCAAGTACAACAGCAGGTTCCCATGGTACCTAGACAGCAAATGCAATTACCAATGGCTCCGATGGGACAGCAACAGGTGATGCTTCCTCAGCAGGTCACAGGTCAGGTGATGAGTCAAAATAATACAGTACAGCAATTCCCATTGTGTGGTGAAGATGGAATGAATGAGGAGTGGTCGGATGACAGCTCAGATAGCGAAGAGTGCAGGCTTGCAGCGTCCCTAGAAGTAGATCAGAGGGGACCCTATGTAGAAAGAAAAGTAATGGGTCACAAAGTTTCATTCTTGGTTGATACCGGAACTACACGCTCTACAGTCAGAAGTGCAGAGGTTCCGAAATTACCACTTTCGGGGTGTACCATAAGAGTGGTTGGAGTAGCAAACCAGTACTTGACAAATCCGATTACAGATCCAGTGCAGGTTGAGATCGGCAACTTTCAGGGACTGCATAAGTTTGTAGTCTGCGATTCGAGTCCGGTATCCCTACTGGGAAGAGACTTCCTGTGCAAGACAAAATGTTCGATTACATGTTCCAATGATGGAATCGAAGTGCAGACAAACAGTGATGATGAAGGGGATGATGGTCAGCTCTCAGAGTTAGAGACAGGAACTGCAAATGAAGATTACCCCTTGATTACATTGTTCCCGATGCTTAGAGTGATTGACCTACCTTCCTAGTTACAGGGAACGGTAACAGAGAAAGTGTGGGATTTGACAGGAAAAGAAGTGGGCTTGATAAAAGGAGTAGAACCAGTTAAAGTACAAGTGAAATCAAATGCAGTGTTTCCCCAGGTGCCGTAATATCACATGGCACAGGATGTTCTTATTCATGTGTCACAAATAATTGCAGACTTTGTGAAACAGGGAGTCCTGAAGGAAGTGTTGAGCAGCCCATGTAATTCACCGATAATGGGTCTGAAAAAGCCTTGTGGGAAGGTTCGAATTGTGCAGGATTTGAGGAAAATAAACAAGATTGTGGTAAAATGTTGCCCCATAGTGCCCAATCCAGCAGTGATTATGTTTCAGGTCCCGTGTGATGCTGAATGGTTCACCGTGGTAGACCTGTCACAAGCCTTCTTTTCAATACCTCTTCACGAGGATAACCAGTTTTTATTCAGTTTCAAATTCCTGGATAAGGTGTACAGTTGGTGAAGAATTCCTCAAGGGTTTTCTGAGTCACCATCCATTTTCAATCAGATATTGAATAAGGACTTAGAATCCTTAGTGCTGCCTTTTAACTCGACTCTAGTGCAATACATAGATGACTTGCTAATTGCATCAAAGACAAGGGATAACTGTAGATATGATGCAATTGCGCTACTGAATCCTTTGGGAAAGAATGGACATAAAGTGTCACCAAAGAAGTTGCAGTACTGCAAGAAAGAAGTGAAGTACTTAGGACACTTAATTGAAAGAGGGTCCAGGAGAATATCGAAAGAAAGAATAACAGCCATTTTGCAAATGAACCCCCCAACAACAAAGAGAGATGTCAGGATGTTTTTGGGAATGGTGGGCTACTGTCGCCAGTGGATACCCAACTTCTTGATTATCTCAAAACCATTGATAAAGCTGACAGGTAAAGAGATCAAGGATGAGCCATATACCATAGCTTTGTCCAAAGAAGAGCTTGAGTCATTTATGGAATTGAGAGAATGCATGTGCAGGGCACCAGCTTTGGGTATGCCTGATTACACGAAGCCTTTTCTACTGTTTTGTCATGAACGTTCTTTGTCTGTCTTGACACAGGTTCATGGAGGTGCAAATCGCCCTGTAGCATATTTTTCAGCTACATTGGACCCCGTCGCAGCAGCCTTACCGGGTTGTTTGCGCGCAGTTGCAGCAGTTGGTCAGAGCCTCACACAGTGTGAAGGCATAGTAATGGGATATCCCCTAACAGTAATGGTTCCACATTCAGTTGAAATTTTGTTGACTCAAACCAAAACTCAGCACATGACAAATGCTTGTCTTACCAAATATGAGACAATTATACTGGGGTCACCTAATGTTTCACTGAAACGATGTACTGTGTTGAACCCGGCAACTCTACTTCCTGCTGAGAATACTGAGGTTAATAATGAAGAGGAAGTTGAGCACGATTGTCTTGAGGTAACAGAACTATGTACCAAGCCACGACCTGATATTCAAGATATACAGTTGAAAGAAAATGACTGTATTATGTTTGTTGATGGATCCTGTTTGAGAGACTCAGTCGGAATGCTGAGAGCTGGTTACGCTGTATGTACCATAGCTGGTATCATTGAAGCTTCCTGGCTCGAGAGAGTGTATTCCGCACAAGTGGCAGAGCTAATTGCCCTTACTAAGGCATGCCACGCAACTGAAAATCTGAGAGTCACTATCTATACTGACAGCACATACGGATTTGGAATTGTACATGACTTTGGCCAATTGTGGTCGCAGAGAGGTTTCATGACCTCTTCTGGTTCTCCTGTGAAAAATGGTGAACAAATTAAGGATTTGTTACATACGATTCAGTTACCTCTTGAAATTGCCGTGGTGAAATGCAATGCTCACGTTAAGTCACAAGACTTTATGTCCATGGGAAACGGTTATGCAGATCAAGTCGCAAGGTTTTGCGCATTGAACTGTATATCGTTCAAGGATCAGTGGGAATTGATGCCGCAAACTGAAAATGACACATGCTTGAACCTTGCATTAAGGGTGGTCGATACACTAGATGAGCTAAAGACACTACAGGGTCGAGCTAACAAGGAGGAAAAACGCTCTTGGCAAAGGATGAAATGTGTACAGAGGGCTGACAACTTGTGGGTTTCAGAGGAGGGGAAAACACCATATTACAAGAGGAGGGTGCTGTTCAGCGTCCTGAAAAGACAAACCGGAACAAGACGCATAAAGGAGATAACTGGCCAGAAAAACAGGCTGCAAAAGCAAGAAGCGTACCAGGTGAAACAATAACAGAAGAGACTGATACATCTCGAGTAGATGATCTAAGTGAAGGAGAATTGCAAGGTGAACGCAGATTGAAAAGAAAGAGAACCGCAAATAGAAGGTACGCAGGCCCTGAATGGGCGTATGCAACAACATCTGAATGGCAACAAGAGTTTTTAGTGTTCGGTTTTGATCGAGAAGTACCAGGCCAATACTACGGTACCTGAAGTGATTCAAAGAGAGAGACTTTGTTACAAAGAAAACTGAAAAACTAAAGAAAGGAGACTTATAAATTACCGGATGAGACACTGATAACCTGATTTGACTTTGAGAACCTGATTATGACAAGCTGCTAACCTGATTTGAGAAAGGGATCCTGGAGTGAGTGTAACGCTGTAAATATACGCAGAAGAGAAAAAGAGACTTTTTGCATCAAAGAAAAGACAACAAAAAAAAAAGTTTATATCGTCCTCAAGTTGTTTGTTATTCTGCTATCTGATTCTTTACAGACATGGCTTATAATAGAGGTAGTAACAAGAAGGGTAAGGTGTGTGGCTGGTTGAGTCTTATAATAGGTATTGTGTGTGCAATAATAATTATGGGAGTGATTGTGGGAATGCCGTGGTTGGATAAGAAAGCAACTAACACTGCTTCAAAACCTGAGACTACAACATTAACACCGTGGGAAACGTTTGAGCAGGATGTAAGATATTTGCATGAGGGAACTAATTCAAAGGGGGGACTATCTACTAATGTCTTCTATCGCTTGCTGAATGAGTACGTTGAGACCATGGATGCGAAAAACTGTTGTGTGTACAAAGATTCCTTCATCAGTGCAAGAAGGGGTCACATATCATAGCCTTCCGCTAACCTACGGGATAAGTTGTAGCTTGCTATTAACAAGATTCTATAATCAAGAGCATGTGCAATACTTTTATTCAAATCTGGATGTTGTATTTTCTTTTGTGCCTGTGATTGAGTTTCTGAATAAGTTAGCTAAGGAGCATAATATAAAATTAGTTAGAGGCTTCTTTGAACCAACGCTTACATTTGGGACAGCTTATGCACACCGCAACAATCTGACTTGCTTATTGACACCTGTAGAGAAAAGCTTCTTAGATCATACTGATGATAGACGCAAAGCATTAAAAGAAAGATTAGAAAAGGGGCTAGAGAAACGCACATATGCAAACGATTATGCTTACACCGCAATCAAGATGGAAGGCAAATTAGCCATAGATGCATTACATGTAGGGAGTAAAATCAGATCAAATCTGGGCCATCATAGCCAATAATAACGTACCAACCACACATATTGCATCTAAAAAATGCATGGCATTTTAAAACATTATTGCATCCACCTTGGCTTTTAGCCTGTATTTAATAAGGACAGGTTTTAAAATTTGATGTCTCAAAACTATAAATACTTATAATCCATCAAAACTTGAACATTGGAGCAATGAAACCTTAATCTACAGCCAAGGTATGCCTCCACATCTCAAGAAACGTTTACTTAATCGCTACATGTGTACACTTGGTTTAATCCCAGTCATAATGTCAGAAAAACAGTATGCATGGTGGGGTTAGGGAGTTTTACAAGATAAAGATACACATTAAAATCATATCAAGTCTTTCTTAAATGGACAGTAGAGAGCTTTGTAGCCAGCTCTTGAATGGACCATAGAGTGCTTTGTAGCCAGGTAGTTTAAGTCACTCGACCTAGATTACCCATGAGATTCTTTTCTTTAGTTTCATTTTAGATAAAGGAAGGTGTTTTTCTAGCCTAAATTCATCTGTATGAAAATACTTAGCAATCAGGTGAAGACATTACTTAGATTCCTTACCCGCAATAAATCACTCTGGCAAATTTCCCTACAACAATGGGAAGACACTTTTAGATTTGGGGCTGTTATCAGCTTATGCCAAACCATAATTTAGGAAGCTAGCTCTCTATATGGTGCCCTAAAAATAAGTAAACCGGGCTGAGAGTCCAGTGTATCCCCAAATGGTTTGCAGAGGCAAAAGTAGATAACACTAACACTCTATTTTGTAGTAGTGTAGATGAGCAGTTAGGCTTATCAGAGGGTTGTGCTAAGCATTTGTTGTACTCACAGAGGTAATAAATGAGAAACACACTCAAAGAATAAATGCGAGACCAAATTAGAAAACTAGTACTTCTTTTTTATAAACATTTTGAAACCAAGAGCTTCACAAATCAGTAAGTATTATTTTGGTAGGGATGTAAAGAGTTCAAACATGTGCTCCTTTACACACAATGCAATCCTATGGAGAGAAAAGTAATTAATGCACAAAGGTAAGTACAGTTGGTTTTGGGGGTTCACATTCTGGAATTAGAGATGTAGTGGCCTAAGGTCCAAAGTACAACCAATGGTTTGTCAGAAGCGCCCCATATTCCACTGGGAGCTGGGTGCTGGTGTGGTTGTATCTGGGCCTGCTATGAAGAAGGGGAGGCCACCTAGACTGGGCTGCAGGGAGACTTGGGCACAAGTCCAAGAGCTCCCAAACGGGGGCTTGGGCTTCAAGGGGCCTTAGAGCAATGGGGTACAGCTGGTTCTTTGTGCCTCAGGCTGACTGGCTCGAATGCAGAGTGGTTAGGGCGACTGGGCTCTGTGCGCTAAAGTGCTCCTCGTGGTCCAGGACAACCAGCTGGCAGGGGCAAAACCAGGACAGCTGGGCCACTCAAGAAGTGGGTCTCAGTGATGCTGGCATTCCTCGATGACTGCTTGGTCCTGGTGCAGTTAGAATTCCTGCTGAGCCCCCACTGTTGGTGCTTGGTGCAGCGCATCCGGTACCCCAGGGATTGGTGCTGCACGGCTCGGTGGGTCCTGCTTTCATCACACTGGGGAGACAGTCTTGGTCTTCCAGAGCACAGGTTCCTCCTCCTTGTCATCTACAGCGTTGGCCAGGGAGCTGCAAGGCGGTGGACTGGATTCTCCTTTTCGGTGCCTGCAGACTGCAGGGAAGTAGCTCCTCTACTCCAAGGGAGACTGGCGGTGGTTTTGAAGTGCTAGCAGGCTACCCAAGGCTTTAGTTGTTCTCCAGCTCACAGAACGAGTCACTCTGCCGTGATTGTAGAGGTTTTGACCCAAAATGTCCACAGCTCTTCTGCTGTTCTTTCCAGACAGTGGCTCTTCTTTTTTCCTTCTTCTCAGGATCCATTGAATCTGAGTTCTTGGGTTCAGGGGTACCACCTAAGTACTCAATTTAGAGGCATTACAGTGAGCACCAGGTAGCAGCCAATGGTTTGCTTCTCTTAAGGGTGACTACACCCTATATATAACCACTTCCGCTGGGATGTGAGCATAACCCTGACCCTAGAAAACTAATTCTGTCCAAACCAAGATGGAGGAATTTGAAAAGTGGTGTTCTCATCAGCAGGTCCCTCCTTTGGCATCATGTGGGTACACCTCCTAATCTTACTAATTTTCCTGCCTATCTTGACGCCAAAAAGTGGGGTCAGGACAAGGGGGTGGTCATCTTCGCCATCTGGAGAGACCTGGGCCACATTACAAAGGCTGCTAGGCCCTTGAAGCCTCCCACACTGGAATGGCCATCTTGCCTGGAAGAGGTGATAAAACCTCCAACCAGAGCAGGCTTTTGTTCCTGGCCTCCAAGAGTTCTGGCTGTCCCTTCCGAAAGTCAGAACTCTGTCTAGGGTGGTTGTAGTGGTTTAGACCAGTCAGTTAACACAATAGCAGTTGGGTAGGTCTTCAGGGGCACCTCTAATCCATCACTGGATTCAGTGAGGGTTTATTAATATGAGATGTTTGATACCAAACATCCCTAGTTTTAGTGAATATCCATATCCATCATATAGCTGGGGACCTCATAATGACCAGTGTCCAGCACATATACTCAAAATGGCTACCCTGTTCACTTACTATGTTTAGAAATCAGCAAAGACATAGTATGGGTATATCTGCTCATGTAGATATGTCTTCACATATCATATAATGCACTCTGACTTAAGGCTGTAGGCCTTCTGTAGGGGTGTCTTACAAATAACACATGCAGTGGTAGGGGATCTAACACACAGGAATGTATGAGAGGTCATGTTTTCACTTTTCTTTGCACCAAGACATGCAGTTGCGATGGCAGCCCTCGTGCTTTTGGTGCGGGCCCTGAGAGTGGCTCAATTCGTGCTGCAGCCCTTAAAGACTGTCTTTAGTACCTCAGGCCCTAGGTACCAGGGGTACCATTTACTAGGGACTTACAGATGGTGCTAAAGATGGTGCCAATTGTTAGAAACAACTGTACAATTTAGGGAAAGAGGTTTAGCAGGAACGCAGTGCACTTTCAGTCAAAATCTCATCAGCCACCAGGCAAAAGGTGGAGGCTAACTGTGCCAAAAAGAGGTCTTTCCCACACATAAGCTAAGGTTCAATGCTATTCTGTTTTCAAGATTTTAAATTTGCTTCAACTCTTACAACTTGGACTTTAAGGCATTTTCATTCTTTTTTATACCAATCATACTATCATCTTTTGAGCTCCTGAAAAGAATCACTTGATCTCTGAGGTGGAACCATTGCTTTATAGGTGGTAAGCACTTGGTGCAAAGAAGGGCCACCAAAATCCCTTTTGATTTTTTTTATAGCCGTCCTACAGTTATCAATGCTTGGGTTTTCGAGGTGTGTAGGTGCATTTTAATTCAATTTATTTAAAAAAATGATACTAGGTACCTATACAAGGGGTTCAGTGATATCCCCAAAATCTATGTTTTCACCAAGTTACTTGATATAATATTTGACGCACAATAAATCTTGAAGGTATTTAGTTGCCTTTTGAGTCCAAGAGGAAGCCTATGCAGGATAGCTAGATTGTCTATGTATAGTAAGTGCCTGACTGCAATCCTTGTGGAAAATGAATAATTAGACTGTAAAGTCGCCAGCTGTTCAGGAAGGTACAGTGCAAACAAGGTAAGGGCTAGTACACAACCCTGCCCATGGCAGTTTTCAATTGAGACAATGCTCCATTTTTGTCTAACTTCATCATGACCAGTTTCTACTCTAGATTTCTTTCAATAGCCCTAGTAGACTACTGAATATAATCATCCATCCTAATTTTTCCCATAACGTCTCCGGGATCCATTAGGTCAACAGCGGAGCGAAAATCAAAACAGCAGAATAAATTCCCACAAGTGTCCATTGGTTTGTGTCCCATCGCTCAAGTACTAAAACAATTGCTGTATGCCCCTCTTTAAAACTAGCTTGCTTATTTGGTACTAGATTGTTGCTATCTATCCAATCCTTCAAATATTGGAGTATTGCTTTAGCAAAAACCTTTGCTCCTACATCAATGAGTCTAAGAAGACTGTAATTTTTAGGGTTAAATAGGTCATTTTTCTTCAAGTTTACCATACCTTTCCAAACTTTGGGAAAAAACCTACTTCAGCAATCAATTTGAAAAAATAAAAAAAATACCTATACCACAAATCTACACTTGTTTTTACTATAATTGCAAGAAGGTTATGTGGGCAGTCCGGCCGCCCTTCTTTAAATTAAGGGATGATATAATCTTTTTAAATTACTTTTCTGTCAGACATGTTTTCTGTTGGGACTATACCACTTTTGTTGACTACTATATATTTCCATATATCTCAAGTACCTGGGCCATCTTTCTTCAGGTACAATACACCTTTGGTGCACTAATATCTATGTTTTTCCTTTTCCGCACATATATCCACACTTTTCTCATATCTTACAAAAGACATCACATTAATCATCTCATCCAAGTCGGGTTTACAATACACCATTTTATTTCTCCTGATCAATGGATTATATTCTACTTTTATTTTGATGATATTCTTATGCCAGCTAAAATTTTGTGATTGGCTATTGTTTTACTTATATTTTTCCAAAATCCTTTTTACTTCTCTACACTGGACATTGACCAGACAGATGTTTTACCAGCTCTCTCAACCTCTTTGTTTTAATAAAGATTCACTACTAAACAATTCACAATTCATTATAATCTGGCCATGCCAAATAACTATATTACCTTGCTCAATAAACATACATTTGCATGACATTTGCAGCAGTGTAAGTAATGCAACCTCCTCGTTATCTATATGCATTAATACGCGTTTCAGAAAGCTGATTTACAAGGGAGGAACTTGGCTTTGTGGCCTCGAGGCGGATGATCACTACCTCTTGTGTTTATCCCCCCACACTTTAAAAAAAAGGTTACCCTCTTTGAACGTTTGAGAGGCTGGAATATCTCCCACAAATCTCAAATATTTAAAACTGGTTATTTATACAAGGAACGCATAGCTCTTAGATTGTGATTAAACAATTAAGTCTGATTCAAAGTAAATTGGAACCCAAGGATACATATCACAATTAATTCTTAAATGGATGCAGAATTTGGATTACTTTTCATCTGAAACCTTTTTAAACATTCTGTGTTGACCAAACTAGTTAGCCCATGGGCATTCCAAGAATAGACCGTTAAGTTATCTGGAGAGCATGCTACCTAGTCTATATCGCTCAAACATGAATAACCTCCTTCCTAATGGTAACATAAGCATGTACAAAGGTTATTGAATGCTGGATCTTGATTTTGCCAACCCTGTCTACATTAGGTGATTTTTAAATGGGACCTACTGATCTCTTTTACTCGTCCTAAGGCCTTCTTAGTGAGGGTAAATTAATTTTATGACTGTAAAATCCTGCATGATAAGTCAGGAATAGCTTCATTACTACCTTCTCTGGAACCACTTGGAGCACTAATCTTAGGCTATGATGATTTATCTTTTTCAGAACCCTGTATTTATTTTTTCACCAGAGAATGAAACCCTTTCTTAGGCACCTCTCTCCTCTCTTTATTTGGAAGAAAGGATACACGTTTTATATCTTTTGAAGAGATATTGTGAAGAGAAGGGCAGTTTGGAAATGCCCATTGCATGAGCTATTTAGTGGGCTCTACTTTTCCTTTTATCTGCTCTCAAAATATCAAAATATGGAAACAAGTAGTTTACATCTTGTGTAATGTCCTATCTTCTCCCTCCCTTTGCCGAGGCTTGTCATATAGTGAGGCCTTCTTTAAAGTAAACTAAACGTGCAATTCCCTATATTCCTTTTTAGGCTTTCATTCAATCACTACCTGTGGCTTCTTTTTCTTTTATTTCTGGGTCTTTTGCTCCACCTCTTTGAGAACTCTTGTTAGATTTAGCCACTAACATCATTAGTTACCAAGACAGTGTTACCTTACTCTACCAATAATTGGGATGTGGTTTGGAGCCTTATTTCACCCTTCATTATACGGTGGACCCTGTGTTTCCACTCTTTTCTCTACCCGCTATATTCCTACGTATCCAAGAAATCCTAGTCACCAGAGAGGCCCTCAACCATTTCTTAATGGTGAGAACTCATCTACCATAGGAGATAGGATCATTTATCGTTTTTATCAACATATACATTTTCGATATAAAGGCTAATGTGCTTCTAACAATTTTTTCTCGCTCTTTTGGGTCTCTATAAGCTGGATGCCCAATCGGCCTAAGCAGAAAATGCATACAGGAGTTAGTTTGTTTTATTTATTGGTCTATACTCTAAAGCAGATCAGTGTGAATGTTATGGGAATCATTATTTAGCACAATCACTTCTAAGATACTCTATAGCTTTTTCTGCTTCTAAGTATTTCTTTGAAGGGCTTTTAGAAGGTGACTACCCCTCCTAACATTGACACCTGGTGATGGGGACTTGTTGCATGGGCAAGCACCACAAGTGCGAGTCCTCAAGACTTTCTGTGCCCAACACGATGACATTCTCCTGCCATAGAGTTCACCCCGGGCTGTCTCCTCAGGAGTTGGCAGCTACTGACATCATTGTGCAGCCTTCTCTGTCCCCCCCCCCACATCACCTCCCTCACAAAGGCGAGAGAGCTGGCAAGGCACTGCTCCTCACCGCCATTGCTGTATGAGGTGTCTGCAGTCACTCAAACAAATACTTAACTTCTTTACAGAGCATATGATAGTAGCATGCCATCTGAGTTACCTTCCCATCCATCTCAACAGTTTCCCTAGCTGTTCTTGTTTGCTGCTCATCTTACAATTGCTACTCCATCATCGTAATGTCTCTGAATACCACTTGATGCATGTACTACTTACTTTTCTTTTGATGTTTCGTAATGTCTTAACCATTTCTCCACCATGATGTGATTGTACAGAGCACTGTAGTTCCTTCTTTGTTTTGAAAATAAAACAGTATAAATTTTAACAAAACACATTTCAGCATTAAGATAACACATCAAGCATAGAGGTTGAAGCTGCAGACAAGGATTCTAAGTTCACTAGTGTTTAGTGACTTTCTTGACCCAAAGTTTTGGGGCCTTCCACATGCAAAAGACTGCAAGATACCTGTGCTTCCCGTTTCTCAAAAGGAGCAATAACTGATGTGGAAACCTCTAGCTCCTCTACCTCTTGCTCTTCATCATCTCAGGAACTGAGAATTTGTTCTGCTAATTGTGTCAGATGGTGTGAGGAAGATAGACGTGGTTCCATAAATTCCAAGGCCAGATCTGTGTATGGTTGGAATATATCTTGCATTACTTATTGATGTTGATTTGTTTGATGTTAACATCCTGGACCTCTCTTAAAAAAGAGGTTGAAGACCCAGTCCCCTGGGATTGTGTAAAATGTCTCTCCACTAATTCTCTTATTGAAGATACTGAGTTGACCGTGGATTAGAATCATGAGGTAAAGCACATCCACTTAAGGGAGAATTAATAGAATATAAAGAGGCATAGGTACTATGGTCCCTTTTCTTTACATCATTTTGTAATACTTTTGTCCCTCCTCTTGTAATCCCATTTCCCTGGCGTCCTTGACCCCTCATACAGTAGGAATCTCATACACCTTATAGTTAATGATGACACCTACAAGCTTTTGAATCCCACTGTTATAGGTCATTGTAGTTCTGAGAATTATTTTCTTTTTAGAGATTTAGCTTTTCTATAATGTGTCTAAAGACCGGAATCTCAAGAGAATGGCAGTAAAGCTCTGTCACCTTTGCCTTCCCCCTGGCTGATCAAATCCATACTGACACTCAACTGAAGGAGAGTCCAAGGAGGACAGAGTTGGAGGTGAGCATCACTACAAAACCCCAGACAACACACCACTACATGCTCCTTGCCCTATCTGCCCAAGCACATGAGGTGTCAGCGCTCTTAGAAAAAAAGCTAAGAAGGAGCCACCTATTCCTCACTCCTTTCCATTCTCCCCATGCCACCTTAGGCTCCACCAGCCTTGCCTCTACCCAGTGCTTGGGGCAACTGCTTTTCCTGTATGTTGCTGGTTGCCTGCCTGCCATTGGAGTCCCACCTGGCCCCTTGCACTGCCAAAGAAAATCAAAGGCAAGTCAATACAGTTGATGTTGTTAGGGTAGGCACAAGTGCGAAGAAACAGTCATTGGAGAGGAGACAAACAAGAGCACAAGATTCGGTCTCAAGCCTTTCCATTGGGATCAATGGTCATTCACTTTTACGCCTTTCACTATCTCTTTTCCATCTTACTTTTCCACCTATTATTTCTACATCTTTCAGGCCTTTCAGAAGATTGCTGACAAAGGCATGTTGAAAGGTGATAAGGTATCTAAATCTCAGAAGCAGGCAAGCAATGCAAAAAGATTTACATTTTGGTCATCTTTAAATACCAGGTTACTTTACAATTCATCATTATCCATGACTGTTCTTAATCTATAGATTTTATATATGTGAAATAATGGTTGTTTGCCATTTCTTGTTTAATTTACTGGTGACTTATCCTCTGTCCTCACTTTCTATATAATTCTATTTTCAGAATTACATTATCATGTGGAAATCATATTGATATTTATGAGTAAGCAGAATACTAGTGCAAGCCACAACATGAATAATTTGTCCTAAAAGCATAGCTTCGATTCTGAAGGGGTTCTGGTACGGTGGAACAAGAGAGGATGGTGCACACGATAACTGCCAAGCCAAACCAGGTCTGACAAAGTAACAAGGATTATGTACTGTATGTGAGCCTTACAACTAAGAATGTCCTAGAGGATTTATGTATGTGGCTCTGCTAATAAGGATGGAAGACTCATTAAGTAAGCAATGGAACTGAAAGGGAAGTCCTCACTGATGTAGAAGAAAGGTGTCGGGTATAGGCTCATACCGAATTTTGGAAATGAGATATAGATGCCCACTTTTTTGAAAGTTAGTGATAGGCAGGGATATTGGGTGCACAACCTTATTACTGTTGCAATAATATTGTGGTCAGGAAAATCATTGGACAGAATTCCACTTATAAGAATATTGACTTTGTAAGTGTTTCATATCTTGGTCAATGTAGTTGTACATAATATTGTTTTTTTCTAATTATGTTGGTGTGTTATATTACTTTTTATGTTCTAAGGTATTACTTTAATGTTAATTATGTGTTGTTATTGGTAGTATGGTATTTATTTTTACTGTGGTGATATATTTAAAGACTTAAATGTATTTTAATTTCTTTATTGGTGGGCAGTTGGGTTTGTAGGGGATTAGGGTGAGAAGTTGTTTTTTTTAAATATATATTTTAAAATGATTTATAGGTCATTTATTTCATATAAGGGAGGAATTTCCTACCAGTTTTAACTGGGCTTCTCTGTATTGGTATTTGCTCTTGTATGTGGCCTGTTAGGGTATTCAGTGCAATATGCCCCACATTTGGGACCATGTCACATGCCAGAGTCATTCCTGGCCCCACCCAGTTGATTTCCCTCAGACCTGTTTAGGACATTTAGGCCACCCTACAGTGTGGAGCGTAGAAAACAGTTTGTGGTATTTTGTTTTTACAGCACATGCAGCTACCATGCATGGCCTTTCCACATACCCTTTACCATGCAGAAGTATTTACCACTCATGTCTTCCTCACCCATGCTATATATAAGGTATGTACATATTATTTTTTAAATACCTTAATTTTGTTTTTTTTGGGTGGGGGGAGTAACCCCTCCAAACCTTATATACATCTATATATTCAGTGAAAAAACAAGGGTTAAATTGACATCCTAGTTAGAAATTGAAATAATATCATACTTTACACTTAAAAGAAAAACTTTGAAATTCACAGATAAAGGCAAAGGCTAAAGGGGCATGATAAGAAGGTGAAAATGTATGTTAAAACATAACATTTTAAACTAACAAAACCACTGAAATTCACCAGTTGTAGTAACCCCAGGTAACTAGAACTTGTGCCCTAAAGTAACTATAACTCTGGCCTCTGCTATGCACAGTGTTGCTATCAATTATGTAAATTCAGATGTTGCAGTAATGTTAGTAGTGATGTTACAGAACGTGTCATGAGTAGTGTAATATGTGAGATTATCAGCAGTGCCCGTGAGGGTATGAGTTATAGTTACTTTAGGGCACAAAGTATAGTTGCATGAGATAACTATAGAAGGTGATTTTCAGTGGTTTGGTTAGTTTAAAACATCAAACATTTAAGGATCAGTGTTGCCATGTATACATACATTTTTAACTTTTTTTTTTTTTTAAACTAGTGAACAGATGTACACCAAATCACAGAAAGCACACTTTCTGGACCAAGATCTATCTTTCTGTAAAATCTGGTGTGATTCCGTTCAGCAGGTTTCCATTATCGCTGTTCAATTTTTCTATGTAAAATTGCTTAGAGAAAACATGTTTTGGGACCCACGCCTTCATCTTGGCCCCTACTTGACAGATCACCCTGCAACTTTTCGGGACGGAGCTGAGTTGGCTCAACCTTTTTTTGTAGAACGTTTTGTGAAGATTTTTCAAAGGGCATCAAAGTTATAAGCAAACAAAAAAATCTATAGGGGATCTTAGGGAAACATGGTCCTAACTATAACTACCCAGTAGTTTAGTGTTTTCTTCCAAACCTTTCATGTTTTTAATGTACTCCTAACCTTCCTTTACCCTTACCCAATCTAAACCCTAACATAACCCTTACCTCCCTTTACCACCACCCATCACTAAAGCCTAAAATCACCCTTACCCCCTTTACAACTACAGACCCTAAAACCTAAAATTACCCTTACCTACCAATTACCCAGGTGTTTGGGTGCATTCTGCCACCCTTTCTGCCAACCGAGCACGCACAGGAAATCTGGATTATTATTTTATAGGGTTTTATTGTGAAGCCAACCTAGGGTGGAGTATATACAAAATAACTGTAGTGAGTGAGAAGCAAGAAGTAAACAACATAAAACTAGGCAACATATTCTCTATGTAATTTCCATTCCTACAAAATCTTTGCTAATGAGAATTAGCACCAAAATATCTGCCGTTATGAGAATGCATGTCTCTTTGGCATAGGCAGGATGTCGCAAACCTGCGTAACCAGGCTTTGCCACTAAGCGTCCAGCTAATTAGCACTGGCATATTCATTGGAGAAACAAGCAAACACTCTGGTTTGAAAATGCATCTCGGTGTCTGAGAGTTACAAACACTGGGGCACATTTACTCAACTTTCATGCAAAGCAGGGCAACAAACAAAGTTGGTGTGCTGCTTTGCATAAAAGGTAGAGGGCAGAAATGGTCCATATTTACAAAGATATGGAGCATTTCTGCTCTCTCCACGTGCATTGTGTGCAGCCTACAGCCAATGCAGGCATCCTTGCACCGAAGTGCAAGAATGACTGCATTACAGGCAGGAATTTTTTTTATGTAGGAAGAGACACCTTCCTGCACAAAAACAATCGTTAGAGGCATTTTCATCTTTCTACATTTGCTGCAGAATGCAGCACATTTGGAAAGACAAAATAACGAGGAGAAACAAATGTATTTCTTCTTGTTATGTCTCACTTTGGGAAGTAGCATATTGCTGTATTCACAGTTTTGCAGCTCTTTGGCAATCTGGGAATGTGCTAAAATCCATGGGTTGAAATGTAACATAATGCAGCGCAAGCAAATGCTGTGTGTGATATTTCTTTACAAAGCCACACAAGGCCATGCACATCAGGCCTTGCATGGCTTTGCAATTCTTACTAAAGCCATTGCCTTGTCCTTGCGTCACCTTGTATGATTCAAGGACAATGTAAAGGCTTCATGAATTTGGACCACTGCCTTCATATTGTTTCACAGACTACTGTGAGGTAGCCTCCTTGAGATACATGATGTAGTGTGAGAACAATGTCAAGGGAATTCTTGCCTAAAATAGTCCATGTACTGTATGGCATACAGGAAACTGATTGGCCTTAATTCAATACAAGACTGTATGCGCTAGAAGCACACTATCATAATAAATTAAACATACACAACCAATTATTATACAGTAATAAGCATCAATGCAGTTAAAGCAAAATCCATTTGAAATCTATTTCCAATAAATGATCAAGGGTATTTTGCCTGTGAAAGAGTTGTGTGCTGGTGCATGACAGTGGGCACCTAGGCTAACAAAGTGTAAACATACAACATCCCAAAGTGGTCTTGAGGTTGCAATACCAGCGACGCACTAAATGACGGCTTTGAGAAAGCTAACCAACATATCCCAATTTACCACAATCACCACTGTAATCTGGAAAAGTCACTCTTCCCAGTCTGAATAGCAATTTTGTATATTACTGGTTTGCAGCATCAATTACTGTTGTAGACAATTGGTTGGATGCCACCACTTAAAAAGGGGTGCTACCCATTCACAAAAGGAAAGCTTTCCCTTGAAGATAGCTACAGGTAACTGCTGTATGCTCTGCTCTGATGGGGTTAAAAATCCAGATGATTGCTAATAGAAGGAATGGAGGTCTCTGGTTTCACATGGGCTTCCATTTCTATTTCTGCATTTGGAGCCCATGTAGCATTCGCAAACAGGATTCTGCCTCATTGATATTGACCGGTGAGATTCTGCAAAACTGACCACATTTTCCACTGCAACAGAGTAGTACTTCCTTGACAGAGCAAAATGAAGTGGTGTTGCAAATCTGTTGATGCGCTTACTTTTGAGTCAGAGGCATTCACTTCCTTAATGTAAAAGGCCTTGATGCACCTACATAAATGTCTGTTGAGCAGAGATAATACTAAGGGAAATATTCTGGGTATTCTGCTGGAGCAGAAAATTCATTTTTTTAAGAGTGGAACTGCTCACTAAGAGTTTGGCAGCACAGAACAAATTTAGTTCTGTAATATTTATGAGTCATGTTATCCCCTTCTACTTGAATATGGAGCTGAAGGGGTTCATGAAGGGTCACCAGGAGGGTGGCATGATATTTCTTCATGTAGGTAATCCGAGAATAAGAGTCGAGGGGATCTATTCATAGTTTGTATTGATGCCCATTCCACACCTGCAAGGAAAGAAATGAAAATGGATGAGGATTTGAACATGGCCCTAGCAAAAGTAAATTTGATGACATAGGAAATAAGGAGAAGGAGGCGTTGGTTGGGGCTGAGAATTCATTTTTACCTTTAATCAAGAAAATCATTTGCTGATTGTTTAGAGAGGGCCATACCCTCATTTTAGGCAGCACACATTGCACCCCAGCTGCATGACATACCTATATGTTTGTCCAGTTGCATATATTGGCATCAATCACAGAAGACAATGTGCTGTACATACCTTGCATGGACAATAATCGTGTGCTGTAGGGTGTATGCCTGGCCAGGTTGACAAATTCCTAGATAAGTAGCCTCCACCTTTTTCTGTTATGAAATCTACTTTTTATCAATAAAACCCTTTCCAAGCTACTGCCTATTATAGGGATTGCATTAGGGTACATAAACGCTAAGCAAATTAAATGTTGCCCTTGAAGTACCCTCCCTTTGATGCAATGATGAGTACACAACAGTTACCTCACAATAACTTTTTGGGAAAGATTTTCCTGAGTGATCCCAATGCACCTGCACTGTCCCTTTAGTCTTATTTATGAATCAACTGTGTGAAATATCTTAGTGGGGTCTGTTCCATTGACATAGAATAAAATAAGGATGAATTTGCTCTTACTTTGAAAGCCTGCAGTGAAAAGGCTTCAATTTCCTGACTAATGATCTAATGTCCATTGGTTGATCAAGAGAAACAGCCACTGTCCTAATACTTTAGTATTAAGAATAACGACTCCTGGTTTGAGGTATTTTAGCAACGCTGTCCCTGAAATTACCTAAATGAAATTGCACAGGTACAGCATGTCACACCACCTCTTTGCAAGCATGCACATATACAGAACGTTATTGTTAACATATTTATTGCACTCCTAACTAGGATCATTATTAATGGTATAATTTGCAAGCTACATGCAGAACTTATACATTTCTACTTGAAGGTTATTTTAAGAAAATAAACACTCTTAAAGCAAAGAGGGAAAGAAAAGAGTGGAAAGAGGGAGAAAGAAAGGGAGAAAGAAAGAGATTGAGATTGAGAGGAATTGATTAAAACCAGAAGGGAGGTTCTCAGGAATGGAGAATGTGAGTGAGGGTGAGAGATGGAGACCCAGAAAGTGAGGTGAGGTAAAAATAAAAAAAGAAGGAAGTGGGGTAGGAATAAAGAAAAGAATGGGAATGTTAGAAAAAAATGGAGGACGAGATGAAGGACGAGAGGGAGAGAGAGGAGATAAAGAAAAAATACGGCAAAAGGAAAGAAGGGAGAAAGAATGTAAGGGATGGAGAATGAAAGTAAGAAAGAATGGAGGGGGCGGAAAGGAGGAAGCTAGGAAAATAAAGGACAAGAAAGAAGACAAAAAGGAAGACAAAAAAGAAAAGGGCAGGGGAAGAAGGAAGATAGAAAGGAATAATGGCAGGGAAGAGGACAGGTAGAGAAAAAAGAAAATGAAAGAGAAAGTAAGGGAAGCAGAAAAAGAAAGGGAAGAAGAAACACAGCAGGGAAAGAGTAAGAAAGAAAGGGACAGAGAAAGAAAAGAAAGAAGGAAGAAGGAAAGAAAGAAAGGGCCGAACAATTAAGAAAAAAGAAAATAAAAGGTAAAGCGAGAATGGAAGGGAAGGTGATAGGAAGTTGATGAGAAAGTAAGACGGGGGAAGAAAGAAAAGAAGAAAGAAAGAGAAAAACAAAAAATGAAGAAAGAAAATGGAGAGGGAGAAAGAAAAAGAAAGGAACATAAAAAAGGAAGGACGGGAGGAAGGAATTGAGAGAGAAAGAACAGAAGAAACGGAAGAAGAAAGAAAGGGAGAAAGTAAGGAAGAAAGGGAAATATAAGAAAAAGGGCAAAAAGAAAGGAATGGAATGATAAAGGGAAGAAGAAAGAAGGACAGGAGCAAGAAATAAAATGGAGAAAGAAAAAGAAAGGAAAGGAGAAGGGGAAATAAAGAGTTCCAGTACACAACAATTCCTTGGACTGGAGGCACCCCTACTCAGCAGTCACTGCCTGCAAAACACACGTGCGGTTGATGAACTGGAATCTACACCGAATGCAACAGAACCTCACACAGCGATTTGTGAATGTTGAAACACAATTATCCACCATGAACACCAACATGGTCAACCTCACCACTGCCATCGCTGAGCTACGTAGGGAAATGGTGGCAGATCGGGCCCATGTAAGGCGCAAAGAGCACAAGACAGCTGCACGGTTGGACCGGCTCAGTCAGTCCAGTGGCCGCCTAGCCACCACAACTAAATGCATGTTAAGACGCACTGTCACACTCCAGGTTGAACTATGGCATTTTGCTGGAGATGTGGCAAGGGGACTAGGGCGCATTACTGCTGCTGTGGACCTTATTTATACCTCCCAGGCAGCTAGAGGTACTGGTGGCACCCCTCAGGACAGTGAGGACTTATCAAGTGTCAGCAGCGTTTCTGTCTCAGATGCCCGCATCCTGCGTAGTAGCAGTGCCCGCCAGACATCTGTGGACCAGGCACAGGCCAGGGTGGTCATAGCCTTAGGAGGGTGTGATGTTTTCTCACTAGGTTTAGCCTAAGGCACATGAGTGGAATGTGTTAGGTTTTGTTACATAAGACTTGTTTACTGCTTGCTATGCGCCACCATTTACATTATGCACTCCTCACATTAAAGGATATGGCTATGTGTGTCTTACATTTGTGAGTGCTGTTACAGTTGGCACTTACCTGCCAAGTAATGAGTTGCTCTGTGATCCCGTCTCCTTCTGCCCTCCATTGCGATGCTATCATCCCCAGGCTGTCGTCATGGTGGCTCCTGCTCCTCATCCTCCGAATCTGTGTCATCTAGGGTGAGATGTAGCCCACGTCTGTTTACTATGTTGTGTAGGATGGCACATGTAGCCACAATCTTGCTTGCAGTCTTTGGGGCATACTGGAGTGCACCTCCACTTTTGTGAAGGCATCTAAAACGTGACTTCAACATGCCAAAGGTCCTTTCAATGACGGTTCTGGTGTGCCAATGAAAATTATGTAGCGCCTCTCATTCTGATTGGCAGGTGTTAGGTATGGGGTGAGTATCCATGGCCTCAGAGCATATGCAGTGCCACCTGTGTAACAAAACAGCAGATATGAGCATGGCTTCACATGGTTATGCAGTGACACGTATTTATGACATTGGTGTGTACTACACAGTACCTAATAAATAGCCATCATCAAACTCCCCACGTTCAAGGTGTTGGTGTATCCCACTGTCCCTGAATATGTATGCATCATGTGTGCTCCCTGGAAATTTTGCCACTATATCAGTTATGACATTATAGGCATCACATACAACCTGGATGTTGAGCGAGTGAGTACATTTCCTATTGCGGAATACATATTCCAGATTTGCGGGAGGACATATGGGTGCATGTGTGCCGTCTACACACACCCTATTACATGGGGAAAGTTTGCAATTCTGTAGAAGTCCAATTTGGTGTTGTGTATTTTCTCTGCATTCCTGGGAAGGTAAATGTATCAGGACATGTGTGTGAGTATGGCATCTAAGAACCGTCTAAAGAATCGTGAAAGAACACTTTAGGACAACCCACCAGCAACAGCAATCACCCTCTGGTAGCTACCCTAGGCCAAAGATGCAGTGAGCACAGCACTTGCACATGTGTGGGGATGGAGCAGCTGAGCAGGGTTTGGCTTTCTAGCTGAGTTTTCAGCAGTTCAATGATCTCTAA
Organism: Pleurodeles waltl; assembly: GCF_031143425.1. Taxonomy (NCBI): domain Eukaryota; kingdom Metazoa; phylum Chordata; class Amphibia; order Caudata; family Salamandridae; genus Pleurodeles; species Pleurodeles waltl. Next base: position 902,207,067 of record NC_090448.1, on the reverse strand, counting down.
GATGACTGTGCTGCTCAGTCTATATTCATCATATATTTCCTTCTCAGTCTGTTGAAATATGGTCTGCCTGGTTCTGTATATCCTCTCCTGTCTCCACCTCCTCCTCCTCTGCTGGGCAGCCTGGACTCGCCTCCTCCATGCTATCACGTACAGAGCAGCCATTTTGAAAAACCCAGATGCTTTCTGGGTCTGCTTTTATACTTTGGTTCTGATTACCACCTGTTTGGAATCAGTGCTAATCTGGGTGTGCAAAATGGCCTATGTGCGACTAATCGCAATTTGTGACTGCCTTGTACATTCGGTTTGCGAGTCGCAAATTGTGATTTCTTAATTGCGAGTCGCAAAATCCAGTTGCAAATGTTTGCCATTCGGTAATTGGTTGCATCGCTATTTGAGACTCCAAAATGGTATTTGTACATACCATTTCGCATTTTGCGTGGTTGCAAATAGCGCTGCAACCTATCTGCAAGTCACAAAACGTACGTACATGTAGCCCTTAGAGTGGAAGAGGTGAGGGGAAGAAAAGAGAGACAAATGATATATGAAGATTATTTTTCAGTTTCATTGCCTCCAACTGACTGAGAGTGCAAGGGTTAAGGTTGGACAGGCCAGGCAAGAATTTTAGCGCAATACAGCACACCAAGGAAAGTTGCTGCATTGCATTGTGCAAGGTGGGGAATCGACACAGAGCCATATTTATTAAAATGTCCCTTTGCTGCTCATTACCCCTGAATTGCTGCATAAACTGCATAAACAGGCTGTCTAGCACCAAGCACAACCTTAGCACTGTGGTGCAGCGGTGCGTCCATGCTGTCTAGCATAGCATAGGATTTGTACTGGAAGTGCCTAGACTATTTTTTAACATTGTACATATTGTTAGTGTGCTGTACAGTGCTGCACACATGCATTGTGTGGAATGTTTGGAGAAATTAAAACCTTTATTCATTAGCGCCTGCTATAAGGAAGCATCATTCTTTAGGCAAAGCCCAGTTGGGCTGTCTTAGTAGATTGGGCTTTGCATCAACAACTATGGGTGCATGTACTAATGCCTGTGTAATGGCCCCTTGACAAAGTGGTGTGAAGCAGCACAAAGCGTTGTTGGCAATGAGAAGAAAGCATCTTTCCAGTGCAAATACTTTTTGAGCTATAAAGTGCATACCCTTACAAGAGTTTGCACTGCTTTAAGTCCGTTCATGTGACTTTGGCCTGGCCCAGAACTATGGCTATTAGAAAAATAAGATGCTTTTTTGAGCAATGTTGTTATGACATGAATTTCGACTTTTTGTTTACTTACATGGGGACCCCTTGAGGGTGGAGGCTGTGGGCAATTACCCTCTTTGCCCAGGTCTTAAAACCTCTTTGTTTTCAACTGCGATGATATATATTTCACTCTCTTCTCAGTTGTAATGCATAAAGCATAAAATGTATGCTATAACTTTTTTGGGTAGAAAAAACACACGACCAGACCCATTATGCCTGAAACCACAACCTGGATGTACTAAACACATAAACACAATTGATTCTGTAGGGTTTCAATCACAATGCCGCATGAAGTTAAAATACACTCAAATATTGATGATCAGCATTAATCAATGAATAATAGCATTAGAACACATATCAGATACTAGACTATTGTGAGCCTCTTAGTGGTCAATGACAGGGCTGTAGTATCCGGCAGGTTTCAACCTAAAAACAGGCTACAATACCTTCTGTGTTTCACATGTAAGAGCTGGGAAAGAATGCCAAGCCTCAGAGCAATGAAGGTTACAGGTAAGTAATAAGGACATTATTATGTCCTGTGTGAGGTAATGTTGGTGCATCAAAATGTGGGAGTTAAGGTAAATTAGCTCACAGTAAATTGTGAATTTCTGTCTTTTTAATATTGCAAAACTACTAAATGTAATATATAACCATAACATTCTTTAATGTAATTTATTGCAGTTAATTATTTTGATTTAATCTAAAATACTTTATGAAGCACAGTATCTCCACACTCAGTGCCCTCAGTGCACAGGGTATACTTTTTGGCATGCCCTCAGCCAAATTCCTTAGCCCCAAGTACTAACTTGGTATGGCCAATGATTGTGCCCAGTAGGTACTGAGTGTACTGCGTGGGCAAGACCACATCCTTTACCCAGACCCACCTGCTATACCCAATAGGCACAGAATACAGCTTTGGCCAGTCCCTCTATCAACCTTCCTGCCCCTAATGCTCATTAAGTGTAGGATGTGGCCCTTGGCACCATTGCACTTCACAACTGTAAGGAATACAGGCAAAGTCACTTTTAGCTTTGTGACAACTGAGAGAGCATAGCTTGGCTGTGAATCTATACCTCTTAACATGAATGAGAAAGGGTGGTTATTTTTCTACATAAGGTGAAGAGACTTTTTCATATAAATGCTGCACTGTAATACATACGAATAAAGTGCACAGTTGGATGTAACATTTTTAAGCAAGCTATCTTTAATCATCGTTTTGAAAGCATGTTATGCTGTAATTTTTTAGAAGTATTATTCTATATAATCATTTTGTATTTTATCATAAGAATTCATTTAAATTTAAGTATACTTGTGTTTCATTATCCTGGCTGGAGTGAAGGCCACACATAATTTTTCTGTGCCTAATCTTCAACATGAAGTTTGCTTTTGCATGCTTTTCTACGACCTGTAGGTGTCCTGATCCGAGAACAAATAATGAGGAGCCCATTGTGCTCGAGAGATAAGATTTGCTAGAAGCCCCACAAGAAGGAAAGGGGTAACCTGGGATGATGGTCATAACTTTTCAGAAATTCCTGAGAGTGCAAGGGTGTACAAGGTCAATGCAAAAGGCTTCAGGAGGCTTCAGAAAGTTAAAGTGGCAATTAATTTTAATTTAAAGACTTTTTCTTCAATAAGGATATTTTTACAATGATGTAAACCTCTGGAAGGATGGAGATTTAAGTCTGGTTTAGCTAGTGGAAGAGCCACATTCCCTTTGTCCTTTGCTGAGAGTGGGCCCTGCTGAGATCTATACCTTAGACTTAGATTCTCATGTGGCTTTATGCCGCTGCACCTCTCGTAACAGAAACTTCAACAGAAGTTCTGTTTGCTGACCCTTTTCTCTGAAATCATTAGTATTAGAATAGTTAAGAACTTTAATTGAATGGTTAGGCAGGATAATTTGATTCTAGATTTTAAACATCATTCTTTGATTCTGGTTTTCTGCATTATCGGTATTGAGATGCTTGTCTTTCATATGCTTGTAAGGTCTCATATTGTGCAACACTTTAACTCACCTTTGGTGATTTTGTACATCTGTACTATGGTTTTGAGACTCGTTTATGTAATTTTAACTTTGAGTCTGTAATAAAGCCTTTAGATGGTCTCTGAGACTTAGTGTGTGGTTCACTGTGTTACACTGCAATTGCTATGAATAATTTGATGCATGTTCTCCTCATCCCTGTGAACTGAGAAGAAAAGATTCATCAGACCCCATATTCGAAGATAGCACCCAGTGCTGGATTACAACACATTGAAGAACAATGAATTTCACATTTAAAAAAGTGAGAAAAGTGCTGACATGCCAGTCATCCAACAAATGTTCAAGAATGTGATCCCATTAAATTGAATGGAGAAACAAATATTGTTTGAAATCTCAATCAATGAATCGATCAGTGGATTTGTAGAGCATGACTTGTCACCCATGAGGGTATCTAGGCACTGGCAGGGTTCTGGGTCTCAGTTGAAGACCCAGGCTTTCAGCATCCTATGGAACACCTGTAGAGTACAAGAGGTGCTGAGGTAGGGGGAGGCCATTACAGGCTTTGGCTGCGAAGTAAAAGGAGCATCCTCCTGCTCTGCTGCTTTGTATGCAGGGGTTATGGGCCAGTGCCAGGAAGTCTTGAGGATTTGTGGAATATCAGGTGTTAGTTGATGTAGGCGGGTCCGGAGTCGTGCAGGACCCTAAACACATTGGTGAGGAGTTTGAATCAGCATTTCTTCTGAACCAGGAGCCAGTAGAATTTTTTGAGGTATGAGGTGATGTGGGGGCAGAAGATCCAGGATGAGTCTTGCTGCGGCGTACTGGATGGTCCGTAGTTCTTTAACTAGGTGGGTCTCAATTGCCATGTAGAGGGTGTTTCCATAGTTCAGTCGACTGGTGACCAAGGCTTGGGTGTTGGTGTGTCTTGTGTTTTGGGGAAGCCACTTGAACATCTTACACCACATGTGCAGAATGAAAAAGCTGGGAGATGACACTGCATTAACTTGGGTCCTCATGGTGTGCTTACTGTCCAGGATGATACCAAGATTATTGGAGTGGGCCCCAGTACTGTCAGCCACCAGGAGGCATCCCATTGGGAGTTGTCACTGCAGAAGATCAAGACTGCCTTCTTGTCTGTGTTGAACTTGACGCAGTTATTCCTCATCCAAGTGGTGACACTGGTCATGCACTGGTGGAAGTTGGTTGTGGGGACGTGAATCAAATTTTCAAAGAAGGGTACCTAATGGAAGACTATGGAGGCATATTGCTTTTACTACAGAGTATATTTTAGAAAACAGAGATGGTGAGGCATGTAACACAGGCCCCTGCAGCCCCTGCTGTGCGAGGCCTCAACTCTTCAGGACCTCCCTAAACATTCACAGGGCACCATTTAGACCAAGCCAAATTAATATCTGTGGGATGTGAAAAACATAGAGGCCCCTCTTTACATTCTGCAGAGGGGGGTCGTCATTTTGTGTTACACCATTGAGGATGGCACCTGCCAAATGAAGGTGAGTTGGCAGGTATGTGCCAAATAAAACACATGAAAAGCTGATGATCACTGCCCTGATTACAAGTTGAACAGTACAGCTGGGGTGGAAACTGTACACACAAAATTACAGTTACCGAGCAGTAACATTGCATAAGTACTGAGTAATTACAAGTTAACCCCTTCTGTGCCGGGGACGTAATGGTTACGTTCACCGGCATAGTGCTCCTGTGCCGAGGACGTAAGTATTACATCCTCGGCCTGGAGCTCTGAGGGAGCGCTAGCACTCCCTCCGTGGGCTTCCCTCCCACCCCCCCAAGGCAGAGATGGAAGGGAAAACCCTTCTGCTTCCAACCTGAGCCCCTCCGACCCCCGAGTGACGTCTGATGATGTCAGCGCGCAATCGTGCACTGAACTCATCAGAGGCCACTTCCCCATCACGCTGGAAACTCAGCTTCCAGCACGATCGGAAGAGAAATGTAAACCATTGCTCTTCCGATCATGTGATGGGGGCCTGAGAGGCTTCAAAGGGAAGGAAATTAACTTCCTTCCCTTTGAAGTCTCTCAGAGCATTTCAGAAGGCGGATCGTGAAGCGATCCGGCTTCTGAAATGCCCACTAGACACCAGGGTTTTTTGTAAAAATGAAATTGGCATAAGGGGAGCGACCCCTTGGGCAAGGATCGCTCCCCAAGGGGCAATTTTTTTCAAGGCCATTTCTGCCCCTCCTGAGGGCAGATTGGCCTATTGTTATTAGGCCGATCTGCCCCCAGAGGGGCAGAAACCTCTAGGCACCTGGGATATTTTTTTTTCTCCAGAGGTGGGGAGCGACTGCTTAGGCAAGGGTCGCTCCCCTAGTGGGCAAATTATATTTAGGACATTTCTTACCCCCCTTTTATGAGGCCAATCTGCCCCCAAGGGGGGCAGGAACCACTAGACACCAGGGAGTTTTTCTTTATGGCGAATTCACGGAAGGGGAGCGACCCCTTAGGCCAGGGTCGCTCCCCCGGGGGGGGAATTTATTTTAGCCCATTTCTCCCCCCCCCTTGTTATTATCTCCCTCCAGGGGGGGCAGAAACCTCTAGGCCCCAGGGATCTTTTTTTTTTTTTTTTAGAGGTTGAGAGCGACCCCTTAGGCAAGGGTCGCTCCTCTGGGGGGGAAATAATATTTACACCATTTCTGCCCCCCTTGCGGGAGATCGGATTATTTTTCTTAGTCCAATCTGCCCCCGAGGGGGTCAGAAACTACTAGGCACTGAGGCTTTTTTGTGCCCCAATTTCACGCAAGGGGAGTGACCCCTTAGACAAGGGTCACTCCCCTGGGGGGGCAAATTTATTTTAGCCCATTTCTGCTCCCCTTGGGGACACATCAGCATATTTCTATTAGGCCGATCTGCCCCCAGGGGGGCAGAAACCACTTAGGCACCAGGGATTGGTGTGTGTGTATGTGTGCGTTTGCTCTAGGGGGGAAGCCTCTTGGGTAAGGGTGGCTCCCCATGGGGGCACATTACTGTTAGCCATATCTGCAGATTGGCCTATTTTTGGAAGGCCCATCTGCCCCCAAGGGGGGTAGAAAGCCCACTAGATACCAGAGAAGTTTTTTTTTTCTCCAAAATAAGAGGGTGAGCCAAAGTTGTTCTGCCCACCAGTGGGCAGATGGGACAATTACCCCTGATCCACACCCCGGTGGGGCAGAAAGTCCACTAGATGCCAGGGAATTAAAAAACTAAAAAGAAAAATAGTGGGGTGGTGGCTACCAACCAGTATGGGCCCGGTTATGCCCCCACCCCAACTGAAGAGGGTAACAGTCTTTCAGCTCTCCCCCGCACACTAAAACATCTTATCCCACAGCAAGCAAGAAGACATTTGATTATTTTGGGTTTTGGTTTTACATTTGGGCCATGAGAGCTTGGCTAACTCTCAAAATCATCCCACTTGAAATGGCGAGGGCTGCACTTTATGGACTTTGGGATGCTGCCATGTAGAAAAATCCACAAGACCTAGACACATCTGAAAACTAAACATCTGGGTGATTCCAGGGTGGTGTGTTTCACATGCACCCTGCACCATTTTCTTACCCACAGTGCCGTGCAAACCTCCAACTTTGCTGGAAATCACACATTTTCCCCACATTTTTGTGATGGAACCTTCCGGAATCTGCAGGAATCTACAAAATTCCTACCACCCAGCATTGTCTCATCTATACCGATAAAAAATCTGCTGCACTTGTCAGCCTAAAAGTTGTTTTTTTTTCAAACTGCTCTTTTGGATCCGTTTTGGTTCCCCCTCAATTTCGACATATTTTTGGCTCTTCCCTGTCACAAGCACTTGGCCCACCTACACAAATGAGGTATCATTTTTACCGGGAGACTGAGGGGAACGTTGGGTGGTATGAAATTTGTCCCAGTGCGGTGATCCCACACAGAAAAATTCGATTTTTAGCTAAATATGAGGTTTGCTGAGAATTCTGGGTAAGAAAACAATAGGGGATCCACACAAGTCACACCTCCCTATACTCCCTCGGGTGTCTAGTTTTCAGAAATGTCTGGGTTTGGTAGGTTTCCCTAGATGGCTGCTGAGCCCAGGACCAAAGACACAGGTGCTACCTACCCCGCAAAAACAGGTAGTTTTGTATTTGAGAATTTTGATGTGTCCAGATAGTGTTTTGGGGCATTTCCTTTCGCGGGCAGTAGGCCTACCCACAAAAGTGAGGTACCATTTTTATCGGGAGACTTGGGGGAACGCTGGGTGGAAGGAAATTTGTGGCTCCTCTCTGATTCCAGAACTTTCTGTCACCGAAATTAGAGGAAAATATGTTTTTGTGGCCAAATTGTGAGGTTTGCAAAGGTTTCTGGGTAACAGAACCTGGTCAGAGCCCCACAAGTCACCCCATCATGGATTCCCCTCGGTGTCTAGTTTTCAAAACTGCGCAGGTTTGCTAGGTTTCCCTAGGTGCCGGCTGAGCTAGAAGCCAAAATCCACAGCTAGGAACTTTGCAAAAAAAAGCTCTGTTTTCTTTGTGAAAATGTGATGTGTCCACATTGTGTTTTGGGGCATTTTCTGTCGCGGGCGCTAGGCCTACCCCCGCAAGTGAGGTACCATTTTTATCGGGAGACTTGGGGGAACGCTGGGTGGAAGGAAATTTGTGGCTCATCTCTGATTCCAGAACTTTCTGTCACGGAAATGAGAGGAAAAGGTGTTTTTTTTGGCCAAATTTTGAGATTTCCAAAGGATTCTTGGTAACAGAACCTGGTCAGAGCCCCACAAGTCACCCAATCTTGGATTCCCCTAGGTGTCTAGTTTTCAAAACTGCCCAGGTTTGCTAGTTTTCCCTAGGTGCCGGCTGATCTAGAGGCCAAAATCCACAGCTAGGAACTTTGCAAAAAACAGCTCTGTTTTCTTTGTGAAAATGTGATGTGTCCACGTTGTGTTTTGGGGTATTTCCTGTCGCGGGCGCTAGGCCTACCCATGAAAGTGAGGTACCATTTTTATTGGGAGATTTGGGGAACACAAAATAGCAAAACAAATGTTATTGCCCCTTGTCTTTCTCCACATTTTTTCCTCCCAAATGCAAAACAGTGTGTAAAAAAGACGTCTATTTGAGAAATGCCCTGTAATTCACATGCTAGTATGGGCACCCCAGAATTCAGAGATGTGCAAATAACCACTGCTTCTCAACACCTTATCTTGTGGCCATTTTGGAAATATAAAGGTTTTCTTGATACCTATTTTTCACTTTTTATATTTCAGCAAATGAATTGCTGCAAACTCGGTATAGAATGAAAACCTATTGCAAGTGCAGCTCAATAATTGGTTCTGGGTACCTAGGGTTCTTGATGAACCTACAAACCCTATATATCCCCACAACCAGAAGAGTCCAGCAGACGTAATGGTATGTTGCTTTAAAAAATCTGACATCGCAGGAAAAAGTAAAACGTGGAGAAAAATGGCTGTTTTTTTCACCTCAATTTCAATATTCTTTTATTTCAGCTGTTAGTTTCTGTAGGAAACACTTGTAGGATCTACACAAATGACCCCTTGCTGAATTCAGAATTTTGTCTACTTTTTAGAAATGTTTAGCTTTCTGGGATCCAGCATTGGTTTCTCACCCATTTCTGTCACTAACTGGAAGGAGGCTGAAAGCACAAAAAATAGTAAAATTGGGTATGTCCCAGTAAAATGTCAAAATGGTGTGGAAAAATTGGGTTTTCTATTTCAAGTCTGCCTGTTCCTGAAGATGGTTCCTGAAGATGGTGAATTTACTACCGCAAACCCTTTCTTGATGCCTTTTTCAGGGAAAACCACAAGCCTTCTTCTGCAGCCCTTTTTTCCCCATTTAAAAAAAAAACAAAAAACTTTTTGCTGCATTTTGGCTAATTTCTTGGTCTCCTTCAGGGGAACCCACAAAATCTGGGTACCTCTAGAATGTTGGAAAAAAGGACGCAAATTTGGCATGGGTAGCTTATGTGGAGAAAAAGTTATGAGGGCCTAAGCGCGAACTGCCCCAAATGGCCAAAAAAAGGGTTGGCACAGGAGTGGAAAAGGCCTGGCAGCGAAGGGGTTAAATGGGAATGACTGTGCCAAAATGAAACTGTTAGCGTGGCCTTGGCCTATCTATTTTATGTAAAAATAGTAAGCATTCGGCCTTGCTTAAGACTAATGAACCTTTTGACTTGTTTAAATTAATATTGTAAGGTGATGCAACGCACATCAACAATAAACAGTTCAACAACAATAGAGAGACGGTAAAGGATGCACCATGACCAATTTCGCCACAAATAACCACACCTTTGGTATCAGTTAAAAGGTTTATTTCCTTATATTAACAACATTAAACTCACAAAAATTTGTCTTAACATCAAATGATAAAGATTAAAAAAAACACAGGTTGGTCATATTGCCTAAAATATCATAATTTGAACAAACGAACAAGAACGATAATCTCAACAGCGAATTTTGAGAAAGATATATAGTACATTTGTTCAGCAAGCAAAAGTAACATCAGTTCATTGGCATAATGAAACACCTCACTAACCTCAGATTAGCATTAGCTTGTTGGGCTTCATGCAGACGTTTTAGTAACACTAAATAGTACTGATAGTATAGTAATAGTACTAATAGTAACATCTAACTATAACACTATCAAAATCATCAGCAGTATTAGAAGAGTAGTAGTTGGTACCTGAAAAACAAAAGACAAATAACAATGCACAGATTAAACATAGTTACCTATCCCTAAGGAATGTCAGCAGTACAGCTACAGCTTCCTCTGGGGGACAGCAGTGTTAACTTCAGGGCAGAGCAGGGCAAGGGGAACGGTTTAGAATTTGGACTCTAAGATCACTAAACAATCAGAGCATTTGAACAGACATAATAAACTCAGAAAATAATAAAAATACCAAGACGTCCTTAGACTGATTGGTAAAGCATGAGATGTCAAAGTTACAAATCACCATAAAAGGCTCGAGAACAAAGACCCTCATTTCAACCTTGGCGGACGAGGCCGACCGCCAAGGCTGAACCACCAGTCGGCCGCCCATACGGCCAGGAACCCGCCGGCCGCATTTGAACCTCCCCACTGGGCCGGCGGGCGGAAAAAGAGTTTCCACCCGCCGGCCCAGCGGGGATGTCAGCCGTAACATTGCAGCCGGCTCCTAATGTAGCCGGCGGCAATGTGGCGGGTACAGCAGCACCCATCACGCTTTTCACTGTCTGCCAGGAAGACAGTGAAAATCGTGACGGGGCTGTGCCTGGGTGCCAAGTGCATAGACAGTGCAGGGGCCCCCAGGGGCCCTGCGAGGCCCCTTACCGCCAGCCTTTCCATGGCGGTGTCTACCGCCATGGACAGGCTGGCGGTAAGGCGAGTCAAAATCCCCAGGGCAGCGCTGCAAGCAGCGCTGCCCTTGCGGATTCTGACCACTGGGACATCCATGGCGGTAAACCACCAGTCCTGGCGGTGTGACCGCCGCGGTCATAATATGGCGTTTTGTACCACCAGCCTGTTGGCGGTACAACCGCCACTTTAACCCTGGCGATCGGTGACCGCCAGGGATGTAATGAGTCCCAAAGAGTGCTCCAGAGCAAAGTGTGCCAGCCATGAGCTGTTCATTTAATTAAAATACATTCATAATTTCTATTGATTAAAAGCATCAGGCGAAGAAAGAACATTCAATCATAAAAACATTAGATATCGGAAATACATTAGAAAAGGCACGGTAATAGTCTGGAATACATTGATTTGATGCTTCTCCATTTATGTACTTCCGAACAATACTAATTGTAGCTTCTCAGACTTGCTTCCGACTGCTGTCAATAGGGCCTTTTGTTCAACTATTCTGCTGCTACCAGGCGATAGTTACAAAGATGTGGAAACATTCTTGTATCATTTCATTTCCTCGAGAGAAATGCATTTCATTAATACATGCACAGAACAAACTTTTGACTTGAACAAAAGAAGTTTGTTGTACAACGGACATGTGAACATCTAAATGCTTATTTCATAGGTACATTTGTTAGATAAGCAATATCCCACTGTAACCTCATCTGCTTGGGGCCCAGCATAAGACAAGAAATGCTCATATCATTTTGTCCATTTAATTCATCATTTAAAGTGACCGTCCAATCAGTGCAGCATTAGTACATTATTTTCAAAGCATAAATGCGCGTTTTCACACTTGATGGTGACCAACAGGAAACCACAGTTTAGGTTATTAGTCATTTCTATGTTCATACATCTTATATGATCAAAGCGAATTCTAAAACTTATTAGTACTAAATTTCCGCTCTCACAATCTCTCCTCTGATGACTATATATGTCATCATAGATACATCTCAAATAAATGTATTTATTTCCACAGATTTTCAAAATGTTGTTTCTCTCACATCTTTATACATTTTCTTCTTCTTTGAGTTTTCCCATATAATCTTTCTAATCGCAATTCTCTCTCCTCTGTTTCTTTTCTAATTTTCTCTTTTTGATCACTTTGTACAGGTTGCAGATTCCCCATATCACAATAATTGCAACTCCTTGTATTATTTGCATTATCATCCCTTTTCCCAAGTTGCCAATCCAATTTCCCACAGCAGTCATCCCTTTGCCAGCTTTTTCCCAAACACTGGGCTTTGTTAGTTCCTTTAATTTAGTTTAATCTTTTGTTACATTGTTAATCAAGCTACTAACTGCTTCACTGTTGTCCGGTATATAGGAGCAACAATGACGCGGACCTAGCAATTTACAAACTCCGCTTTCTTTCGCCAAGAGGATGTCTAACGCAAGGCAGTTCTGAAGAGTCAAAGCTCTTACCGCAGTCATCTCAGTATCCGAAAGGACAATGGCTCCTGAATAACTTTTCAGCATGTTATCCACAATTGTAGACAACTGTCGAATTTTGATAGAATTCAGAACAACTCCGACTGAACAAATTATTTCTCCAAATATGTCTCCAACAATGTTAGAAGCTGATTCTCGCTTCTGTCTCTTTGGTTATAATTCAATAATTTTAGGAAATGTACTCAAGTCATCAAGGTGGTACATTTTTGGGAAAACTATTCCCAAATAACATGTGCCATACCATCCTGTAGAAAGGCGGTAATTTGCGTGTTTTCCACAGATATAATATATCCTGGGCACTGGCAGTTCCTGACCATTCAGCATAAATGTCCACTTATTCTCAAACAAAAAACAGATGCCTACAGTCACTGGTTCCCACAAATATTTTATCAACCCAAGATTGTGGCCTATATGTACAAAGCTTTCGTATGTGTTGAGCATTTAAAGTTAGTTTCCCTTGTTTAGTAATGTCAGTAAATGCATTGTCAATCGCAGAACTATGTGAAACTAATCCCTTATCTATCTTAGCCTTAATTGCTCTTCTTCTATCTTCTGTGAAATCTAAGAAACTCTTTTCTAAGGGTGAAAGTAAACAGATGAGATTATTCCTGTGGGCGAAAACAGTCCCGAAGGTTAAAGTAGGTTCAAATAAATCGTTCCTTATTATTATATTATTGTCCTTAACTATCTTATTAAGATCTTTAATGATAGGTACAATAGAAAACACAATATCAAAATTAGAATAGAGATATTGTATATACTCTTGGTTATAGATTCGTGTTAGTAAAAGACTACAACTTATGCCATACATTAACGGCAGACTGTGATAGGCAATTCCCTCCTCAACAGAGGCTGGAATCTATGTGCAAACATAACAATCTCTCGCATCCATCACATCAACATACTCACGCAATAAGCGATAGAAGACATTAAAAGAACGTTCTCCCTAAACATGCAAATATTTCTCATCTATCTTAAATCAATCTATTGGTGAAAGGTTAGGTACTAGTTTCTATAGCTGCGGTATGGTTTGTTCCATTCTCATTAACAATTACACCTACAGTCAATATTAAATCTCTACTTAGTGCTCCGTTGGTTTTGGTTATCCGTGGTCTATAAAGAGTCAGAAGTAGAGATAAAACAAAAATATGGCTATGCAGCAAAAATCAGAGTTTAAACAAAAAACAAAAATGTTTAATTCTTCAGTCTTCAATCCCTCCTTATTTTTTATTTTATTTTTTTCAAAATAACTTTTTACAGCTTCATTCACATTGGACCCTTTTTGTCAAAATCGTAGAGTTGTCAAATTAAATTTAGTAGCTTGTCAAAATCAGTTTAGTAGCTTGTCAAAATCAGTTTAGCATCTTGTCAAAATCAGTTTATCAAAGTCTCTCCAAATATTTTCCAGCAATGTCTTTTCATTTATCTTTCAAATTCACAATCTTTTCACCAAAATGTTCATCAATTTATCTTCATGTACCAAAATAGAGAACATGGAATGTCTCTGTCAAAACAACAATTAAAAAATTCTTCTTGCCACTCTTTGGTAGCTACATATGCCCAATCAGGACCTGAGTATCTTCGATTGGCAACTCTTTCTTTTCAATTTTTGACCTTTATTTGATTCACCATCACTCAAATCTTCATTTCTGATGGTTTCAGCTTCTTCTTGAATTGTTGGTATCACATTCGTCTTCTTTGTCGACTTTGATTTTGTTTCTGGCCAGTTGTCACCTTTCAGAGATCCCCCTATTAACGCTCTTTTCAGAATTGGATATAAATTCTGCTCCTTTGACGCTCCCGCAAGCAATTCAGGAGGAGTCAAACCCCTTTGGCTTGGATCCGCCTCAACTCCTTTCTCGCTTGGGTTAGTCACTTGTTCTGTCTGGTTTTTCAGACTATCTGCTTCTGAGGACACCCTCCTGTCAGCAGGTTTTCTCTGGACTGATTCTTCCTCTTGTCCTCTCTGGACTGGTTCCTTTACTGCTTCATTCGTAGGTTTTGAGGTCATCTCATCCTCATTTTCCAGGATTTGTTCCACTTCATCTATTACAGGAGTGGGCGTGTTAACTGGAGTGTGTTCAGGCTCTGTTTCCAGCTCACTGCTTTTTCTGTCTTGCCTTGGAATGCATTTAGGTGGAGGTAATCTCAATACCTCTTCTTCTTGTTCTGTTGGATTATTCACTTTCCAAGTGTGGCTTGCATGGATCCAGTTCGGAAGTCCTGCACACTTCACAGCTGTGATAGTCACTAATACTACCTGGTAGGGTCCTTTCCACAGTGGCTCCAAGCACAACTTTCTCACATGCTTTCGATCACAACCCAATCACCAGCCTTCAGGTTGTGTCCTTGATCTTGAGGCTGTGGCAGTGTGGTAGCTTCCACCTGATGAGCGAAAGAGCGAACCACATCAGCTAGACCCTTGCAGTAGTCTAACACCATATCATCTGTAATGTTCACAAGAGCATTTGCAGGTGCAGCTGGCAAACTCTTTGCCCTTCCCATGAGGATTTAATGGGGTGACAATCCTGTCTTCTTGTCAGGGGTGCTTCTGATTGACATTAGATCCAAACGGCAAATCATCTGGCCATTTCAGATTTGTGGATGCACACATTTTCGCCAATCTCGATTTCAGAGTACCATTCATTTGTTCTACAAGACCTGAGGCTTCTGGGTGTTAGCTACAATGAAGCTTCTGCTCAATATTTAAGGCTGAACCTAGCAACTTAATCTCTTCCTTGTTGAAGTGACTTCCTCTATCTGATTCTAAAGAGACCTGAAAAACAAAACATGGAATTAACTCTCTAAACAGTAACTTTGCTATTGTGAGACTGTCATTTCTCCTTGTAGAATAAGCCTCAATCCAATGGCTGAAAATGCACACAATCACCAACACATATTTCAAACACGCACACACAGGCATCTCAATGAAATCCATTTGCATTCTGCTGAATGATCCTCCAGCCATGCCAATATGTCACTTATTGACGACTGTTCCTTTGCCCACGTTCATCTGCTGGCAGATGATACACCTGTGGCAAACTGCTTCGACAACTTGTCTAAATTTTGGATTGAACCAAAACTGCTTGAATAACCTGACCATTGCATCTCTCCCTACAGGGGGCTGACCATGAGAAAAGCTGGCCATCTGAGTCAGTAGAGTGTTGGGCAACACTGCTTTCCCTTCCCCTGTTACCCATACGTCATCATCTCTTTGGACGCATTTCAGCTTGAGCCATTCCCTGCTCTCCTCTTTTGGCACATTATCCCGAATAGCTTCTAGTTCTTCTAGATTGTCAATGACCAGCATCACATAATTTGCATAAATTTATTTATTCTCAGGTAACAGTTCCCATTCTTCTCTGTAGGATATGTTGTTCAAGGCACAAAACTTTGCGACTTGATCCGCATATGTATTGCCCATTGACACATAATCCTGCGATCTCTGATGTGCATGGCATTTTACCACAGCAATCTTTTCAGGCATTTGAATAGCTTTTAACAACTCATGAATTCTCTCACTATTTCTTATTGGTGATCCAGGAGTTAAGAAGCCCCTCTGTGACCACAATTGTCTGAAATCAAGCACAATGCCAAATCCATATTGCCTGTCTGTGTAAATAGTGAATTTCAGCTGCATTGAAATGTGGCATGCTCTAGTAATGGCCACCAGTTCTGCCACTTGTGCTGAAAACACTCCTTGAAGCCATGAAGTTTCAGCATGCCTGCAATAGTACATACTTCAAATCCTTCTCTTAATGTTCCTACATTATCTCTCAGGCAGAAACCATCAACAAAAATAATTTTGTCATTTTCTTCCAGGCAAGTATCTCTAATATTGGGTCTGTTTTGTGCACAATTTTGTAATTTCCAGACAATCATGTTCAATGTCATCCAATTTGTCAATATCTATGTTTTGAATCAGAAGTAGGGCTGCTGGGTTTAGCACTGTACATCTCTTAGTAGTTATGATGGGTGATCCCAGGATTACAGATTCATATCTGGTCAACCTAGAGTTGGTCAGATTCTGGGTCTTGGACCTCGTAAGCTAAATCTCAATCGAATGAGGTACCATTATAGTAAGGGGATAGCCCATCACAATGTTCTCGCTCTGAGTGAGGCTCTGCTCAACTGCTGCAGTGGACTGCAAACAACCAGGTAAAGCTGCTGCAACCGTATCCATAGTGGCTGAAAAAATATGCCACTGGGCGATTCACACCGCCATGAGTCTGAGTCAAGACAGTCAAAGAACATGCATCGTATGCATGACAAAACAACAGAAAAGGTTTTGTGTTATGAAAGCGTTACCAAAGCTGGAGTTTGGCACAAACTCTGTTTCAAATCAGCAAATGCTTTCATACAAGCTTCATCCAACACTAAAGGATCGGAAACATCTTTATGTGTCAACTTCTGTAAAGATTTCGAGGGAACTGAAAAGTTTTGGATCCATTGGCAGCAGTAACCCATCATTCCCCAAAACATCCTTACATCTTTCTGTGTAGTTGATGCTGGCATTTGCAAAATAGTTGCCACTCTTTCTCTGGAAATTTTCCTAGTTCCTTTCTCAACAACATGACCCAAGTATTTCACTTCTTTTTGACAATATTGTAATTTAACGCGGGACACTTTGAGGGTCATTCTGACCCTGGCGGCCGGTGGCCGCCAGGGCCACCGACCACGGGAGCACCGCCGACAGGCTGGCGGTGCTCCAATGAGCATTCTGACCGCGGCGGTTCAGCCGCGGTCAGAAGCGGAAAGTCAGCGGTCTCCCGCTGACTTTCCGCTGCTCATTGGAATCCTCCATGGCTGCGGGAGCACGCTCCGCAGCCATGAGGATTCTGACCCCCCCTACCGCCATCCAGTTCATGGCGGGAAAGCCGCCATGAACAGGATGGCGGTAGGGGGGGTCGCGGGGCCCCTGGGGGCCCCTGCCGTGCCCATGCCAATGGCATGGGCACGGCAGGGGCCCCCGTAAGAGGGCCCCAAAATGTATTTCACTGTCTGCCTTGCAGACAGTGAAATACGCGACGGGTGCAGTAGCACCCGTCGCACCTTCCCACTCCGCCGGCTCGATTACGAGCCGGCATCCTCGTGGGAAGGTCGTTTTCCCCTGGGCTGGCGGGCGGTTTAACTGGAACCGCCCGCCAGCCCAGGGGAAAACTCGTAATACCCGCTGTGGTCTTTTGACCGCGGCGCGGTAATTTGGAGGGCGGGATCCTGGCGGGCGG
Organism: Pleurodeles waltl; assembly: GCF_031143425.1. Taxonomy (NCBI): domain Eukaryota; kingdom Metazoa; phylum Chordata; class Amphibia; order Caudata; family Salamandridae; genus Pleurodeles; species Pleurodeles waltl. Next base: position 902,189,781 of record NC_090448.1, on the reverse strand, counting down.
CCTCCGCCGCCCGCCAGGGTCATAATGAGGCCCTTTATGTCCATTGTCTCCCAAGAAATTCAACAATACAATTGTGTCATATTTGCACCCTTCTTTGGTCCTGGACGCAATCAACAGATCATCAGTGTACTGCACTTATGTGGACCGATAAGGCATCACTAGTGACTGCAGATTCATTTTCAAGATCTGGTTGAAAATAGATGGTGATTCTGAGAACCCTTGTGGAATTTTACACCAACAGTAGACCTTATTTAAGAACTTGAAACAAAAGAGACACCTGAAGTCCTCGTGAAGAGGCACGAAATAGAATGCTTGACATAGATCCACAACAGTGAACCATTCAGCATTGCATGGGATCTGAAACATGATCACAGCTGGGTTTGGCACAACTGGGCAACAGTTTACCCCTATGCCATTTATTTTCCTCAAATCCTGCACAAGTGAATTTTCCCACAACGTTTTCGCAAACCCATTATTAGTGAATTAGATGAGCTGCTCAACACTTCTTTTAAAATACCTTTCTCCACAAATTCTCCTTTTAATGGTTTCACACTCTCAATTGCATCTTTTGCCATCAGGTATTGTGAAGTCTGAGGGAAAACCACATTGGGCTTGATTGCAACTCTGGCTGGTTCTGCTCCTTTTATCAACCCAATATCTTTTCCTGAAAGATCCCAAACTTTTGTCATGACACTTTTCTGTAAATCTTCCGGAAGATCTTTCACTTCAAAAACTGGAAAGAAACAAATCAAAGAAACTTCCTCATTTACTGGCTCATCAAAACTGAACAAAGGGAATTCTTCCGACACCAACTCATTGCTGACATCAAGGCCCTCATTACAACACTGGCGATAAGTGCTGCTTACCCCCATGCTCACTGCCGCCAACATATCACAACCGTGGCGGTATACCGCTACCCGTATTATGACCCACACATAGAAATCCGCCACTATACACACACACACACAAGTCTGCCAGCCGAAAGGTCAGTGATAAAATGGCAGTACCAAAACCCACACCGTTACGCCAACAGAAATACGGCCACAGTATCGTGACCCATGAATCACTGCGGCGGACATTCAACCGCGATAAACCATTGGCGGTCTACACCGCCGCCCTCAAAATACACACACACTAACAAAACTACACCACATTGGACAATTCAAACTACACACACCTGACACACATACACACACCATACCCACACCACTATAAAACACACGCCCACTACTCACAATCCCTTTATGGCCCACAGATTTTGACAACTGAGAGAGAGACAAGCCAGGAGCACCCACAGAATCTGAGCCACAAAACACCATCACCCATACACCATCCACGCACCTCACAGCACACACCCTCACACATACCACTCACACTACACCCATGGCACCACAAAGACATCCCGGGTTCTCAGAGGAGGACCTAAGGGTCATGGTGGAGGAAATCATCCGGGTAGAGCCACAGCTATTCGGATCACAGGTGCAGCAGACATCTATGGCAAGGAAGATGGAGCTATGGCAGAGAGTCGGGGACAGGGTCAAGGCCGTGGGACAGCACCCCAGAACAAGGGATGACATCAGGAAGAGGTGGAACGGCCTACGGGGGAAGGTACGTTCCGTGGCTGAAAGGCACCAGATAGCTGTACAGAGAACTGGCAGTGGACCCCCGCCTCCTCCCCCACAACTGACAACATGGACTCTGGTAAGTCAACTCTTTACTACTTTTCCCCCCTACCTGCATGCCATCACAAACAACAACCCCTAACCTCACTCCCATCCCCCACCACCTCACATATACCCCACCATCACAACCCACCCATCCCAATACCAAGCCCTGCATGCAACAACAATGCATGGATCCCCATCACAGACCTGCATGAACACCCATCACCACAGCATGCACACTAGTGACAATCACTTAGCCAAACCAATCACAAATCACACAAGCCAAAGCTGCCTTGCTAATAACAACCATAGAGGGAAACATACCCATGCACAAGATGGCACACGCAGAAACAATAACACTGCATTTACATCCCCACAGGACCCCCACTCAACGATACCTGAGAGGAGGTGCCAGCCACATCCAGCCCCCCCCCCCAAGAAGAGGCCCACAGTGATGACAGCAGCTCTGCACACCTGGATCACAATGACCAACCTGGCCCATCAGGGATCTCTGGACAGTCGGTTACCCAGGCACAGTCCCAACCCACCATAGAGCCTCCCTCCTCAGGAAACACCACCACAGCACCCACCCAGCGGGCCCATCCTTCTGTCCCCAGGACACGTCAATCAGCAGTGTGTCCACCACTACAGGGACCTCAGGCAAACCCACAAACACAGGACGATCAGGGACCTGGGGTCAGTGGCAGTGGGCACACCATTAAGGGGACAGAGGCACAGGACAACAGGGAAGCTGGGAGGACTTCTGTGTGACGGGGGAGGACAGGCCCAGGGAACCGACTCTCCACGAGGCACTCACCAACATCCTGGGAGCATACCACCATTCCCAGGAGACGTTGGGCCAGATACTGGCCAAGTTGCAGGAGAACCAGCGGCTGCAAGAGGGACAGCACCTAGGGATCAGGGAGGACCTGAGGGACATCCACACCACCCTGGTCACCATTGCAGGGGTGTTGGCTGACATGGCCATTACCATGAGGGAGGCAGTGGCACACCAACGGGCTCCTGACACTAGCCACACCGAAGAACAGCCCTCCACCTCCGCCAACGCTAGTGGACAGTAGGCCCCACCACAGGAACAACAGGCCACCAGCACCCCACCCCCTGCAGAAGGAGAACCCTCCCGCAAACGGCCCCTGCAATCCAGGCAGAAGCCAGAGAAAATTGCCAAGACCCCCGTCAGGAAATAAGACTCTCCTGATTGTCACCCTTGTGTCCCACTCTGTCACCCTGTCCACCTTGAACTGCCATTGTTCCCCTTCCTATGCTCCTTGGACAATACACCTGTGATACAAATAGACTGGACTCTATCCTGGACTTTCCTCCATCAGCAACCCAGCCCATTGCAATACCCCCTCCACTTATTAGCACCTAAATAAACACCCTTTGAACAAATTCAAGTATGGAGTCTGTCAATTGTTTGACATATGTATTAGTTTCACAAACTGTAAACATTGCAATTCAAATGTACTGTAATATTTACATAGGTATGACCTGTAGTGGGCAGCAGTTAACACACCAGGAGCCAGAGTGGGGCACAGAAATCTGAAAATAGAGATGCCAAAGGGTACTGTAAGTGGCCATGAAAATAGGGAAATCAGGCTACCATGTTCAATGTCAAACAGAAAACTGCAATGGAAGATGAAGTTACAGTGTCTTACCTGTGTGGCACTGGAAGTACTGTTGAATTAGTGTAGTTCTGTTGTCCACTTCTTCTTCCTCTGCCTCCTCTTCGTCACTGTCCACAGACTCCACGGCGGCACACGACCATCCCCAGGCTCATCCTCCTGCAGAAAAAGCGCCTGGCGTCTCAGGGTCAGGTTGTGCAACATGCAACATGCAACATGCAGCAATGATCTGGCAGACCTTCTTGGGTGAGTAGTACAGGGATCCACCTGTCAGATGGAGGCACCAGAATCTGGCCTGCAGGATGCCAAAGGTTCGCTCAATGATCCTCCTTGTTCGCCCATGTGCCTCATTGTAATGTTCCTCTGCCCTTGTCCTGGCATTCCTCACTGGGGTCAATAGCCATGAGAGGTTGGGGTAACCAGAGTCGCCTGCAAATATCGAGGGATACCTGTTAGCCACACACTCACCCTTAGGGCCAAACCCACACCCATATACCTACATCAACTGGGTGAGGACCATGGGCTCACCTATTAGCCATACCCGGTGCCTCTGGAGTTGAGACATCACATATAGGATGCTGCTAGTCCTCAAGATGAAGGCATCATGCACAGAGCCAGGATTTTGCATTGACATGGGAGATGTACTGGTCCGCCAAACACACCATCTGCACATTCAGAGAGTGAAAGCTTTTTCTATTTCTGAACACTTGTTCATTTCTCCGTTGGGGGGGGACAAATGCAATATGTGTACCATCAATGGCACCAACGATGTTGAGGATATGTCCCAGTGGATAGAAGTCAGCCTTCACTGTGGCCAAATCCTCCACCTGGGGGAATACGATGTAGCTGCGCATGTGTTTCAGCAGGGCAGATGGGTTATTGGGAAGGGCAGGTAAGAACCTACACTTAGCAATAGGCCACTAACCTCCACTTAGGTCCAGTTAGGTCTCAGTAAATTAAACCCAGCTCAACCCTTGGTAGCTTGGCAACGAGTGACAAGGCTTAACTTAGGAGACAGAGTGTAAAGCACTCAAATATCACAAAAAAGTAATTAAATAAAACACAGGAAACAGTTTAAAAATCCAAAACCAATTTATAACAACAGATCATATTTTTATCTTTAAAATGACACAAAAACAAATAAAATCGGATAAGGGGAACCGAAGATATGAATTTTTAAAGAATTATTGTTTTTTTAGCGCCTAGAAACAAAAAGCGCCAATCGGGTCATCTGGTTGCATCTCGACTGGGGCAAAGTCAAAGTTTAAGGCCGACCGCGATGGAGCCCTGCTCGGCTACAGGCCGCGGGAGGCCTTGGTTAAAAGTTTACTTTCACACTTAGGCCCATATTTATACTTTTTTAGCACCGCAATTGCGTCTTTTTCTGACACAGAAACAGTGCAAACTTACAAAATACAGTTGTATTTTGTAAGTTTGTGCCCATTTTGCGTCAAAAAAACTATGCAAATGCGGCGCTAAAAAAGTATAAATATGGGCCTTAGTCTCTTTTTCTTCAGCAGGACGAACCTGCCAGTCCAATCCGACATCCTGGAGCCCTTCTCCGGATACGTGTCGCAGGAATCCTCGGTGGAGATTTTGACCTACGGTCTTAGTAGTTTTTTCGAGGTGAAAATCCTTCGACCGGGGTAAACCTGGATCTTTATCCGACGTCCCTGGAGCCCTCCTCGGATACGCTGTCTGGGAGGTCCCTGTCAACTTTTTGCCTTCGGACTTAGGCCTTCATTACAACATTGGTGGTAAAAGCCGCTTATCGCCGTGCAGAAGACCGCCAACACACCGCTGCGGCCGCGGAATTCCGCCACAGCTATTATGACCGACAGTTCGGAATCCAACAAAATTTAGACACCCACACAAGTCCGCCACACCAAAGGTCAGTGATAAACTGGCGAAAACAAAACCTCCACCGTCACGCCAACAGAAATACGCCCACACTATCACGACACACGAATCCACGCGGCAGGCTTTCAACCGCGGTATTCCATTGGCGGTACACACCGCTGCGCTCAAAATACACACACTTTTACAAAACACAGCCACATTGGACAATTCCAAATACACACACCTGATACACATACACACACCACTCCCACACACACAATACACTATAAAATTTTCAGCGCCTTGCCCCCTTGCGCGTCTGCCCCCGTTGTGCCCCTTCTGATTGTGCCGCTTTTCGCCGTCCTGTAAGTGTTTTTTTCCAAATTTCAGCGCCTTGCCTCCTTGCGCTTCTGCCCCCGCTGTGCCACTCTAATTGCTGTACCCCGATTGTAACTTGTCCCATAATTGTATTTTGTGCCTGTTGTTAAACTTTTTTCCTTACTGTTTTGTGCCTTTTTCCCTGTTTTTTTCGCCCCTTGGGCGCTCCCCCTTGCTGATCTCCCCTTGCCGCTGCCTCCCTGCGGCCCGCCCCCCTCGCGCCCCTATTCGCCGCTCCCTCCCGCCTCCCAGCTGCTCCTCCCTCCCTTCTTAATGGCTGGCGCTGCGCGTCGCGAGTGAGCGACCTCTGACCTGCCTTAGGTCTAGAGCTCGCCCCCCACGGCCGCAGCACCACCCTGCTGTCTCCTGCCCTTGACCCCCGCCCACGCTGCTGTTAGCGTGTTCGAGGCCCTCCTCCACCCGCAGGCATCCTCCTGCGCCTCATCCCTGGTGTCTAGTGGGCTCTTGTAAGCTTCACTTGACCCGTGTGCCGCTTTTCGCCGTCCTGTAAGTTGTTTTTCTAATTTTCAGCACCTTGCCCCCTTGCGCGTCTGCCCCTGTTGTGCCCCTTCTGATTGTGCCGCTTTTCGCCGTCCTGTAAGTGTTTTTTTCCAAATTTCAGCACCTTGCCTCCTTGCGCTTCTGCCCCCGCTGTGCCCCTCTGATTGCTGTACCCCGATTGTAACTTGTGCCATAATTGTATTTTGTGCCTGTTGTTAAACTTTTTTCCTTACTGTTTTGTGCCTTTTTCCCTGGTTTTTTCGCCCCTTGGGCGCTCCCCCTTGCTGATCTCCCCTTGCCGCTGCCTCCCTGCGACCCCCCCCCCCCGCGCCCCCATTCGCCGCTCCCTCCCGCCTCCCAGCTGCTCCCCCCTCCCTTCTTAATGGCTGGCGATGCGCGTCGCGAGTGAGCGACCTCTGACCTGCCTTAGGTCTAGAGCTCGCCCCCACGGCCGCAGCACCACCCTGCTGTCTCCTGCCCCTGACCCCCACCCACGCTGCTGTTAGCGTGTTCGAGGCCCTCCTCCACCCGCAGGCATCCTCCTGCGCCTCATCCCTGGTGTCTAGTGGGCTCTTGTAAGCTTCACTTGACCCGTGTGCCGCTTTTCGCCGTCCTGTAAGTTGTTTTTCTAATTTTCAGCGCCTTGCCCCCTTGCGCGTCTGCCCCCGCTGTGCCCCTCTGATTGCTGTACCCCGATTGTAACTTGTGCCATAATTGTATTTTGTGCCTGTTGTTAAACTTTTTTCCTTACTGTTTTGTGCCTTTTTCCCTGGTTTTTTCGCCCCTTGGGCGCTCCCCCTTGCTGATCTCCCCTTGCCGCTGCCTCCCTGCGGCCCCACCCCCCTCGCGCCCCCATTCGCCGCTCCCTCCCGCCTCCCAGCTGCTCCTCCCTCCCCCCTCCCTTCTTAATGGCTGGCGCTGCGCGCCTCTGGCGCGCCAGGGGCAAGCCCGTCTGCGCCCCTCCGCGCCTGGACCGCACCCAGCGCCACCCCCAGCGGTCCGCACGCCCCCGCACCCCCAGCCTTCGCTACTCGGCCAGCGAACTCCTCGCCCTCAACCCTGGCTCCTCCACAGAATGATTCCAGGCCACCCCGAAGCACACCAAAGGACCTTTTTCCTGCCGCACCTGCAACTTCACCTGCAACAGAACAACAAAGCCAGCAACAACCAACACAAACCACCTGCACTGCATCCTCCTCAACACACGCTCTGCACGAAAGCACGCCATTGAGCTCTGGGACCTGCTCGACACCGCCGCCCCAGACGTAGCCTTCCTAACCGAAACCTGGTGGAACGACTCCTCGGCCCCAGACATCGCCATCGCCATCCCTGACGGCTACAAGATCACCAGAAGAGATCGCACCAACGGAATCGGCGGAGGAATAGCCATCGCCCACAAATCTACCCTCAAGATCCACACCCACACGGACGACACCCTCAAGACAGCCGAACACCTCCACTTCCAGATTCACACGGACCCCAACACTACCCTCAGAGGAACCCTCATATACCGTCCTCCAGGACCAAGAGCCCCCTTCAGCGACACCATCTCCAACCTCGCAAGCACCCACGCCCTCGCCTCTTCAGACTACATCCTCCTGGGAGACCTTAACTTCCACCTGGAGAACAACAATGACGCCAACACCGCATCACTGACCACAAACCTCTCCAACCTCGGACTCCGTCAACTGGTCAACACACCCACCCACATCGCCGGCCACACCCTTAACCCACTCTTCACTGCAAGCAACCACATCTCATTCAGCCACACCTCCGAACTCCACTGAACCGACCAACACTGCGTCAACTTCACGTTCAAGAAAAACACTGAACACCACCCCACCCCTCTACCGCCTTACCGCCGCTGGGGAAAAGTCACTGAAGATCAACTAGCCAGCACCCTCGCCAAAAACCCACCACCCGACCCCACCGACCCGGACTCCGCCGCTATCAACCTCCAACAATGGATCCTCAACTGCGCCAACATCCTAGCACCACTCAAGAGACCCACCGTCAACCAAGAAAAGAAAAAACCAGCCTGGTTCACAGATGAACTGACCACCTCAAAACGCACCGGCCAGAAACTCAAGAAAAAATGGATCCTCGAGCGCACACCCGACAACCTTGCTACCCTCAAGGAAGCCAACCGCGAACACCACCAACGGATCCGACTCGCCAAACGCTCCCACTTCAAAGAACGCCTTAACAACAACGCTCACGACTGCAAGGAACTCTTCTGCATCGTGAAGGAACTCTCCAACCCCAACGCCAATGTCAACGACGTCCCTCCATCCCAGAAACTCTGCGACGACCTCTCCACCTTCTTCTACCAGAAAATCGCAGCCATCCACGACAGCTTCAACACCACACCTCCGCCAGACCCCACCCCCAACAACTCCTCCCACGCCGACCGCATCACCACCTGGACCTGTAGTGTGGTTAGTTTTACGTATTCATTGCGCTTTAGCTTCAGGCTTTAGGCCTTTGTGCACTTTGCCCTGAATATATTTTATTCATTTGCTGACAGCTTAGAGCCTCTGTGCACTTTCCTCTACATGCTTTTTATTAGGCTTCGGACTGTTATTTTTCAAATAGCCAGTTCTACTGTGTTGTTTTTTATTCATATCACACTGTTTTGCCTACTTCAGCACTGGAGTTCTCCATAACATATTTACTCTGTGCTTCAGTCAAGGATACAGTCTGGTACATTGCCGATAGACGTGGTAAGAGTTTAGACTTGGCATTCCTGCGTAGGGACATTTTGTGATCACGATGACATGTTAGTTATAAAATCACTTCCTTGTCCCAATACACGCAAGAGGGAGATTCCGACCAGGGAACCACAACTTGACGCTGACTGCCTCGTTGCAGATGCTGAACCAAGATCACAGGTCTTTGCTCAGGTATGAGGGCTGATGTCTCCACAGTGATTCTAATAGGCAAGCTAGAAGCTTAACATGCTGTGCTCTAGATAAAACAAGCAGAGGGAGAGTAGAAACTGTTTAACAATATGATAGCTTTGTTTTTATGTTTTACTCTCCTGGTAACTATTACAATCCTACTGTGTTGTATCGTTCTGGTTATTGCGGCTCACGCCTTAATATCTAAAATACAGTTGTTTTATTAAAAAACATTATATAAAACTTATACTGTCTTTGTCATTTGTATATGAGATCATATTAGAAATAAGAGAGTTGGTTTGGATCTGAGTAACCACGACTTCCCTGAGAAGTTCCAAAGATGTCATGCGCTCGGCTGCCAAATCATTCCTTCCACAGGGGAGAAATGAGGCACTGCTAGTTAGCCGGAGCAAAAACCGGATTTAGGGTGACAGAGTTCTTTACACGTGGGTCAGACTCAGTCCCCCACACCGTTATCGATCCTGCTACCTAGAAATCCAGTAGTCTCATTTAGAATAATGAGAGCCCACGCGACAGACCCAAGTAGACGACGCCGAAACCCTAAAGACCATGAACTCCATCCACTCAGGATCTCCCTCTGACCCCTGCCCACATCACGTTTTCAACAAAGCCGACGTCACCATTGCCCCCAAACTCCGCAAGATCATCAACCTTTCCTTCAACACCGCTACCTTCCCAGACAGCTGGAAGCACGCAGAAATCCAACCCCTCCTCAAGAAACCTAAGGCTGACCTCAAAAACTTCCGTCCGATCTCCCTCCTCCCTTTCCCAGCGAAAGTCATCGAGAAGATCGTCAACGCACAGCTCTCCCACTACCTCGAAGACAACTCCATCCTAGACCCTTCCCAATCCGGTTTCAGACGCAACCACAGCACAGAGACTGCACTCCTCGCAGCCACAGATGACATCAGACAACAAATGGACAATGGCGAAACCTCAGCCCTCATCCTCCTAGACCTCTCCGCTGACTTCGACACGGTCTGCCACCGCACCCTACTAAATCGCCTCCACGAAGCCGGTATCCAAGACAAAACCCTCAACTGGATCTCCTCTTTTCTCTCCGACAGAACCCAGAGAGTCCGACTCTCACCCTTCCGCTCCGAAGCCACCAACCTCATCTGCGGCGTCCCCCAAGGCTCCTCACTAAGCCCAACGCTGTTCAACATCTACATGGCCCCCCTCGCACAACTGGCCCGCCAGCACAACCTCAGCATCCTCTCCTACACCGACGACACCCAGCTCGTCCTCTCCCTGACCAAAGATCCTCTCACCGCCAAAGCCAACCTCCACGAGGGTCTGAAATCCATCGCCGAATGGATGAGCAACAGCCGCCTAAAACTTAACTCCGACAAGACGGAAGTCCTCATCCTCGGTCGCACCCACTCGGCCTGGAACGACTCTTGGTGGCCCACCGCCCTGGGCCCCCCACCCACCCCAGACAGCCATGCACGAAACCTCGGCTTCATCCTCGACTCCGCTCTCACCATGTCCAAACAGGTCAACGCTGTCTCCTCTCCTGTTTTAACACCCTCCGCATGCTCCGCAGGATCTTCAAGTGGGTTCCAACAGGAACCAGAAAGATGGTGACCCAAGCCCTCGTCAGTAGCAGACTCGACTACGGCAACGCACTCTACGTTTGGTCTGGCTCTAATGATTAGGTCCGACTGACTCTCTTGGTCTCATATATATTTTGACTCCTCGGTTCCGTATACGGAGACGTCCGTGGGGCTGAGGGTTTCCGCCGCCACGGCATAGGTGCTTCCTATTGCTTAGTGGTTGGTTGTTCAAGCTTGAACTTTGAAAGGAAAAAACACCGATATTGGTGTGCCTTCTCTGACCTGCAGCCGTTTTTTATAAAATGGCGAATCCTAATGTAGTGAACATAGCAATTAATATGCGACATCCGCTCACGGCACATCTATTGACACATGGACTGACAGTCCAGGGGGGTCCAGTCACTTTTGTGGTGGACGCCCATGCAGCCTATAGAACGGAACTTTTTTATTCTTGGGTCGCATTTCCAGCAGTGGATGGGGGAACAAATACTTTTCACGAATACACAGTTGCGAATGTCCCTGGACAATACAGGGCTTACGCTTATTTAGAAATACCTCTATCTTATCAAGAACACCATAATTGGCTTGATGGCGCCATCCCACACTCAATAGCACAAGTTAGGTTAGGTCCACTGAGTAATGATGGTCCTACCTGGCCTTTATTGGCTACATATACACCACATCCTGCGGTTGCTCAATTGGCAGTGGTTGAAGTTCGTCGTTTAAATACAGAATTAACTGTTACATATAGACGATTAGTTCAGTTTTTAATGCAGACATTAAATACGAATGCAGCGCGTGCTGCTCCAGCGCACCCACAGGCTGTGGTTCCGGGTATTAATCCGGCCACTGTACACTCAGTTATGGGTAAAGTACCGGCTAAACGAGAGGAGACTCCGTTTTGGCTGGCGCAAAAAATTAATACGCTGGAAGCAGTATTTCCCCATACGGGACCTCAGGATAAACATAGAATTTTGACGATGTGTTTGCCGTACGGGATGGTTCCTCCAGTGGACCTTTGTAATACCTGGGGCACGGTGTTTGCCGCGCTCTACACTACGGCACACGGTACACCAACATTAGCTAATTTACCGGACGTACTTAAACAGATTCAGGATGAATATGGGGCTGCCCCTGCCTTGGATTTGGGCATGCAGTTGCTGGGCAATTTTGCCACAGTTTCTTCTATTATTTTGAGTAATCTCAAAGGAGAGGCAGTAGCACTAGCAGTGCGTATGCGTCTTCAGGATGTACCGCTGCTTAATCAGGAGCGGGAGCTTCCGAGAATAATTGCGGAAACATATTCTAGTATTGGTCGTGATAGCCTAGGGGCTAGACCACAAAAACCCCAGTTACAGGGTAAAAATAATAAAGAAAATGCTAAACAGCAACAACCTGAGGGTTCGAAAAAGCGCTGGGAAAAGAAACAGCAAACACCTAAGAAAGATGGTGGGCAGTCTCCGCAACCGGAGACCCCACAGAATAAGTATAATCTCAGGAATAGGGATACTTTGAAGACGCCTGATAGATATCAATATACTGATACACGCCAATCTCGTTCCTTTCAGGACTCCTCGAAAAAGAGAAGTGAGAGAGGTGGGCGGTCAGAGCGGAGGACGGAGTACGTGAAACCGAGACAGGATTCACAACGCTCAGCGGAGGTTTCTATTAAACAAGAAAAGAAACCGCTGCAACAAAAACAGCAATTTAAAAAGAAGAAAGTGGCAGCTGTCTCAGTTAGACATGCCGCTCAAGAAGAGAGTTCTCTTGACGAACAAGACATGGGCGTTAGCACTGTTAGACAGCGCGGCAAAGGTCACGATAGTTCGCCGGAGTCTTCTAGAGCATCTGGAGGTGAAAGCAACCGATGACTTCATACAAGTCGAAACGGCGGATATGCGTGTCTCTGGTCCTGATAGAGTATATGAAGTGACTCTGCGATTGGAAGGGGACATTGACCGTGTTATAAACGCCATTTTTTGGGACCATGTGGTAAAATCATATGATGTTCTGTTGGCCGAACAAGATTGGCCACCTGACTTTGTTCGCGACTGTCCAGTTGGGGAGGAGGTTATTACACCTTCCTTCTCACCACTTGTTCCGAGAGAACTCGCGGAGTCCTATAGTAAATCATGGGCTCTAGCACAGGCTCCCGCCTTGTATAGAAATAACGTGGGGTGGGACAGACAATCACCTTATCATGTAATTCCGATAAAGGGCGAACCTCAGCCACAACCGCAATATCCTATCAAATTTGAAGCTAGGGCATTGGTTAGAAAAATTCTTACACAATTGGAGTATCAGGGTGTAATTGAGCCCTGTGTCTCGCCGATGAATAATCCCTTGTTTACGGTTGCTAAACCGGACCATTCATATAGGATAGTGGTGGATTACCGACATTTGAATAGTCATACACGCACATATGCAATACAGAATTCACATAGCGCAGCGCTTATGAATAATATAGTGCGTAAAAAATACAAAACAACATTGGATATCTCGAATGGATTTTTCTGCCAGAATATAGCGCCCGAGAGTTGGGACTATACCTGTTTCAGTGCGTTTGGCTCTCAGAAAAATTTTTGTCGTTTGCCTCAGGGGTATAAGAATAGCCCAGGACTGTTTTCGGCTCGTGTAACTGAAATGCTGCATGAGTTCGACCCTGAAGCATTATCGTATGTTGATGACATATATCTGACAGATGATGATATTCTGCAACATCTAAGGCGTGTATCGCGCATTGTTGTGGGGTTTGCTGATATTGGCTATAAGTTTAATTTTAAGAAATCAAAGATTGCCTTCCTCAGCGTCATTTTCCTGGGATATGAGTTGTCGAGTGAGGGCAAGAGCCTAGCGCCACATTTTTTGGAGAAATGTGCTTTATTGCAGCCTCCTAATACGGTTCGGAAGCTCCAGTCATTGTTGGGGTTTCTGAATTTTGGCAGAACTTACATTCCTGATTATGCGATGCGTATAAAACCCTTATACGAGTTGATTCGCCCGAATTTTTCGAGTAAATTTTGGACGATTGAACATACACACATACTGCGAGAATTACAGAGTGATCTTTTAGCAGTTAAACACTTACACACACGGGACAATAAGACACATTTAGTGATCAGGGTGATACCTGGGGCTGTTGGGTTTACTTATGTCACCTTTAATGAAGGGGAGACTGTCCCGATTGCATACAAGTCTCACTTGTATTCAGCTGCAGAGCAACGTTTTGCACAAACTGAGAAAATTCTCACTGCAGTACAGATGGCTGTTATTAAAGAAAGACCGCTGGCCCAGGGTCAACGCATAGTTGTCCTTTCCCCGGTTCCGGCCTTAGAGGCTGTTACAAAAGCGAGTGTTCCTAATTCGAAAGCTTTACGCCCGCGATGGATACAATGGGCTACGTCTTTGACAGCCATTGATGTAGATTATGTATTTGACCCTAAACTGCAGACTCAAGAATTTCTTCAATACGAAATAGAATACCCTGTTCCTGCTGGTACGTTGCCTATTGACCAATATGAAGTGGTCATGTATACTGATGGCTCTGCGCAACCAGCGGTTGGGACTAAACAACAGTATTCTGCTGCATGTGCGGTGGTGAGCGGCACTATGGAGGGGGAAGTGTTCTGCCCCCGACATACTTATACTAAAACCTTGGGAGATTGCACGGCACAGCTGGCTGAGCTCAAAGCTCTATTGTTAGCGTTGGAGCACGCGGATCCGGCACTTTTAACCTTGCTGGTCTGTGACTCCTACTACTGTGTGCAGTCTTTCAACGAATATCTACACTATTGGAAGATGAATGGGTTTAGAGATTCTAAAGGCAACACCATTAAGCATAAAATGTTGTGGGGTAAGGTTGCGGATCTGAAGGAAACGCTTCCTAAAGTCCATGTTGTGCATACACTTGGACACCAGCGCGTTGGAATACACGTTGCTGGTAATACTTTGGCTGATGAAGCCGCGAAATCGGCAGTGGCTGTCGCCACTGTGGCCGCAGTGACTCGTTTGAGTTCCAAACCAGACACAGAAATTTCGGCTGCCATAAAGGCTACGGCTGATGGCACGCCCTTTCCTAAAGGATTTCCTTCAAAATATAGTTACTGCTTGAATGGTGCGCTAAATGCTACTGTTACAATTCCAGGCATTGGTGTACGTGAAATTCCCAATAAAATTGAGAGACCTCGATTGATTTCTGCAGCACATGAGGGGGTGGCTTCTGCACATGCTGGGGTGGCTGCCACAATTTCACTTTTACAGGCTCGTTACTGGTGGCCTGGTCTCTATAAAGAGACGAAGCAATATGTCCTTTGTTGTGATGTTTGTCAACAAATTAAAGCATCGTCGGCTAGACGCCCGCAGCAGACGCCCCTTCTGATTTCAAATAAACCATTACAGTGTGTGTACTTGGATCATTGTGGTCCGCTGACACCAGATAGTGCATACAAATATATATTGGTTGCTGTAGATTCGTGCTCCAGATTTGTATGGGTATGGCCACAACGCTCGGCTGACGCTCGAACTGTTATTAAAGATTTGCGCATCTTTGTCAATATATTTGCAGTTGCGGCTTTTCATTCGGACCAGGGCCCTGCTTTTGCCTCTAAGGCATTCAGGGACACCATGGCTTCGTTGGGGGTCCAACTCCAATTCTCGTCTCCATTTCATCCCGAGGGAAATTCTGTCGTGGAGCGTTTAAATCGTGATTTAAAGCAGTCCTTAACGGCCAGAGTTATAGGTACGGGTCGTGGTTGGCTAGCCCACCTATATGGAGTACAGAGAGCACTTAATAACTTGCCTAGAAGGTCACTGGGGGGTCGTACTTCATATGAGTGCCTGTTTGGAACACAAATGTATGTTCCTGATCTAGATGGTCCTGGTGTGGAGGCGGCAGATACGCCCTTTGACATAAATGATCGTGTCACTGTTTTGCAGGATTTACAACAATTCCGTGAAGATAACTCTTCTGCCAGTGCTGCCTCCTCAGGAATTAAGGATGAGCCAGTAACACCTACTGGTTGGATACCCAGGATTGGGGATCTAGTGCGTGAAAAGGTTGCAGTTAAAAAAGAATTTGGTCCTTCTTATCGAGAACCTGTCCCTGTGTTAGGGGTAAGCGGCACGAGAACTGTGATTTTACCGCCGCTGCGAGGGGCCAAAGGAAATCGCTTTGTTTCCATTGATAATGTCAAGTTACAACATGTGGCCGATTCTGCACAGCAGACCAAGAGGGACAACCAGTAGTTCCGGAATCCCTCTCACTACTGGGGAAGAGGTCCCGCTGCAGGTGATCTTCACCGACACTGTTTCCTCTCCGAGCTTGGGGAGGGTGGATGATGATCTTGCGATTGTTCCACCGACGGCGATTAATATGGAATCTTGTGATCAAATTGCTGTACGTTCTACTGACGTTTCTGAACATGTGGTTTATAGCGTGCCACGGCGAGAGCCTCCATCTGCTTCTTCGTTCACAGTTGCACCTTTTGCTAGAACTGCTTCTGGCTGCTTCAACAACGCTGATAATGATGGGTCCGGCTCCTCGTCTTCGATGTCTTCTGTCCACGGTCCACGACGGCTGCTGGGATGGCTTAAACGAACATATTTTGTTTTTCCTTGGAACTATTTTGGGCTGTTTTTGGCCGTGATGACTATTTTATTATGGTTGGGATTTGTGGTTACTTTTTTTCTGATAATACATGGTCATTTTCTTCCTGATCGATCTGACATTGAGCACGTGGAGACTGTGTTAAAACCAAATTTTTCGTCTCATATGGTTCGAAGAGACTTGTCCACAGTGAACATTTCTGCTATACCAGTTCCGGATGGAATTGTGTGGGATAAAGTAATGTTTGATATATATGGTCCCACTGAATTGATTCAAATACCGTATGTCCTCAAATTATCAATGAATGATATTGTTATACCTGGCATTGTTTCTGATGATTGGGATGTGAAGACAGTAGATTCTATGCTAACGGATTTGCAATATTATACTGTCTATGACGATGAAGATGCTTACCAGTTTAGAGATAATCATGGTGACATGTTTTGTTACAACTATTATGGACATCACTTTATTCATAAAGCTAGTAGCCCTAAGCCCATGTTTAATTATGTGCAATGGGAACATTGCTCGACTCCTCCACAAGGGAGTTCCAAAGTGTATTATGAAAAATTCTAAATTAAAAAATTGGCAGCACTATGTGAATGCTACTTTCAGTGACTTTACACATTGGGTCCAGAATGGTACGCTTAACACTTCATCGTTACATCCAGGCGGGTTGTTATTATGGCCTGTAGACACTAATATGTGTCATCAACGTTTTGTCACCTCTTCAGGGGGGTTCAGGACTAGTAGGCCAGACCCTCATTACGTTTCACCAGAACATGCTGATGTTATAACTACATACAGTGTGGGGAAGCTTTGTCAGCAATGGTTGAAGTCATCCACGCTGGATGCAGTTAAGTCACATCTCACGTTACTGTCTAATAATACTGATTTACAAGATTTTTTGTCAGGTCCCAAAGTACCACGGAAGAAAAGGTTCTTATACGAGGTTTATAATGAGATTTGGAAGCTTTCACAACCAGAGGCTGCAGCCCGGTTGAGGCAGATTGATCAAGAAAATCTGATGCAGACTTTGTCTGTTGTTGATAATGGCATGCATACCCTTTCTGAACGTGTTTACACGATTGACAGCATTGTTTCCTCTGCCATTGACATTATTAAATCGGACATGTCTTCTTTATATCATGGGCAGAGTCAGACGCGGTCCATCATGCAGCTGGGTTGGACTCTTCAGACCTTGAAGGCGGGTCGCGTTCCATGGCAGCACGTTCGTGCCAGAGAGATCTTTCTCTCTTTTAATTTGACTCGTCAACAACAACTGATGGCTAAAAAGGAAGCGACATATGTTATGTTAAATATTGAGAAATTAGAGAAACTGCCTTTCACGGTAGCTGAGATTCCGTCAGCTGAATGGTTGATCCATGGGGTTATTAATTTGCCTATCTCTACTTTGCAATTTACTTCATGTTTGAAGCACATTCCGGTGGGTAGATATGAACTATTGGGAGACAGTTACATACACGAGGTGTGGGATCTTCCCTTTCAGTACAGATGTGTTAATGGTTTGAAGGAGGTTTTTCTTAGCGGCAGCGAATGTGAAGCTTCTGTCAGCCATTCAATGGTTTGTAAACAGCTGTCCTTGCACGGGGCGTGTAACGCTTCAATTGCTAACTTAGCTTGTTATCTGAAGGGAGTTCCAGTCCCGGTTATTAAAAACACTTTCCAGGTGCTTTCTAACGGCAGTTACATTGTTCTTAACAGCGAACGCTGCTGTGGCATGCGTGCCGGAATAGTTTACATCGTCGTTGTCAACAAGGCCGTTACGTGCTGCGGGAATGTGTTGTTTCCCCCCACTCAATTTAGGGAGGTAGCAGACATCTGGCCTCATATTGCTACTTCCAAGGTTGATTTCGACAAGTTGAGTCGGCTAAAAGCTTTATTGTTTCAAAAGCATGTGGCCCTTACATCTGCTAGCGAGACCTACGCACTTCAGGTGGCAAGGTCATCGGCGGAGATACAGTCCCTTTTGAATACTAACTTTCCGAATCACTTCGGTGAACTTGTGGGACGTATATTTAATGCATCCAGCACTGCTGGTATTGCACATTTTTTCAAAGTTGTTGGTGTTGGTTTTGCTCATACCTTCTCTTCCATATTCGGTTTGATACCTTCGGCTAGACATTCTATTTTCAGAAGCATTTTTGGGGGTTTCCCGATTACTTTGGCTTTATTGGCTGGAGTCTTGCTGTTGTTGCTATTTTTTCGCAATGGCTGTCCCGTCACAACAAGATCCTGTATTGCTGCTCCCATCAGCGCAGCTGTGTCGTGAACGCATGATGCAGCAATTTAGAGCGACAATCCTGGGACATTTGGAGTGCGACTGGTCTCTGTCATTCAGACCGGTTTTGGATTGTGTGCAACCCGTGTTTCGATGCCTTTGGTGCTCGTTTGAACATGCACTGGCTCTCTGTCTCTCATTGCAGTGCCCTCCAATGGTCGATACTGATCTGTTGATGTTCCCGATTAGGGCTCATTCCCAGACTTGTGCACTACGGATGCGCTTGCTTCGTGAGGCAGTTTATGAGATTCCCTTCCTGGAGGAAGATGGTATTGTCTCTTTCATAGGCCCTGCACGGGGTGCCGCCCTGAATGGTTTTGGGGCTTTGGATCACACCTGCTCCATGGTACTTTGTGGCGTGGATCTTCCGATATTGACATATATCGAAGTGGAGGAACTCCTGCGTTCTATTGCTTCTATCTGACGATTGGATTTTTACAAAATTGACACTATATTGAATTTGGCTTTATGATCACATGTTACCTAAATTTATGACTTTGTTGTCTTCTCACCTTGTCGAAATAATTGTTTTAGGTATTGTTTATATTTAGGGCGTCCTTTTTTATTATTGGAACCACTTGCTACCGACAAGGGGAGGGTGTAGTGTGGTTAGTTTTACGTATTCATTGCGCTTTAGCTTCAGGCTTTAGGCCTTTGTGCACTTTGCCCTGAATATATTTTATTCATTTGCTGACAGCTTAGAGCCTCTGTGCACTTTGCTCTACATGCTTTTTATTAGGCTTCGTAATGTTTTTTTTCAAATAGCCAGTTCTACGGTGTTGTTTTTTATTCATATCACACTGTTTTGCCTACTTCAGCACTGGAGTTCTCCATAACATATTTACTCTGTGCTTCAGTCAAGGATACAGTCTGGTACATTGCCGATAGACGTGGTAAGAGTTTAGACTTGGCATTCCTGCGTAGGGACATTTTGTGATCACGATGACATGTTAGTTATAAAATCACTTCCTTGTCCCAATACACGCAAGAGGGAGATTCCGACCAGGGAACCACAACTTGCCGCTGACTGCCTCGTTGCAGATGCTGAACCAAGATCACAGGTCTTTGCTCAGGTATGAGGGCTGATGTCTCCACAGTGATTCTAATAGGCAAGCTAGAAGCTTAACATGCTGTGCTCTAGATAAAACAAGCAGAGGGAGAGTAGAAACTGTTTAACAATATGATAGCTTTGTTTTTATGTTTTACTCTCCTGGTAACTATTACAATCCTACTGTGTTGTATCGTTCTGGTTATTGCGGCTCACGCCTTAATATCTAAAATACAGTTGTTTTATTAAAAAACATTATATAAAACTTATACTGTCTTTGTCATTTGTATATGAGATCATATTAGAAATAAGAGAGTTGGTTTGGATCTGAGTAACCACGACTTCCCTGAGAAGTTCCAAAGATGTCATGCGCTCGGCTGCCAAATCATTCCTTCCACAGGGGAGAAATGAGGCACTGCTAGTTAGCCGGAGCAAAAACCGGATTTAGGGTGACAGAGTTCTTTACACGTGGGTCAGACTCAGTCCCCCACACCGTTATCGATCCTACTACCTAGAAATCCAGTAGTCTCATTTAGAATAATGAGAGCCCATGCGACAGACCCAAGTAGACGACGCCAAAACCCTAAAGACCATGAACTCCATCCACTCAGGATCTCCCTCTGACCCCTGCCCACATCACGTTTTCAACAAAGCCGACGTCACCATTGCCCCCAAACTCCGCAAGATCATCAACCTTTCCTTCAACACCGCTACCTTCCCAGACAGCTGGAAGCACGCAGAAATCCAACCCCTCCTCAAGAAACCTAAGGCTGACCTCAACGACCTCAAAAACTTCCGTCCGATCTCCCTTCTCCCTTTCCCAGCGAAAGTCATCGAGAAGATCGTCAACGCACAGCTCTCCCACTACCTCGAAGACAACTCCATCCTAGACCCTTCCCAATCCGGTTTCAGACGCAACCACAGCACAGAGACTGCACTCCTCGCCGCCACAGATGACATCAGACAACAAATGGACAATGGCGAAACCTCAGCCCTCATCCTCCTAGACCTCTCCGCTGCCTTCGACACGGTCTGCCACCGCACCCTACTAAATCGCCTCCACGAAGCCGGTATCCAAGACAAAGCCCTCAACTGGATCTCCTCTTTTCTCTCCGACAGAACCCAGAGAGTCCGACTCTCACCCTTCCGCTCCGAAGCCACCAACCTCATCTGCGGAGTCCCCCAAGGCTCCTCACTAAGCCCAACGCTGTTCAACATCTACATGGCCCCCCTCGCACAACTGGCCCGCCAGCACAACCTCAGCATCCTCTCCTACACCGACGACACCCAGCTCGTCCTCTCCCTGACCAAAGATCCTCTCACCGCCAAAGCCAACCTCCACGAGGGTCTGAAATCCATCGCCGAATGGATGAGCAACAGCCGCCTAAAACTTAACTCCGACAAGACGGAAGTCCTCATCCTCGGTCGCACCCCCTCGGCCTGGAATGACTCTTGGTGGCCCACCGCCCTGGGCCCCCCACCCACCCCAGACAGCCACGCACGAAACCTCGGCTTCATCCTCGACTCCGCTCTCACCATGTCCAAACAGGTCAACGCTGTCTCCTCTCCTGTTTTAACACCCTCAGCATGCTCCGCAGGATCTTCAAGTGGATTCCAACAGGAACCAGAAAGATGGTGACCCAAGCCCTCGTCAGTAGCAGACTCGACTACGGCAATGCACTCTACACAGGCATCCCAACAAAAGACATCAAACGACTTCAACGCATCCAGAACGCATCCGCCCGCCTGATCCTCGACATACCCCGCCGATGTCACATCTCCCACCACCTGAAGGACCTCCACTGGCTCCCCGTGGACAAGAGGATCACCTTTAAACTCCTCACCCACGCACACAAGGCACTACACGACACCGGACCCACCTACCTGAACACCAGACTCAACTTCTACGTTCCCTCACGCCAACTACGCTCTGCCAACCTTGCCCTCGGCATCGTCCCCCGAATCCAGCGCAAGACCTCTGGCGGCAGATCCTTCTCCTACCTCGCCGCCAAGACTTGGAACTCACTCCCGACCTCACTACGCCAGACCCAGGACCTCCTCACCTTCAGGAGACTCCTCAAGACTGCTTCGAACGATAGCAGCTACCCCCCCGCCTCCCCCCCCCCCAGCGCCTCGAAACCCTAACGGGTACATAGCGCGCTTTATAAATTTAATGATTGATTGATTGATTGATAAAACACACACCCACATCACCCACAAGCCCTTACGACCACAAATCACGAACGAAAGCTAGAGAGAGACACCACTATCAACAACACTAGCATCCACAGGCACACAACACCATCACCCACATAACTTCCACGCACCTCAAACAACACCCCACTACATATCAGCACACTTATCACCACCTATCACCTACACCACCCCATGGCCCGGCAAAGACACCCCAGGTTCTCAGAGGAGGAGCTCAGGGTCATGGTGGAGGAAATCATCCGGGTGGAGCCACAGCTATTCGGATCACAGGTAAAGCACACCTCAATTGCAAGGAAGATGGAGCTATGGCGTAGAATAGTGGACAGGGTCAACACAGTGGGACAACACCCAAGAAATCGGGAGGACATCAGGAAGAGGTGGAACGACCTACGGGTGAAGGTGTGTTACGTGGTCTCCAGACACCACCTGGCGGTTCAGCGGACTGGCTTCGGACCCCCCACCTCCTCCCCCACAACTAGCAACATGGGAGGAGCAGGTCTTGGCGATTCTGCATCCTGAGGGCCTCGCAGGAGTAGGTGGAGGAATGGACTCTGGTAAGACAAACCTTCAACTACTTCATCCCCCACCCACCTGCATGCTATCACCTACCCCTCCCTCGCCCTCACCCCCATCACTCCTACTCCTCACAAATGTCCCACTATCACAAACCACACATCCCAACACCAGGCCCTGCATGCAAAAACAAAGCATGGACACCCATCACTAAAGCATGGCCAATGCACATACCCATACACCCCGCTAAACCACCATCACACAAGGTCCCACACAGGAATGCAAGCACTGGGGTACACGGTCACCCACCCATTGCACACCATGCCACACACAGATGCAATAATCATGCCTTTATACCCCTGCAGGACCCCTACCCAAAGTCACCGGACAGGAGGGTCCACACATGTCCACACCACCAACAAAAGAGGCCCACAGTGATGACAGCACCTCTGTCCAACTGGATCTAGACCAGCCCGGCCCATCGGGGACCTCGGGACAGTCGGTTCCCATCACACAGTCACAGGCCACTACAGAGCTTCCCCCCTCTGGAAACACCAGCACAGCACCCACCCAGCGGGCCCATACCTCCGTCCCCAGGACACGTCAATCAGCAGTGTGTTCACCACTACAGGGAACCCAGGCTAACCCACCACCCCAACAACAACAGGGACCTGGGGGCAGTGGTAGTGGGCACACGGTCCCGGGGACGGAGGCCCAGGAACACAGGGGAACTGGGAGGGCTGCTGTGCGACAGGGGGTAGACAGGCCCAGGGAACTCACTCTCCACGAGGCCCTCTCCTCCATCATGGGAGCCTACCACCACTCCCAGGAGACGATGGCAACAGTACTGACCAAGTTTCAGGAGACCCAGCGCCTGCAGGAGGAACAGTATATGGGCTTCAGGGAGGAACCATCAATTCCACCCTGGGCACCATCGTAGGGGTGCTGAAGGAAGTACTCAACACCAGGGGACACTGTGGCACTACAAGGGGCCCCTGACACTAGCCTTGACGATGAACTGCCCACCACCTCCGCCGGCGGTAGTGGACAGGAGGCACCTCCACAGGACCACCACACCAGCACCCCACCCCCTGCAGAGGGAGAACCACCTCGCAAACGCTCCCTGAGATCCAGGAACAAGACAGAGAACGATGCCAAGACCCCCGCCAAGAAATGAGACCACCCTGATTGTCATCCTACTGTCCCACTTTGTCACCCTGTCCATCCTTAAACTGCCCCAGCTCCACTTCCTATGTCCATTTGGGAAATGCACCTGTGAGACTAATAGACTGGACTCTGCCATGGACATTCCTCCGCCATCAACCCTCACCATTTTGCTACCCCCTCAAATTTTGAGCACTAAAATAAACACCCTTAAAGCACAAAACAATCTGGAGTCTGTCTGTGATTTCGGAATACTGTATTAGCAATAACTGTGGCAAAAAGCTCTTTCATTTGTAATGTCAACATACCTATGTCACACAGCTCTAATCCATGAGGAAACAAAGCAGATGTCCCACAGTGGGACCCACATCTGTGAAATCATAAAAGAAAGTGACAACTCAGTGACCATACACTGGGTGAAAATGACAGACAGTAGAGAGGTAGTAGTGTTTAAGTACATGTAGTAGGCAGGTTTGTATTCTTACCTGTGTCTCATTGGAAATAGTGCTGGATCACTGAGTCCCTGTTGTCCATTTCTTCTTCTTCTGCTTCCTCGTCTTCACTGTCCACAGGCTCCACAGCTGCAACAACACTGCCATCTGGACCATCCTCCTGCAGAAGGGGCACCTGTTGTCGCAAAGCCAAGTTGTGAAGCATACAGCAGGCCACGATGATCTGGCACACCTTCTTTGGTGAGTAGAATATGGATACACCTGTCATATGGAGGCACCAGAACCTCGCCTTCAGGAGGCCGAAGGTGCGTTCGATCACCCTCCTAGTTTGCCCATGTGCCTCATTGAAGCGTTCCTCTGCCCTTGTCCTGGGATTCCTCACTGGGGTCAGTAGCCATGACAGGTTGGGGTAACCAGAGTCACCTGCAAATGGCGAGGGACAACTGTTAGACACACACTAACCTGTAGGGATATCCCCAGACAACCATTCCCACTGACGTGCTTCCAGGTGCTCACCTAATAGCCACACACAGTGCCTCTGGAGTTGACCCATCACATAAGGGATGCTGCTATTCCGCAGGATGTGAGCGTCATGCACTGAGCCAGGGAACATGGCATTCACATGGGAGATGTACTGGTCTGCCAAACATACCATCTGTACATTCATCGAATGATAACTCTTCCGGTTTCTGTACACCTGTTCACTCCTGTGGGGGGGTACCAAAGCCACATGGGTTCCATCAATGGCACCT
Source organism: Pleurodeles waltl (assembly GCF_031143425.1). Taxonomy (NCBI): domain Eukaryota; kingdom Metazoa; phylum Chordata; class Amphibia; order Caudata; family Salamandridae; genus Pleurodeles; species Pleurodeles waltl. The sequence continues at coordinate 902,165,226 of NC_090448.1, read as the reverse complement.
ATGATGTTGGGGATATGTCCCAGGGCATAGAAATCACCTTTCACTGTAGGCAAATCCTCACCCTGAGGCAAAACGATGTAGCTCCGCATGTGTTTCAGCAGGGCAGACAACACTCTTGACAACACGTTTGAAAACATAAGCTGGGACATTTCTGATGCTATAGGCACTGTTGTTTGAAATGACCCACTTGCAAGGAAATGGAGCACTGACAGCACCTGCACTTGAGGGGGGATTCCTGTGGGATGGCGGATAGCTGACATCAGGTCTAGCTCCAGCTGGGTACACAGTTCCTGGATTGTGGCATGGTCAAGCCTGTATGTGATTATCATGGTTCTTTCCTCCGTTGTCGACAGGTCCACCAACGGTCGGTACACTGGAGGATGCCGCCATCTCCTCACATGTCCCAGCGGACTGTGCCTATGAAGGACAACAGTCAACCAACTCAGAGGTACGTACCCACAGCTTACACAGAACACCATTCATAATCTAAATAGTGGCCTGTATGTGTGTTGAGTCTAGGCCTAGGTATGTGTGACGCAGTTGAAAATGAAGCCATGTGGGCCCCTGAAATGGCGGCTGCCTGACCTTTAAAGTGGGACAATGGGACGTGAGGTAACTGTGCTGGCATTGTACACCGCCGCAGCAGGCGGTCGAAGACCGCGGCGCAATGCTGCATTGGTTAACATTGGACCCTGTGGGTCCCAGGAGCCAATGGCGATGTACGCCGGCGGTGACGGCTGAACAGGGCACCACCGTCTCAAGCACTGCTGAACAGGGCACCGCCGCCTCAAGCACCGCTGAACAGAGCACCGCCGCCTCAAGCACTGCTGAACAGGGCACCGCCGTCTCAAGCACCGCTGAATAGGGCACTGCCGCCTCAAGCACCGCTGGCCCATGAGCGCCAAGGGCACTGATGCTACTGAGTCCGTCACAGGCAGAATGAAGCACTCTCGGCACCATGCCCCATCCAGAACGAGTGGAGAGATACATCCACTACCTCTGTCCTTAGCAGGATGAAGCACTCTGGGCACAAGGCCCCATCCAGAACCAGTGGAGACTGTTATCCACTTGAGAGACTGTGGCTTTGCACTCCCCAGGATTGAACAGTGGGCAGACCACCCACTGTAGCGACTTGAGAGACTGTGGCTTTGCACTCCCCAGGATAAAGCAGTGGGCAAGCCACCCACTGTAGAGACTTGAGAGACTGTGGCTTTGCACTCCCCAGGATTGAACAGTGGTCAGACCACCCACTGTAGAGACTTGAGAGACTGTCGCTTTGCACTCCCCAGGAAAAAGCAGTGGGCAGGCCACCCACTGTAGAGACTTGAGAGACTGTGGCTTTGCACTCCCCAGGATTGAACAGTGGGCAGACCACCCACTGTAGAGACTTGAGAGTCTGTGGCTTTGCACTCCCCAGGATTGAACAGTGGTCAAGCCACCCACTGTAGAGACTTGAGAGACTGTGGCTTTGCACTCCCCAGGATGTAACAGTGGGCATGTGGCCCCCTTGTGGATTTGGCGTCGTGCACTCAAGCGGCTGAGGGGCCCCCCCTTTCCATCCCCCTGAGGTGCCTGTTTGGTTGCTGTCTGATGCCCCTGCAGTGTTCTCTCCGTCATGGTCAGGGATCTTGTGTGGGCCTCGCCCATACCGTGTGGGCCCAGTGTTCCACGGACTTAATTGGAGCACTACCTGGACTACTATGCTTGGTATATATTTTGTAAATGGTGCATATATATATTTTTGCCTACTTGACTTTACTATATTACAATGGTTACACTCATTTTCTATTGTCTTTGCATTCTTCCAGGGGGGTTTGGGGGGTGTAGCTTTGATGTATCAATATGTATTAGTGTTTGTGTTGTAGTGGGTGGGGGTGGGGGTGGGGGCGAGGGTGTTGCGTGTTGCGTGTGTGTGTTTCCCTGTTTTTTCCCTCCCCCCTTCCCTGTGTCGTAGGTGCAGTACTCACCGTGGTCTTCGCCGCCGGCATTCATGCTCCGGGTAGAGGAGCAGGAAGACTATTGCAGGTAGAATTTGGAGTTCCGGGTCCATGGTGTCCTCGTTCCTTGTGGGGTGTGTAGAGGTGAGCGTTTTCCCTTCAAAATTCCTGTTTCCGCCGTGTTTTTATCCACGGTGAATCCGCCCCGGAAAAGGTGGTGGATTGGCCTGTCATAATAGTGTGGGCGGTACATTGTCTCCCGCCTGTCTGTTGGCGGTGACCGCCGCGCTGTTTGTTTCTACCATTGGAGTGTTGAAGGGGCTGTCTTTGTTGACGGTTTCCGCCACGGTCGTAATTGCAAAGTTTTTACTGCCGGCCTGTTGGCGGTCTTACTGCTGCTTTAACACCGTCCGCCAGGGTTGTAATGACCGCCTTAGTCTCTTGTTTGGTGATTTTCTTTACCGGGATGAACCTGCAAATCAGGCCGGGTCGCAGTTGAGGCAAGCCGGCTAGAGTTGCTGCGGCGGGTCGGTCCCTCTATGGAGCTTTTTTTCAAAAGTTCTTCAAACTTCTCCAAACTTCTGGGCCTTCTACCAGATGTTCTTTTAAGGTTCTTTTGAGGTCCAGAGCTCACCCCAAGGGTCTAGAAGCTCTGAGATGATCCTTGGGGGGAGCAGACTACAACTCCCAGAATTCACCTGGCGCAACCTCCTTTTTGGCCACTGGGCAGTGGTCACCTGGTTGATTTCTTCAGGAGTTGGTGCAAGGGACTCTGGTTAGCAGTTTTTCACCTGTGGCAAACAGGGAGTCCCTCCTTGAACCAGGTGAAGCCAGGCACAGTCCTTCTGGTGGTGAAGCCTAAGTGTGCAGCTGGTGCAGTCCTTCTGAGTGCAGGTCCCAGGTGCAGGCCAGGGGCCCAGCAGGGCAGTCCTTCTTCTCCTTTGGTTCTTCCTTGTTGGATGTGGTAGGGAACTGAGGTATGGGTGCAGGTCTGCCAGTTTTATCCTTGCTCCTGGGTGAAAAACAGGGGGGTCCAGATTCTCCAATCAGGTGCAGGGTCCACTTCCTGGGAAGTGTGGCAAAAATCAATCCCAGGAGGCAACATTCTTCAAAGATCCCTCATGGCTGAATCTGATTTTTGGAGGTTACATCTGGCTGAGCCCACCCACTGGTGTGGCAAAAAATCATAAACACACCCCTCTCCTGCCCTCTCATAATCTAATCAAGGGGGCACCTAGTTGTCTGGGGTGCAGGAAGTGGGGCTGTTGCTGGGTTGCTCCAAATGCCTTTCTCTGCCTTTGAAGACCAGTTTGGCAGCCCTCCCCCTTCCTACCTCACCATCTGCTGAGGGGAGATTCCCTCCCACAGGCACATCCCTTTGTGTGAAGCCAGGCCACTTCACACCTAATCAAGGCAGCCTGGCCAGGCTGCCAGAGGCTGGCAAATCAGGGCACAGCAGCAAAAACAATGCAGGGCTGAAATGGGCAACTTTTCAGGTAAAGTTAAAAACTCTTTACCTGAACAAGTTATATTAAATCCAACAACTGGAAGTTGTGGGATTTATTATAACAATTAATTTGATACCAAACACTTGTGCTCCATTACTTAAGGGGACTTTTAAAATTAAAATAAAGTCTCCCCATTCTAGCCTATGAAGGCCATTCACTACAATGAGGAAAGCACGAATTTGGCTGTTTTTACCTCACCAGGCCTTATAAAACTACTTTTATAAGGTCCCTGATTATAGTTACATGGCACCCAGCCCTAGGGGCACATAGGGCACACCTTAGGGGTGACTTATATGTAAAAATAAGGTAGTTTAAGACTTTGGAACTACTTTTAATTCCAAAGTCGAATTTCCATATAACTTTAATTTAAAAGCAGCCAGCAAGGCAGGCCTGCCTTTAAAATGACCCTGGGTACCTCAGCAGTGCACCTATGGGTGCACTACCTATGCTGTGGTCCCTAAACCTACATGCTCTACCATATACCAGGGACTTATAGGTAGGTTGACTTAGCCAATTATAATTAGCCTAATTTGCATATTGATTTTACACAGAGCACAGGCCCTGGGACTGGTTAGCATTACGCAGGGCACCATCAGAGTCAGGAAAACACCAGCAATAATTGGAAAATGGGGGCAAAAACTTAGAGGGCCTCTGCAATCAGCCATGTTTTCTCACAGCAGACAACACTCTGGTCAGCACGTTTGAGAACATAGGCAGTGACATCCCTGATGCCATGGCCACTGTCACTTGGAAGGAACCACTTGCCAGGAAATGGAGCACTGACAGGACCTGCACTAGAGGGGGGATACCTGTGGGGTGGCGGATAGCAGATATCAGGTCTGGCTCCAATTGGGCACACGGTTCTTGGATTGTGGCCCTATCAAGTCTGTAGGTCAGGATAATGTGCCTGTCCTTCATTGTCACCAGGTGTCTGTACACGGGGTATGTGTCCATCTCCTATTCATCCTCAGTGGTTGAACTCTAGGGTGAAAAATGGTGAGCAGAAGGTCATATTCACAAATAACCATGTATGTGATCTCGTAAGTCAGTTGAAGTGCCAATGTCTGCTGTGACACTGTTAGGTGCCATGGCCTGTGCCCACCTGAAATGGTGCCTGCCTGACCTGTGAGGAGGGACACGTGGAAATGAGGTAATTCCACTGGCGTTGTGCGCCATTGCGGTCGATGACCACCGTGCAACACCGCATTGGCTTTCATTGGGGCGTATGGGTTCCAGGAGCCAATGGCGATGTACGCCGGCGGTGATGGTACGTACCGCTGCGATCGTGACCGCCATTTTCTATCTGTTCACTCACTTGCTACCTGACCTTCATCAGGAGAGGACCTACACTTCAAGTGCTGCTGTGACCTGTATCTGGAAGCGACAATGGCTCGAGTGTCTGGGGGATGGGGACCCTGCCTTCACTTTGGAGGAGTTGGAGAGACTGGTGGATGGGGTCCTACCCCAGTACCCTTTACTCTATGGTCCTCCACACAAACAGGTGAGTACACTGAAAGCATGATGCGTGGGGCATGAATGTATGGATTGGTGTGTGTATGTGTGTAAGCCTCGTGTGGGGGGGTCTGAGGGGTCATGGGCAAAGTGCTGCATGTATGGTGGTCAATGTATGTGCGTATGTAAGGAGATGGGGGGATATGGTGGGCCATGAGTATAACAGTCCGGATGGTATGACTAATACCTTTCCTGCTGTTTTTTTTCTGTAGGTCACGCCCATCAGAAAAAGGGTATTTGGCGTGCCATCGCCAAGGAGGTGCGGACCCTGGGGGTCTTTGACAGTTGGAGCACCCACTACCTCAAACGGTGGGAGGACCTGCGCCTCTGGGCAAGGAAGACGGCCTCCCAACGAGGAAGGGGTGCCTGTCGTACCCTGACCCCCCTGATGTTCCGCATCCTGGCGGTGGCCTATCCGGAGTTGGATGGACGCTTGAAGGCATCACAGCAGCCACCAAGGTGTGAGTACAGTTAAGGTATTACCTGGGTGGGTGATGTGGGCTGTGGGTGCCCCTAGGCCAGGGCGAACATGGCAGGGTAAGTTCAATGATGGGCAAGCTCAGGTGCACTCCAACCCCAATAATGTTAGTGGGCATCTACTACTGGCAGGGTCCTGCGGGTTTCAGGTGTGCAGCTAATGGCGTTAGGCATTGTACCCCATGGACTGGTGACTAGCATTGTAACTGGTAATGCATGGCCTAGTGCATAGGGCTGTTCCCTGTAAATTGTGTACGCCAACAAAAGTGTTGTTGCTGGCATTGACCAAGTGTATCCTCTTTCTCTCCCCCCCCCCTTTTTGTTTTGTCACCCTGTCCTTGTGTGCATTACCATCATCTGGCAGAGAAGCAGAGGCACCAGCGACGGAGGGAGCTGCATCCCACATGGGCCTGGAGGCCAAATCCACCAATGGTGAGGGCACCAGTGGGACAGTGGGCAAGGGGAGCACCACGATGGATGGGACAGTACCGACAGCGACACCTCCTCCGATGGCAGCTCCCTGGTGGTGGCGGACACCTCTGTGCCCACCCGACTACAGGTACAGCCGCCACCCCCGTACCAGCACCACCCTCCCAGCAGCCCCTCAGCGTGTTTCCCATATCCGCTCACCCAGGAGGGTGGGCATCTCCTTCGCCCCAGGCACCTCAGGCCCTAACCCCAGTCAACCCTGCTGCCCTCAGTGAGGAGGCTATTGACCTCCGGAGATCCCTCTCTGTTGGGCAGTCAACCATACTGAATGCCATCCAGGGTGTAGCAGGGCATGTGCAACAAACAAATGTATACCTGGAGGGCATTCACTCTGGTGTGGAGGCCCAACAGAGAGCATTCCAGGCTCTGGCCAACTCCCTGATGGCAGCCATTGTCCCTGTCTCAAGCCACCCCCTCCAACTTCCTCTACCCAGTCCCAATCCCCTCAACCCCAGCCTATCCCAAGCACACAATCAGACCAGCAATCTCCCAAATCAGCACACAGAAGTGGCTCAGGCAAACACAAGCACCACACTTCATCTCACAGGCACTCACACAAGCACCATCCACATGCAGACACACCAACATCCACTGCCTCCACTGTGTCCCCCTCTTCCTCATCGTCCACCTCCCTCCTAGTAGCATCTCCACTCACACCTGCATGCACTACATCCTCATCCACTACCTCCATCACCAGCACACCTATCACTGCACGCCCCTCACTGGCAGTCACTACCTCCACATCTGTGCACACGTCCCCTGTGTCCTCTCCCACTGTGTCTGTGCCTCCTCCTCCCAAAGCACACAAACGCAAGCACTCAGACACCCAACAGCCATCCACCTCACAACAGCATCCAGCCCATGCACCTGCACCCATACACAGCAGACTGACACCTCCTACAACCACTCCCTCTTCCTCCACCCCCAAACCTTCACCCTTTTCTCGCAGCAGTGTCCCTAAGAAGCTTTTCCTCATCCACATTGACCTATTCCCTACACCTCCCCTCCCCTTCACCTTGGGCCAGGGTGGCCAGAACCCAGCCCAGCACCTCAGCCACCCAGTCCATGGCCACTGTGGTTTCTGCAGCAACTGCAGGTGTGAGAGGCTCCAAGGATGCATCCGTCAGCCCAGCCAGTGTGCCAGCACCACCTGCCAAGGCCAAGAAGGGTCCACCACCTAGCAAGGGGAAGAAGGCACCACAAGCCAGCAAGGGCAAGAAAAAGACCCCAGCTGGCAGAAGCAAGGAGGCACCACCATCTGCCAAGGGCAGGAAGGGGAACACAACACCAGCCATGGCACTTCAGCCGTCCGAGCCTGCAGGTGAAGGCCTGGAGGCCACCTGCACCGCGGCCAGCACCGCCACCTGCACCATGGCCAGCACCGCCACCTGCACCTCTGCCAGCACCGCCAGCAGCACCACTGCCAGCAGCAGCCCCAGTGGGCAGCCGTCCAAGGCTGCAGGTGAAGGCCTGGAGGCTACCACCACTGACAGCACCACCACCTGCACCACGGCCAGCACCGCCACATGCACTGCCGCCAGCAGCTCTACTGCCAGCAGCAGCAGCCCCAGTGGGCAGCCGTTTGAGGCTGCAGGTGAAGGCCTGGAGGCTACCACCACCACTGACAGCACCGCCACCTGAAGCGTAACTGGCATCCACTGAGCAGCTGTCACCGCCGGCAGCAGTGTGTAGTGGTGACTACATGGGCTGCAGTGCATCCTGGCTCCTGCAACACCTATCAGTGTGACACCCAGGTGAGAGACTGTGACCTTGCCCCATCCAGGATGAAGCACACTGGGCACAAGGCCCCCTCCGGAACCAGTGGAAGAAGGCATCCACTCAGCCCATCCTTGCCAGGATGAAGCACACTGGGCACAAGGTCCCCTCCAGAACCAGTGGAAGAAGGCATCCACTTGAGAGACTGTGGCTTTGCACTCCCCAGGACCAAGCAGTGGGCAAACCACCCACTTGAGAGACTGTGGCTTTGCACTCCCCAGGACCGAGCAGTGGGCATGGAGTCCCGTCCTGGCCAGTGGCGTTGTACCATCTTCCGGCTGAGGTGCCCCCCCCATTCCCGTCCCCCTGAGGTGCCTGTGTGTTTTCGATCTGATGCCCCTGCAGTGTTCTCTCCGTATTGAGGCAGGAGTCAAGTGTGGCCTTGGCCTATGTGTTATGGCCCAGTGGGCTACGGACATTTTGGAGTAGGCATTGTCCCTCCTTTTGTATATATTGTACATACTGTTTATTAATTTATGGACGTATTTATCTTAAATTGTACTATTACACTCATTTTACTCCATTCCTTTTGTCCTTGCGTTATTCCTGAGGGTTACGGAGTGTATATCTAATGTTATTGCATCTGTTTGTGTGTATGATTTTGGGGGTGGGGGTGTTGCGTGTTGCGTGTGTGTGTCACTCTCTTTTCCTCCCCCTCCCCCTTGTGTGCTAGGTGCAGTACTCACTGTTGTCGTCTTCGTCGGCATTCGTGTTCCTGGTGTATAAGAAGATACACCAGCATTGGAAAAAAGTGCAGCTCAGGCTCCATGGCGTTGTGGTTCTTCCTTGAGTGTCGAGAAGTGAGTTGTTTCCCTTCAGTGTTCTGTTTCCATGTGCTTTTGATGGCGTTGGTACCGCCCCTGAAAAGGTGGGGGATAGGCGTGTTGTAATGCAGTGGGTGGTGTATTGTCTTCCGCCTGGCAGTTGGCGGTTACCGTCGCGGTGTTTGTTGCTACCGCCGTGGCAGTCAGTGTGTTAAAGTGTCTGTTTGTGTTGGTGGTTTCCTCCGTGGTCATGATTAAAAAAAATTGAACGCCGGCCTGTTGGCGGTGTTACCGCCACTTCATCACCAACCGCCAGGGCTGTAATGAGGGCCTAACTGTGAGTCTTCCTCATCATCACTGTTTGTTTGAATTTTGATGCCCTCATCTGAAAATTTAATTGAACATCTTGTTTTGCACAATAAATCCCTTCCTAGCAAGGACACAGGACTTGAATCACAAACCACAAATTTATGTAAACCTTTACAATTACCAATTTTAACTAAAACTGGTTCTGTGATGGGGTTTGTCAGACAATGATTCGTAACTCCTACAATCTGAGTTGTTTTCCCTGATAACGGCAGGTCTGAAACCTCTGCAGATCTCACTGTCGAGCGTGTAGCTCCAGTGTCAACCAAAAATTAGACTTTGTGACCATTCACTTTTCCCTTGACATAAGGACCTTTCTGATCCACTTCTAATGAAGCTGCCATCATGCATTCTTCTTCATCCAAACTCTCAGACACCCAGACATTGTTTATTCCATTCTCACTGTGTAATGGAAATTGTTGTACACTATAGTTACTCTGATTCACACTTGGACCGTCTGAGAAAGCATTACCTGTGTCAGGAATCCCCAAGGTGCCTCCTGCGTTATCTGTCAGCATCCCCAGGGATTAGGGTTAAATTATATCTCTGTTCTTGGTTAAACCTTCATATTTCTAAGTAAATATAATGTGCTGTGTTCCACAATTGGTTTTATCAATGCTTGTTTGCTAATGTGAGCTGGTGTAGACATGTGCTTGTAATTGGGTGTGGTGTAGACATGTGCTTCTAAATTGGGTGTGGTGACTCATCCACATGTGGAAACTCAACTGCTTTCCTGATTGGCTATAAATAGCAGAGTGACGCATGCCTCCCTGCTTGGCTTTGTTTTGTTTCCTGATCTCAGCATCTGAATTGGCAGTCCAGTCCCTGCTGTCATCCTCGTATTCAGGACTTTCAAGGCCATTCTTTTCTTGATTCCTGTACCGGCTGACACCAGGCATTCCTCCAGCACTCTGGAAAAGACTGCAGCTCAGTGACTAGTATTCTCCAGGGAGTTTGTTCTTTGAGCGCCGCGCTTTCCTAGAGCAGCTGGTGTATTTCAGACCTAGTATTTTGGCAGAGTGCTTATCTTGAAGAGACAAATGCATTTCTGAATATTCTACATTATTATTGTAGTTACTTGCCTAAATGTGCTTCAGGAAATCTGCTTGAACGCAAGTACTACAAAAAGTGACAGTGCAATTTTAAAAGAGCATTTACGTGACTTTTCTTTCTCTAATAACCTAACTCTTGGATTTAAATTGTGTCATTCATGCATGTGTTTCAAGTTTGGGGAATTTGCTTTTGAAAGGTTTTTCACACACACAGTGAAACCAAACCTAACTGTTCCACCCTAACTGTTTAAACCCAGAGTGGACATTTGTATTTCTTGGATTGTTTTTGTTCCTTTTAGTTTAACCCTATGCATGCAGGAAAGTTATAGATGATATAATTAATACCCTTGTTTGTCTTTCTTGTGCATGATAAGTGCAACCACAGTTCTAATTGTAGTGTGCAACAGTGAATCTATGTGAAAACAGCCCTAGTGTTGCAGTACTGATACTCAGTTTGGGTTTTTGATAATGCAGTGTTAGTAATTGTGCCAACAGCTATTATTAATCAAGAAAAGTGTTGGAGCATCCCAGTGTTCATCTACCGCTCCTGTGCCCATATCAGAAAGAGAGATTCAGTTTCAAAGAAGTTGAGTGCACTAACTCTACCATCACTCTGTCAACAACGACCGGCCCCCCTGAAGATACAGGGTGCCTGGCTGGACCGGCAAGACGTGGCAGTGTTTGTCTCTTTCTCTTCCACTCCCCCTTTCCTTTCGGGACACCTGGTGGGGTTTCTGTGTCCACCAGGAGGTGCCGAGATGTGTTCCAGGAGGTCAGGGGCATACCATCGTTCCTGCAGACATCCTGCTTTTCATGTGAGTGGCCCCGTCTCGACATAAAGCCAAGCCACAACATACAGGGCTGCCTTGGCGATGGATTCCTCAATGGGTCCTTTCAAAGGTTTAGCACAGGCTTTACCAGCTGATCAGGATGCTGCATCTTTATTAGATTTAACTAGGGCTCTAGCGGGATTACAGAAGGAAGGTCTTTCCTTAAAGCAAGAGAACCTGGAGTTTCACACTGAGCTACAGCGGTATAAACCACAAGACACCCCCTTGGGAGGAGTCAAACTAAAACAAAGGTCTCCAGTACTACAGGCCCCTTGGGTTTGACCCGTCTAATCATGTTCCTAGACCCGATTCAGGCCCATCGACTTCCACCACACAACCCATGCAGGTAATGGTCACAACACCAACCCCTGTGCCCTTAGCTCCTCCAGAAAGGTTTTTTGGAGATAGTGCCAAGTTCAAAATTTTTCTTAACCAGTGCCAGCTAGAGTTTTTGTGTCGGGCAGCTGCACTCCCCAACGATGCTGCAAAGGTAGCTTTTATTATCTCTTATTTGGTAGGCAATCCAGCTAATTGGTCTATTCTGCTGGTGGAGCGCAATAGCCCTATACTGTATAATTTCAACCGGTTCAAGGAAGAGTTGCGGAAACTGTTCGCCAAACACCTCTTCGTGCAAGCCAGTGACAATGAATTGCTGAATTTGCACCAGGGAAACAAGGATCTACTGTCCTATATCACCTCTTTCAATCAGTTAGTGGCAGAGACTGAGTGGCATTCAGGATGATCTCAAGGATGTTCTAGCCCAAATTGTGGAACCTCCTACGGAGTGTTCCGAGTTGATTGATCTGGTGGTACGATTGGATCAGCGCTTGAGTGAACGTAAAGGAGAAAAATTCCGGGGTGACACACGCTTAGTAATGCTCAAAACTGAGAAAAAAGGAGTCCACCGTTCCCACTCATGATACACCTGAGCCCATGCAAATTGGCAGTGTGCAGGGCCCACTATCTAAGGAAGAGAAAGAACTTAGGAAAAAATTAAAACTGTGTTTATACTGTGGTAAGGCAGGGCATTTTGCTTGGGAATGTCCTAACAAGCCTACTGCTCCAAAGGAAGCTATCGGAACGGTAACAGGGCCTGAATTCTCTCTTCCTGACCAGGCGGAAAATTAACTGGCTCGATAACTTCTGAGACCATTTTATTGAGCGCTTTTTTCAATATGGTCTCACATCTTCTGGCTAATACCACCAGTCCATTACCTCGACATCTAACTCTTATTGTGACGTTTGTGTTGTCCCCTCAGGTTCGTAAGGTCATTCCCATATTGCTTGATTCTGGGGCTACCGGAAACTTTTCAGACTTGGGTTTGGCTAAAAGCCTAAATATTACGACTGTCAGAAAAGACCTCCCTGAACCAGTGAGAGCCGTGGATGGCTCAGAATTGTTCTCCGGGCTTATCGTTTATCAAACAACACCCTTGTCCATACTTTGTGCAAACAACCATACAGAACAAATTCAGTTTGACCTCATAGATACGCCAGTATTTGGAGCCATTTTTACGGATACCTTGGCTTCAGTTACACAATCCCAAAATTGACTGGGCAGCAAGGACAGTGACATTAGACTCTAAACATTGCTGGCACGCCTGTTACCAAGACAAACAATTACTAGTGACACCCTTGAATTGTGGGTCCACACATAGTACGGCTCTCAAGCCAGACAACACACTGGCCATTCCTGCACCATATAAAGACTTTCATGATGTCTTTAGTGAACAGAAGGCCACCCAACTGCCGCCACAAAGGTCATACGATTGTCGTATAGACTTAATTCCAGGGGCAACGCTACCATGTAGTAGGGTGCATGCTCTTTCTGAGCCTGAGAAGCGATACCTGCAAGACTACTTGGATGATCTATTGGCTAAGGGTTTCATTCGTCATTCAACGTCACCAGTATCGTCGTCTTTGTTCTTCATACCCAAGAAGAATCGCGAGTTGCGAGCCTGTATAGATTATCGCGCAGTGAACAAAGTGACCATAAAAAATCGGTATCCACTTCTGTGGATCCCAATAATTTTAGATCAGGTATGTCAGTCGACCATTTATACTAAACTCGACCTCGGGGGTGCCTCCACTTGATCCGAGTGATGAAGAGGGATGAGTGGAAGACGGCGTTCCGAACTAAATTTGGACTCTCCGAGTACACAGTGATGCCCTTCGGTTTGTGTAACGCTCCTGCAGTGTTTCAATTTTTCATCAATTAAGTGCTGAAGGAGTTTCTGGATATCTGTGTAGTGGTATGCATAGACGACATTTTGATCTATTTGTCTTCCACTGAGGAACATAAAGGGCATGTAGGAGCAGTTTTACAACGGCTTTGTGAGCATCATCTCTTCACCAAGCTGAAAAAATGTATTTTTCACGCTACAACTGTAGAATTCCTGGGATAGGTGATCACTCCCAATGGAATTTCCATGGATAGGTCCAAGGTACAGGCCATCCTGGATTGGGTAGCCCCAAGATCCATCAAGGAAGTGCAACAGTTTTTGGACTTCGAAATTTTTTATCGGAGATTTACATCCCACTTTTCTACTGTGGTATCTCCTATAACTCGTCTCCTACAAAGGGGGTTAAGTTCCTGTGTGGTGCAGAAACTGAGAAAGCCTTCCAACTTCTTAAAAACACATTCACTGAAGCACCCATTCTCCATCATCCCAAACCTGGCTCAGCCATTTTTCGTGGAAGCAGATGCTTTCCAAATGGCAGTGGGTGGTGTCTTGTCCCAACGAAATCCTGAGTCTTGGCATTTCCATCCAGTAGCTTACTTCTCAAAGAAATTGCTACCTGCAGAGCAAAATTACACGTAGCGGAGTGGGAACTTCTGGCCATCAGGCTTGCCTTCCAGGAATAGCATCACCACCTACTAGGAGCTAGACACACCGTAACTATTTACACTGATCACCATAATTTACAGTTTTTTCAAGCGACCAAGGCCTTGACACCTCGTAAATTACACTGGCTTCTATTCTTTAATGAGTTTGACTTCGTAATCACCTATGGGCCCGGTACTACACAACAAAAGACAGACACGTTGTCTAGGACGGGTTTCTCCTCTGATGTTGTGCTAGAACAGGTCAAAAGCATTATACCCCCAGAAACAATCGTGGCTGTGTGCACTTCCCAAGAGTTCCTTGAGAAAATACGGGTAGCCCAATACAAGGTTCCCTGTTCAACTGATGTGTATGAAAAAGAGGGTTTACTATACCATGCTGATCAGTTGTACGTCCCTACCAAAGAATTACGGGATACAGTGTTACACTGGGGACATGATTCTGTCCTCGCAGGTCACCCGGGTGAGAAAAAGATGTTAGATCTCTGTCAAAGATGGTTTTGATGGCCCACACTTGTGCAGGATGTCAGAAGCTACGTCCAGACTTGTTCCACCTGTGTTGGGGCTAAAACCCCACATACTCCAGCCAAAGGATTGTTACTTCCCATGCCCTTTCTGGTGGCCCCAATGCATACCATAAGTATGGATTTTATTTCTGATCTCCCAGCTTCCAATGGACACACTGTCATATGGGTGGTTGTAGATTACCTAACTAAAATTGCTCATTTTGTTCCATTAAAATGCCTCCCTACGGCTTCCAAGCTCTCTGATTTGTTTGTCCAACACATTGTACGGCTTCATGAGTTGCCCACCACAATTGTTTCCGATCGTGGCCCCCAATTTATATCACAGTTTTGGTGTAGCTTCTGCTCCTCTGTCGGTATGGACATCCACTTGTCCTCTGCATATCATCCACAAACGGATGGGCAGACAGAACGTGCCAACCAATAACTGGAGCAAATCCTAAGGTGTTACATTGACACGTGGTCTACTGAGTGGGATAGGGCTTTACCTCTTGTTGAATTTGTATATAACAACAGTGTCTACATGGCTACAGGAGTATCCCCATTTTACTGTTTGTTTGGTCTGCACCCAAGAATGCTACCTATGATTGGGTCCCAAACATTCACAAGAGTCCCATCAGTACAGAAACACCATAAAGAGTTACAGGAGATTCAAAAGCAAGTACAACTCCATTTAAAACTCTACCAAGATTAAGTAAAAAAAACAAGCAGGCATCAGGTGTGGCTCTCATCAACAAATCTTCATCTTGTAGGATCCAGAAAATGTTACCCCTGATTTCTAGGCCCCATTCCTAGTGCCAAAATCATCAATCCTGTGGTAGTAGAACTGACATTGCCAGATGATTTCAAGGTACACCCCGTGTTTCATGTGTCGTTACTCCATCCCTATTCCCCTGATACCCGCGATGCCCCACCGCCTCCTCCGGTAAAAGTACACGGGCAATGGGAATTTGAAGTGGCCAAAATTCTTGACTCCAGGCGCGCCCGTGGTGTTCTACACTATTTATTGGCTTGGAAAGGCTATGTGCCTGAGGACAATTCCTGGGAACCTGCGTCCACAGTTCATGCTCCACGTCTTACTAAAAAATTCCATCTCCTGCACCCTTCGAAGCCTCCCCCTTTGAGAGGATCCTTGGTGGGGAGGACGGTCAGGAATCCCCAAGGTGCCTCCTGCGTTATCTGTTTAGCATCCCCAGGGATTAGGGTTAAATCATATCTCTGTTCTTTGTTAAACTTTCATGTTTCTAAGTAAACATAATGTGCTGTGTTCCACAATTGGTTTTATCAATGCTTGTTTTACAAATGCTTGTTTGCTAATGTGAGCAGGTGTAGATATGTGCTTCTAATTAGGTGTGGTGACTCATCCACATGTGGAAACTCAACTGCTTTCCTGATTGGCTACAAATAACAGAGTGAAGCATGCCTCCCTGCTTGGCTTTGTTTTGCTTCCTGATCTCAGCATCTGATCTGGCAGTCCAGCCCCTCCTGTCATCCTCGTATTGAGGACTTTTGAGGCAATTATTTTCTTCGTTCCTGTACCAGCTGACACCAGGCATTCCTCCAGCACTCCGGAAAAGACTGCAGCTAAGTGACTAGTATTCTCCATGGAGTTTGTTCTTTGAGCGCCGCACTTTCCTAGAACAGCTGGTGTATTTCAGACCTCGTATTTTGGCAGAGTGCTTATCTTGAAGAAACAAATGCATTTCTGAACATTCTACATTATTATTGTAGTTACTTGCCTAAATGTGCTTCAGGAAATCTGCTTGAGTTCAAGTACTGCAAACAGTGACAGTGCAATTTTAAAAGAGCATTTACGTGACTTTTCTTTCTCTAATAGCATAACTTCTGGATTTAAATTGTGTCATTCATGCCTGTGTTTCAGGTTTGAGGAATTTGCTTTTGAAGGGTTTTTCACACACACAGTGACACCAAACAAAACTGTGCCACCCTAACTGTTTAAACCCAGAGTGGACATTTGTATTTCTTGGATTGTTTTTGTTCCTTTTAGTTTAACCCTGTGCATGCAGGAAAGTTATATGTTATATAATTAATGCCCTTGTTTGTCTTTCTTGTGCATGATAAGTGCAACCACAGTTCTATTTGTAGTGTGCAACAGTGAATCTCTGTGAAACCAGCCCTAGTGTTGCAGTACTTATTGTTATGATTGATACTAAGTTTGGGTTTTTGGTAATGCAGTGTTACTAATTGTGCCAACAGTTATTTTTTGTCCAGGAAAAGTGCTGAAGCATCCCGGTGTTCTTCTACCACTCCCATGCCCATATCAAAAAGAGAGATTCAGTTTCAAGGAGGTTGAGTGCACTAACTCTACTATCACTCTGTCAACAATGACCTGCCCCCCGAAGATACAGGGTGTCTAGCTGGACCCACAAGAAGTGGCAATGTTTTGTCTCTTTTTCTTCCACTCCCCCTTTCCTTTTGGGACACCTGGCGGAGTTTCTGGGTCCACCAGGAAGTGGCAAGAGGTGTTCCAGGAGGTCGGGGGCATACCATCGCCCCTGCAGACATCCTGCTTTTCAGGTGAGTGGCCCGGTCTCGACAACCTGCTGCTGATTCAAAGGGCCTTGAGGTACCTGAATCTGTTGTCTAGGCATTTGAATTTGTGGTCCAGGCACCAGCTGCAACTGGTGCTGCATCTGCTGTAACTGAGGCATTTGTACTTGTAATGGTTGTACATTTTGCATAGACTGTAAAGGTTGTAAACCCTGCATTGAATTTACATTTTTCTGAAAATTTTGACTTTGACCTCTCATTCTCAGTCCTCTCATATTTTAAAAAGAATTGACGTAATTTATTTGCTGAACAACACCTCCTTGCTTTACCATCGGACACTCCCATTTCCAATGCCCGATTCCCCTGCAAGCGTGACAATGTAACATTCTCTTTTCTTGTGGCTCTTCTTGTATCAGAACTGTATTAAAATCTGGACCATGATTAACACTTCCCATTCAACCACGGCCTCTACCTCTGCATACATTCTGAAACGTGCCTTGATTCTGAAACCAAATCAATTGGCTCTTAATCATCTGACTAATTTCTGGTCTGAATCCTTCAACAAATCTGAACACAAAAGTGAATCGTGTCTTTTGGCTCAATTGTTTCAGTACCACTGTAATGTTTAAATGCTTTTTGAAACCTCTCATAGTATGCATGAATTGATTCTTTCGCTTCCCGAGCTGTCCTATCTATGTGCTGTCAATCAATGTTTTAGGACGAAATTCTCGATTTCAGAAACTCAATGACTTTCTAGTAACATTTAATTACTTCAGGAGACGGTGCACCTGTTGCTGCATTTCTCGATGGCTCACTTGTTGGCCAATCTACACTCCTTTGGCATTCGATCCATAAATCTGTTGAAACAACTATCTCTAAAGGTGTTTACAAATCCTCCCACAGGCATTTTGCAAGTTTCACAAACCTGTCTGCTGATACCATTCTGTCGTTTTTTCCCTCAACTTGGGGTAGTCATTTGTAAATGACAAAATGTCACTTCTGCTCCAAGTGAAATGTACAGAATTCCCTCCTGAAATCTCTCTCATTGGTAAGACTTTTTTTTACTGCTTCCTTATTCTGCTGTATATCTGCAGGAGAAGTAACTGGACCTTTTTTCGGCTTGTCTCTTTTCTTCACCCATCTGCCTTCCCATTTGTGTAATGCTCTCCATATCTGGATGCTCTGAAGTAACCCTCTAAGGTGTGTTTTCATCCTTGCAGATCGCATGTGTTGAAAGTCTTTTGCCTCAAAATCTAACCTGTAGCTCCTTTTAAAACGTTTCATTTTTTAAAGATCTATCCCGTGTTCATCCACTATTTCTGCTAACCTCTTGTGTACCTAATCTACCTACTTGGTGTTTCTCGGACATATGTATCGCTCAACAAGTTCACTCGCTTCCAATAAAAGCCTAGTACAATTGATGTAGTTTCCTCCACTGGGTACATCCTGTGAAGAATTCAGCTTTTCTAACCACTTGGTTAATGGCTGTGCTGTCAAACCCTGTAATGAAATCTTATTAGGCTGAGTACCAGGCAACTACTGTACAGTTAAATTCAGAGGTTGGGGTGTCATTACTCTCATGTTGGTGTCAATGTGCGACCCTGTTTCAACATTCAGAGGAGCTCTAATAGGACTCAAGTCTATTAATGACCCTGTTCCATCAAAAGTCTGAGTAGGACAAACTATTCTGTTATTATCATTAAGTTCTCCTCCCACTCGATTTTGGCTCAGGTTTCCCTGACCATTTGTGCCATCATTTCCCTGTACATACAATGTTATGATTGGACTAATAGTAACAGTAGTAATAGACTGGCAGTTGCATTTTGAGACTGTACTACCGCTGTATTCTGCATTTGAGGCAGTAATAATGGAGTAGGCTCTATCTGAACCAACACTGGTTTCTAGTAAACTTGTCCTATCAGCACTATTAGATTGGCGGTTGCATCTACAATAGGCACATCTGGGTAAATCCTTGGAACACTGTGTTGTGTCAACTGTACAGAATCAGTCGACAGATTGAAGCTGCTCTGCATTGATACTCATGCTAGAGGAGTAGTCTGTACTGAGGTCTGGGACACATTATGATTAACATCCACTGAGGTCTCAGTTAAGTTAGGGTTATACTGTACTGGACTCTGTTGCATCTCAACTCATGTCAGTGCAGTGGGGTTCACACTAGTACTTTGACCCTCTAGTGTCATGTCACATAGGGTGGTGGATGATTTCTCAACAACTGTAAAATAAACTCATCATCATCCAATTCCTCATCAGGAATTATAGACTTCTTAGCCTCTTTTGATTTCTGCTCTTCGTTCGAAGAGGAACTCCCTTTCGATTTCTTAAAAGCTTTCTTTGCTTCCTTCTCCTTCTCTTCCGAAATTGCAGGAAACATCCCAATACCATATAAAGTAACTTAACCCAATTTGTCCGTTTACTACAGGTAAGGTAACACAATCACTTCAGAAACTTTACGGATTTTTCACTGACGGTGTTTCTCTCTAACAGCTACTATTTCTTTCTCAGTTCCCCAGAATCGCAAGCAAAATTCGACCCACAAATTTTACTCTCAACTGATCATTGGGTCTGTCTTGGTGCACATAGGACTTGCCAAATCTCAGTCAAAAAGACCTTACACTCTACTCAACTCACAAACTCAATTTGCCTACCACATCTGATTGGCTTACTAAACAGACAAATTACAACAAAAACCAAGTGGCTCCATACACTTTTAATATATTCCAGAGTCTTAGACCTACGCAGGGTCCATATACCAACAATTACATGGACAATTTTTGAGCACCAAGGGCCATACACATATGAAGTTCGCTGACTTCCCTACTCTCACTCTTCGGAGTACACCAACACCTTCTACAACATCATTTTGGAGTACGCCAACTCGCTAAATTTCACAAACAACTCAATTCACCTGCAATTAGCTAAAGTTTTGCAAGTGCATAGTCTATTTCATTCAACCCAACAATAGAACGCTGAGAACACTCCCTACCAGCATAGGCAGGCTCCAAAGGCCGGGGAAAGTCACCTTGGGCATTTAAGGACACATCTTCTCCAAATTCTGCATCAATCTTGAAACAATAAATCTCAACTCAATAAACACTTATCAATATAATTTAAAGAGAACTGACCATCAAACTCTACTACCAAAACTGTTAGCGCGGCCTTGGCCTATCTATTTTATGTAAAAATAGTAAGCATTCGGCCTTGCTTTAGGTCGATGAACCTTTTGACTCATTTAAATTAATATTGTAAGGTGTTGCAACGCACATCAACAATAAACAGTTCAACAACAAAAGAGAGTCAGTAAAGGACACACCATGACCAATTTGGTCACGAATAACCACACCTTTGGAATTAGTTAAAATGTTTATTTCCCTATATTAACAATGCTAAAGTCACGAAAATTTGTCTCAACATAAAATGATAAATGTTAAGACAATGGATGCACTAACTGGAGTATAAGTTGCAACAATATTGATACCTGACAAGCCGAACGATGGGAACAAGAGAAGAGGAGCCAATCACCGACATGTGAACCATGTAGTAGTAGAATTAGTAGATTGGGGTTTTAGTTTCATTGAACTAAGGGTAAACATGTGATTCCTTGCCTAATGAGGACTTGGGAAGTAGTTTTAGGAAATCTAACTTAGCCGGACTGCACAGAGAGGAGGACACCATTTTTCCATTTGCCCTTCGCTGTTAATTTCTTGATCATCTCGAGAAGAGACGGGCTTAACTTTATTGCTTAAAGAGACTTTGCTTATTCTGAACTTTGATGCCTAATTCTGATGTCTTGCTGACCGAAACTGATGTCCTGTTGACGAAGGCTGTCACAGCTTGCTGAACCATATTGAGGACATGTATAAAATGACGTTACTGATTGTTATGTGCATTTGCTTTTGTTTCTAGGTACCAACCGCAATTCTGATAGCGCCATAGTTAGATGTTTTTCCAAATTTGTGTTGACTAAATTTTTTGCATGAAGCCCAAACATGCTATTGTAATCTGGCGTTAGTTAGGGTTCTCACTGATGAAGTTCGCTACATGTAATACCAGTTGATGTTTTTTCTTTGTTGAATCTAAATGTACGCTATTTCGTTTGCGCAGCTATTCGTATTATCAATTTGTACTGTAACCTTAGAATGTGTAGTAGCTCAAGCTTTGATTAGATTGCAACTCTTTCGCCGCATTGGTGAGCCAGTATTGTTTTTGTATGTTTATCATTTGATTTTGAGATTAAGCTATTTGACATTAGCATTGTTAATTTAGGGAAATAAACATTCTAACTTTTACATAAAGGTGTGGTTATTCTTGACTGAAAGGTCATGGGGTGTGTATATTACTGGCTTCAATTGATTATTTATGTAATTGTTATTTGCTAATGATTTGTATTGGTATGGGATTCATGGTGGGAAAAACTCAAAGCGCTGTCAAAAGGTCCATTGGCCTATTCGCGTCTCCCTTGTAAATTTACTTCACAAGGTCAGACGCGCTAACATCATATCACCTAAAATATCTTAGTTTGAACAAAGCAACAAGAACGATAATCTCAACAGCGAAAACACTCATTAATAGCAGCAATATTTGAGAAAGAGATAAATAATGCATTTGTTCAGCAAGCAAAATTAACATCAGTTCATTGGCATAATGAAACACCTCACTAACCTCAGATTAGCATTAGCATGTTGGGTTTCATGCAGACGTTTTAGAAACACTAATTTGGAAAACATCTAACTATGACACTATCAAAATAAACAGCAGGATTAGAACAGTAGCAATTGGTACCTGAAAAAACAAAAGACAAATGACATCTGCAGATTAAACATAGTTGCCTATCCCTAAGGAATGTCAGCAGTACAGCCACAGCTTCATTGGGGGGACAGCAGTGTTAGCTGCAGGATAGAGTGGGGTAAGGGGGATGGTTTAGAATTAGGACTCAGACTACTAAACCATCAGAGCATTAGTTCAGCATTTGAACAGGCATAATAAACTCAGAAAATAATAAAAATACCAAGATGTCCTTAGATTGATTGGTAAAGCATGAGTCGTCAAAGTGACAAATCACCATGAAAGGCTAAAGAACTAAGGGCCAGATGTAATTAGAGTCTGAATTTGCGAGTCGCAATTCAGAATGTAGGATGGTGTCCCTGACACCATCTGCGACTCGCAAGGGGGCCGCAAAGGCCCACCTCATTAATATTAATGAGACTCGCGGCACTCACAGGGATGGTGGCCTGCTGGAGACAGCAGACCACCATATCTGTGACTGCTTTTAAATAAAGCAGTTTTGTTTTGTAATTCAGCCCGTTTTCCTTAAAGGAAAATGAGATGCATTACAAAACTAAAAAATTAAACATTTTTGTTTCATTTTTTCAGAACAGGCAGTGGTCCATAGGACCACTGCCTGCTCTGAAAAAATGTTTTCAATGCCATTCACAAAGGGGAAGGGGTCCCATGGGGACCCCTTCCTTTTGCGAATGGGTAGCACCCATTTGAAATGGGTGCTAACTGCAATTGTTTTGCGACCGCGTTTGTGGTCACAAAACAATACAACATTGCACTGCAACTCGCAATTAGGAAGGGGAACACCCCTTCCTAATTGCGACTCGCAGTCCCATTTTGCGAATCGGTAACCAGGTTACTGAATCACAAAACGGGGATTGGGCATCGCGATGTGCTTTTTGCACATCGCAAACAGCAAAATTCACTGTTTGCGACATGCAAAAAGTTTTGCCAGGTCTAGAAAAGAGTCCTCAAAAACATTTACCACTCCTAATCCTTCCTTAGTTACTTTCTCCCACTGTCTTATCTGTAAATATTTTAACCTAGACAGAGAACCATCCGTAATTCTTACCAATTCATCCCAAGGAAGTAGAGTACCTTCTCGCGCAATCTCCCCCCACCTTTCCACACCTGCCTTTTTAAGTGGTAATACGAGAATATCCTGGAAACATTCTGGGGTGCCCGGGGAGTCCCAGATAGGGGCCTGATAACTATAATAGTGTACACCCAGCTGCCGCCTCAACTGATACCAGCTCCTTGCCATTCCTTGCAGCACTTTTAGTTTAACTTTTTTGAAAAATTTAGGGTCACCAAATTTAGATAAAAATGACTGTAAGCCCCCTTTTTCAGACAACACCATAGCTTTATACATTCTACCTACTGCTGAGTCGTCTGGGGATATAAACAGCATACTTGAGTTCTTAAACAAAAAAGCCCACGCATAATATGCCAAATCAGGAAAAGCCAATCCTCCTTTTTCCCTCCTTCTACGTAGCTTTTTCCATGATATCCTCGGCCCCTTTGAGTTCCAAATGAAACTACTTATTGCTTGTTGCATTTTATCTAGATGCACCTTGTGCATTGCCAAGGGTATAGCTGAAAACACAAAGTTCCATTTGGGCAGAATAAACATCTTAATTAGATTTGTCCTCCCTAGAATCGTCAAAGGGAGATATACCCATTTTTGTAGCATAATTTTACATTCGGCTAATAACCTTAGAGCATTCCTCTCTGCTAAATCCTTCAAGTTTTGAGTCACTAGAATACCCAGGTACCGTATTTCCTGCTTAATTGTTGTTGGCCCACCCTCCATATTCCACTGCATAATTTCTGTTTTCCCCGCATTTATCCGATACCCTGATATCCTTCCGAATTGTTCAGCCAGATCTTTAACTGTATTAAAAGCAAGGGGCAGGTTATTAGTATATATTAATACATCGTCTGCATATAAAGAAATTTTCTTTTCCCAGCCATTGCAGCAGAAGGGTGGGATAAGAGGGTTTTGTCTGATTTTTCTGGCAAATGGCTCAATATATAGATTAAACAATACCGGGGACAAGGGGCAACCCTGCCTCGTACCTCTTGAGATAGTGATAGGACCCGTAAGTTTACCGTTCACCAAAATCTTAGCATAAGGGGAAGTATAAATCCGATCGATTATACTACAAAACTTTGAGCCTAAATTGGCCCGCCTCAAAACTGATTTCAAAATATTCCAATTAACTTGGTCAAAAGCCTTCATTGCATCTAACATCATAACTGCCAAAGGTGACCCAAACGTTGTGGCCATATCTATTGCCCCGATCAATTCAAAGGTTAATTCATGCAAATATCTACCTTTTGAAAACCCTTTTTGATCGGGGTGCACTAGAGTATTCACTGTCTTACTCAGCCTATCCACAAGAAGCTTAGCCAATAGTTTATAATCGCTGTTCAACAATGATATAGGCCTATATGAGGCACACTTCGCTGGCTAACATCATATCACCTAAAATATCTTAGTTTGAACAAAGCAACAAGAACGATAATCTCAACAGCGAAAACACTCATTAATAGCAGCAATATTTGAGAAAGAGATAAATAATGCATTTGTTCAGCAAGCAAAATTAACATCAGTTCATTGGCATAATGAAACACCTCACTAACCTCAGATTAGCATTAGCATGTTGGGTTTCATGCAGACGTTTTAGAAACACTAATTTGGAAAACATCTAACTATGACACTATCAAAATAAACAGCAGGATTAGAACAGTAGCAATTGGTACCTGAAAAAACAAAAGACAAATGACATCTGCAGATTAAACATAGTTGCCTATCCCTAAGGAATGTCAGCAGTACAGCCACAGCTTCATTGGGGGGACAGCAGTGTTAGCTGCAGGATAGAGTGGGGTAAGGGGGATGGTTTAGAATTAGGACTCAGACTACTAAACCATCAGAGCATTAGTTCAGCATTTGAACAGGCATAATAAACTCAGAAAATAATAAAAATACCAAGATGTCCTTAGATTGATTGGTAAAGCATGAGTCGTCAAAGTGACAAATCACCATGAAAGGCTAAAGAACTAAGGGCCAGATGTAATTAGAGTCTGAATTTGCGAGTCGCAATTCAGAATGTAGGATGGTGTCCCTGACACCATCTGCGACTCGCAAGGGGGCCGCAAAGGCCCACCTCATTAATATTAATGAGACTCGCGGCACTCACAGGGATGGTGGCCTGCTGGAGACAGCAGACCACCATATCTGTGACTGCTTTTAAATAAAGCAGTTTTGTTTTGTAATTCAGCCCGTTTTCCTTAAAGGAAAATGAGATGCATTACAAAACTAAAAAATTAAACATTTTTGTTTCATTTTTTCAGAACAGGCAATGGTCCATAGGACCACTGCCTGCTCTGAAAAAATGTTTTCAATGCCATTCACAAAGGGGAAGGGGTCCCATGGGGACCCCTTCCTTTTGCGAATGGGTAGCACCCATTTGAAATGGGTGCTAACTGCAATTGTTTTGCGACCGCGTTTGTGGTCACAAAACAATACAACATTGCACTGCAACTCGCAATTAGGAAGGGGAACACCCCTTCCTAATTGCGACTCGCAGTCCCATTTTGCGAATCGGTAACCAGGTTACTGAATCACAAAACGGGGATTGGGCATCGCGATGTGCTTTTTGCACATCGCAAACAGCAAAATTCACTGTTTGCGACATGCAAAAAGTTTTGTACATCTGGCCCTATGTGTGTTCCACAGCAAAGTGCGCAGAGCTCTCCGTGAGCTGTTCATTTAATTAAATTATATTCATAATTTCTATTGGTTAAAAGCATCAGACAAAGAAAGAACATCAAATCATAAAAACATTAGATATAGGAAATACATTAGAAAAGACACAGTAATAGTCTGCAAAATGTTGATTTGATGCTTCTCCTTTTATGTAACTCCAAACTATACTAATTGTAGCTTCTCAGACTTGCTTCCGACTGCTGTCAGTAGGGCCTTTTGTTCAACCATTCCAAAATATGCTGCTACCGGACGATAGTTACAAAGATGTGGAAACATTCTCGTATCAGCTCATTTCCTCAAGAGAAATATATTTCATTAATACATACACAGAACAAACTAATGACTTGAACAAAAGAAGTTTGTTATACAACGGATTTATTAGATAAGCAGTATCCTTCTGTAACTTCATCTGCTTGAGGCGCAGCAGAAGACAAGAAATACTCATATTATTTTATCCATTTAATTCATCATTTAAAGTGACCGTCCAATCAGTACAGCATTAGTACATTATTTTCAAAGCATAAATGCATGTTTCACACTTGATGGTGACCAATCAGGAAACCACAGTTTAGGTTACTAATCATTTCTACATTAATCCATCTTATATGATCGAAGCAAATGCTAAAAATTATTAGTACTAAATTTCTACTCTCACAGAATAAACATGTGGCATTCGAACTGGTATTCCCTTTTGTAGGGGTTCAATGCACACATTTACCAACTTCTCTGAGATGGTGGTAAATGTGCGCAGGGGCTTCTTTGTGGGATGTTTGTGGATGGAGAGTTGTAGGAAAGGAATGGGAAAATTGGTTCTGGCAGAGTACAGGGGCATAGCTCCAGGGGGTGTTTGCGGTGTTACACCCCCTCCCCCGCGCACCACCGCCCTCCCAAAAAAAAAAATTCTGTACTAAATAGTTGGGTACAAGTGCTTTCAGTCGGGTACTGTGAAGTGTATGGCAGATTTCTCCTGTGATTTTTATATGCCAACACTGACAAAAAAAACACACACACTCTATCTCCTCTATGTTTTGAAGACCTTAAAATGTTTATCAGCTTAAGAAATATTGCATATTTTAAGTACTCCTAACAATCTGCACTCCTTTCTCTTTCCACTGTCCCTTAAGGTCCTTCATGCCCTTCTTCTCATATAATGTGTTTTAACAAGATTTCCCATTCTGATTTTTTGGAAAGCTTAAGCTCCCACCCACACTCCTAGTGATACTGACCAAGCTATGCCCCTGGTGGGAACCGGACGGGGCTTGGCTGCTGCTGCAACCAAACACTCTTGTGTTTTTCCCAGTCGGATTTACCAGCCTGTAAAATGTCACCCAGTGTTCCGCACCAAGAAACGTCGTAGTCAGGCAGAGTGGTATCCCACCGGGCTCCAAGTAGAAAATGCATTTTGTCCATCGTTTTCTACTAGGTGCCCTGCATGTAAAAAGAGTACCAGCTGTACTACCTGTGAAAATAGATCATGTACGAAAACAAAAGCACGACTAAAATTCACTTTTTTCCAACTCATCACCACTGAAAACAAAATGGCATCTTATTTAAATTCTAGGTTAGTGCAAACGCTTTAGAGGATGCTAACTGCTATTCTCCTGAATCCATTAAACAAGTTGTTCCAGCAGTTAAGGTTGAAAACATCTGAGCGCAGTCCTTTGATTGATGAACTTGAAATGCATAGCGCCACCTGGTGTACAACTCGTAGCAAGGCATTAGCATATTTTCTTCTGCTAGAGTAAAACGCCTTAAATCCAATTTAAGCTCACTGAATCACAATTTCAATTTTCCTTTTAAATGTCCATTGTAGATTTATTTTCGTTATATTATGCCACTGATACGAGGATTAGTGATCAGTTATCTCGCCAGTGTGTGTCATAGGTTTTTGAATACCGAGTAATTAAAAACCTGTGTTACAGCTGCTGGTGTATTTGTATTTGTAATTGTAAATGATATCTATATAGCACTTACTATCCTTGACGTTGCTTTGAAGCACTTTAGCGACGAGTAGGACGCTATTCCGGAACCCAAGATGAGAGGTTAATAGTATCAGGGCCTGATTTAGATATTGGCGGACAGGTTATGCCATCACAAGGACGACGGACACCCTGTCTGCCATAATCCAAATCCCATAGGAAATAATGGATTTGAAAGGGGAAGTAGTGGTTATGTGTGCTTGTTAGTTGGGTGACATGGCTCAAAATAAATATACATTTTCCTTTATAGAAATGTATCTGCTTATAACAAGGAACATAGTTCAATGTAAAATGACACATGTATAACATCAACTTTATCTTCATGCCATGAGAAGCATAGTTTGTCATGGCTGATTACACTCACACGGTGTTTTGTAAGCGTAGTTGTCATGTGGAAAATAGCCAGCTCTTGACTAATCTTCTGAAGTTAAGATGGTTGTCAGTGGATCTTATGTGTATGGGTAGTGAATTCCATAGATTGGCTGCTTGATCGGAGAAAGATGTTCCGCCCATGGTTTCAGTTTGTATGTAAGAACGTTGAGGCAAGGAGCCATTCTCGAGCTTAGGTTCCTTTGTTGTATGTGTTTGTTCATTTTTTTTCCTGATTCAGAGTAGTTCTTTGCCATGTATTGCTTTGTGTGTGATACAAAGCAGCTTGAAGGTGTTTTTTCTGGCAACTGGTAACCAGTGTAGGACCCTTAATGCAGGGGAGATTTGTTCTTGTGCTTTACATGTCAGAGGAGTCTAGTAGCATTCTGAATTCTCTCTAATCTTCTCAAAGTTGACAAAGGTGAGCTGTGATACAGACCATCACAACAGCCCCTCTGCTATGGCAGAGGATTGTCGCCCCGTTGCTGAAAACAGAAAAATAAAGTGATAATAAAATTCACTCTATTTTGCCAATTTCTTAGGACGGGGCCAGCATCCTCTGTCAGCACAGGGAGGAGTGGTATGTGCACTTCTATGTGCGAATGAGAGGGCCGGCCAAACTGACACGGCCACTTAGAACTCTCCACCCGGCTGTGTTGCACAGCTGGGTGGAGACCAAGCGCATTCTCCCACTCCCTTCCTGAGCAGCATTTCAGCCCGCACAGGCCAATGTCGGCACTTCTCTCAGATTTTACTGAGGTGGGGAGGGTGGAACACTGAGGCAGCAGGTTTTTTTTATTTCCCCCCTCCCGCGCTACCCCCATCCCTTCCTGACACCAGCCACTACTGCAGGCCATAAGCGTAATCCAGTTTAGATAGGACAAAAGAGATGGTAGCTTGAACCTTTAGAGGGAATCCTAAGTGAGAGGAGATGTGTCATAGAATTTTAATTGTGAGAAATCCTTGACTACCTTATCCACTTGTACATTCATTGACAGCTTGGCGTCCATAGTAATTCTGAGGTTTCTTACCTCTTTAGATATTTTTGGCAGTGGTCCTAGATTGTCAGGCCAAGCAAAGAGAGGGTTATAGGTTTTCCAGTGGCCACAGGCTTGTATTTTGGTTTTGAAGGCATTCAATTAATAGTAAAATGATTGACCCTTGAGGGACTCCTGCTTTAATGCACATTTTTAAGAGAATGGAGGGGTGTGAATAGTATTTTGTATATTTTGTAGGTACAATGTATTCAAGCGAGAGCTGTATCCTCTATTCCAGCTTCCTTAAATCTGTGGATTAGTGTGTTACATTCCACTGTGTCAATGTCTGTTGAAAGGTCCAAGAGAAGAAGGGCAGCAACCCTGTTCTTGTCTACTGTGTTTTTAAGGTCATTCTAGAAAGATATTTAGGCTGATTCTGTGCTCTTCTTGAACGGAATCCAGTTTGGAAGTCAGAAATTATTGAATTGTCTTCAGTGAATTGTGATATATGGAAAAAGCTTCTCTTTCTATAAGTTTGCCCAGGAATTGTCCATTTGCTGTGGGTCTAGAGGTGTCGGGTCCTAATTGTACAGATTAGTTTTTTTTAATAATGGGTGCATGAATGCGTTTCTTAAGTCTTCTGGGAAAACTGTTCCTAAGGAGTTGTTTATGAGTTATCTGACTGGGATGGCCGCAGAAGTTGATAGTAGAATGTTTTTAAACATTTGTGGTGGACAAGGGTCAGATCAATCAATCAATCAATCAAGAAATTTGTATAGCGCGCTACTCACCCGGAGGGTCTCAAGGCGCTGGGGGAGGGGGGACCGCTACTGCTCGAACAGCCAGGTCTTGAGTTGCTTCCTGAAGGAGAGGTGGTCTTGGGTCAGGCGGAGATGGATGGGGAGGGAGTTCCAAGTCTTGGCTGCCAGGTAGGAAAAGGATCTTCCTCCCATGGTGGCTTTTCTAATGCGTGGCACGGCCGCGAGGGCGTGGCTGGTCGATCGTAGCTGGCGGGTGGGAGTGTAGAAGGTCAGGCGGTTGTTGAGGTACCTGGGGCCCAGGTCGTGGAGGGCCTTGTGTGCGTGGGTGAGGAGACGGAACGTGATTCTCTTTTTTTTTTTTTGTCCTCATTCAGCCCCACTTACTGAAATCCCTCTTCGTTCTTGTAACCTTTTCGCCCTCTTGCCTAAGAAGAGAGAGTCAAGTCAGGGGGTGCACCTTTGTCTCTCCTGGTCCGCCTAGACAGACCTACCAAGGCTTCACACGGTGCTTAATCATTGGACTGAGGCAAAAGAAAAACTCAATTGTGCAATTTCCCATAGATACCCCTCAGTGAAGTTTTAACAGGAAAACAAATTTAGACGGTTCTCTGCCGATTTTACTAATGGTGCCCACATTTCTACGTTTTTCTTTGGGCCCTGCACATTTAGATCCATATTTGCCACACGAAGAGCAGCGTTCAACCAGTCAGTATAGCTCGGCGGGTGCTCCTTCAGCCATTTTTTACAAATTTAATTCCGTCCCAACACAATTACATAGAACAAAAATGCACAATTAGTTTTATTCACTCTTTTCCATATCCCCTCATCCTGGAGCTGCCCAAAAATAATTAATGGTAGTGATACATTGATTTTCCAGCCTAACATAGATGATAACGCCCTAAAAACCTCCTCCCAAAACAACCGAACAAAAGGGCAGTCCCAGAACATATGTATATCTGTTGCTCCTAGCCCACCACATTTCGGGCACTTAATCTCCTCCCCCTTCTTAAATTTGGAAAGTTTTGCTGGAGATATGTATGCTCTATGTAGAGTATAAAGATGATTTTTTCTTAGTGGAGCCGGCTTCACTACTTCATACAGTGTCATGCACGACTTCCTCCACCATAACCCAATCTTGTCGCCTAACATCACCTTGCCCCATAATTTGCTTGGTAGGTCAAAGTTCTCATCCAGAATTTCTAATATTTCCCAATACCAAGCCGCCACCTTCTTCCCTGAAGCCGAAACTGCCAGGTCTAGAAAAGAGTCCTCAAAAACATTTACCACTCCTAATCCTTCCTTAGTTACTTTCTCCCACTGTCTTATCTGTAAATATTTTAACCTAGACAGAGAACCATCCGTAATTCTTACCAATTCATCCCAAGGAAGTAGAGTACCTTCTCGCGCAATCTCCCCCCACCTTTCCACACCTGCCTTTTTAAGTGGTAATACGAGAATATCCTGGAAACATTCTGGGGTGCCCGGGGAGTCCCAGATAGGGGCCTGATAACTATAATAGTGTACACCCAGCTGCCGCCTCAACTGATACCAGCTCCTTGCCATTCCTTGCAGCACTTTTAGTTTAACTTTTTTGAAAAATTTAGGGTCACCAAATTTAGATAAAAATGACTGTAAGCCCCCTTTTTCAGACAACACCATAGCTTTATACATTCTACCTACTGCTGAGTCGTCTGGGGATATAAACAGCATACTTGAGTTCTTAAACAAAAAAGCCCACGCATAATATGCCAAATCAGTAGGAGCCAATCCTCCTTTTTCCCTCCTTCTACGTAGCTTTTTCCATGATATCCTCGGCCCCTTTGAGTTCCAAATGAAACTACTTATTGCTTATTGCATTTTATCTAGATGCACCTTGTGCATTGCCAAGGGTATAGCTGAAAACACAAAGTTCCATTTGGGCAGAATAAACATCTTAATTAGATTTGTCCTCCCTAGAATCGTCAAAGGGAGATATACCCATTTTTGTAGCATAATTTTACATTCGGCTAATAACCTTAGAGCATTCCTCTCTGCTAAATCCTTCAAGTTTTGAGTCACTAGAATACCCAGGTACCGTATTTCCTGCTTAATTGTTGTTGGCCCACCCTCCATATTCCACTGCATAATTTCTGTTTTCCCCGCATTTATCCGATACCCTGATATCCTTCCGAATTGTTCAGCCAGATCTTTAACTGTATTAAAAGCAAGGGGCAGGTTATTAGTATATATTAATACATCGTCTGCATATAAAGAAATTTTCTTTTCCCAGCCATTGCAGCAGAAGGGTGGGATAAGAGGGTTTTGTCTGATTTTTCTGGCAAATGGCTCAATATATAGATTAAACAATACCGGGGACAAGGGGCAACCCTGCCTCGTACCTCTTGAGATAGTGATAGGACCCGTAAGTTTACCGTTCACCAAAATCTTAGCATAAGGGGAAGTATAAATCCGATCGATTATACTACAAAACTTTGAGCCTAAATTGGCCCGCCTCAAAACTGATTTCAAAATATTCCAATTAACTTGGTCAAAAGCCTTCATTGCATCTAACATCATAACTGCCAAAGGTGACCCAAACGTTGTGGCCATATCTATTGCCCCGATCAATTCAAAGGTTAATTCATGCAAATATCTACCTTTTGAAAACCCTTTTTGATCGGGGTGCACTAGAGTATTCACTGTCTTACTCAGCCTATCCACAAGAAGCTTAGCCAATAGTTTATAATCGCTGTTCAACAATGATATAGGCCTATATGAGGCACACTTCGCTGGGTTTTTACCCGGTTTCAAAATTAGGGAGATCACTGCTTCATTCCATGAAAGAGGAATATCATTACCAAACTCCAGGATCCCTCCAAACAATTCTGTCAGCACTGGGATAACTAAATCCTCTAGTGCCTTATAAACTTCCACTGGGATACCATCCGGGCCTGGCGCCTTACCCGATTTACTACTAATCAGGGTTCTCCTAATTCCCTCAGCCGTTATTGGGGCGTTCAATACTCCCTTCTCCTGCAGTGATAAGCCTAAGAATCCATCAGCCCCTAACCAATCCGTCACCATACCTTCATCCACCTCCAACTTTTCCGAATACAGATTCGAATGAAGTTTCGAAAAGCCGATTCTATTGCCGCCCCATCTATTGTTTTTTCACCAGAATGCCCCACTTCAACTTCCTTAATGTAATTCCTAATTCGATCCGCTTTGCCTTTCCAAGCTAGCAACTTCCCCGCATTTTCCCCGTATTCAAAATGGGCCAATTTGCTTGCTTCCCATTTGCTTTGAATTCTTCCCTGCAGTATCTTTTCCAACTGACTTCTCAACCCCTCCCAGCTAGACCTCACAGACTCCGTCTCTCCTGCTTCAATTATTTTCGCTTTACATTTTTGCATTTCCTGCTCCAATGCATAAATCTCTTCTTTCAACCGTTTATGTTTCTGGCTGGAACAAC
Source organism: Pleurodeles waltl (assembly GCF_031143425.1). Taxonomy (NCBI): domain Eukaryota; kingdom Metazoa; phylum Chordata; class Amphibia; order Caudata; family Salamandridae; genus Pleurodeles; species Pleurodeles waltl. The sequence continues at coordinate 902,132,529 of NC_090448.1, read as the reverse complement.
TCCTTAATTCCCCGCGGATGACTGCTTTAAACGTGTCCCATACTACAAATAAGGGAGCGGAGCCCAAATTTACACTAAAAAAGAATTCAGCTTCCTTACGCAACTTTAGCAACACCTCTTGATCTAATAACAATGTTCGATCAATCGTCCACCGACCACTACAACTTGTCTGACAAAAGCACATGTTTAACACCACCGCAGAATGATCTGATAAATGCGAGGGCAGATACGCAATATTCTTCACCTCCTCTCTCAAACGCATGTCCAATAAAAAATAATCAATTCGCGACGCATGTCTGTACTTCTTATTGAAGAAAGAGAAGTCCTTACTGTTCCCCGCCCTTTGCCTCCAAATATCGCACAAACCAAATTCCTTCATCATCCTCCTTAAATACTGTTGTGACTTAGGTGTACCTCGTGATTTACAGTTATGTCTATCTAGCTCATTGTCTAGTACTACATTAAAATCACCCATCAAAATAACCGGATCCGAAAATTCCAGAAGCTGAGAGAAAAGCTGCTTTAAGGGTTCTATGTCGTCGTGGTTAGGCCCGTAGTATCCTGCTAATACCAGATTCCGACCTCTAAATTGTGTTTTAACTATTACCCATCACCCTGCTAAGTCTGATCTAGAGTCCAGGATTACTACACCCCCCTGCTGTACATGTTTAACTAAAATTAACACACCTTTATTATGATAGCTGTGATCTGTGCATGCAAATGTTTGCACCCATCTTAGTTTTTGTATTATATTAGTACACTCCACCTTTGTAAGATGTGTTTCCTGCAGAGCTAAAATTTGTGCCGTGGAATCCTTCAAATACTGTAATATTCGTTCCCTTCTTCCTCGCACCCTTAAGCCATTAACATTCCATGAAAGAATTTGTAGTGGCATATTCAGCACCCTCTGACCTCCCCCCCTACTAGCCATCTATCAATCTTAAATAACAAATAGTTGGGCTGAACGAGGCACTACTTTTTACTTTCTTCCAATCTCCCCACCCCAACCCTACAACTCCCCCCCCTCCCTACCCCCTTCCCCCTCACCCCTACCCGTGGAGAACCCCCCCCAACTAAGGACCATGCTGATCCAAATTTTAGAGCGCCCCAGGTTCCTAGGAGAGTTTCGCCATTGCGCATTACACGCAGCCTTATGCAGTATCCTGCGCATTTTTAACCACAGCCAATAATTCATCTGCTTCACTAATGTCTCTAATGTAGTACATTTTGTTGTTATACATAACTCTAAGGAAAGCTGGGAATTTCAGCTGAACCGAAACCCCCAAAGATCTGAAAATCTCCAAACGTTTCCCCAACTCCCACTGCCTATCCATAGTCGCCCTGGATAGGTCAGATCTAATCTCGAACACAATATCCTTCACTCTTAAAGACTTCAATTTCAATGCTCTAGATAAAATCTTTTCTTTCATCTGGTATGACAGAAAGTTTATCAAAATTTTCCGAGGTCTACTGCTATTTGTTCGTAGCTTAAAGGGGTCACAGTGGATTCTCTGAATATCCTTCCCAATTTCATCCTCGGTTTCCTCTAGATCCACCGCTGATTTGATTAATGACACTACAAAAGCTTTAAGATCGCTCCCTTCCGTGCCTTCCGGCACTTTCAACAGTTTTAGATTATTCCTTCTAGAATAGTTTTCCATCTGCTCCACCCTGTTTTTTAGAGCCAGTTCGCTCCTCTTCAAAGTCTCGATCTCGCCCTTATGCTGTACCAGCTCCTCCTTCATACCCCCCATCGCTTCTTCCAGGGCCTGCGTTCTTACCATTACGCCATCAATTTTTTTCCAAATTAGCACACACCTCTCTTATCTCCCCTTGATTTACTTCTGAGTTCGCAAAGCCCTTTTTAACATCCTCAGAAATAGACAAAATTAAAGCCTCCAACGAAGCACTCAATAAGGGGGGGTCCCCGAGGCAGCCTGAGAGGGCTCCGGCGCTACCGTCTTAGATGCGAAGTCTTGAACTCCTACAAGGCTATCATTTGGAGTCTGAAGTAACACTGGGGCCATCTGTTCTTCTCCTAGCCCTGGCAGGGGGGACCTCGCCCCCTCCCTGCTCTCACCCATAATGTTTTCCACCTGCCTAGTGGTAACTTCCGTTGCAACTCTAACCTGCCCGGGGATAAGTGTAACTACCTCCGGTCTCACTTTGAAGAAGGACCTTAGAGAGGGCGTCAGCTTATCTCTACCTTTAAGTTTACTCTCTCCTGCTTTCCCCCCCACACTCCTGGCTCCTTCCCCGGATTTAAATCTCGATTTTTTTTTTTTTACCGATCCTCCCTTCTCCTTTGCCGGAACCAAGTTATCCTGGGGCAGCTGAACCGTCCCCTCCACTCTTGTTAAGGGGAGCAGGGGAGTAGGAGACATGCCCCCCTCCCCACTCTGCCTCACCGTCTTCTTCCTGGCGTTTTTCTCCGGAATCTCCTTGGGCTGCTCAGCCCACCGCCACTTCTCAGATGCGGCTCCAGACGCTCTGGTATTACAACTACCGCTATTCCCCCGGAGGGGAATTCGCGCTACGTTTTTACGGGTCCGGCGCAGCTCCAGCGCGGCCCGATACCACCAGACAGCCCCCGCTGTCCTCCAAATTTCCTCGGATGTAGTTAATTGCGGCGCGCACATTCGTGTGCTTTTGCGACCGCCACTCGCTCCGCCGCTCGGCAGCCGCGACCTGCCATGCCCCCAGGGAACCGGAACGGGAAGCGCTCTAGTGCGCTACGCGAACTGCGTAGCCCGCCATGTTCTCCGGAACGTGATTCTCTTGCTGACGGGGAGCCAGTGCAAGTCTCTCAGGTGTCCGGAGATGTGGCTGTGACGGGGGATGTCAAGGATGAGGCGTGCGGAGGCGTTCTGGATGCGTTGGAGTCTTTTCTGTAGTTTGGCCGTGGTTCCGGTGTAGAGGGTGTTACCGTAGTCCAGTCGGCTGGTGACGAGTGCCTGGGTGACCGTCTTCCTGGTTTCGATGGGGATCCATCGGAAGATCTTTCGGAGCATGCGTAGGATGTTAAAGCATGATGATGAGACGGCGTTGACTTGTCTGGTCATTGAGAGGGAGGAGTCCAGGATGAAGCCCAGGTTGCGTTTGTGGTCCGTTGGTTTGGGTCCGCTGCCCAGGGCAGGGGGCCACCAGGAGTCGTCCCAGGCAGAGGGTGATGATCCAAGGATGAGGACTTCCGTCTTGTCTGAGTTCAGTTTCAGGCGGCTGTTCATCATCCACTCGGCTCAGAGGGTGAAGAACCCCAGCTGCCCAGTGGCAACTGGACCTGAACTTTGTTTTTGCCCTCCGACTGACTGTGAGAGTTTCCAAGTGCTCCCCTAGAGGTCCTGGGGGCCTTGGAAGTGTGCTCCTGTGGTTTCTGTGTTTCATATACTTAAAATCTAGATCTTAGGGAGAAGTCAACAGCCTTCCTTATCTGCAGGGGTATAAGACAGGGGTGTCCCTTGTTCATTAGTCTTTTTGCTCTGTCAGCAGGCATAGTAGCGTTGAAACCTAGACATTGGTGCTCAAAACGTACAGCACCCTTATACATCATACTTTCATAGAGCACCTGCTTTGCCATCATACACCGGTCCATGTCTTGCTTCCATGTGTCCTTATCTGGTGGCTGAGCGGATCCCCAAACTTTTGTGATGTTTCTCTTTGCCACTGCCAGACCTATCGTCCATATCCTGTCTGTCCTAGTGGCATCAGTCTCGCCCAAAATGTTTCAAATACATTGCTTTGCTGATAGACTGATACCTGCATCCCTCACCGACCTCAGGCAATCGATCACCGCCACCCAGTACTTGTGTATAAGCAGGCAGTTCAAAAGGATTTGAAAAAAGGTGCCTGTCTGCCTGCAACTGAGCAGACATTGTTCATTGCCTGTCCGTCCCGTCATTGTGCTAGCATTATAGGAGTGGTGCAAGATTCATAACTGGACTGATCGAAATCTGGAGCATACGGCCATCTCTTTCAGGATTGCCAGGGCCTCTTCCCATTCAGCATCATTGAAACCTCCTAAATCTCGCTTCCATTTTCCCTTCAACAGTTTTAAAACATCTGGAGAGTGATTAAAGCGTTTTTTATATGTCAGGAAGGTGGTCTTCAGAGGCGTATACTCATTTAATAGACATGGTTATACGTGCTTCGCCTCCACTCCATAGCAGTGTTCGCACTTCATCGTCAATAACCCTGAAGCAGAAGCTGGGTACTTTATAGGTAGTATTTTGCAGGATGTAGATTTTGAATAGGGCAGCTCTGCTCAATAACGAGTATGGCAATGACTTCCAGTGCTTCATATTGTGTCTCAGTCTATCTAGCATCTGGGTCATTTTTCTGTAGAAAGAGAGAGGCATCCAAAGTGTTGTAGATCCCTAAATACCAGAAGCCTATAGGATTTTCTGTTGCCACACAGTCCAACGGCAGTTGTGGTACTGGGCCTTTTAGGGGGTATAATATGGATTTGTACGCATAAATAGTATAGCCTGAATATCTACCAAACGTCGTGACGATCTGCATCAGTCTTGCTAAGGTGAGTTTCGGGTCTGCCACGTATAACAGTACACTGTCTGCATATAACCATACTTTGTCCTCCCACTGCCTTTTCCAGTGCAGACCCCCTCACCAACATGTCTTGCCTGATCCAAGCAGCCAACAGCTCAAGAGTGAAGACTAAAGGGGAGAGGGGACAACCTTGCTGGGTGCCCCTCAAAAGCCTTAATTCTCTAGTGACTGCTGTTCACCTTGACCTGTGCCATAGGGCCAGTGTATAGAAGTTGAACCCACTGCATACATTTAGGGAACAATCTAGGTTTGGCCAGTACTGCAAAAATTTAGTGCTATTCCACGGTATCGACCACCATCCTGGCATCTAGTGACAGCACAATGACGGCTTTCTCAAATTAGCTGAAGGCAACTGATGATTTCTTTGTACATAGCTAAGACACGAAGGGACAGTTTAGAGACCATCATCTTGTACAACATGACTGGTCTCCCATTGGGCCCCATGGCCTTTCCTGATTGTAGCTCCCTCATAGCCCCTCAGATTTCCTCCTCTGTAATGTCTTCTGCAGGAAACTGGGTTCTGGTTGCAGAAGCGCCCCCACACTTTTAGCCAGGTTTCTGATGCAACTTTGACTGAAGTGCCCTGGGCTCCTGCTAACTGGGTTCCTGCTAACCACGTCCCCAGAGCCAGTGTTCCTTCCCCAAAAAACAAGACCACTGATCACTTGATCCCCAAGTGACCAAGCCTTGAGCACCTTAGTCCCTATAAACAGTACCTCTGGTACTTAGAGCAGAGGTACTAAAGAGGGTTCCTAAGAGCTGCAGCATAACTTGTACCACTCTAAGGGACCCAGCACCAAACCCATACTGACTGCCACTGCAAGCTGCGTGACAAACCTTGCTGGGTGCCCCTCAAAAGCCTTAATTCTCTAGTGACTGCTGTTCACCTTGACCTGTGCCATAGGGCCAGTGTATAGAAGTTGAACCCAATGCATACATTTAGGGAACAATCTAGGTTTGGCCAGTACTGCAAAAATGTAGTGCTATTCCACGGTATCGACCACCATCCTGGCATCTAGTGACAGCACAATGATGGCTTTCTCAAATTAGCTGAAGGCAACTGATGATTTCTTTGTACATAGCTAAACTATAACTAAAGAGGGTTCCTAAGAGCTGCAGCATAACTTGTACCACTCTAAGGGACCCAGCACCAAACCCATACTGACTGCCACTGCAAGCTGCGTGACAAGGTGCCCCAAAAAGTGAAAACATGACATGGCACAACAACACCTGTGTGCCATGCCCCTACCACTGCATGCAATATAGGTAAGTCAACCCTACAGCAGGCCTTACAACCCTAAAACATGATGTATTATATTACATGTGAGGGCATATCTGCAGCAGCAGGTATGCCCCTGCTAAGTCTTTGTCGATTCGCCAACATACTGAGTGAACAGGGAAGCCATATTAAGTTCATGCGCTGGACGCTGGTCAGTACACGTTCCCCAGCTACATGATGGCTAAGGTGAGCTACCTGATGTGGACACAACATTTAGAAAGCTGCCCTCTTGGTGTTGGCAGAATTAAGAACTTTGGGACATGGTATGCCCACTTTTCCACAGGAAGTGGTCATGTAGGGGGCGTAGGGACCCCAGGCTACCCCATTGGCTACGATCCTATACTCCCCTGGCGCCCCAAAATTCAATATTTACGGGAGCCCCTGGAACCAGGAAATCAGATTCCTGCTGACCTACAAAGAAGAAGGACACTCAAGAGCCATGAACGCAAAGACTGAGGAAGAAACAACTGACTTGACACCAGTCCTGAAGGCCTGTCTGCTGTTCCCACTGAATTGCGCCAAAGTTGTCTCGTCCTATAAGCTGTTGTGCCTCCAAAAGCCTCAGAGGACTACCTGCTTCTACAAACAACCAGGAACTCATGTGGAGCTGCAGAGCTGCTTCCCTGCATCGTGCAGGCACCCCATGAGACCTGAGAGGACTCTGCACCCGTGACGCATAGCCCAAGCTGAAGTGCGCCACTGGTGCCAGTGTGGTCCCCTGCCCCTCCAGGGGCAAAGCCAACCTTAGATGTGCGTACTGCGGACTCACCCACGCTGCCTGATTGTAGGCCCCCTGACCGCTAGTGCTCTGCACCCGTCGCCCCTGGCCCATGGAGAAAAGGACCTAAGGTGTCCCCATGTCCCAGAGCATTGTGAGAGCTGAATCCATTTGCTGGTTCAGCCCGACTGGTCTACCTGTCCAAACCTGCAGCCTCTTTTTACCTGGACCAATCCCCATTGACTAACATCGGGCACCCAACGCTGTATTGCACCTCTGCACCCGGCCTCCCCAGTGCCACCCAGTGTGACCTGTTGGTGTGAGAAGGGATCTTGTCCCATACTTACCTTAAGTCCAGGAGATTGGTCCCGTAAGTCTTTGTGAAGCTCCCTAATGCAGTACACATTTTTGTCCCATAGGATAACATTGGGCAACCAAGGCTGAAAAGAACCTGTGCACCCAGCCACCACAGTGCCTCCCGAGATGACCTGTTGGTGCTGTGTTTGACCTCGCCCCATATTTACCTTAAGTCCAGGATATTGGTCCCTTTAGCCACTGTAGTACACCTGTCTGCAGTAATTGTTTTTCCTCCATAGGATAACATTGCTTCCTCTGAAAAATGTACTGTCGACTTTTAAAAGCAGATAAGAGCCAGCTTCCTACATCTTCCTCTAAGAGCACTCTGACTGTTGCTGACAGAGTGGGTAGGCATATGTCATGGAGGAAGGCCCGGGTACCGTCGGCCGTTGTAGTAACCACCAGTGAGTATATGCGGGCCCAATGCTAAAAGCTTGCTGGATTTGTTTCCCCACCTCATTAAGGCAATATTGTGTGGCTTGGTGCATCGTTTTGGTGGCCTCTGTTGTCAAGTCGTGATGTTCTCTCCATTTCAGCACCAGTGTGTGCCTAACTTCTGGGGTATTTATATCTGGAGGGTGTGTTCCAGGGTCATAACCTCCTGCACCAGTACCTCTGATATTTTTGTTTAGCTTTTTATATCCCATGATAAGAGAGATCAATTGGCCTCTTACTTCTGTATTATAAGTCTCCCAAAATGTTTGTGCAGATTTGACCGAGGTCAGGTTTTCAGTAAAATAGTGTTGTGTGCCAGCTATCAGTCCTTCTCATATGATGTGTTTCTTCAGATAACAGGGTTGATCAGTGTAACTCCCCTCCTACACCCCATCCCAGAACATACCTCTCCCATATTGGTGAATGGTCAGTTATCCCCCTGGCTAAGTGTTGGACCTCAGAGTAATATTGCGTATATACCTGCTACGTGAGGAGGTAGTCTATCTGAGATAGGCTCCGGAGTGTAAGGTGTACTGCTGCTCAGTGGGATTGTGTGCATGCCACATTCTCTAAAAATTCCCCAAGGGGGCTACGAGTCACCCCTCTTATTCTGGGAGGGCAGCAGTCTCATTTGTCTTCTAATGTTAGGTTAATGTCAGATGTAGTAAAAGTGCACTTAGATCAGAGAAGGTCATGTGGTGTAAGCGTGGTGGCACATAAAATAAGAAAAAAATTGATTGTCTGACTTTCCCATATACCAGATATGGCCACATAATGTCCCTGCAGGTCTGCCCATGTGCGTTGGATCGTGAATGGGAGCGACCACTTCACCAAACCTTTGACTCCTCCAGAGGCAGACATGTAACCCGCATGTGCCACGATTTTGAACCCCCATTTATACTGAACCCAGTTGATGCTGCCCAGCACATGGGTTTCCGGTAGGGGCACCACATCTGGTGCATGATGTTTGAGACATAGGAGCACCACCCCTCTTCTGATCTTGTCTCCAAGACCGTTTACAATCCATGGCAATATCTGAATGTCAGTATCTCCTGTCATCTCATCCATGGCATATCTCTTGTTGGGGCTTCTAGGGTGCTGAAGTGGTTGTGTGCAGGTTGCAGGGCCCAGTTATGGAGCCGCAGAGGGCCTCGTCCATCAGTGTGCATAGAAAGTGTCAGCAGCCACAACAATAAAAAATTAAATATTCCCGTTGTAACTACCCCCTCCCTGAACTACCCATGCCCCTCTAACATAGCGGAGCAACTGTTACCCCTATTAACTTAGCCCTCGTAGGTTTTCGTGGTCACTGCCTCTCTTTCGCCCTTACCCCAAAATACCATAAATGTCTTACTGTAGATCATCACCAGAGCAGTGTTTCTTAGGTCGGTGAGCCCACTGACAGTCTGTTGGTGGATAGTCATATCAGTTCATTACAGACTGGTTGTAGTCTTCGGCACAAGTAAATGCTATCCACCGTCTGAGTTAACCTGGGGCGTGGGACTAGTCTCTCTCCATCACTTCCTCAGTCAGGATGATGTCCCTTGTCTCCCTCTTCAGTGGTCCATCGATCTAGGTCTTTGCCGACCGTTGCTGTCTGGGATGATTGTGCACCCTCACTTCCTTTCCTGGTCTCCATCCCTCTAGCCAGTCCTTAGCCTCATCCTAGGGAACCAAAGTAACATGTTTTTCCTTCTGCTACTGCTCTCAACTTGGCTGGGAACATCATGGAGTATTTCAGAACATGTTGACACAGTCTTTTCTTAACTTAGGTAAAGTTGTGTCGGAGTCACTGGACCCTGAACGTGAAATCTGGGAAGAAGCTGATGGCCACACCTTCATAACTCAAGTGTGGACAGTTACATGTGGGTGCAAGATGGCATTGTGAACCCTAAGGTTAAAGATGTGGGCGATGATGGTCGTGGCGCTGTGCCCAGCCTCAGTGGGGCCGCCAGCACCCTGTGTGCCCGTTCAACTGAGAAAAATGTTGACAATATTTGCGGCTTAAGGGTGTTTATATTCAGATCGTCTTCAAAAAGGTTGGCACTGGTGTACTCTTCTCTTTCTGGTACTTCGACCACTCTTATATTGTTCCTTCTCGCTCAGCCTTCACAGTCTTCTTGTCTTGCCTCTGTTTCAGACGCTTTGGTTTGTAGCTTTTCCACTCAGTTTCTCACCTTTGAGGGCCTCAATGGAGCCTTCAGCATCTTTCACTTTGTCTCCCATTTTGTGGAGATCAGCCCAGATCAGTGTGATTTCCATGGTGATTGAATCAATTTTTAGCTCTAAGAATCCAGACTCACTGTATGGCTTATATTATGTCATTTAGGATAGGGGACTTCCCCTCCCTGAGCAAGTCCCACTCTGCCTCTCTGGTCCCCTCTTATGCCTGGCCCAGCACTGTGTGCTTTGGGAGGGTATCTCTGTCCAACTTGTTAGGAGGACCGGGTCCCTTTACCTCCTCTCATCATAGACCCACTTCTAGTGACCAGTCTTTCTTGGTTGTACTGACTGCCACCAGCCTAGATCTCCCCTCGATATGGAATCCACCCAGCAGCCTCTTGGCTCCCCCACCCCCTTCAGTCGCCAGCACATCTTCGCAGAGGCCAATTGCTCCCCTGTTCCTCCCTTCACTGGATTATTGCCGTACCAGGTGCCTCAAGGTGTGAGGTAGGAGGCTTCACCTCAACGTGCAAGATTGGTGCTCCCCCACGCTTGCCCCCTCCAGTCACAGGGAGACACATTTCAAGTGGTCCCTTAGGGCCACCACCATTCACTTGGGGTCCCCCAGCCGGCCACCTTATAATGCTTCACTGTTCCATCATGTATAGCCAGTGGATCCAGCTCAGGCCCATTGGCATCTGCATCACTGTTTGTCCCCAGCCAACGATGTTTGTCTTGGGATGCACCTTGGTTCCTAGGCGCTAGGGACTCACTTCCTCCTTTTTATTGCCTTGCAAGGCTTGCAGTGATGGGGTTTCCCCCGGTCGAATCTCTCTCTTCCCCAATGTGGTCCCGGCAGTCTCGGGCCTAGCACTGCCCCCGGTGTTGGCAGAGACTGCCTTTAGGCCCCTGCAGGCCTCCTGTTCCAGTCATGAGCCTGGGCAGTAGCCACTGATTTGGTGCAGCCGGCCCTAGCCCTCAGTGTCTTAAGGAGCCTGCAGTCTCAAAGGATCGCACAGGGGAAGAGAGGGCCTCCCCAATATCCTTCAAAACCCGCGCCTACCTCCAAAATCATGCAAGCAGCGCCCCAAGTCTGGGTCTTGTCTGGACCCGCTCCTGCCGCAGCCCGAGCAGGGACAGAGTGTGAGACCACAACTTTCCTTGAGTCTCAGGTTGCACCATGGAGTGGAGCAATCACCTTTGCCTCCGGATCCCAGATTGCATCAGCAGTCTCGCTTCACCTGCAATCATGCCTCACATTCCTGATTCTCCCAGGGATATTAAGCTAGATTGTGTGGGACTCTGAAGTTTTGGGCTCGGTGCTGTTTTGCAAGCAGCCATTACGGTAGGCGGTTGCCACGCTCCCCCACCTCCCCATTGTCATTCATCTCAGAATATTCTTCAATTTGTTTTCTTAACTTGATTTCCTACAGCTGGTCTTTTAGAATAGAGGTGTGAAGTTGCCAAAGTATTTTTTTTTTAGCAAAGGACTCTAACTCAGAGCCCCATATTACTGGTGCTTGATGAAATATGATTCCATCAGTGGCTTTAAATGAGGCACCTAAGTTCTAGACTTCAGTTAGACAAAAACACACACAGCAGGGTGGGTGTTCCTCCATACATCGAAGACTCTTGGGGCCAGATGTATGAAATTGAGTATTTGCGATTTCCTAATAGCAAATTTTGGTGATTCAAAATGCAATGTAAAAGTGTGTGTTTAACACTGTTACCGATTCAAAGTGGGTCGCAAGTGGACCTGCCCCATCAATATTCATGAGGCAGGTCACAATTTTCGACCAAGTGTGAATGGCTACAATCACAGGGACGGTGGCCTGCTGGGGTCAGCATACCACCATGTCTGTGATTGCTTTTTAAATAAAATATTTTTTTTGGTAATACAACCCATTTTCCTTAAAGGAAAAAGGGATGCATTCTAAAAAGAAAACTGAAAAGTTTTCTTTTCATTTTTGACATTAGGCGGTGGTCTGTGGAACCACGGCCTGCTCTTAAAAAGTGTTTGCAATTTGCGAACGAAAAGGGGTCCCCCACAAAGGGGAAGGGGACCCTTTGGGACCCCTTCCTCTTTGCAAATGGGTTACCATCAACTTGAAGTTAGTGGTAACTGTGAATGTTTTGCAACCGCATTCCTGGTCGCAAAACATTCCTACATCCCCATGCGACTCGCTATTGGGAAGGGACATCCTTGACATGCCCTTTTTTAATACCAACTCACAAACCTATTTTGAGATTCGGTAATAGATTGCCGAACCACAGAATGGCATTTGTACATCCCAAAATGTTTTTTTCTGTTTGAATACAGCCCAATTCTGTGAATCAGGCCATATAAGCACAGAAAAAACAAAGTGCATCTGGCCCCTAGTTCTGAGAAGGCTTAAAGTACTGGTCCTGACCTTCTCACGGACGTAGGCCTATCGTAGAGATGTTGATCAATACTGGGAGTCCGTACAACCTTAAAATTCCAAATGTAACTAACAACAGGCAGGCCTTTTGTGTTGATGAACCTCAACATTGAGCAGGGTACATTTTATGTGACACGTGGCGAATATCATCAGAGAGTAAATCTGTCTCCTGGAGGCATATTATATAAGGAAGGTCAGTTAGAAGTGATCTCCATAGTCTATTACTTTTCATATGGAAGTTAAATCTCCTGATGTTCAGTGTCAGTAATCTCACCATCAATTTACCAAACGCTGGTCACAAAGATCAATTATCTCTTATTGCTGACATTGTCATACAACATTGCAGGATGAATACAGTCATCAAGGTTCTGGGCAAAATAGCCACCGGTATGATCACCCACATCCTGACCCACAAGAAGCAATAAACTAAACCTGATCCAGAAGAATAGAGAACCCCAGGAAGGCAAATAGAAACACACAGGTATGATGGTAAACCCACACATGCAGCCAACCTCTTCCCCCAATCCAGCATGTCTAAGTAAATATTGTGTTTTGATACTGCTCATACTGCAATCAAAAAACTATAAATGTGGCACACAATGATCAATTTTATCATGCATAAAAGAAATCTTTGCAAATAAGATCTACGTATGGGGCCCCTTCGTAAATGGTTTGGTGACTTCTTGGAGCTATGTTTCCGTGTTCCAGTACACGTTCCCATTCCCTCTTAGATCTCTGCTGAAGATGTGTCCTTTTTCGGCTAAGTATCAGGTTCCTCTCCCTCAAGTCATCCTAAAGTCACCATTCCTTCCTCAGTGGTTTGCTCCATGTAAGACTGAAAGCTCAGCAAGTTGAAGGGAGAGAGCCATCAGTATCTAATTTGCCTCCGCCTCAGCTCTTTCATCACTGCCACGAGGGCCCGTATTTAATTATGGGTATTTGGCAAAACATCTCTATAAAGTTGGACATCGCAGTCTCTGAAAGCTGCTGCCTTTGACTTTCTACCATTACGTAATGTTGACAAGATGTTCCTCAGCTCTTTCAGCTCCTGTGACAAAGTGGGCAGAGAGGAATTCCAAACTTGTGCCGATTGAGACTGGCTCCTAATAAAAACGCTAGTAATTCTTGATAGCTTCATTGTCCTTGGCAATGTCAGGCACAGTTGTTACTAACTCTGATTTGACCATCTAGAATTAATCAGTGAAAGTTTTAGTTGATTTGTCTTGTAGCTCGAGGAGACAGCTCCACAAATCATGCTTTGTAAGAGATACAGGTGGTCATTCTGACCCTGGCGGTCTTTGACCGCCAGGGCGGAGGACCGCGGGAGCACCGCCGACAGGCCGGCGGTGCTCCAATGGGGATTCCGACCGCGGCGGTAAAGCCGCGGTCGGACCGGCACCACTGGCGGGGTCCCGCCAGTGTACCGCGGCCCCATTGAATCCTCCGCGGCGGCGCAGCTTGCTGCACCGCCGCGGGGATTCCGACCCCCCCTACCGCCATCCAGATCCCGGCGGTCGGACCGCCGAGATCCGGATGGCGGTAGGGGGGGTCGCGGGGCCCCTGGGAGCCCCTGCAGTGCCCATGCCACTGGCATGGGCATTGCAGGGGCCCCCGTAAGAGGGCCCCTACATGTATTTCACTGTCTGCTGCGCAGACAGTGAAATACGCGACGGGTGCAACTGCACCCGTCGCACAGCTTCCACTCCGCCGGCTCGATTCCGAGCCGGCTTCATCGTGGAAGCCTCTTTCCCGCTGGGCTGGCTGGCGGTCTGAAGGCGACCGCCCGCCAGCCCAGCGGGAAAGTCAGAATTACCGCCGCGGTCTTTCGACCGCGGAACGGTAACCTGACGGCGGGACTTTGGCGGGCGGCCTCCGCCGCCCGCCAAGGTCAGAATGAGGGCCACAGTGTTCCTCCTTGCAGCCATCAGGGTACCTTTCTTCTGCAGTGGATCATCCACAAATTTACCATAAGAAGATTTCCTAATTACTGCTTTCACACAAAACGAATGAATAGAAATCGTGCTGAGCCTCTCAGCTTTTGTTTTCCACATGAGTGAATTCCCTACTGTTGAACAGAGTGAGGATATTCTTCATGTACAGCAGTAAATTAAAATGAGGCACAGTGTTCAAAGCCACGCTAACCAGTCAAATCGAGAGCCAAAGTGAATGATAAAGCTCCACTCCCTGGCTCATCAAGAGTGCACAATCGGGATCCCAAAGTGCAAAATTGATGGAAGCGCCCATTTCACTCCAACCAAAATTTCAACAGAGGACTACAATTTTCACATTGAAAGATATCACCCAACCTGCCCCTGCGGTCTACACCTCAAGAAGACATTGACCTCTCTACTATCCATTACCCTCACCCCCACACATCCACGATCTTGAGGAGAGTAAGGCTATTTCCCACACCAAAGTTCAGAAACCTTTGTTTAGCTATGGAAATAGAGCACTCAATAACCAATTATGGCTTGGGTTCCATTTGCAGGGGTCGCTAACATGATTTCACGGCCTAAAATGCAAGTGGTGTTGCAGTGATACATGCAGCATTGGTGAGTCAACGTGCCTCACAGGCATAGCCATGATCCCAGTCTAGAAGCTCCAACCGCTGCATGAGTTAATCTCAATGCGGTGCTTTTGATACTCCTGCTGTTGAGGGCAAAGTGTCTCATTAGAACTCAGTCAGTCTTCCTGTACCATATTTTTCGGTTCTCTGCTTGTTCACATTGTAACAGGTAGCTCTGATGTTTATCTCTCAAACGTCCCCTCTTCACTGGTCTACTTGGTGCCCCATCACCGTCAAGTGGGCCCAGCAGCACCTCTCACCACGGAGCCTATCAGAACACCACCAGGGCATCTTCTCCAGGGTCTGTCCTGGACAATCACTCCAGGCTGAATACATCCTCGTGCTTACTTCACTCTCCAGGCTCAAGATAACCACCAGCCCTTGTCATGACCGCCATCCTCTGTGGCAAGGAATTCCCTGATCAAGCAGAGGATACCTTCAGGCCTTGTGCTTCATCTCAACACTGGAATGTGCCAGCGAGATCTAGAAGTGACACCAAAAAGCAGAATAAGAAGCCATTTCAGGGGTTCTGGCGGGACTTATCCAACAGGGTTGATCATCTCTTCTGCACTGGGCAGAATCCTCCCTAACTTAATTTTCAGAGAAGCCCGTCTGCAATTCATCTGCATGTGGATAGTAAAACTTTGTTTTATACGGTGCTTGATATGGCTACTTTTTATGTTTTCTAAGCACTGAAAACAATAGGATTTATAAATACCGAGCTCAATGTGTTTTATTTTTAACTCCCAGAAGCACGAAAGCTGAACTATCGCTGCCAAAATCGGACCTACAAAATGGAAAAAGGTAGCATGCATGGAGAGGATGAGTGCAACAGGCTGGATGGGAACAGCAAGGTTCCAATGGGTGCAGCAAATAAAGGATATGGGGAGAGCTGGTAGCTTCATTGAGATGTCCTGCTTGCTTCCTTACCTAGATCTCAAAGCAAAGAGCCTTTCTGGTGCCTTTAGCCCTCAGAAGAAGGATAAAGGGCTTACCTCTCCATGTCCTGCAAAATGCCAGTTTGATGTGCCATGCCAGTAGCTGAACATGCCAGCCTAGACACAAAGCCTTTTCTAGCTATCTGGATAAGCAGATCAAGATGAAGCAGCCAGCTTGGAATAACGCAAATACCGATGAAGAATGCAAATGTGCAAAAACACTTCAAAATTCACCAACATATGCATTACCTTACTTACAAAAGCAGTTGTGAAAAACGTTAAGTATATCATTTTTGATAACATGTTTAATGGTTTAATCTGTACAGCACAGAAGAAAGGTGAAACAATCTTAAAACTAGAAGGAAAAAGAAAAGCAACTCTGCCCACACCCGATCACCTCTCATTGACACTTTACATAACCAAAAAAATCACCCCAATGCAACGAATCAAATTATTCAAACATTTTTCCATTTCTATTGTATAAGACATTGGGTTACCAGTTGAGCAGGGCAGAAGCCCCACTCAGATCATGAGCACAATCTTTGTCAGAGTGAACCACAAAATACCCTAAATAATCCTGTGCCTAACCCTCAGGTAAATTAGCACAAAAGCAGTCAGGATTACTTTGGAGGCAATATGTGAAGTATTTCTGCGGCATTCAAGCAGTAATAAAGTGGAAACACAACAAAAACAAATCTCAAACCAATTTAGAAAAATTTAAATTTAATAAGTAAAATGACGGCAATAAAATGACACCAAAACGACAAAAATACAATCTGTAGGCCCGGAGTTATGAATTTTGAGTTTTGAGTTTTTAAAGAGTAAAGTGATAATAGCACCAAAAAGCACAGAGCATCATTGGTATCTGGTATCTGAACCAGGTCTAAGGCAAGAGTTAAGGCTGAGCATGATGGAGTATGGTTTGGATACAGTGAGCAGGTTTGTCCCAGTGAGGGGCTTATCTTCTCAAAGGCCAAGCCCACACGAGGAGCCACAGCAGGAGCTTTGCATTGCAAGGGCCACAAGGAGGTCATTGTCAGCCTGAGGAGTAGGTCACCGCTGGAGCTTTGCACTGGTGGTTGACATGGGCAGTCACTGTTCAAGGTGAAAAGCAGGTCATCACTGGAGCTTCCCTTTACAGGGAGATGAGGTGGTCATAGCTGTCCCAAAGAGCAGGTCATCACTGGAACGTCGCATTTGTGGGCTTTGTGGATGTTCATTTTTCGGCCCAAAGAGTCTGCTCATGGTCTCAAGAAGATCAACTTCTGGATTATCACCTGGAGGTCAGGAGGATTACACTTCGATGTCAGTTTAGGGTCATGGATTTGGGGGCACCTCTTGGGCATCAAAGGGTCAGGCATGTCCACTTCAGGGGAGCCTGGGTTCAGGGCAAGCAGATCCAGTCTTCCATTTTCAGACAGCAGGGTGTTCCTTCTTCAAAATCTTCCACAGGTCCAGAAGTGTTCTGATAATGATATACAACCCCCAGGGCATCCTGCTCAGGAGAGAAACACCCTGCCCCTCACCCAAGGCCTTTGTGTCCCCATGTCTGGAAGGAATACACAACACATCACAGGAGAGCCATTCACACTTTTGTGACCCTAGACACTGGCAGAGCCAGCTCTTTCATCACGGCCAAGTCAAAAGAACGAACTGCCTCTTCTATTGCCTGTCAGGTTCAGATTAAATTCTATACATTGACCCCTGAATAATGAAGGTAGATTGAAAAAGATAAGGTCATGTGTATCAACTGCTTTATGTTTGAAGCCCTTGCCATTTTGTAGCAAATTAAAATCAGTCATAGCCTCCAGTTAGGTCATCAACATGCATGTTACAGTTGCCAAGTACTATACATTTTGTGTATAGAACTGGAATATAGAGATATATAGTATTGCAATAATGCCACCATCCAAGTCCATATGGGAACTGGAGTAGCCACCCGCAACTGCAAATGCTATATCTGGTCCAGCACTATTTTTTAGCCATTTGTTCATGAGAAATACAATATCCTGGACTTTATTATTAAACAAGCTCCAAATCTCAGGCCTATCTTTGGGTAAAGATCTAGAATGAGATGGCATACTGTGAAAAATTACAGTGGAGTGGGTATGCCCAGACATGGGTCCCGTGCACAATGTGTCACTGGAACCAAGCTTTGCACAGGTGATGAGCCCATAACAAGGGCAAAACCGGTCCTGCATTGCTTGTGTTTCTGGATCAGGGAAAACCTGTCTTGGCAGTTCGGGCAGGACTGCTCCCATTGAACCGGGTCAAGACTGATTTGCACATAGCTGGGTCCAAACTGAGATGGCATGGTGTGCAAAATGACAATGGACTGGGATTGGGCCCTGTGTAATTACCAGTGGCTGAGATTAATTCAAGCATTCCATCAATCACTTTTTTTTATACTTTAATATGTTCCCTCTGTAATGCCAAGCACATATATGTTGTTCCTACACATTCGCTTTTCCAAAAATTTCCAATTTTTAGACAACTGCCTTATTTTGTTGTTCCTGTTCTTATAATTGTTGGTTGACCACTGCCATACTCTTCCAGGTTGTGTGGACCTTTATCTGGGGCAGAGTGACAGCTCCACTTGGTGCATACTTTCTAGACAGCTATCACACAGGAGGGGCTGTGTGTGACAAAAGAGGCATCTGCATACTGAAAGTCTTCCTGGGCTGGGGAGAGGGAGGGTCGTCACACCATACATGTGAATAGGCTGTATCCTGCCCTCACACAATGGGCTGATTAGCCCATACTGATGTCTGGAAACAGGGCTAGGTTGTAAGGATGTTGTGCTTGACTTGAAAGGACTCCTTTGAAGTTTCTCCCCTGAACAAAGGCATTTTTGAGTTGAAGAAGAAGGGGCTTGGGACCTGGGACCTGACCTCTGCCAGAGGAACTGCTGGACTGCACAAAGGACTCTTCTGGACTGCTCTTCTCTTGTTGCCCTGCTGCCTTGTGTCTGCTTGGTGGCCCAAATGGTTCATCTGGATTGTTTTGCAGTATGTTGCCCTGCTGTCAGCTTATTCCCTGACTTTGGTGTTCCCCCCGCACTGTGGACTGACAGGAGGAACTGCCATCCCTGCCTTGCAGCTCCTGGATGAGCTGACCTGCTGCCGCTCACTGCATGTGCCACTTCTGTGTGTCCTCCCAGGGCTTGGGGGCCTGCACTGTGCTTTAAGAATCCAGTGCACTGAGAGCACCTTGTCTGCTTGTCAGCGTGTGAAGAGCGTTGTTTTCCTCCTCATTCCACAAGCACATAGTGAGCGCTGTGGTTGGCTTTCTGTGTCAGAAGGGACTGTCCCCTTTATGTTTATTTTACTTTCAGAGTATATAACACCTCTGGGACACTAAAGGGTAATTGCCCTATACAGCCGCCAGGCCCCCACACTCCCTAACAAGGATCCTGTCTTCGGACCAGCGCAGGCCTGCTGTAGCTGTCTTGCGTCCCCCCACGGGCAATTCTGCTCTTCCTCCAGGTGATACCCCCGCAGTAGCGCCCCGTGAGGTGAAGCGCCTCCAACACCATCACGGCAGAGGGGGCAGGAGGGGAACACCCCTCAGCTGCACCTTGAACCACCTGAGACAGACATCCCACCAAAATCATTGGGTTGGCTGCACTGTGCTTCCCTTGCAGCCGCCTGAATTGCCTTAGCACAGGAAGATGGGGGGGGGGGGGTCTCCCCGCCACCTCCTCCCAGTGTGTGCAGTCCCCTTCCTTCTTTTTCTTCTTTTGGGCCGTGGACATACCTGGGCACAGCCTATAGGCAACACTGTCAGTGTGTGGCAGCCTTGACAGGGCCCAACAACATCTCTGTACTGGCCTTGAGAGGGAGACAGGGAGACTCAAATCCAGAGAGCTTCATAAACTACCGTAATGCTCCTACTAGGAGCATGGGTGTCTTCGGGTGCCCCCATGATTGTATTTGTGGCCTGCACTGGGATGACCATTGGTTTGATCCCATTAGGTCTACAAAGACTACCGTAATTACTGAAGGGGAAGTGTAGGTGTCCAGGCGCCCTGATTGAATTAATTGATTTGTATGTGTGCCAACACTGTTTGGCAGGGCTGTTATTTATTATATAAGTGCAATCTGTTATGCTATATGAGCTTTTCCCTTGTCTTGCTTTCACTGGCTATGTAATCTGCACCGCTGTGGCAAACTATTAGTCTGCCTAAGTATCCACTGAGACCTATTAGTTGTGCATTCTTGCCCATTGCAGAAAGATCAGTACTATTACAGTTTAGGCAGCCTATGTCTCGTATATCTGCTAATAGTAGAGGGGCAGGTGTTCCTGTCATTGTGATTATGTACTGTACAATGTGGGTTTCTCTGCTGTATGTTGGGCCCATGGTGATTCAAGTGTAGTTGTGATGAAGGTGCCTCACGCACCGCACAGTGACTTTTGCTCCCGTAGTGGGAGGCATTACCTGGTCAGTTTGAGAAAGTACTACTGATTCATGCATTTATGCTGGGGTAATTCATGTGATATCTCTCCCCACTCCAACCATTGCATTTCGTGACCTGATGTTACATATAAGTTGTTTTTACTCTCTGAGTGAAGCAAGTACATTTTTAAGACCTGCCTGGTATGCATGGGGAGGGTGAGCGGTAATGCCCATTCTCCTGATCTGGTTCTGTGTATGAGTGGGATGTGTGCAATTGGGATTCGTGCGGAGCTGAGGTTTATGGGTCGTTAGTGGAAGGACATGCGACTGTTCACGTAGGTGGGTCTTATGTTGTGTAGTGCCTTGATTGTGTGTGTCTTTGAAATAAGACCTTGCTACAAAATGAGTGCCTATTGTTTAAAAATAAGACTTATCACTCTTTTTGTAATGTGGCAGCAGCACACCGAATCCCTGCCTCTGGCTTCTTTAAATATCTTCAATGTAGGGAATAGTTCATTAAAATATCTGCCAACAGTATCAGTCCTAACTTTCTCCTAAAGAGGCCCAATTTGGCTCTTTTATCGCTTGATACTCGACAATCTATCTGATAACTTGGACCATTCTGGTGACCAAATGGTCTGCTAAATTAGGGGTGTATGTAATGATTGAAGAAATCGTCAATAGTCTTCAATTAAGTCACCAGATTCTGAATGTATTCTGGCTCAAAACTCATCATTATAAAGTCATTTATGATCTGTATCATACTCCATTATGATTGCTTAGTGAGGGTACCGACCAAACTGACTGTGTTTCTAGAATCATAATCGGGCAGCAGATACAGCCCACTTTTTCATTACATGCCCAAAGATTCAACCTTATTGAAAATAAGCTATTAGAGAAATCAGTAAAATCCTCAACACCACTATTTGCAGTTCCCCTAAACTTATTGTATTAGAGTTCTCTCCTGATGTTTCTCATCACGGGAAGGGAGATTGTGTATTTTGCAGTTACCAATACCAGATTATGGCCCATATTACAACCCTGGTGGTTGGTGTTAAAGTGACGGTTATACCGCCAACAGGCCGGCGGTAATTACCACCAAATTATGACCATGGTGGAAAGATCTCCGATAGACAGCCAATGTACCACACCGACCACCAGGGCAGAAACAACATGTCACCACGGCGGTAGCCACCTACAGCCAGGCGGATGTCAATATTCTGCCCACCATATTAAGACACAGCAAACCACCACCTTTTCCAGGGCGGTACCAATGACATCAAAAGCCTGGCGGAAACACTGCACAGAAGTAAAAGGACTCACCACTGGAGACACAGGGAACCACCACGCCGCCATGGAGCCCGAGCTGCATGTCTTCCCCTGATCTTCTACGTGCTGCTCCACCACGAACATCAACACCGGCGAAGATGATGACGGTGAGTACAGCCACCTGACACACAAGGGTGGGAGGGAGGAAAACGACAGTGACACACACACGCACAACACACACACCCCCAACACCATACACACAATCAGCTGCATCACAAAAACATTTCTACCCCGTAACTTGGATGAATAATGCAAGGGCAAAACGATTTTGAAAAAGTGAATGTAATGAGAGCAACACATCAACAAAAATAAGTTAGGCAAGATAATAGATATATACATATGTACACAAAAAGGGGCACAGCCCAGTCCACAATGTTCGCAGGCCAAATGGCCACAGGCCAAAGTCCACGGCCACACATGTCACCTGCATCAACACGGAGAGAACACTGCAGGGGCATCAGTTGGTAAATAGGCCGGCACCTCAGGGGGACGGAGGATGGGGGCACCTCAGCCAGGAGATGGAACAAGACCACTGGTTCTGGAAGGGGCAACATGCCCTGTGCTTGATTCTGGGGAGTACAAGGCCATAGTCTCTTGAGTGGGTGACTTGCCCACTTGCTCTGGAGGGGGCAACATTTCCTGTGCTTGATCCTGAGGAGTGCAAGGCCACAGTCTCTTGAGTGGGTGACTTTATCACTGGTTCTGGAGGGGGCCTCGTGCACTGTGTTCTTGATCCTGGGGAGTCTTGGCTATGTGGGTGTCTTTAACCACTGGTTCTGGAGGGGGCCTCGTGCCCTGTGCTCTTGATCCTGGGGAGTCTTGGCTGTGTGGGTGTCTTACCCACTGGTTCTGGAGGGGGCCTCGTGCCCTGTACTCTTGATCCTGGGAAGTCTTGGCTATGTGCGTGTCTTACCCACTGGTTCTGGAGGGGGCCACGTGCCCTGTGCTCTTGATCTTGGGGAGTGCAAGGTCACAGTCTCTCAGGTGGGTGTTACACCCACTGGGTTTGCAGGGGTCAGGCCGCACAGCAGCCCACGGAGGCAGGATTACATACCGTCCGCTGGCGGTGATGGCTGCTCAGTGGAGGTGGTGCTGCTGGTGGGGGGAGACTCCTGCCCATCCCCTGCATCCTCGGTGGCTGCCCACTGGAGATGGTGGTGCTGCTGGGGGGGGAAGGCTCCTGTCCATTCCCTGCAACCTCAGACGGCTGCCCACTGGAGGTGGTGGTGCTGCTGGGGGGGGATGTTCCTGCCCATCCCCTGCAACCTTGGACTGCTGCTCAGTGGAGATTGTGGTGCTGCTCGGGGGGGAGGCACCTGCCCATCCCCTGCAACCTCGGACAGCTGCCCAACCATGGTTGGTGGTGGGGCTCCGTCACAGTTCCTGCCCAAGGCCCCTTGCTCTTCCTGCCTGCTGGTGCAGGCTCCTTGCTCTTTCTGGCAGCTGGGGCAGGCTCCTTTACCTTCTTAGAAGCTGCTGGTGCAGGCTCCCTTGCTTTTCCTGGCAGCTGGGGCAGGATCCTTTACCTTCTTAGCAGCTGCTAGTGCAGGCTCCTTGCTATTTTTGGCAGCTGAGGCAGGCTCTTTTCCCTTCTTGCCTGCATCGGGCAGGCTCATTGCTCTTTCTGGCAGCTTGGGCAGGCTCCTGTTCCTTGAGGCTGCCTGGTGAAGGCTCCTTCCCCTTCAGGACATGTGGCCTGGATCCTTTTCCACCACGAGTAGATGTGGTGATGACTGGGCCCATGGACTGGGTGGCTGAGGTGCTTGACTGGGTTTTTCCTACCCTGGCCATACGTGTAGGATGGGGGAAGGGGAAGGAAAGAGGTCAATGGTGGATAGGAACAGTTTTTATGGACATTGGGGTGGGAAGAGGGAAAAGGATTGGGAGTGAAGGAAGAGGAAGTGGTTGTTGGAGGTGTCTGTCTGCTGATTTTGGGTGCAGGTGCATGGGCTGTATGCTGTTGTGATCTGGATGGCTGTTGGGTGTCTTAGTGCTTGCGTTTGTGTACCTTAGGAGAGAGGGGACAGATAGAGTGGGTGAGAACACAGGGGACGTGTGCATGGCTGTTGTGGAGGTGTCTGCTAGTGAGGTGTGTGTTCTGCTTGGTGTGGTGATGATGCTGGTAGTGGATGATGATGTAGTGCATGCAGGTGTGAGTGCAGACGGAACTGGGAGGGAAGTGGAGGAGGAGGGGGAGACAGCGGAAATAGTGGATGTTGGTGTGTCTGCTTCTGGATGGTGTTTGTGTGAGTGCCTGTGGGATGCAGTGTGGTGCTTGTGTTTGCCTGTACACTCTTGTGTGTTGTCTTGTGTGCATGCTCATCTGGCTGTGTGCTTGGGATGGGTTGAGGTTGAGGAGAATGGGACTGGGAAGAGGAAGTTGGAGGGTAGAAACAGGGACAATGGCTGCCATCAGAGAGGAGGCCAGAGCCTGCATCAATCTCTGTTGGGCCACCAATCTAGTGTGAATGCCCTCCAGGAATGCATTAGTCTGTTGCATCTGGGCTGCCAGCCCCTGAATGGCATTCACAATGATTGACTGCCCTTCAGAGATGGATCTCAGGAGGTCAATAGCCTCCTCGCTCAGGACAGCAGGGCTAACTAAGGCAGGGCCTGCGGTGCCTGAGGCGAAGGAGATGCACACCCTCCTGGGTGAGCGAGCACGGGTAACTTGCTGAGGGGCTGCTGGGAGGGAAGTGCTGGCACGGGGTTGGCAAATGTACCTGTAGCTAAAGTGGTCACAGAGGTGTCTGCCACCACCAGAGAGCTTCGACCGGAGGAGGTATCTGTGTCAGAACGGTTCCCCCCAGTCTCCGCTGTGATGCTCCCCTCGCCCTCCATCCCACTAGTGCCCTCACCGTCAGTGGACTCTGCCTCCCTGGGTCCTGTGAGATGCAGCTCCCTCCATCGCCGGTGCCTCTGCTCCTCCGTCAGATGATGCTAATGCACATAAGGACAGGGTGACAAAACAAAAATAGGGGGGAAGAGACAAAGGATGCACTTGGTCAATGGCGGCACCAACACCACTGTTGGCATACACAGCACCCTCACACGCAGGGAACAGCCCTACACAATATGCCATAGCACTAGCAGAGAAATAGTTAGCAGCCAAGCCATGTGGAGGGGCACACACCGTCAAATACATTACACCTGGGACCCACCCAGCCATGACAAGTTGTGGATGCCTACGAGCTAGGTAGCAAGATTATCCCTTCTGAACCCTAGCCACCAGGGAATCTATGCTTCAGTGTTAGGCCTGGCCTTGGGGGACCAACTGACACACGTCCCCCACCCGGATACCACCCTAACATGCGTAAGTTGTAATGATGGACACTGTACTCACCCCCTTGTGGCTGCTGTGATGCCCTCAAGTGCACATCCAGTTCAGGATAGGCCACCGCCAGGTTGCGGGCCATCAGGAGGGTCAGGGTTCGATGGGCACCCCTTCCTTGTTGGGAGACCATCCCCAGCAGGGCCTCCGGTGTCTTCCGTGCCCAGCATCTCTGGTCTTCCCACCGTTTCTGACACTGGATGCTCCACCTGCCATAGACCCCCAGAGTCCACACGTCCTTGGCAATGGCATGCCATATACCCTTCTTTCTATGGGTGCTGACCTGCAGAGGAAATACACACAGGAAAATAGAATTAGTCATACAGTCCTGCCTGTTACACTTATGGCCCACCATACCCCTTTACATCACCATTTACACACACATGGCCCAGCACAACACCAATACGCCGCCCAGAGGACATCCACCCACCCCCTTACACCAAGCCTTCACACACACCACTCCATGCATTCATGCCCCATGCATCGTGCCCACAGTGTATTCACCTGTTGGTCTGGAAGCCCATACAGCAGTCCGTACTGGGGTAGGACCCCATCCACCAGTCTCTCCAACACCCCCAAAGTGAAGGCCGGGGCCCTTTCCCCAGTCACACAGGCCATGGTAGGTTCCAGACACAGGTCACGGCAGCACATGCAGTGTAGGTCCTCTCCTGTTGAAGATCAGTTAGCAAGTGAGGGATGAGATAGAAAATGGCAGTCACGTCCGCGGCGGAGCATACCGTCACCGCCGGCGTAGATCACCATTGACCACTGTAACCCATAGGGCCCAATGTTAAACAATGAGGAGTTGCACAGCGGTTCCCGACCGCCTCCTGCAACGGCGCACAACGTCATCGGAATTACCTCACTTCCACCGGTCCCTCCACAGGACAGGCGGATGCCATTTCAGGGGGGGGGGCAGGCCCTGGATAATTGCTGTGTCACTGGTGAAATTAGGACATACTGTACAAATCACACTTACCCATTACAAGTTAACAGCATGCAAACTCCTGTTGTGGCTCCATTGTTTACTTTGTGACAGCCTCCTCACTCTTATGCCCCATAGATTGCTAACTCTGCGCATGAATAGGAGATGGAGACATACCCCTGTGTACAGACCCCTGGTGGACTTGGCAACAATGAGGACAGGCACATTATCCTCACCTATAGACTTGACAGGGCCACAATCACAGAGCTGTGTGCCCAATTGGAGCCTGACCTGATATTTGCTATCCGGCACCCCACTGGGATCCCCCCTCTTGTGCAAGTTCTATCAGTGCTCCATTTCCTGGCAACTGGTCCTTTCCAAGTGACAGTGGGCTTGGCAGCAGGAATGTCACAGCCAATGTTCTCAATATTGCTAACAAGAGTGTTGTCTGCCATGATTAAACACATGTGCAGCTACATTGTATTTCCCCAGGTTGAAGATTTCGCCACAGAGACGGCCGAGTTCTATGCAATGGGACATATCCTCAACATAAAAGGGGCGATTGATGGAACACATATTGCATTTGTCCCCCGTCAGAATTAACAGGTGTTCAGGAATCAGAAGAGTTTTCACTCTATGAATGCACAGATGGTGTGCTTGTCGGACCAGTACATCTCCCAATTCAATGCTAAGTATCCAGAGTCGGTGCATAATGCCTTTGTCCTGAGGAATAACAGCATCCCAAATGTGATGGGCCAACTACAAAGGCACAGGGTGTGGCTAATAGTTGAGCCCTGGTTCCCACCCAGTATATGTTGGTGTATGGAATGCAAAAAGAACAAGTGATGGACAGAATGCTGAACAATGTCAAACATTCACCCCCAATACAGAGATCTGGTCCTAAATCCATAATTTTTTTGCTACCCATGACATTCCAGTTTGGACCCAGCTATATGCAAATCAGTCTTGACCTTGTTCCCCATGGGAACAGTCCAGCCCGAACTGCCAAGCCAGGTCCTCCCTGGACTGGAAACAAGCATCCTAGGAGCGGTTTCAGGGTATCAACCTTCATCAGCCAGACTAGCTTGAGTGGCATGGGGAGCACAGTACCCACGTCTGGGCATACCCTTCCCACTTGGGGCAACAAATGCAAAAAGGACAAGTGATGGACGGAATGCTGAACAATGTCAAACATTCACCCCCAGTACAGAGATCTGGGCCTAAATCCATTGAGTTTTTGCCACCCATGCCATTCCAGTTTGGACCCAGGTATATCCAAATCAGTCTTGACCCTCTTCCCCATGGGAACAGTCCAGCCTGAACTGCCAAGCCAGGTCCCCCTGGACTGGAAACAAGCATCCTAGGTCCGGTTTCAGGGTATCACCCTTCATCAGCCAGGCTAGCTTGATTCCAGTGGCATGGGGAGCACAGGACCATCAGGTGCATTATCCAAGGGGACATAAGAAGGGGAGCAATGGCAGTTCAAGATGGACAGGGTGACAGAGTGGGACACAAGGATGACAATCAGGAGAGTCTCATTTCCTGGCGTGAGTCTTGGCAAGTGTCTCTGGCTTCTGTCTGGATCACAGGGAATGTTTGCGGGGTGGTTCTCCTTCTTCAGGGGGAGGGGTGCTTGTGTCCTGTGAGCCCTGTGGTGGGGCCTCCTGGCCACTAGCGGCAGTGCAAATGGAAGGCTGTTCAGATGTCTGGCTAGTGGCCCGCTGTTGTGTGACTGCCTCCCTCATAATATTGGCCATGTCTGCCAGCACCCCTGCTATGGAGGTCAGGGTGTTGTTGATGGCAAGTCCTCCCTGTTCCCCTGGTACTGTCCCTCCTGCAGCCGCCTGTTCTCCTGCACATTGTCCAGGATCTGGCCCATTGTGTCCTGGGAATGTTGATATGCTCCCAGGATCTCTGCAAGTGCCTTCTGAAGAGTCAATTCCCTTGACCTGTACTTCCCCTGGCACACAGCAATCCTCCCAGTGTCCCTGTTGGCCTGTGCCTCTGTCCTCTGAACCATGTGCCCACTGCCACTGACCCCAGGTCCCTGATTGTCATGGGTATGAGGTGTGGCCTGGGGTCGCTGTAGAGGTGGACACACTGCTGATAGGGGTGTCCTGGGGACAGAGGTATGGGTACGCTGGGTGGGTGCTGTGGTGGTGTTTCCTGATGGGGGAGGCTCTCTACCCAGACCACACAGTGCAGACATGTATGTGTTCTGTACACATTGTCCTTTCATTTCCAAAACTACTGGAATCGTGTGGTCCTGTGTTGCTTATTGGCCATTGGGCACAAGAGGAGAGGAGTCAGGCCATTAACTCCATTACCCTTGCTGGAATGGTGACATGTGCCATATCATCTATTCATGCCCAATCTGTCTGCACTGAGGTGGAAATCCTCACATCCTATGTGGCCTTGGCTTCATAAAAGCCATACATTTTCATGTGCACAACTACACTAGCAACATGCAACAGAAATGGAGATTGCTGTTGACCTGTACAAAGGCAGGTTCACATAGTCTTTCAATCAAACACCATCCAAATCCAAAGACATGTCAGACATTCATCCTCTGCGTTCCCTTCTCACATTTCACTGATATGCAGCAATCTGAGTGATGCTCTTGTACCCATGATGTACGATGGCAGTTCACACATACCAGGATATATGTGGTCTAAAAAGTGTATCCAAGTATATGATTGCCATGTACAATCACCCACAATCCTTTCAAAGCACCAAACAAAATTAGATGACACTCACTGATAGCATCAGGATCACAGAATGTTTCTACCTCAGCCACTGTGTATGGGTCAGGTCCCCCTACAGCACAAAAACATGGAACAATGCTTTGTGAATTTAGAACATGTACACTGTGTACAAATGAGGAACACTACATTTATGTCACAAATGTCTCTTAAAATCAGCACATTAGACATGTAGCACATGGCAAAGTTGAAATAGCCTAATGATTACTATAGGTATGCCATGTTTCAGTGGGTACTGGTAATACCAGGGAAATAGCATCTGAGCTGCACAGATTGCGAATTCAGGTAAAAACATCACTCATTGTTACATGGTACAAGGGATGGCTATGAGAACCAAATGAATGGGTTGACCACACTCTGCAGGCTAACTATTTTCATGGCACTTTCTCAGTGGAATATGTGTCCTTTACTATGCTACACACATCAGACAGTAGCTATGCTTGTTTTTTTACTTCAGTTCACTCATTACATGTCACCACTGCACAGAAAATGAGCATTGTCCATTATGGCCCTGTACAGTCTCATTAAGGAATATTAATAATTTTCAAGCTGACATGTATGGCAAATTGTCAGGGGTGCAACAAACAACCTGTTCAACATGTGAGATGATGACATGTGAGTGTGCTCCCCTTCAACATGCATGGAGGGTGGACCACACAGTCCGGACTCAGTAATCACCTGGCAGGCCAGGTGACACCACTCCACACACAGTGCAGGATGAGTCCTCAAGCACCTTAGGGCATACCCTGCACTGCATGGTCTATTTGTGCCAGTGCTAGGCCACAGTGAACATTGTTTTGGCATGTATTTTGCCTAACAGATTTGCCCTGTAGCATTGCATACAAATCCCAAAATAAAACTGGCTCTCAAGTCAGAACATCAATGACAGATTTGTGTCAAGGAGACGCATCTATGAGCTTTTGGCATATTTGCGCTTACCGGCAGGCTCACTAACTTGCATGCCCAGATGATCTATAAGTTCAACCTCTCGTCTGATGACATTTGCCCATCGTGTTTAATCTGATGGATGGCCCTGTCCACTCCATCATAGACACGGTTCAGATGGTATTGCACCTTTGACCACTGCTCCTTCCTCTCATGGGTAGGGTACCCCTGGCTTACCCTACCCCTTGTGGATATCATATATAGAAGGTAGTGGACAATCAGCCACAGGAGGCCCCCAAACTCATCCTCAGACAGATTACGGGACCTGCCCCTTCCTGACAGGTCACTATCAACAAAGAACAGCCTACCAAACAAACTACCTGAACTTGAAACAACCCCACCCCTAAAACTATAAACCACTATTTAAAACAAACACCCAACAATACACTACACAAAACTATACAAAATACATTTACAAGACAAAATTGACACTTTTTAGACACAACAGGAAGAGCACCGACACCAACAATTCCAAGACACAGGACCAAACTCTCCAGCAACCGTCAAATACAACCTTCAGCCAGCACAGACAAAAAGACCATGGGAAAGTAACTTTACACTTCCTGTTTTGCAGCATGGCAGAGCCGTTGCATCATTTCCTGGGTGGATGTGTCACGTTTTCTCCAAATGCATAATTTTTTCTGATGCATCCATGCAAAATTAGCCAATGAGTGATTTTCTCGAACACATATCAAAGCACAATACTTCATTTGTGACGTGTTGGCATGGATGCATGCCTTCCGGATGACTCGACGGGTGCAATGCATCACACATTAGGCGAATGCGTCTGTTTCAAATGACCAATTGTGTGTTTTACAGAGTAGTGTATTGTGCAATGCTAAAAACACTTCCATGGATAAGTGATTTGGCTGTAAATTTCTGGGCTGACATGCTTGATGACTTGGAATGTGTTGCGTGTGTATGTTAAGAATGCGTATATGGGTGACTCCTTGTGTTCATGTTGTGGACACTAGTACGGGCAATATATTGCTGTGAGATAAACAGACTTATTGTCAATTGTGCATATCTTGACATTACCAATATGAATGACAGTTTGGATTATGCTTGCATTGATATAGGTATCTGCATAGAAGGCATTTTTTGTTCACAGATGCTGCACTACTATTCAAATGATAGCCACATTGTCATACATGATTGTGGGCATACTTGACGTTCGCACTATCTGTCTGCAGTACTGACAGAGGATGTGTTACAGGCATAAAACACACTCAGGAAATGACATACACTGGCTACTTCAGCCTGCCTACATTGCATGTGACATCCAACTCATAGATTGACTGTCTAGATGTGTACGGTAATTTGCTAGGCCAATAGGTCTCCTGCTCATATGTGCATGGCATCATATATCAGACTACACTGTTCAAAGACCCCATATGATGTACTGGTATGCACACATCTTCTATCTTGGCTTGGTGTGTGGCACTATATGTGTGCCACATGCAAATTACACTTGCAGGAAATGGTCAGCCAAAACTGTTAGCCATTATCTTGTTCTTCACAAGGCCTGATTAAGTAGACCTAACAAGTGTGATGTCTCCCCAGTAGAAATATATTTGGCATTTAAATGCATCACAGTTTTTGGCAAACAGGAAGGGCTAATGTGAACTAAGAATATGGGTAGGCATTCACACCAGATGGTCACATGTGCAGTTATTTACATGTTACGCCCCTGTGGCCTGCGATGTGTCAGTACATGCTACTTTGCTAGGAGTCTCACCAAATGTAGTTCTACCTTGACACCTATTTGTCCATTAGATTTGCTTTGTGTCCTGGACAAGTTAGCACATGTATGGAGCTGCAGGAATCACAGCATTGTTTTTTTCAAAGTAAGACAGAGTGACACAGACACATCCATTCCTGCAGGTAACAGCTACATCCTTACCTAGTGGGTCAAGTGTGGCTGCATTGTGGCTAGGTAGCCAATCCAGCACTGGCATAGACTATGACTCCACATTTATATGCGTTATGTGAGATGTGAACACTGATGTACCTTTGTGCTTGCAAACATTTGTGTAGCATATGTGGACTAGCTGGGTTGGACTGTGTGGCCATGCAGATCATATGGGCCTCTGATCACAGTGATAGGACGATCGGATCACTATACTGCCCTCCACGAGTGTATTGCAGTAAAAATAAGTAAAGACAAACAATACTCATACTCAGTTATTGCAGACTGTTTACATTTACACTCCCTTTGATGGTGGTAGGATGTGTGACAGTCAGTGCACAGTTGCAGCAACAAATACTCACAACATGTACACAACTTATTGCTACCTTTGTTTGGTGTAAGTCTTCCACATGCACATACATTTTGCACATTGTGTTATTATGCACACACATTTTGTACCACATGATGGTGTCCTGGTGTGGGAATGGCACCTAACTGCAGACCTTTGTGATGGGACAAATTATAATTATTGGGATGTAAGTGTATAGATGTTTACAGTGACTGTACAATGAAAGTCCTTACACAAAGGAAGTGTTCATTCATTTATTTACATGTGTACAGACGTTTTTGAAAAAACTCTTGGATTTATTGCCATTCAACAGAATTGGTCTTCAGTGTAAAACTTCCTGACAATGGTGTTCCTTTATCGAGTCCCAGCAGTTGCGCCTACATTTTCCCCTCTGTCCTCATGTTCATCATCATCCTCATATGCTGGTTCCTGCTCCTCACAACACCGGTCCCATAGGACATTTGTCCACACAAGAGATATTAAGCAAGATACAACAAACCAGGATGATTTTGCAGACTGTAGGGGGTAGTAAAGCAATTGGCCACCGGACATAACCAGGCAGTGGAAACAAGACTTGAGTAGGCCAAAAGTCCCTTTCCATGATGCCCCTGGTCTTGCCCAGTGCTCTGGTGAAGGTGCGCTGGGCCTCTGTTTGAGGTGTGTGCATATGGGGGCATTACCCAGGCGCGCAAACCATATCCTTTGATCAACTGAAAAGACAAAGGGAGAACACTCAGTCAATGCTCATGGTGATTGATCAGCCCACATTCAAGTGCATGTTTTATGTGTTCTGAATGACTCTTACACATTCCTACCACTATTAATCGCTATTGGTAATACTAAGATTGGCATCTTTCAATGCTATTGATAACATTAGGATTGGCACTTCAAGTCAAGTCACACAAGCTTTATTCGGTCTAATGAAACCATCAAAGCAATAACTTACAACAGTAAAACCATGGTCTATACATAATAAATATATAATAACAAAGTTTAAAAGTAAATAATGAGGATAAAATTAGGATAAAATGAGAGATCTGCGAGTATACAAAAAAATGTTGATATAAATCTTCACATATGTCTCCCATCCTATATATGAGGGGGAAACGTCAAAGTTTCTTTTTATTAGCTGCCTTTAATTCCCTCATAAATAATTTTGTAAAAAATTCATTGAGTTAAGGCTATCGTATAAACAGTAATTAAATTAAATACATTTAAAATCAGGGTTCAATTAATAACAAATCCCTGTGATTTTTTAAGAAATGTGTACGTGTATGCCATGCGGACGCAAGGAACTTGCTGACCGCACAAGTTAGGAAGGAGGAGCAATCTTTCAACATCAACCTTAGGGCATCTTTGCACGTTCTCAACCCCATATTCCTGCAAGCGGGACGGAGCCATTTCCGCCGGACAAGGCCATAGGCAGGACAAATAAACATAAAGTGCACTACAGTTTCCACAGAGCCGTTACAACTTGGGCATTGATCAGTTAGCGGGGTGGAGCACCATGAATTGGTAAAAGACTTCAGGGGGAGACATCCATACCTGAACCGGACATACAAACTTTTGCTTAGTTGATCGGTAATCAAATCTAAGAAGGGTTCAAAGTGGGGAAACCACTTGTAATCGAGAAATTGAGACGTCACCCTACCATGTGAAGTACATAACAGATATTTTTCCCTAACATGGGACCAGTAAACTGATTTTAAATGATCCTTGTGAACCCTCCTTAAATTATTTGCCTGGCTCCAAAAATCACTGAGTCCAAAGGTATGGAACCATTCCGAAATGTACTTGAACCAAGGGATAGAAAGTACGTTTGGTCTATCCAATAAGTCTTGCAAGGACTCCTTATATACGACTAATTCAGGGGTGGTCCAGATACGAACCCAAAAAATTAAGGGCCTTAGAGCTATTACATCCGAAATGTGGGGAACACTAAGTCCAAAAACACTGGAACCAAGGGCGTACTACGAGGACATGCCAAGAGCGATCTTACAAAGTTATTTTCCCCCACAGATAACTTGCTACTTTTGAAGCAACCCCAAACCTCAGTGCCATAAACCGCGGTGCTCTGAGCCTTTGCTAGATAAATTTTAATAGCTTGGGAAACAACTTTCACAGTATTAGACTTTTGAAAACACAAAATTGCCCCTGGCCCGTGTGCTAAGAGAGCTAGGCTTTTTCCTACCTGGGCCTGCCAGTTCATATCATTGCTGATTCTCACCCCTAGATAATCAATAGAGCATACCTTGCTCAGAGGAACCTCCTTATATAAGATGTTACAACGTTTTGTGAAACCAAGACCAAAGATCATAAGTTTTGTTTTACTAGAATTAAGTTCCAATCCATGGTCTGCACAGAACACACTGAACCTATCCAGGAGGACCTGAAGGCCCATAGGTGTTTTAGAGATCAAGAGGGAGTCATCAGCAAATAAAAGAATTGGAACTTTTGAATTGTTCAATGAAAGGGCATCATTTTGATAATCAGTTACAGCTTGCACCACCTCATTAATGAACAAGGAAAAAAGAGTGGGTGCCAGGACACAGCCCAGGCGTACCCCCGCCTGATATTAATACGATCGGTAAGTTCCCCCTGACTACCCCATCTTACTCGAGCATAGGTGTTCTTGTGCAATCTTTGAATTAGGTGCACCAAATTCTTCGGGACACCAATTTTTTTTAGGACTTCCCACAAGTTCTGTCTTGGAACGAGATCGAAAGCGGACTTTAGGTCAACAAAAGCAACATACAAGTTTTGTTTGGCCAAAGTAACGTATTTCCAGAGTAGCAGGAAGAATCTAAAAACTTGGTCCATAGTACTAATTCTTGAGCGGAAACCAGCTTGGAGGGGAGATAGGACCTGATTGGCTTGGACCCAGTCCATAAGCCTGTCTAAGACTTGCTTAGAGAAAATCTTTTGGAGATTATCAATGAGACTAATTGGGCTGTAATTTACGGGCAGTCCCACATCTCCTTTTTTATAGATAGGGATAATTTCGGCCCGAGCCACGAATCCGGAATAAGGCCGCCTGCTGCGATGGCATTCGATAATGTATTAATATACCACGCCCAAATAACGGGTTCTGACTTAAACAGGTCCACCGGTATCTTATCAGGACCAGGAGCCTTAGCGGATTTCAGAGAACTAATAGCTGCTGTGGTTTCAGCAATTGTGAAAACAATGTCCTCCGTAGGACCTTCAGTGAGAGGTCTGCGTTCAACGCCCCTGTGGTCCTCATGGTCCTGCTGCTTGGATGAAGCATAGATCTTGGAGAAATGAGCCACCCATCTTTCGGGCTGGATATGAAGATTTGGAGTGACATTACCCTCTCTATGCCTGTTGGTCAACAACCTCCAAAAAGAGCCCTCGTCTCGATTTTCGACTGACTCCAGCAACTTCTGCCAGATCTCAAATTCCCAATTTTTGTTCGCTAGATCCAGGGCCTTGGTGTAACTAAATCTAGCGGCCCTGATCTCCTCCTGTGAGTGCTTGTGGAGGGCCAATTTGAGATTGAGCCTCGCAAGGTTGAAATCTTTATTAAACCATTCTCTAGATCGGATGGTATCAAGAGTATGCCTAACAGTGGTTTCTTTATAAAAAAAAATCTGTAGAATGGTTGTCAATTCAACATGGATTTTCAAGATTGGAATACTATCGACCTCTTGCTTGTCAAAACCAGAGAACAGCTGTAGAAAGGAAGAATACATTTGTTTGATCAAGAATGGATTAGATGTAACTTTTGGCCAACTGACACGAGTTTGCCTAGAGTTCGGGCAAGGGATCGGAACATCAGTGGCCTCTAGATGTTGTGTTCTCCCAAAAGCTTTATTGGATAGAGTAAGACATAGGGGGTGGTGGTCGCTATCATGGCAGGGTTCCACCTTCATATCCAGAGTGTTTGACCAGAGCCTGATGTCGACAAAAAAATAGTCAATAATGCTGGAAGAACACCCACGCTTGAAAGTGGGGGAACGATTTGAATCAGATCTAGTCCGACCATTGCATTCCCTGAGTCCAAAACGTAGGCAAAGGGAGGCCATCTGCATGGCAACACAAGAACCGATGCTCAAAGTATCGTCCTTCGCTTGGGGGATACCCCAAGATTCATCTTCTTCAGTTGTCAAATTGCCTATAAGGTTCTTGAATACGAAGGAACAGTTTATATCGCCCCCTATCACCAGATGGTTGGATGGATGCAAAAGTTCCATATGCTCAGCTAGCTGAGGAAGTACCCTCGATTCCATGCTTGGGGGGACGGACCTCGCGTACACATTGACCAATGTCACTGTAAAACCAGGCTGAAATGTAAGTCTGACACCCAATAGATCTAGCGAGTTAAGGGATAGTGCAGAATGGTCGCATTGCAATTTCTTATTCACTAAAATCATAAGGCCCACCCATAGGTCTACCAAATCCTCCAGAGGCAGGTTGAGCTGCGACAAAATAAGTTGTGAACCCCTCAACATATATTATCTCTTCCGCCCAGGTTTCCTGAAAAAGACATAAATCTTGCTTAGAGATAAGGTTGACCCATCCGGGATCTCCCATCTTTTTCTTTAATCCAGCCACATTCCAAGACATACGGGGTCATTCTGACTCCTGCTGGCGGCGGTAACCGCACGCCTGGCGGGAGCCGCCAAATGACCGCACCGCGGTCAAATGACCGCAGCGGTCATTCTGAGTTTCCCGCTGGGCTGGCGGGCGACCGCCAGAAGGCCGCCCGCCCGCCCAGCGGGAAACCCCCTTCCACGAGGATGCTGGCTCCGTATGGAGCCGGCGGAGTGGAAAGTGTTACACCGCAGCGCTCGCTGCGGCCGCGGGCTCAGGTTGCCGCGGCGCGGCACGTTAATTTTGCCGCGGCCGACGCCCGGGCCGCGGTAGACGCCGAGGCAGACACCCAGGTCGCGGGGGTCGCCGCGGCTCCGGCGAGGGCCATAAAGGCTCCAGGGAGCCGGTCTGGGAGTCACGGCGCTCGCCGCTCCCCCTTTTTCAAGTTCTGCCTTAAAGGCAGACGCGGCAGAGCCTGAAACCCCGAGGGGGTTTCAGGCATGGCCGCACACAGCGCATTATGCGCTTAACATTTATTTCTCTTGCATGTATTCACCTGCCCACCACCACTTACCGATGTTCCTAGGACAAACCGAACCCTTACACTGGGGGTTCTTTATACTTGCCTTTTTTCTCTTCCCAGCATGCTTACCACTTCCTCTCTACCCAGCATGCATTGTCTAACACACATACCTAATTCATTACTGTTTTCTTTTCCCCAATCCAAGATGGCGGTGTTCTACTTCCTGTTTCCTGTTTCCTGTCCAGGGGTATTTAAGGGGATTCCAACTGCCTGTTCATTGCGTTGCAACACTCCTTGGTGATAGTCACGCTCCTATTTGATATCCTTCTGCGAATCCTGTCTGTTCCTGATTTGCTTTGTTTTCCTGCCTTCCTGAACTGCGGTCCTAATACCCTGGTGTCCTCCTTTTCGTTTCAGGGAGTTCCTGTGGAGGTTTTTTACCCTACTGGGGTTTTTCCTCTGGGACTCCTTCTGGAGGGCACGGACTGTAGTGGTTCGCTCATACCAAACAGCACCGTGGCTACCGGAAGGGGTCGCCCCTACCTCGGCCAGAGCAGAACCCGTCGGAACAAGGACCGTTCCCCTACGCCTCTCCGCTGCGAGGGTAAGACCGTTGAGAACCGCGACAGAAAGGGTGCGACGGGTGCAGTTGCACCCGTCGCGATTTTCAGTGTCTGCTATGCAGACACTGAAAATCTTTGTGGGGCCCTGTTAGGGGGCCCCTGCAGTGCCCATGCCATTGGCATGGGCACTGCAGGGGCCCCACGACACCCGTTCCCGCCAGCAAGGTTCTGGCGGTCAAAACCGCCAGAACCAGGCTGGCGGGAAGGGGGTCGGAATCCCCATGGCGGCGCTGCCTGCAGCGCCGCCATGGAGGATTCCTCAGGCCAGGGGAAAACCGGCGGGAAACCGCCGGTTTCCCTTTTCTGACCGCGGCTTTACCGCCGCTGTCAGAATTGGCCTGGATGCACCGCCAGCCTGTTGGCGGTGCATCCGCGGTCCCCGGCCCTGGCAGTCTATGACCGCCAGGGTCGGAATGACTCCCATAATGTTAAGTTCAGAGAGCACAAATGTGGACCTAGCTCTCAGGGGTACGATGGAATTCAGAGCCCTTTGTCGTTTGCTTCTGTGAGCCGTAGCAACTGTAATGGGGAACACTGAGGGAGAAACATCATTTAGTCAGTCTAGATAAGATAACCGGGGGGAACGGATCTTGTTCAAAGCTGGTCGATTACTATTGAGTAGACCCTGGAACCCTCCCACAAGGACATTAGATGGTCTATCAATCCTTCGTGTCTCCCCCCCCCCCGGAGAATACATGCAGAGGCCAATTCCAATGTCTCTGCCAGATTTCAGAAAACTAGTCCGTGAATTGAAAGCCATAAGATTATCGACCATGGAGGTATCGAAAAAAAAAATTGAAATGTAATCAAAGTCTGAGTCTGGTTGAACATGTCTACGTACCTCCCGAATATCAGAACGGATGACAGACAGACATTTCCTCTGTATGCGAATCCAAAAAATAACTTTATTAGTGAGAGATTCATGAGACTCTCTCTGACCAGCAGACAATCTAGGGACCCCTGTCATGTAGATGTATGCATCCTTTCTACTCTGATCATGTCTCCCCTTTGGATCATTCGCCTGAATTAAATTAGATTGACCTTGACGTAAGACTCTGGGTGGTCTTATGGGCGCCTGTACACCCTTCCCGTTCTTGGCTTCCTTGGGCAAGGGATTTGTGCAGGGAAGACTCTGGTCATTATTTTTTAAGGCAGGATTAAGCATACAGCCGGTATCAGTGGGGATGTTGACTGGTGGAGATAGACAACTCCCCTTTTTATTCGTTGCCATGTTCGTGGACTTTGCCCCCAACTTTAGGCATTTGGTGTAAGAGGTTAAGTTATCCCCAGTGAATAATGTTGCTAGCGCGTTGGACCCTCCGGTCAGCTCAGGGATGTGGGCATGCGTACTGAGCAATTTACAATTACAAATTACCTTCTGATCAGATAGTCCAGAAAGTTTACCCAAAATAACCATTACCAAGGATTTTAAATCATCCAGCTTCTGGGAAACAGTTTCCAGTTCAAGTAACCTCTTACGTTGGATCTGCCAGTCCAATTCTTCTATACCAGGTTCCGCTGGAATTAAAGGTGGAGAGCAACCTGGGCTCTCACTAGAAGTAGATAGGGGTTGAAATCTGTTTGAACAGGGGATATCGCTAGAAACTACAGACTTGGAGCCTAAATGCAGAGAGTCCCTGGATTGGGTACATTCTACAACTTCAGCATTCGAAGTATGCCTCATTGGTGGTGAAAGAATTACAGCCTTAGATATGGGAGGCGAATGGAGGTCCGCTTCCACAGACAAATGAGGTGTCCGCAGTTTTTTATTAAATAGATCTGGAATCTTCCTAAGGGTCGAAGTGGCAGGAATGGGGGGAGCGGTGATAGATGGGCTCCTCAATATTGCCTCTACTTCCTCAAACAAGGAATCAATAGCTTGAAATTGATTCCTAATGGGCTTAGGAGGGTCGTCTGCTTTCCTGCTAGCTCGCTTCTTGTGTTTTTTGGCACCAGAATATGGCGCAGGGACATCATCTGCCTTCTGCTTCCCCATTATTGACTGCGTGGTATCCGAGTCAAAAACAGGGGCCCCCAAACAAAACAAAAAAATTTAAGAGGGATGGCCCGGCCCGGCCTCAGTCGGTCGCTGACAGCGGCGTTACGCGGTGCGCTTTGTAGCGCCCGCGAGTGTCCCCAGGTGTAGGGAAAGCACAGGGGTGCCTGGGACTTGGAGTCCCACCAGGCACTATCAGGCAGCGACGTTGTACGGTGCGCTTTGTAGCGCCCGTGAGTGTCCCCAGGTGTAGGGAAAGCACAGGGGCGCCTGGGACTTGGTGTCCCACCAGGCACTATCAGGCAGTGGCAGCGGCGTTGCACGGTGCACTTTGTAGCGCCCGCGAGTGTGCCCAGGTGTAGGGAAAGCACAGGGGTGCCTGGGTCTTGGAGTCCCACCAGGCACTATCAGGCAGCGGCAGCGGCGTTACGCGGTGCGCTTTGTAGCGCCCGCGAGTGTCCCCAGGTGTGGGGAAAGCACAGGGGTGCCTGGGACTTGGAGTCCCACCAGGCACTATCAGGCAGCGGCGTTGCGCGGTGCACCTTATAGCGCCCGCGAGTGTCCCCAGGTGTAGGGAAAGCACAGGGGTGCCTGGGACTTGGAGTCCCACCAGGCACTGTCAGTCAGCGGCGTTGCGCGGTGCGCTTTGTAGCGCCCGCAAGTGTCCCCAGGTGTAGGGAAAGCACAGGGGTGCCTGGGACTTAGAGTCCCACCAGGCATTATCAGGCTGCGGCGTTGCACGGTGCGCTTTGTAGCGTCCGCGAGTGTCCCCAGGTGTAGGGAAAGCACAGGGGTGCCTGGGACTTGGAGTCCCACCAGGCACTGTCAGGCCTTGTTATATTTTAACATGACAGCTGTAGCATGGTTGGTAACAACGCAGTTCTTTAGTTGACTCCGTTCCCATTTTAGATCTTGGAGCTAAACTAACCTCCTCCTCCTCACGCGGCTATGTCGGCATCATTTTGGGGGCGTTCGGAGATGCGATCTGTTCCTGACAGTCTGCAGTCTGAGCCTCCACAGGCCCGGTCACCGGTGGCGTGCTGCTGCTCCACCTCTCCTCCCCTTCCTCAGCAGCTGCGGCCTGGACACAGGCGGAGCGGTAGGAGCAGGAAGGCGTCAAGAACATACAAGAAGGAGCCGCACTCCCCCTCCACCCACTCCGCTGCTCAGGCCCGCAACTCACAGGTCT
Organism: Pleurodeles waltl; assembly: GCF_031143425.1. Taxonomy (NCBI): domain Eukaryota; kingdom Metazoa; phylum Chordata; class Amphibia; order Caudata; family Salamandridae; genus Pleurodeles; species Pleurodeles waltl. The sequence continues at coordinate 902,092,259 of NC_090448.1, read as the reverse complement.
GTGTTCCGCCCTTCAAACTGTGGGTCCGCTGGCACTTTAATTGTACATGTCTAGTCCTGGTCTCTGTGTCAGATGAAAACATGTGCCTGGCCTTCTACTTTTGACAGTGTCACAATGGGACACACACATTTGGGCTGTAGCTAAGTATGATAGATGTTTTGTAGGTCCATTGCCATTGTAAGTGACAGTATGTTGATCGCAAATTGGGGTTTGCTGTCATCCATAAGTAGTCAGTGCCTGTATGAACCAATTCCACATGCACATATACATGTGTCCCTGTAGAACCACTGATGTAGCTGCAACACCAACCAGTGGCGGAGCTTTCTAATTGTTTACTCCTTAAGGAAGTCCAATCTTGTAAGTACATGTGGTGTATTCTACATAGGTTCCCTCGTTTGGGTTAAATGACAAACCTCACTTACCATGGGAGTCACAGCAGGGCACACATGCGACAGCCATGGCAACCCTTCCTTGCACAGTGTTTTAATTCAGAATATTTCCAAGTGTAGAATTGTTCAGAGTCATCCCACTATTGATAGACAGACACAGTGGCTTAGCATGTCTCAACCCTTGTGACTTTGAGATTTGCATTGCAGATGTGCCCAAATGAAGGGTGCACATATGAGGTACACCCATCCTACATATGCACTGTCTGAGGTATCACATACAAATATGTCCATCGGGTCATTCCTCATTGGTTGTTATGAGGTCTGTCATGTACTTCAGATGTACTTACCAATCAGTAGGCCATTCCAATATTGGGCATTCTGGAAACCTTCATTTATGATGGAGTGGTGGAAGATGTATGCGTCATACACACTCCCAGGGAATTTGGCAAGGACGCTGGTGAACATGCCAGGATGGTTCAAGATGGCCTGGACATTTATGGAGTGTATGTGTTTCCAGTTCCTTTAGAGATGGGTTGTAGCTGACGGGGGAACCAGTTGCACATGTGTGCAGTCCATCGATCCAAGCACATGTGGAAAACTGTCAATGGCATAAAAGCCTTGCCAGTTCTCCAACTGCAGTTGTGTGTTTGGGGAACAAGAGGTACTGCGGTGTTAGTCGTATGATGGCATTCAGGACAGTGTTGGGGAAAGCCGAGTAAGATGGCTGGGAGATACCTGCCAATCTAGCAGTTGTAATCTGGAATGACCTTGATGCCAACATGTGGAGTGCAGCCATGAACTTCACCTGTGGAGGGATGTTGGTGGTTCTCCCAGTTGGTGGCTGGAGCCTTGGTACTATCTGGTGTAGTAGTTGTGAAAAACATTCCCTCTGGAGCCGGTAGTGGGTAATGACCTCATCCTTCGTGGATCAATGAGGGCAATCCGCTGCTGGTAAACGTGCTCCCTTCTCTTGTGCTGCCTTTGTGGTGGTGAGGGGAGTGTTGGTGGTTGGGGTGGTGGTGGCTGTGGTCTTCTCCTTGCAATTCCCAGCTGCAAAATCAGAAGCTCCATATTGTAGTTGAGCTTGCCAGACTGTTCTGTCTGACTTCTCTTTAAATGCAAAGCCAATGCATTATTTCCTATGTATGGGTTACAGATTCAAAGAAATGTTGACGCACGTAGGCTATTGTGCAATATTTACCCACAATGTGTCAGTTTTCCCTAAACTTGTAAATATCCATGTGTCCGTTTTACAGTGGAAAGTACTTAGTAACACCTACCTTGAACATGGTAATACTTATGCTGACGCTGCTGGTTTAGATGCAGCTACATTTTGACACAGGACTACTAAAAGTGACGCATCTCCCTAAATGCATCGCCTTGTGAATGTGGAGTACTGACTGCGCCACCAATGCCTCAAACTTTTTGATACATTGGCAGTGCAAGCTCCTTCTAAATAAGCCCCCCAGTTTCTTTTAATTTCTCTTGGTCTTTGTGATTTGAGGCTCATAATTCAATTACAACAATGTGTTAACATGAGTGGTCAAGGACACATATGGATGTGTGGCTGTAGAATCTGCATTATATAGAATTCATTTGCCAGAATCTGAGATTCTATTGTGGTTTAAATGGTTAGTACAAATTTGTCTGAAAGTTTTGGCTTCACTTTTTGATCGCTTGGATAGGTGTATCTGCAACCAGTGACATAATTGTAATATCATATTCAACTACTAGGCCATGGTGTTCACTAAAGCTGAAAGTGCTTTTGGCCTTGAACTTAAGAAACAAGTCACCTGCATATCTGATCTTGTCTCTACCATCTGTATCCTTATAATACTGACTTTCCAAGGCTTTTAACCTTTGCACCATGGGTCCAATATTGGAATAAAAGCAACAGGGGTGAAGAGCAGCCTAATTTTGTCTTCACTTCTACACATTACAGCAGCTTTACAAATGTGCATATAATCTGTATGCCTTAACATTATTAATATAAAGTTAAGCATCAAACATACTATTGGAGGTGTATTCACTGTAGAAACTAGAGCTTATACACATGTGTGCTCTAATGTTTAACATGAAGATTTGTAGTTCTTGTTCACTTTTACACTTGTATTTTGATATACTGCATTTATTGAAAGCACATTGCGTATGTAATCATGAATTGATTTATTCACATTTTTAATTTATCCTGACAATATGCGTTCACCTATAAACGTGTATTAGAGGTGCACATTGGCAATGATTCACTAAAATTAGCTCAAACAGGCTTTTATTTTAACATGAGATATGTCTTCCATGTTCTACATGTCTCTTCTTTTGCAGGTGCACATTTGTGATTTCTTACGTTACCGAAAGGAATATTGGGCCTCATTATAACATTGGCGGTATATACCACCTACCGCCATGGTGACAGGCGCCAAAAGACCATCGCCGTGGCTACCAGCCGTCAGCCAGATTATGACCAGAGCCGAATTTCCACCAGAAGGATGGCGGAAATCCAGCTGTGGCCATGCCGGCAGATAGCGGTAAGGTGGCGCTGCTGCTAGCCGCAGAGCCACACCAGTAGACCGCCGCAGACCATATCATGACCCATGATACAGCCTGGCGGTGTTCAGCTGGCGGACGCTGCTGCTGGCAGCAGCGCCCTGTCCCATCTCCTGCCAGAGGACCCCTTCACAAAAGGTAAGTCAGGTGCTCTGACAGGGGAGGTGGGTGTGGGTGTGTGTGTGGGGGTGTGTGTGTATGTCTGTGCGTGCGTGAATGCAGGTGTGTGTTGCGTGCTGTGTGTGTGTGTGCATGTATGGATGTGTAAGTGAGTGTATGTTGTGTTGTGTGTATGCGTGTGTGCATGTATGGATGTAAGTGTGTGTGAATGTGTGTGTGATGAATGTCTGTATGCGTGCTTGAATGTGAGAATGAGTGTGTGAATGGGTGTGTGTGAATGAAGGTGCATGAATGAAGGGGGTCTGGAGAGGGGGGTGGGGGAAAACATGGGAAGGGGTAGGGGTAGGGGAAGACCCCTATCAGTGACAGGGAAGGGATTCCCTGTCATTGATAGTGTCTACAACAATGGTTTTTGTGGCAGTAAGGAAGCCACAAAAACCATAGCGGTAGGCGGGGTCATAATGCCGCAGGCGGGCTAGTGACAGCCACCGGGCTGGAGACTGAAGTTTCCAGCCCGGTGCCTGTTACTGCTGTGGAGGACGGTGTGGTACATTGGCGGTTAGCTTGAGCCAAACCGCCAATGTCTTAATATGGGGAAACGTACCACCAGCCTGTTGGCAGTACTTTTCTCCATTTTACCACTGTCCGCCCGAGTCATAATGACCCCCATTGTGTATTAGAGATAGAGAGGTCTGAGAAGAGAATCTTGATAAGATCAGGATGACTTAATAAGCAGAAGAAGCCTCCTATTCATCACGTATCATGAACAAAGGAGCTCAAGATTAACTTGGTTGCCTCAGTTCTGTGGGATGGGAAAATCAACAAATGTTGCAGATGAAACTTGTGGGAAAGAGAAATAAATGGGTTTTTGGTGATGCGCTTAGAGATATGGAAGCTCCTGGAACTTTCCACTTTAAGTTAGTGTTCACCCTGTTAGAGTTACAGCAGATTCCTTTGGACTTGGAGAGGGACAGACCTCTCTTAATTCCCTTGCCCTTTGAGTGCATAGCTTTATTCTAACACTGATATCCCTTTTTAGAAGACTTCTACTGGAGTCCTCATGATGCTGTCACCTACCTTGCTGCATCCCTGAATCCCTTAAGTCTCTGTTTTGTACTTTCCCATTTAGCTTAGAACCTGAAACAGATGATCTTATATTTGATTCCTTCATGTTTAGGAGGAGAAATCTGAAATTCCTTTAAGGAATGTCAATTTCTGTTTTTAGTACCTGTATCGTTGTGACTGTACTTTTTTATGCTTTATGCTACTGAGACTGAATTTATTCTGGCATTTCAACTTGCCGGTTCTGATTTTGTAGCTTTACAATTTCATTTTGATTTGCACCTATATTGGATTGATTGACCTTGTGCAAAAAAAACTACAAATTTTCCATATTGATTGCTGGTTTTCATTATGAGCCCAAATGGATTTCACAAAATTAATTTGGAATTCTGTGGCTAACTTTCTTGCTTCCCACTCTGCTACCAAGATTCATCAAATGAAGACTACCTTCTGCTTCCATGCACACTCTTGCTGGTGATGTGGAAAAATCAGCCACAAGTCTTGACGAATATTAATTTGTAAAACAGGATGGAGTTGATGAGTAGGCAAGTCCTGGATTGTAGAGTGGGGCATTAATCACAATCATTTTACTAGGGGCTTGATGGTGGTTAACAAATCCTATAAATATTTAAGCTCAATCAAAAGCTATTTCCATGGTTCCTCAAAATGCCCTTCAAAAGAAGCTCATAAGTCACTGGTAGATTTCCACAGGTTGAAAATTGAGTAAGGTTTTCCCCATCTGCTTTCCTAATATGAAACTCTACTCATCAGTATGAACAGTGTATTCTAAAACTGGATCGAGTGTAGCAGGAAAGACTTTGTGAACATTTTTGCATCACTGTTCACTAGAATTGTGGGGCAGTACGAAACACATTTAGTAAGGCGCTTGTTTTGTGTACCGAAGAGAAAGAAAGCAGACTCCCTCCATGAGGCTGTGGCAATACCTGCTTCGAAAACATGATTAAACAAAGTGATTGAGGAAGACCGAAACTATGGAAAAAAAATGAAAATCTTGAAAGAATCTTTTGTGCCCTTCTGTCTCTCTTGCCTTAAGAGTTTTTATTGCCTGCTCCAGCCTGAAAGTGGTAACTTTGGTTGTCAAATGATCTTAGTACTTATTTTTTTAATTTCAAATGTATTTTATTGAAATTGTACATAATTCAAACATAAGATAATACAAAGAAAGTTCAAAGAAAGTATAACTTGTATGACTGTGAATCATTTAAACAACTCCTGTGCAACCCAAATGTCACACAATAATATTCGGAATCAACTCAGAGATCAGTAGGGGCTTTATTACAGACTCAAAGTCAACATTACATAAGTGAGTCTCAAAACCATTGTAAAGATACATGTAAAATCACCAAAGGACAATTAAAGTATTCTACAATATTAAACTTTATACGAGACCAAGACTTCGATTGCCACCATATAGAAAATCAGAGAAAGCATGTGGTTCTTGGTCACCAGAACCAAGTTCTTCTACCTAACCACTTAAACTAAACCCTAAACTATTCTAATTCTATTTAAAATAGTTGAGAAAGGTCAGGAAACAGAAATTCTGTTGAATATTCAGTTTAGAGAGATGCATGTGGCATGAAGCCACATAAAAATCAAAGCGTGAGGTTTGTATGTCTGAACGGTCCGTTCAGCTCTAAGGGTGAAAAAGGATATGAAATCTCACTAACTAAACCTTCTTTAAATCACAGTTACCCAAGACAATGACATCAAAGTTGAAGCTTCTCGATTGAATGGCCAATTATTTCTAATTAGAAATTACAACTTTCAAAGACCTCGCACATCCAATCTTGATACTCATTGGTCTCTGCTAAATCAAAAGGTTACAGCTGACAACTTCCAGAATAGTCCTCTTTGTACTTGCACAGCTCGTCTCAGGCTTTCTTATCTCTCACGCACAATAAGCTTCTTGTTAACTCCATCTCAGCACCTAACACCTGCACCTCAGAGATAAAACATTTAAAAAAACAAACTCCACCATGAAAGTTAACTGTACAAAGAAAAATATGTGTGTGTAGGCCGTCACTCCAGCCAAGTAAATAGAACCCAAATATACATTCCGATTAAATGAATTCTAAGTATTACACGTGGGAATATGCAAACTGATTATGCAGAATAATTCTTTCAAAGCATTAGTTTCAAATATATATGCATGAAATGTTACTTAAATGTTATATCTAGTGCTACACTCCACTCATATGCTTTGCAGTGCAGTAATTATATAATAATACTGTGTTATACAAAATGTGAGAACCAACTTCTTACCACCAGAATGTGACCACCCTTTGCATTCTTATTTCAGAGATTAAGTGGCACATCCAAGCCATGCTCCTTCAAGTGTCTATGAGCAGACGGGAATAAAAAGAGTACAAAAGGAACGAGCATTTGCAATGCAATAGGCCTCACATTTCTGAGAGTTAGAGCTATTGACATTGTAAATGACAATGTCTTTTGCCTATGTGTTTTGGTTTGGAGTGTAGTGGATGTATGAACAGAGACGCAGCTGCAGCACTGTCTAGAGGAGTAAGAATGGAGACTTACCACTGAGAACAGAGACACAGCCGCAGCTCTGCCTAGCGGACTTAGAATGATGAATTACTGCAGGAACTTGAGAAGCAGCTGTAGCATTGTCTATAGGACTAAGAAAAATGAATTATCAATAGGATCATGGAAGAAGCTAGCAGCACTGTCTAGAGGACTAAGAATAAGGAATTTTCCACCGGGACCAGAGAAGCAGCTAGTAGCACTGCCTAGAGGACTTAGAATGAGGAATTATTGACAGTACCAGAGAAGCAGCTTCCAGCATTGTCTAGAGGACTTAGAATGAGGAATTACTGACAGGACCAGAGAAGCAGCTACCAGCACTTCTTAGAGGACTAAGAATGAGTAATTATCACTAGGACCAGAGTAGCAGCTGCAGCACTGTCTCCAGGACTAAGAATGAGGAATTACCACTGGGATCAGAAAAGCAGCTAACAGCACTGTCTAGAGGACATAGAAGGAGGAATTACTACTTGGACTAGGGAAGCAGCTAGCAGCACTGCATAGACGACTTAGAACGTGTAATTACTGACGGGTCCAGAGAAGCAGCTTGCAGCATTGTCTAGAGGAAATAAAATGAAGAATTACAGATGGGACCAGAGACGCAGCTTCCAGCACTTCCTAGAGGACAAAGAATAAAGTACCGAAGGAACCAGAAAAGCAGCTGGAGCACTGTCTAGAGGACTTAGAATGTGGAATTACCTCTGGGACCAGAGAAGCTGCTGCAGCACTGCCTACTGGACATAGTATGAGTAATTATCACTAGGACCAGAGTAGCTGCTGCAGCACTGTCTGCAGGACTAAGAATGAGGAATTACCACTGGGACCAGACAAGCAGCTAACAGCACTGTCTAGAGGACATAGAAGGAGAAATTACCACTGGGACCAGAGAAGCAGCTAGCAGTACTGCCTAGAGGACTTAAAATGAGGAATTACTGACGGGAACAGAGAAGCAGCTTGCAGCATTGTCTGGTGGACTTAGAATGTGAAATTACCAAAGGGACCAGAGAAGCAGCTTGCACCACTCACTAAAAGACTAAGAATGAGCAATTACCACTGGGACCAGAGAAGCAGCTGCAGCACTGTCTAGAGGACATAGAATTAGGAATTACCCTTGGGACCAGAGAAGCAGCATTTACAGGACTAAGAATGAGGAATTACCACTGGAACTAGGGAATAAGTTAGCAGCACTCTCCAGAGGACTATGCATGAGGAATTACCACTGCGACCAAAGAAGAAGTACCTGCAGCATTGTCTACAGGACTGAGAATGAGGGATTACCACTGGGACTAGAGAAGCACCTAGCAGCACTGTCTAGAGGACTTAGAATGAGAAATTGCCAACAGGGCCAGAGAAGCAGCTAGCAGCACTTCCTAGAGAACTAAGAATGATGAACTACCACTGGGACCAGAGAAGCAGCTGCAGCATTCTCTACAGAACTAAGAATGAGGAATTGCCACTGGGACTATAGAAGTAGCTAGCAGTACTGCCTAGATGTTGTAGTATGAGTAATTACCAACAGGTCAAGAGAAGCAGCTTGCAGCATTGTCTAGAGGACTTAGATTGTGAAATTACCAAAGGGACCAGAGAAGCAGCTTGCACCACTCACTGGAAGACTAAAAATGAGCGAATTGCCACTGGGACCAGAGAAACAGCTAGCAGCACTGTCTAGAGGACTTAGAATGAGGAATTATCACTGGGACCAGAGAAACAGCTAGCAGCACTGCCAAGAGGACATGGAATGAGGAATTACAACTGGGACCAGAGAAGCAGCTAGCAGCGCTGCCTAGAGGACTTAGAATGAAGACTTACTGAATGGACCAGAGAAGCAGCTTGCAGCACTACCTAGAGGACTAAGAATGAGGAATTACCAGTGGGACCAGAGAAGCAGCTGCAGAAATGTGTAGAGGACATAGAATGTGGAATGTGGAATTAATGACGGGACCAAAGAAGCAGCTTGCAGCACAGTGTAGAAGACTTAGAATGGGGAATTACTGACAGGACCAGAGGCAGCTAGCAGCACTTCCTAGAGGACTAGGAATGAGGAATTACCACTTGGACAACAGAAGTAGTTGCAGCACTGTGTGGAGGACTTAGAATGATTAATTATCACTGGGACAGGAGAAGTAGCTGCAGCATTGTTTACAGGACCAAGAAGGAGGAAGTACCACTAAAACCAGAGAAGCAGCTAACAGCACTGCTTATAGGACTTAGAATGAGCCATTATCACTGGGGCCAGAGAAGCAGCTTGCAGCACTGTCTACGGGACTTAGAATAAGGAATTGCCACTGGGAATAGAGAAGCAGCAGCAGTACTGCCTAGATGTCTTAGAATGAGTAACTACCAATGGGGCCAGAAAAGCAGCTTACAGCATTGTCTAGAGGACTTATAAAGAGGAATTACCAACTGGACCAGAGAAGCAGCTTGCAGCACTTCCTAGAGGGCTAAGAATGAGGAATTACCACTGGACCAGAGAAGCAGCTCCAGCACTGTCTAGAGGACTTAGAATGAGGAATTACCCCTAGTATCAGAGGAGCAGCTGTAGCCTTGTCTACAAGACCAAGAATAAGGATTTACCACTGGGACCAGAGAAGCACCTAGCAGCACTGTCTAGAGGACTTAGAATGAGGAATTACCACTGGGACAAGAGAAGCAGCTAGCAGCACTGCCTAGAGGACTTTGAATGAGTAATTACCGACAGGTCCGGAGAAACAGCTTGCAGCATTGTCTAGAGGACTTAGAATGTGGAATTACCGATGGGACCAGAGAAGCAGCTTGCAGCATTGTCTAGAGGACTTAGAATGCAGAATTACCGATGGGACCAGAGAAGCAGCTTGCAGAATTGACTAGAGGACTTAGAATGAGGAATTACTGACGGGACCAGAGAAGTAGCTAGCAGCACTTCCTAGAGGACTAAAAATGGGGAATTAACACTCGGTCCAGAGAAGCAGCTGCAGCACTGTGTTGAGGAATCAAAATTATAATTTACCACTGGGACCACAGAAGCAGCTGCGGCATTGCCTACAGGACTAGAAAGGAGGAATTACCACTGGGACCAGAGAAACAACTAGCAGTACTGTCTAGAGGACTTAGAATGAGGAACTACCACTGGGACCAGGGAAGCAGCTTGCAGCATTGTCTAGTGGACGTAGAACGAGGAATTACCAACAGGACCAAAGAAGCAGCTGGCAGCACTGTCTGGAGGACTTAGAATGGGGAGTTACCACGAGGACCAGATAAGCAGCTTGTGGCACTGCCTAGAGGACTAAGAATGAGGAATTACCAACAGGTCCAGAGAAGCAGCTTGCAGCATTGTCTAGAGGATTTAGAATAAGGAATTACCACTGGGACCAGAAAATCAGCTGGCACATTGTCTACAGGACTAAGAATGAGGAATTACCACTGGCACCAGAGAAGCAGTTGCAGCACTGTCTAAGGGCCTTAGAATGAGGAATTGCCCATGGGACCAGAGAACCAGCTCCAGCATTGTCTACAGGACTAAGAATGAGGAATTTCCACTGGGACCAGAGAAGCACCTAGCAGCACTGTCTAGAAGACTTAGAATGAGTAATTACCAACGGTTCCATAGAAGCAGCTTGCAGCATTGTCTAGGGGATTTAGAATGAGGAATTACCACTGGGACCAGAGAAGCAGCATTGTCTGCAGGACTAAGAATGAGGAATTACCATTGGAACCAGAGAAGCAGCTAGCAGCACTGTCCAGAGGATTTAGAATGAGAAATTACCAATCAGTCCCAAGAAACAGCTAGCAGCATTGCTTATAGGATTAAGACTGAGGATTTACCACTGGACCAGAATAGCCGCTACAGCACTGTTTAGAGGACTTTAGAATGAGAAAGTCTGAAAGTGGATGAGTGTGTGTCTGCCCACACAGAGCCAATTATTTGTGGTGGGGAAAGTGGCTTGGAAAACATTAAGTATACCCAAGCAGTGGCACACAAATAAACGAAACCTGAAACCGTTGGTGCCTTTCTAAACACAGTGGGGCATATTTATACTCTGTTTGCGCCGGAATTGCGTCGTTTTTTTTTACGCAATTCCGACGCAAAACTAACTCCATATTTATACTTTGGCGTTAGACGCGTCTAGCGCCAAAGTCCATGGAGTTTGCGTCACTTTTTAGCGTGGACACCTACTTTGCGTTAATGATATGCAAGGTAGGCGTTCCCGTCTAAAAGATTGACTCCGAGGCATGTGCGCCGTATTTACACTCCCGGGCAAAAATCACGCCCGGGAGTGGGCGGGTCAAAAAAAATGACGTCCAGCCGCTTTTGCGCCGTTTTTTAGCGCCTGGACAAGGCAGGCGTTAAGGGGCCTGTGGGCTCGGAAGGAGCCCAGAGGTGCCCTCCCATGCCCCCAGGGACACCCCCTGCCACCCTTGCCCACCCCAGGAGGACACCCAAGGATGGAGGGACCCATCTCAGGGACATTAAGGTAAGTTCAGGTAAGTATTTTTTTTTAATTTGTTTGTGGCATAGGGGGCCTGATTTGTGCCCCCCTACATGCCACTATGCCCAATGACCATGCCCAGGGGACAAAAGTCCCCTGGGCATGGCCATTGGGCAAGGGGGCATGACTCCTGTCTTTGCTAAGACAGGAGTCATTTCAATGGGGGTCGAAAAAAATGGCGCAAATCGGGTTGAGGCGATATTTTTGCCTCAGCCTGACTTGCCCCATTTTTTGGCGCCCAAGCTCCATATTCCCCTACGCTGGCGCTGCCTGGTGTACGTCATTTTTTTTCACGCACACCAGGCAACGCCGGCGGCTAACGCCAGCTAACGTTATTGAATAAATACGGCGCCCGCATGGCGCTTCAGAATGGCGTTAGCCGGCGCTAATTTTTTTTACGCAAAACTGCGTTAGCGCAGTTTTGCGTCAAAAAGTATAAATATGGCCCAGTGTGTTCACTGGTGTGGTGGGAACACATTGCTGTGGACAACCAGAAAACACCAGGGCTGTAATGCCTAGACGGGGGGAGGGGCCATCACACACTGTAACAGGAGGAAGTGTGAACGTAGTGTGATGGCCAACGTAAATGTTCTCTTAGTGAAATCACCTGGGAGGGAACTAAGCACACAAAGAAGGGACATTTAGAAAAATGTACCAATAAAAATGAAGCATTAAATACAAGTACAACTAAGAATGAATGGCAATAGTAGGCGTAGTTAAAGCCCATATACTGAACACAGCATGTCTTGCAGACAGCATATGCGCACTGCCTAGGATCTACCTAAAAAATCATAAATGTGGGGATACACAAGTTGCTAGATAAAATCATTGAGGAAGGATTGTGATGAATCATATCCATTGTGAATAACAATTTGATGACATGGTACAGAATTAAAACACCATCTGTGAAAAATAGAAGCAATAATATAGCTTAGCATGAGATCCATACACATTTCCATGAGAAAATATTTTGAGGTGATAAAGGATGACAATGGCTCAATGATCTTATAGTACTGAGGGATGGTAGGAGCAAAAATGGATATGTGCTCGCTGTGAGAAAGGAACCGTAAGGGGCTGATTTTCTTATATGTGACTGACAAGTGGAAGAGAGAGTAGGGTGTATTTTGGTGGCAAGGCCTCATGGGGGTTTACTGTTAGCAAAATAGGTGTCACAGGTTCTCCACAAGGGTCTTTATTTTTAATTCCATGGGGTGTGTTGTTGTGTGATGTTGTCCACACCTCTTACCTGTGCAATCCAATTTAACCATGACTTGAAGGACGTGGAAGCAGTGTTTTTCAAATTGGTAAGAATAGACCTACTAATAGGCTATTAGTAGAATGTCTAGAAGTAGTGCATCCTTGGATGAGCTCTGTCAAGGGTCTAAAAACTCCATAATTATGGATTGAAACTTGTGTTTAATATTAAATCTAAATAGTACCAGGAGAAAATTGAATACACTTTCTCAGAAAGAATTGACAGTGCAGCAGTAGAAGCTTAGATGTTGTAGATCACTGTTTTTTTTATTACAGTTCCAGCAAATTGGGTCATCTAGGAGGCCAACTTTGAGGAGATGTGAGGGGGTCCAATAAAGTCTATTTAGGAGCCAGAATTTGGTCTGGAAAAGAGCTGGTATAATTTTGTGGGAAATGACTGATTTCCAAAACAAGTACCAGTCCTCTTGAGATATGTTGGTCCCATTTTTCCTGCATGTCTGTGTTTAGTCGTGTGGAGATTGGTTGTATGTGTTTGTAGTATCTTGAGACCTAGTGTTCAGATCTGATGGCTATGGTAATCAGCTTTGGAAGGGAGGGGTCTTGGGAAGGTGTTTTGGCTTTAGATATACAGGATTTAAGTTTAAGGAAGTGATAAAGATCCAGATTTTCAAAGTTGTAGTGGTTTTGGAGCTCTTTGAAAGTAGCTGAGTAGTCTTTTGGGCCTAATTGTAACAGAAAGTGGATGCCTTTGGAGGACTAGGGTTTCCAGTGAAGTGGGGCACCATTTATCTTAATTGATGTGTTATTCCAGAGCGATACCATGTTAGAGGGCTTTAACAGGACACCCAGGCATTTGTCTAATTTTAAGCAAGGTCAGTTTAGTATTTTGAAAGATTTGTTTGGCTGGTAGGGATAATTTAATGTTGTTGGATAGTAGCATGATTGGGTGAAGGTCTTCGGGGATTGCTCGTCCAACTAGGAAACCAGGCTGGAGTGTAGTCTAGTGGAGGAGAGAACCACCTGGAGGCTTGTTTTGCCAATAAAGCAACTTGGTAGTTTCCAAAATTTGCCTGGTTTACCCCACCGAGGTGTACAGGAAGACTGAGTTTCTTGATTGATGTCCTGGATTGTTTTTTTACCAAATACAATTACATAAGATTTGTCAAGTTTGTGGGGGAAGTCAACTGGAAGAGTAAGTGGGAGCATGCCTATGAGGTAGTTTACAAAAGGTGTGATCATCATTTTTATGGTCTTGATGCGTCCCCATCAGGTAATGAATTTGGGGGTTCCAGTTGTTCAGAAGATTGTGTACTTTCTTACTTTATTTAAGAACTTTTACCGTGCCCAATATAAAGTTAACAAACTCTACTGTCAGGATTTTATAAGTCAGAATGTAATTCAAATTCTGTAAGATGTCTTTATCAGCTGTAATAAATGTACTCTACCCGCAACCCCTTTTTATTTTCATCTTGGCCTCTCCCATAGTTTGGATAGTAAGCATCCTATTGCAAAGTCCAAGCAACTCGTAACAGTGTGATTGTCTAACTTTGTAAGTAGTACTTAGGTTTGCAAAAGCCCAAGTCTTGAATACCATGTGAAGATCAACAATCTCTTTCCTAAGATGATTCATCTCAACTCCAGATATGCTCTTGGAAGTCACACATTTCAGTGTACGTATAGGGCTATATGGGTTCTTTCCATGCTCTCTAGCCTGAGCTACCCTCTTAAGCATGAACTGGAATGATATCACTCAGACATATGTCTAAACATAATTCAAGGCTACAGCAGGGTCAGCAGTAACGACACAGAAAAATGGGGACATGGTTAATACAAGCCATTTAATTTATTCAGGGTCAAGCATAAGTTTATAATCAAATGTTCAGTGAGTAGTTTTTATCACGAGCCCATGATTATCTCCAGCGTAAATACCATCATCAAATCATTGAACAAATAACACATGGAAATGCATACCTGGTCTCTAAGTGCATCAAGTGTTTGGAAGAAAGGCAAAATCTATACCAGAATAGGACAGTTAATAGCATGAATAAACACTATGGGTCAAATTTACTGTAAAGTGGCGCAGCACGGGGCTGTGCCAAAATTTGCAGCTCCGCACTGCATCACTTTAGAAATGCAGGTATGTGCCATATTTACTACAATATGGTGCATCCCTGTGTTTCCCCCTGAGCGGATGCTAAATATAGCTGCCAGCACCAACACAGGCATCCTTGCAACATAGTGCAAGGGTTTCTGCGTTGAAGGGAATGATTGTGTAAATGCATGAAGGTGTCCCTTCCTGCACATAAACAATCTACAATGGTGATTTGGCTCTTCTATGTGTGCTGAAGAATGCAGCATACATGGAAGTAGCAAATCGTCATTTTTTACTGATTGATTATGTGTAGGAAGGTGTCCCTTCCTGCAATAAACAATCATTCATGGTCTTTTGCTTTTTCTATGTGTGCTGCAGAATGGAGCACTCATGGAAAAAGCAAATACGAGGAGGAATAAAAGTAATCCTTGTCATTGTGCCATGCCACAGCTGCCACAGATTTGTGACTTCTTGTCAATCTGGTGCAGTGTCAAAAGCAATGGGTGTTGCAGTGGAACACCCACAGCAATACCCGTTGCACGCTCCTCTGACTCAGAAAACTGCATCAGAGGAGGCCATATTTACAAGCTGGTGTTAAGCCACAAAAAGTGGCTTAGCACCGCTTTCGAAAATGTGGCGCACAGCACCACCAACGAGTCTCAAAAAGTGATGCTCCAGTGGCACAAGGGCCTTGTAAATCTTGCCCCATATCTGTGAAGATGTGGATGTTTAGAACATTGTACATTTGTGATTTGGAGCAGCTCCAAAGTCAGAACGTGCTGAACAGTAAGGTTGTGCTTAGTAGTGCCACCAAAGAAAGCATTACACTAGCACTTTCACACCTTTTATGACCCATGCAAATAGGGCTCTATATTTTCCTTGAGGAGCCTGTTCCTCTGGCTGTGGAGTTTAGGCTACCTTGCAATTTAAAAAAGGTTGTGCTTAGCTTTACCAGCAGATAAGGAATTGCAGAAGTTCTTTTGCTCGAATAATGGCCCATTCTAACTTGTCTCTGTTATGATACTCAAGGAACAACTGCAGTGGCAGCTCCTCCATGAGGGCAGAGGAGTGTTGCCCCCCTGCCAGCAGCAACCGCTGCAAATTCTTTCACAAGAACTCAGTTTATTATCCCTTCCTTGTGAAAGGGGCAGGCCATTGGGGGTGACGAGCAGAGGGGAGTGCATTGTGCGCTCCCCTCAGAGCGCAAATGTGTTTGGCTGGCCGTCTGGAGCCGGCCAAACACACATGCGCAGTAGGCTCTCTCCAGCCCAGAACCACAGTTGGGCTGGGCGCTCTCAGCCAATCCTGACACTGCTTTGAGCATCGTCAGGATCGGCCGCAGGCTGGGAGCCTGTGCCTGCCTGCAGCAAGGAGCAGAAGAGCAGCGCTGGAGCTGAGGTATTTTTTTTTAAAGTTAATAATTAACACCCCCCTGCTTGCCGCTCTGCCCCCGCCCACAGGAATCCCTACGAGCCACAACTGAACGACTGTATCCCCTGAACAGCCTGAAATGGTAGCTTAGTGATGCAACCTGTGCGTTAATCTGATTTCACTTCTCATGGGCTTTGCATTAATCAGATCCTGCTAGGGCCTAGGCTTAGCTACAGACAGATGCCTTAGGGAGCAATCCACCGCAGGAAGGTTGGAATACAAGCCCACAGTAACAACTAATGGACCTGAAAAATCTACAAGGGTGGCTACAAAGCTGGGTAGCTACCAAAAGGGAAAAGATCAACCACATTAGAGCCATGAGAGGGAAACCTGCACTATTGCTTTAACTTAGCAAAAGTCCATATGACCCAAGCAACTGTGATACCCAGCTTGATGGCGTGCCAGAGCCTTGCCCTTGCCTAAACTATAACCCCTTAAAAGGTGGTTTTAGCTGCAGTCAGCGTGCCTATCGAGTAAAAAATATCTGTTCCAATATACATCAATCCTTTTGTCATCTTCTTTATCATCGGCAGTTGTATATACTGCTCTAGACTGTGAGGAAACCAAACACTGAGGAATAGATAAGGTTATGACTTTTAGGCTCCAAATAGAAAAGGACTGTTTTCAGAGCGCTGCTAAATGGGATCAATGATTGTAACCGAACAGGAAGTCATTCTTCAGAACAGTGCCCTGGCTCAGCACCTTCCGGTCTGCGAGGATGCAAGGGCATCCTCACTGGTCACCATATTGTTTTCTGTGCTAATGTCGGCTTTCTGTTCTCACTATACAAAGATTAATTAATCTCTCTGCGTATCAATGCAGAGGAAAGAAACACACCAAGCATTTTCCTCATTGCTGTAATGAGCGACCGTGATAATATTGACAGGCATTTTTATAGTTATATTCAACTGTTCTTCTCAATCCAGGATGGCCAAACCTTTTTTAGAATGATGTAATGTCCTCTTTTTCGCCTAATTCAACAAACCGATAGTAAGTG
The DNA here is from genome assembly GCF_031143425.1 of Pleurodeles waltl. NCBI lineage: Eukaryota > Metazoa > Chordata > Amphibia > Caudata > Salamandridae > Pleurodeles > Pleurodeles waltl. Next base: position 902,075,381 of record NC_090448.1, on the reverse strand, counting down.
GGATTTTTTTTAGAGCAAAGCAGTGCCTACTTATCATGTCAAACAAAACACATAGCTTCCACCTCGTAAAACGAGGTAGACTCTAAGTAAGGGCCGCTTTGTCCTTTGCACCCAGGGTTTCTACATCTCCCACAATATTTCGCCGTGTGAAATGACCTTAGGGATTATATCTATTATATCTATAGGATCCTTCCAACAGGTGTAATCATTCATTGCGCATTTCAGGACTAATTTGGAAAGGTTTCGTGACCCTTGAATCATACCTTATTCCATGTGCCTAACATGTTTACATGCCTGTTGGGGAGCCATTGTGCACGGATTGGGAATGAACTGCTTTCCGAGGCGCTTGGATAGCAATAGGATGAGATGATTATTATGTCTGTTGACCCCGTACCACCTGTGTCAAGAGATTGAAGAGCTGTTTGTGTATTGCATCATTTGTTATTGTTCTTGGCCCTAATGAAGATGTAAGTTAAATTGGGGTTTATCCAGTGAAAGGTACGTCGACTTTTTAATCGGCCCACAACTTTTGGCCATACAAGGAAGAAATAATTCATTTTGTCTTCTTGGCATGTGAACTACGGGTCATCAGCAGGAGGTTTGTTTTTAACTAAGGGTCTGATTGTTGGTTTGATTACCTCTGGAAGGTTTAGTTAGGGGCTAGTCTTATTTGTTCGCTTTTTCTACTTTGGGATTCCTATATTTTGTTTGTTAATATATATTTGACGTCTGATAGATTGATGTCTAGTCTTCTAAGAATAGAGGTATCGGTTTATCAAAGAAATTTGAATGAATAAAAGCATGTATATAATCATATAAATGTTTTTGGTGAATGATTGGGCTTAAAGGAGCTGTGTGTTTTGTTTTACTGTTTTCCATGATATATATTTGCTTCGCATTTGTTCCTGAATCATAGCTTACTCACTAGAATTCGTGGACTCTGCTTTCTCTCCAGTCCTGTGGTTATTCCTCCGCTCGCTGCTCTATTGCTTGTGCTTGTCCTAGGCAGCTAGAAGGATTTTTCTGGTCTCCGGTTTTCTTTTTCTTGCTGTATTATTTTCTGGAGCATTGCTAGACTTCCTGTTAAAATCTGGCGCCTAGCACTGCCTTTGGAAACAAGAGGCCTTTTCTTTGAACCAGAAAGACAATGCGAGCGTCGCCCAAATGATCCCCGCTCGACTTGTGGGTCAGTTTAAGAGAATTAAACTTCAGTCTAGCTGTCACCACCAATTTTTTGATCCTAGATCTGGGAAACTGTGTCTACTGTAATGAGACTGGCTACTTGCTGAGATAGGCTTGTGGGCCTGCGTAAGAGCTTTAAGGTACACTCTAGCTGCGACCACAAGACAATGCACTGATTTTAGATGTGGGGTCGAAGTCAAAGTCAAATACATCTTTATTCGGCCAAATGATTTGACCATAAAAATATATCCAATACACAGAACATATTAAAAAAAAGGCAATAGATCAACTGTACACTCAAATAAATAAATGTATTAGATTGCATTCAATTTTCTCAAATGTATAGCAGCAATAATAAAATTGAGGACAGCAATACAAATTTCCATAGAGAAGAGAGACTGCAGAAGTTTAAGCCCGGAAGTAAAATGTTTTGATAAAAGAATTGGTCACAGAAAACACTACCGCAGAGCTTCATATAATGTGCAAAAGAGTATAAAAGTGTTGGTGGATTGTGCTGTGTTACCATCACAGGGACAACACGAGAGAGAGACATGCCAGGAATCTACAATGGGGAAAGCCACTAGATAGTGCACAGTGTTAAGTCTGAACCGTGTAAGGTAAAATTTGAACTGGTTTTTATGTATCCAAGTTAAGTATGATTCCAAGCCTGCTGTAGGGAAAATGTGCACATACCTAATTACTGAGGACATATCCAGAACGCTTACAAGTATTTTCTGCTCTTTATAGGACACAAAGGCTTCTTTGAGCAATATTTGTGACTTTTGGCCAATACTTTCCAGACTGTCGTATAACAACCACGGAATAGTTGACATGGTTGCCAGACCGACACAATCGGTCAGCACCTGCCTAGAAAAAGTGGCTTTCGATGTATTCCAATTTTTTAGCCATAATAAAAGAGGTGCAAGATTTATTTGGTCCTCAATAAATTTCAGGCCCACTTCCGTATGTGTAATAAAAATTGCCCTGACTCTAGATACAGCCAGGGGCTTACACAAAAACTGTTTTCAACTGCCTGGCATTTCCTCACTGCAGCATAACTCCAGACTCCTGCTCCAAATGTGTCCACTGCAAGACATTTACTTTTGTACAATTGAATCAGCTCCCAGACCGGCTTTTGCCCCAGTCTTTTCGCAAAACTGAAGATAGTGTTGCAGACAACCTCCGTTTTATGTGCCCTGCTAACCAGAAGCCTATCCCAGCACCCTTTTGCATCTAGTAAAATGCCTTAACAACAAAAATTTGTGACTTTTGCTGTGGGACTCCCTTTGATAAAATGTTTTCAATTTAATGTTTCAGGGGCCATATGACATGGTGAAGGATTTTTGTTGGTTTACTTTTAATTTCAAACCAGACATAAAAGTGTTAAAACCATGTAAAAGCTTTTGAATATGCATGTCCCCCAACATGTTCACTCCTGGCACCTGCAAGCGTCACTTACCTAGTTGTGCCTTAGTTAGCACTCACAATCCTATGATCCCATGGTTGAAGTTTTAAGCCTTAATATCTGTGGCCTTAACTCCCCTACAAACGGCTGGGTTGAGACTCCTCACCTTCCTCAGGGACTCGGCATGCAATGTCTCTCTTCTCCAGGAAACCCACCTAGTGCGCACAGATTGGAGGCGCATGAAATCCAGGGGGTTTGATCGTCAATATTTTTCATCGGGCCTGGGGAAGAGGGCAGGGGTTGCCATTCTCCCGGCTTCTCACTTTCCAGGGAGGGTAGGGCAAACGCAGGTGGAGCTTCCGGGCAGGCTGTTCTCCCTGGGTTTTGAGGTAGAGGTTTACACATTCACACTTGATAGAGTATATGCCCGAATGGGCGTCAAGAGGCATTTCTTTGTGATGCAATCGGGAGGGTGGTGACCACCACGAACAAAGACATCCTTCTGGGAGTGGATTTTAACACAGTATTCAATTCTTCCCTAGACAGGTCAACACATAGGGTAAGACAAACTGGAGCACTTTCTCAAAAGTGTCAGTTATAGCTTCCTAAAGTGGGGCTAGTGGATATGTGGAGGCAGCGCATCCTCTATCAAGGACATATACCTTTTTCTCGGCGGAACATCAAACATATACTCGCCTGGACCTTTTCTTGACCACCCCGTTGTAAGATGTCAGATCGCAGGTAATTCTTTTAAATAAGATGAGTACGCAATGAAGAGAAGAAAATGCGTAGTTTTATTGACGTGTCCACGGCAGGCACTGGCACGTACGCACAGGACGAAGACCTCAGTGCAAATGCCAGGCCAGGGTCCCCAAAGCTCTAGAACCTAAACAAGGTTCCACTTGCCTAACGGTGAAAGAACTTAGGAATGACAAAAATAAACACAGTGTAATGAAGCATAGCAAAAGTAAAATAACACAAGTAATAAATCGTAACATTATGAAACCTGTACATATACATATATACTACATCATCTTCCTTCCTTACAAACGAAAACAAACAAATAAAGCTAAATTTCAACCTAATATGAAATCATTAAACTTGGATGGAATTTTGACAAGTCTGTGGCTGCGCGTGTACACAGGTTCCGCAACTAACGATGTTGAAGTGGTATTGAGTCCATCATCATCATATGGAGAGTTCTCCATATGACTAGAAACACCACCATCTTCATGACTACGATCTTCGTGACTTGTTCCACTGTTCTCTGTCTGTTTCAACCTCGGACCTTCGATGAATGTACTACCCAAACTGGCACCATCTTCCCTCCCTGCATATACACTTCGGAAAATCTTTGTTTGTGGTAAAGATATAGGAACCACACAGTTTCTGTTCCACCACCCTTTACCATCCAACAAGACAGAAGTCTTCGTAACTCTGATTATTTTAACCGGGAGGGAAAATTTAGATTCTCCTTTACATGTTTTATGAGGTTTCTTGATCAAGACCCAATCATCTACATTAAGTAAAACATCCTTCACATTTTTATTGACATCATAGTTATGTTTCTGCACCCTCTGTTTCTCACAAGCTCTTTGTCTTAACTCTTCCACATCCACATTCATATTCTTGTTACATAAAGAAGTAATCCAGGCCGGTACTAACTGAGATCTGGATTCTCTACCTCTAAGAAGCCAAAAGGAGAAAAGCCAGTAGTAGAGTGAGGCGTATTCAAATATGCCCAGACTTTCTCTTTCAAAAATTCTGTCACATCAGAATTGGTTGCTATAGCCATTTGAATGCCTTCTTTCAGGAAGCGGTTAGCCCTTTCAACTAGACCATTGGAGGCTGGACTATACAAAGCCACTCGTGAATGTCTGATGTTAAACTTATTGATAAAGTTCTCCATTTTGGCAGAGGTAAAGTGTACACCATTATCAGTGACAATCACGGAGGGAGCACCCTCTAGACTGAAAACAAGAGACAAGAACATAATTACTGAGTCTGTGTCAGCATGTTCAACAAATTTATAGTAGATCCATTTTGAATAATAGTCTATGGCAACAATTAAGTACCTCATGTCCTTGGGTAACAAGTGGAAAGGGCCTGAGAAATCCATGGCTAAACTTTCCCAAGCATTATTGGGAAGAGGAATATTATGCAGGGGTTTAGTATGGCACTTCCAGTGTTCATCAGACACCACACAGTAGGCACATTTATCTATAAAGTCATTCACATGTTTATCAAGACTAGGCCACCAGTATTTCTTTTTAAGCCTCCTGCAAGTGGCTGAAATGCCAAGATGACCCTCATGTGCCGCTTTTATCAATCTGGATCTCAAACCACTCGGAGGAACACAAACAGAACCTCTCATGCATATACCATTTTCGCAGGAAAGTTCAGCAGCCAACTGACAATAGGTGTTCAGTTCACTTCCACACTTCCTTTGATTGGGCCAACCATGCTTGATATGATGCATTACTTCCGACAAGAGGGTATCATTAGACATAGCTGAGTACCATTCTTGCTCTGTAAATAAACCGTCTGATGCTGAAACAATGTCTAGTGTACCCACTACGCATTCAGTGTCTTCATCAACAGGATTCAACTGAGAAAGCGGCAGAGGTAAACGTGAAAGACAGTCAGCTCTAACATTCTTTCCACCAGAAAAATACCTAACGTCTAAGTTATATTCTTGTAGCTTTGAAAGTAACCTTACCAGTCTGGCGGAAGCTTTTCCAAGGCCATTACCATCCAAAAGAAAGACAAGGGGTTTGTGATCGGTATATAGGGTACAGCGAGTACCCCCAAATGTATGTTTTGAACTTATGCACCGCCCAGGCACAAGCTAGAGCCTCTCTTTCAATGTTGCTAGAATTCCTCTCAGCCTCAGAAAGAGCCCTGGATGCAAAAGCAACAGTGTGTTCCTGTCCATTAACCCATTGACCAAACACTGCTCCCAAACCTTTCAAACTGGAATCCACTGTGATAAAAGAGTTTGCTGAAGGTATGAAAGATTTTAATGCTGGAGCAGACAAAACAATTTGTTTGATGGCAGCACCACTGGCTTGCTCGTCCCAGATGAATTTACTACCCTTTTTCAACAAAGACCTGAGAGGTTGTACTATCATGGCATAGCCATCAACAAATCGCGAGTAATACTCACACAAACCAAGGAATGAGCGGAGCTCATCCTTGTTAGTGTGAGAAGGAGCGTCTTTAATTGTTTCTACATTCCCTTGTTTAGGTCTAATGCCTTCCGCAGAAATGGTGTGTCCTAAGTATTCTACACTTTTCACCATAAATTTACATTTCTCACCTTTGATGGTCATACTGCAATTTTCGCGAATGGAAAAGATTTTGTTAAGTAGAACCCTATGTTCTTCAAAGCTCTCAGTGTGTATTAAAATGTCATCCTGAAAGGCACACACGTTTTTAAGATGACCAAATAGAGAATCCATCGTTTTCTGAAATACACTCGCTGCAGACGCCAAACTAAAGGGCAGCCTAAGATACTTGAAAGCACCAAAAGAAGTTACAAACGTGGTGAGTTCTTGAGAACACTCGCTAAGAGCTATCTGATGATACGCAGAATGCAAATCTATTGTGGAAAAAATCTTCGAGGTACCTAGACTAGAGATTAATTCTTGTATGCGTGGAAGGGGGTGACAATCTACAATAATATTCTTGTTTAAAGACCTGAGGTCCACACATAGCCTCAAATCACCGTTCCTTTTCTTTGTAAGCACAACCGGTGAAACCCATTCTGATGAATCTGTGGGAGCTATGATGCAATCTTTAACTAATTTGTCCAGCAGATCCTTCAATTGTCCCCTCACAGAGGTGGGAACAGGTCTGACTTTATGTGAAATAGGAATAGCGCCATCTTTAACTCTAATACAATGTTCAAAACCTTTTACTGTGCCCACTTTATCTGCAAATACTCTGGGAAACTTTGCTATGAATGACTCAGCATCAAAATCAGTGGCGATATTATACACACTAGGTTCAGCTACATCTACAGGCATATCTCCCAAAGGTATCGGGTCATCACATCTAGGACGAAGGATAATGCCCAATTTCACCGAATCTTTCCATCCAACAATGTCTCTGCCCTTCAATGCTACATAGATTGCAGTCACAGTGCACCTTCCTAAGATAGACAAAGTAGCAGGAAAACATCCTAGTAGATCAATATCATGATCACCAAAGGCTTTGGGACTAATGTCTGCTTGTTGTAACATTTTTGTCGCTGGCCAATATTTACGATAGGTTACATCTGCTAAAATAGTAATTGGTGCGCCAGAATCTGCCATGACAGGAATTTCTTAAGCGTCAATAATTGCCTGGCAAATTGGTCCTTTGATGTTCATGACCGCTCTTCCGCTACAAACAGGAATGTCTATAGTCAAAACAACATTGGATAATTTCCTCGTACATTCTTGAACTGCATTTTCATCCTGAGTATAAATATTATAAACTTTCACTCTCATTCCACTATTATTTGGCCTGGAATTACGATTTAATTGCCTGCAAACAGCTTGAAAATGACCAATCTTTTGTCATCTTAAGCATTTCTTGCCTACAGCAGGGCAAGATTGGCTGCTACTAATGTGACTACGCGAGCCACACTGGAAACATGACAAAAAATTTCTATTTTGTCTCGCTTCTCTTTCCTTAACATAACAGACTTCTGTATCCTCAAGCACACACTACTTTGGATGTAACAATGGACCTTTCAATAGCCTTAGCTATATCAACAGTTTCATCCAAAGAAGGATTACGACATGCCAATAAGCGTTCTTGAATTTTTTTTGAATGACAATGGAACACAAACGGATCTCTGATGTGTACATCCACATTGATGCCAAAATCGCAGTTTGCCGCAAGCACACGCAAATTAGCCACAAATTCATCCACCGACTCATCTACGGCTTGTTTGCACATTGCGAAGTTAAACCTCTCAAGTAATACATTCGATTTGTGAGAAAACTGTTTCCTAATTCTTTCTTTCCCTTCAACATACACATTCCACACAACATTATCACCTCCACTGCTATCCTCCGTGGGAGAGGAAACAGGAGGTAAATTAACAAACACGCACTGTCCAGCCACACCAAGGTGATTGAAGAGAAGAGCTAATTTCCTTGCAGGTGGAAAATCATTGGCATCAATTGCAGTCAAATAGTTCTAAAAAATTCTTAACCACTCAGTCCATTTGATATCTGGTTTCCCTCCCTTTGGTAAAAATGGTGATGGTTGAACAACTAACTGATTTGAAGCCATGTCGCTAAGGATGCAGCCCAAGAAAATAAATTTTAAATCTGTACATGTTACATAAACAAGTCAGTCTTAAAGGAAAGTTTTACATTGCATAAACACAGTCTCACAGTCTTATCAATGGGTTACCGCTGTTTCAGATAATTTGCCGGAATAAAATAAACAAACTCCGTAGAGACTTCCGGTAGATACGTGTGAAAGACTCAACAGCTGCCGAACAATGCACTTGCACGATGCGCACATGCGCGTGCAGTCAAACGCACGTAGATATAAATATCCTGGTAAGCGTATTGCCGCACTGGAATATAAACGTGACACGGCCAGCAAGATGCACGCTGCGTCCGCGCACGTGCAATTCGGTATACAGGCAACGCAAACTTCCCTTAAGCGTCACCACTTAGAGCGCGCGGTGTGACGTGGCACAAGAGTGCTGCTGCGTTGCGCACATCTACAGCTGGTATTGCGCTCGAGCCTCGATGAGCGCTCACGGTCCGGGGCAACGGCCAATGGTAAAATAACAAGTCCACAAACAGGGTTCACACGCAATCTCTAGCGTGTAGACAACACAAGAAAGAGCAATAAGAATCTCCACCACAACTAAAGTTCCTGAGCAGATCCAAGAGCCGAGAGCCAGTGCTGGTCGGTGGACCCATAGATCTTCTTCGATAATCACGACTTCACCCCACTCCTGGTACCAATGTAAGATGTCAGATCGCAGGTAATTCTTTTAAATAAGATGAGTACACAATGCAGAGAAGAAAATGCGTAGTTTTATTGACGGGTCCACGGCAGGCACAGGCACGTACACACAGGACGAAGACCTCGGTGCAAATGCCAGGCCAGGGTCCCCAAAGCTCTAGAACCTCAACAAGGTTCCACTTGCCTAACAGTGAAAGAACTTAGGAATGACAAAAATAAACACAGTGTAATGAAGCATAGCAAAAGTAAAATAACACAAGTAATAAATTGTAACATTATTAAACCTGTACATATACATATATACTACACCCGTATCTCACCACATACACATCAGCTGTTGATTTTGGAGCATTTACCATTCTTCTGTAATACTAACTTTTCAACTACCCCATGTGGGACCCCAGCAGCGCACTTGGTGTTTGAATCACAAGCTCCTCTCCTATCCCCCTGTCCTGCCATTTGATAAAGTTTGTTTTGACCAATGACTTTGTGTTTCACCACTGCGCATATTAGTTGCTCAATGTTCACCAGTAGCACATGGTATGTTTTATTCAGTTGAGCCGCTTATGGGCTTTGACATGGCATTAGCCATTACATTCTGTATTCTGCCTATTGGCTTTGACATGCTGTATCCAGTCTGGCCGCCTATTGGCTTTGACATTGCATGCCTATTGACTTTGACATGATGTATTCAATTTAGCTGCCTATTGACTTTGACATGCTATTAGATATTCTGCCTATGGGCTTTGACATGATATTATATATTGCATTTTGTATTCAGCTTAACTGCCTATTGGCTTTGACATGATATTCAGCTCCGCTGCCTATTGGCTTTGACATGATATTATACATTGCATTTTATATTCAGCTCAGCTGCCTATGGGCTTTGACATGATATAAGACATTGCATTTTGTATTCAGCTTAGATGCCTATTGGCTTTGACATGACACTAGACATTGCATTTGATATTTAGGTTAGCTGCCTATTGCCTTTAACATGACATTGCATTTGATATTTAGGTTAGCTGCCCATTGCCTTTAACGTGGAGTTAGACATGGCAGTTGAGAATCTAAGCTGTATTTTTCCAAGCTGTGTTTTTGCACCAGAGAACCAAGATGTTTTGCTCTCACAGTAGACTAGACCTGATAAGAGAGGTTACATGGGCGTCGTTTCTCTTCCCTTGAGCTTGGGAACAGGAGTAGTCTTGGAGACCTGGCCAGTCTCCAAAAGGCTTGCTCAGTTTCCCAGGTCTGAGAGGAGGGGGCACACCTTTGTAACGAATGTAACAGGCTGCAGAGAGTCAGATTCGAATCTGCCGGACCTCGTGCTGGAGCTTGGCGCCAGCTGCCAGCATCCCGTGTGGGTAGATGACACTCTTTCTCGCGGCTGACAGGGGTCATCAGCTTGCAGACCTTAGAAAGATGTAGCTGTAAATAGTTCCTACACGGTGAAGTATTTGTTTTGCTTTGCATTCAATATCTTATAAATATAACCTGCTGTGTATATTGCAAACTGATATATTTTGTTTGATTAACGCGGACTTGAAAGCTACTAATTCGTCATTCATTCATAAACATTGTGGTTGGGGAAGAATAAAATAACAATAAAAGTCTTCTTTGACCTCAGAAGTGCATTTCTGTTGTGTTATGTTAGTGCTTAGAAACTAAATAAGAGGAAAGCACTACAATTGGTACCAGAAGTGGGGTCGGTCATTAAGAGGTGATTAAAGGGTTTGACGAGTTGGTAGATTTCTAAGTGCACACTTTAAAAGTGTAATTGTTTTTTTGTTGTTTGGAGAATTACAGAAATTGTTTTCTGTTTGGAGAATCACAGTAGCACGGCAGACCATGTCTGAGAATACATGTGTTGATGAACTGCCTGATGGTGCTAAGAAAAACTGTGAATTGTTTTCTGTTTGGGGAATTACAGAAGAAAATGCATGTGTAGCTAAAATGCCTGATGTTGTTTTGAGAAATAATTCCTGTTGTATATATGTAGAAAACGTGTCTTTTGGAAGTAATGATGACAGAAAGGTCTGGATACCTTTATCTGCTTACAGAGAAATGCAGGAGAAATGTAGGAAGTTGGAACATGAAAATAGGAATTTACGTGAGCAAATTAGCCAGGATACGATAATTCAAAATAATGCTGAAAGTTATAAAAATGAAGAATCTTTCTTGTCCCATTCCAGTAATGAGGGGGTTAAGACAGCTCCGAGCTGCACTGAGTTTCCGTGTGAGCCAGGGTTTTTGGCAGCCAAAGTGCATTCCTTAACTGATAACACGGACGAGAGAGCTCAGAATGTGATTTACGAGTTACCGTTGCAAAATGCACAAGTAAAACGAAGGATTTTAGAGCAAGACACCCCGAGTTTCATTAGCTTGTTTGATTTTTGGAAAAAGAATAGCTCTCATTTGAGAGAAATCCTAACACTTTTGTATATGGTCACTGTGAAAAATAATATGCAGCTGCGCGCGTGTGATTTGGCAAATGAAATAATGCAGACTTTAGGTTTCTGCGCAGTGCAAGAAGGAAATACTTATGTACATTTAAATCATGAGCAAGGAAAGAAAATAGTGCCCCTAGCTAGAATCATACAATGGATCTGGTACTTGCAAGACAGGGCTAGAGTACCACAGATAAAAGAATTACCGATGAAATTGTGTGCACCATTTGAATTCGTGTCTACTGAAGATAAAAAGCATGTTTGTTTTACTAATGATTCATTGACTGAAATGTTGCTTTCTGGCACAGTAGAAGGAACAGCGTTGTATAATGTGTGTCAGATTTTAAAGCAAGAGCTACGTGAGATGTGTCATTTTTATGCTGATTTTTGGTTCTTTGATAATGTTTTAGCCACATGGCTTGTACCTAACTGGTTCAATTACCTTGCAGATGTTAATGAGAAAAATTCAGAGAGAGAAGTGTACACCCAGAATTCTGCCTTAGTGGGGATGGCTAAGTGGGTGCCCCAGCAGCTGAGAGAAAAAGCCACTTACAGGTGGGCAGAGATGAGAGAGATGCACATTCCCCTAGATTTGATAAAAACTGTGCAGCACGCACAAAAGCAATCTGTCATGCAAGCAGTCACAGAGCAGTTGGGGAGAGGAAAGTTACCAGAACAGAAATGGCAAATTGATCAGGTTTTAGGGAGAGTGATTGCTGCAAATTACCAAGGAAAAATCGAAATTATGCTGATACCTAGAAAAGAATCTGATTTATTCATACAAATTGGAGACAGAATGGCCCAAATTGGCGAAAATGCAGTGAATGGAGGTTTGGTAAAGAATGAGTCTGCCCCAGCCCTTCTGACAGTGCAAGAAAAGGGAAGCTGTGGTGCAGCAGATAAAAACCTCAGTGCTGATGTGTGGGCTGACGCCCCAAGTGACCCTCCAGAACCTGCAGAAAATATAACAAAGGGGCCCAAAAACGTCCTGATAATAAAACAGGGAAAGAAAGAGAAAGGGTGCAGTTTAAATGAAAAATGTTATTTGCAAGAAAAGTCATACTTGTTTCTTTTGCAGATCCTACCACGTTTCGCCACTGTCCCTGAGTGCGCTGTGTGGTCCCCCTTCCGGTGTGTGCGTGTGGGGTCGGGGAAGGGACCGAATCCCCAACCTGAACCTGGCTGAGTAAAGTGCCAGCACCATGGATCCATTTTGCGCAAACTGCGCCTTCAGTTCAAGTTCAACTTGTTTGCTGTGTTTTTTTTTTTTTCTCCCTCTCGTATGGAACTCTGACTTTTGCTTACCTACCAGAAAACCTTTCGGGTGGACCGTGCACCTTTACATGAGTAGAACTCATGCCACATCAAATTGCTAACACTGTTGAATTAGAGACTCATGCAGAGAAAAAAAAAAAATGTGCCCAGTCTTTTCTATGTAGATGTATCTGATGTGAAAAGGTCATGAAATCAATGTGTTAATTCACTTCTATTGCTTTACAGGGATTGCTTTGATCATAATGTTTTTTTTTTGTGCTGATGTTTTTTTTTTTTTTGAAATATGAGATATGTGAAACAAAAATTCATTGGTCAAAGGGCGGAATGTCCTGCCATTTGATAAAGTTTGTTTTGACCAATGACTTTGTGTTTCACCACTGCGCATATTAGTTGCTCAATGTTCACCAGTAGCACATGGTATGTTTTATTCAGTTGAGCCGCTTATGGGCTTTGACATGGCATTAGCCATTACATTCTGTATTCTGCCTATTGGCTTTGACATGCTGTATCCAGTCTGGCCGCCTATTGGCTTTGACATTGCATGCCTATTGACTTTGACATGATGTATTCAATTTAGCTGCCTATTGACTTTGACATGCTATTAGATATTCTGCCTATGGGCTTTGACATGATATTATATATTGCATTTTGTATTCAGCTTAACTGCCTATTGGCTTTGACATGATATTCAGCTCCGCTGCCTATTGGCTTTGACATGATATTATACATTGCATTTTATATTCAGCTCAGCTGCCTATGGGCTTTGACATGATATAAGACATTGCATTTTGTATTCAGCTTAGATGCCTATTGGCTTTGACATGACACTAGACATTGCATTTGATATTTAGGTTAGCTGCCTATTGCCTTTAACATGACATTGCATTTGATATTTAGGTTAGCTGCCCATTGCCTTTAACGTGGAGTTAGACATGGCAGTTGAGAATCTAAGCTGTATTTTTCCAAGCTGTGTTTTTGCACCAGAGAACCAAGATGTTTTGCTCTCACAGTAGACTAGACCTGATAAGAGAGGGTACATGGGCGTCGTTTCTCTTCCCTTGAGCTTGGGAACAGGAGTAGTCTTGGAGACCTGGCCAGTCTCCAAAAGGCTTGCTCAGTTTCCCAGGTCTGAGAGGAGGGGGCACACCTTTGTAACGAATGTAACAGGCTGCAGAGAGTCAGATTCGAATCTGCCGGACCTCGTGCTGGAGCTTGGCGCCAGCTGCCAGCATCCCGTGTGGGTAGATGACACTCTTTCTCGCGGCTGACAGGGGTCATCAGCTTGCAGACCTTAGAAAGATGTAGCTGTAAATAGTTCCTACACGGTGAAGTATTTGTTTTGCTTTGCATTCAATATCTTATAAATATAACCTGCTGTGTATATTGCAAACTGATATATTTTGTTTGATTAACGCGGACTTGAAAGCTACTAATTCGTCATTCATTCATAAACATTGTGGTTGGGGAAGAATAAAATAACAATAAAAGTCTTCTTTGACCTCAGAAGTGCATTTCTGTTGTGTTATGTTAGTGCTTAGAAACTAAATAAGAGGAAAGCACTACACCCCCCCCCATTGTTACAGAGATCACTGATGCACTACGCAACTATTTTGAAATTAATGATTCCCCTGATACCCCAATTACCTTTACTTTGGGTTACTTTAAATGTTGTTATGTGGGGTCCATTTATTGCTATCGCCACTTGCCTTAATAGGGAGTGGCAGGAAAAACGTGCGCGGTTGGAGAAGGCAGTGGGGGACTTGGAGGTGACTCACATCCGCACAGGTTCCATGAGAATACGCGGCCAACTGACGATAGCCTGTAAACAATTGAAGGCCTTAGACTTAGATAAAGCTGAGTATGCACTCCTGTGTACTAAACAGAAATTCTATACAGGGGGGAACTAAAGTAGGTCACTTGCTAGCACAGCAGCTCTGGGCACAAACTGTCCAAAAGTGGGTCCCTGAAATAATAAAGCCACAGGGCTCTAGAGTCATCATGGCGAACATATTGCGAACAAGTTTGAACAATTTTATTCCGCCCTATATTCGGCAGACACCCTCGTCCCACGGGCAGCCGAGGAATATGCAGCCCAAATATCTGTTAGCAAACTTCCTCAGGGAGAATCCTACAAACTCGAAAAAGATGTACGATTAGCTGAAGTAATTGCAGCTAGTCAATGTATCCCGAAAGTTAAGGCGTCCGATAAGGACAGGTTGTTGTCAGATTTCTATAAAATCTTTGCAACTATTCTTGCACTACTTTTGACCTGACTATTTAACTCCTTTTCTGACACTGGAACCCTCACGGTCACCATGAGAATGGCTATTATTACCGTTCCAACTCAACCCCAGTAAGGATCCAGCACGTTGTGCATCGTATCGGCCTATTTCTCTTTTAAATGTGGATACCAAAATCTTCACTAGGGTTCTGGCCTCCCATTTAACCCGATATATGCAAGTCATCATCAACCCAGATCAATCTGGGTTTATACCCAAGAGGGGATGTAGCGACAAAACCAAGTGTCTCTGCCACCTCATAGATAAAGCCCACCGAGCATGCCTACCCACAGTGCTGCTGTCTGTTGATGCCGAAAAAGTCTTCAACCACGTCCATTGGTCATGCCTCCAATGTATTCTGGCCAGATTTGGGATTGGCGCTCAGTTCAGATGATGGATTTGAGACAGCTATGCCCACTTACAAGCACAGGTTAGGGTCAATGGACTGTTGTCCGAGCCCTTGGAGATAGCTTGTGGCACCCACCAGGGATGCCTTCTGTCTCCATTCCTCTTTGCCTTATACACAGAGTCCTTTGCTGAATGTGTGAGGCAACACCGCCTTATAAAGGATATCTTCATGGAAGATCAGGAACATAAGCTGGCCTTATATGCAGATGATGTGATAATGCTGGTGCCAGAACCCCTTGAATCCCTGCCACATCTTATGGCGGAAATGGAGGATTTTGGGAAAGCAGCGAGATTTAAAATTTACTTTCAGAAACCACAAGCCCTCAATGTAACGATCCCAAAGGCAGATCAGGTAACCTTGGAGAGGCTTTATTCATTCAAGTGGGAATCCCAAGGGGTGGGGTATTTAGATATTTGACTTTACTCTACCCTGGAGTGCACTGCTCATGAAAACTGTGGCTCACTCCTTTCTAGGGCTACAGCAGACCTCTTAGCCTGAAAGAGATACATATTGTCGTAGCTGGAGTGCTTAGCTGCACTCAAGATGAACTTGCTCCTCTGGCTCTTCTATGTAATGAAGACACTACCTCTACTTCTCCCTGCTTATGTCCTGGACAAAATTCAGCGCTTGATAAGCAACATTATCTGGACGGACAAAAGGGCGAGACTGGCAAAGAAGCAGACGTACCTACATCAAACAAGTGGGGAAGGGGGGCGGTTCTGAGTCTGCCACACCTATTGAAGTACTACCAAGCTGCTCAACGGAGGTATATGGTGGAATGGGCCAGGACGAGCTCTGAAAAACACTGGTGCTTTATGGATGAGACTATCGCTGGAGTGCACATATGGAAGATAACCTGACTCCCCAAGGTGCACAGACCTGCAGGGGTGGATATCTCCAATGTGGTGAGGGCAACAGTGGGAGTGTGGGAAAAATTTCAAGAACAACACTGTCTCTCATCCTGTGTCTTCCACCCTGACCCCACTTCTGGGTAATCTGGACTTTCCTCTGGCATCTCAGGGAATAACGTACATGTGCTGGCCGGAGGCAGGCTGCAGGAGAGTGAGTGGGTGATCTTTTTGGAACAAGAGGGATCATGGAATTTGCTCAAATATTGGAGGACTATGGCCTCCCCACATCAGCTTTGTGGGAATATATGGCTATTAGCCACTGGGTGATGCAACCTCACATGCAACCGCACGCTAATAGACCACTCACCCTCTTTGAAAAATGGCTCCTTAGGTGCCTGTCTGACAAACACATCCTCTCAGACATATACTCATTCCTGCTTACCCCACTAAACCTACTAAAACCCAAGCACAGCGGAGATGGGAACAGGAGTGCGAATGGAAGTTCACCTCACGCAAATGGCATCACATTGTACATAGAGCACAGGCTTCAGCATGTGGCACGTTGGGGAAAGACATTTTCCTCAAGATAGCTCATTATAGGTATTAAACAGCTGCACGAGTGGTCAAATGGAACCCATACGTGGACCCCCATTGCTGGAGACAATATGGTCAAATTGGCATTCTCACACATCTACTCTGGCACTGCCCTAAAATACAGAGGTTTTGTAGGGACGATTTAGCAAATGTTGACGAAATGTTTGACACCAAGCTATCTTGATTCCCTAGTTATATTTTGTTGTGCCTTCCCAAATCTTGACTTATCAACTGAAATCAGCAAGAGGGACAGCTATAACACTAAATATAGGAGCGGCCAAGCAGATGCCACTGTCCCGTTGGGGCACTGATATCACACCAACACATCCATTGGCTCCACAAATTGTGGGAAATCCTGGGGATGGAGAAACTAACAGGGGTAGTTCACTTCACCCTACCTCAATTCGATAAAACCTGGGCTCCATGCAACCAATTATTATCCAGGGATTTTCAGTTTGAGTTAACATGCCCCATCTACCTACAGGTCTTTAGAGTTATTTTCAATAAATTTATGTAAACATGAAAAAGAAAGGGGGCTAAAATACAGCCCTGCCTGACTCCCCTGGCCACCCTTTTTGGCTTGGTGCAATCACCGGATCAGAAATAATGCACCCTTGTCAAGGACTCTCGACCTAAGCTCCTGATTAGGTTCAATAAAGGGGGTTTGACACCGGCCTGGCTCATCAGATGCCAAAATATTTTCCTGTCCACAAGGTCAAAACCACAGGAGAGGTCCATAAAGGCCATATGCAGGACCTCTCTCCTGGCATTAACTTGTTTGTCCTTTATAAGCGTACGGTTCAGTGCCTGCTTTATTGTGCCCAGACCTAGGCCAACTCCATATTGTAGAGGACTGAAAAAAGAGTTGGCCTCTGCCCAGGATTCTAGTCTTCCCAGAATGACATGACCTAAGATCTTAGCTTTTGAATAGATCAAAGAAATTGGTTGATAGCACTTGGGAGAGTTAAGGTTGCGCTTTTTAACTATGGGAATGATTACGGGTTCTCTACCTGAGGTGATCAGCTCGCACTTCACTGCCGCCCTCAAAACATTGGTGACCAAGGAGGCCCAAAATGCTATATTTGATTTAAACAGGTAATTCAGAACCCCTTTGGGGCTGAGGGACTTCCCATTCTTGACATTGGTAATGCTTACTTTACTGATGGTGAGTAAATAAGGTCCACTATCCATGTTTCCTCCAAGTGGTGTTAAGTGGGCTCATTTTCAGCATGACCACTTTCCTCCTGAGTGCTTAAACTAAAAATGAAATTAAAATGGTACACCCAATATTGTGCTAGAATGTGGCAGACTACCTGTGAGAAGGTAGCCTCTTTCTAGCCTTGTTACCCCCACTTTTGGCCTGTTTGTGAGTGTATGTCAGGGTGTTTGTCACTGTTTTCACTGTCTCACTGGGATCCTGATAGCCAGGCCTCAGTGCTCATAGTGAAAACACTATGGTGGTCATTCTGACCCTGGCGGTCTTTGACCGCCAGGGCGGAGGACCGCGGGAGCACCGCCGACAGGCCGGCGGTGCTCCAATGGGGATTCCGACCGCGGCGGTAAAGCCGCGGTCGGACCGGCACCACTGGCGGGGTCCCGCCAGTGTACCGCGGCCCCATTGAATCCTCCGCGGCGGCGCAGCTTGCTGCACCGCCGCGGGGATTCCGACCCCCCCTACCGCCATCCAGATCCCGGCGGTCGGACCGCCGAGATCCGGATGGCGGTAGGGGGGGTCGCGGGGCCCCTGGGGGCCCCTGCAGTGCCCATGCCACTGGCATGGGCATTGCAGGGGCCCCCGTAAGAGGGCCCCTACATGTATTTCACTGTCTGCTGCGCAGACAGTGAAATACGCGACGGGTGCAACTGCACCCGTCGCACAGCTTCCACTCCGCCGGCTCGATTCCGAGCCGGCTTCATCGTGGAAGCCTCTTTCCCGCTGGGCTGGCTGGCGGTCTGAAGGCGACCGCCCGCCAGCCCAGCGGGAAAGTCAGAATTACCGCCGCGGTCTTTCGACCGCGGAACGGTAACCTGACGGCGGGACTTTGGCGGGCGGCCTCCGCCGCCCGCCAAGGTCAGAATGAGGGCCTATGTTTTCAGTATGTTTGTTATGTGTCACTGGGATCCTGCTGGTCAGGACCCCAGTGCTCATAGGTTTGTGGCCTATATGTATGTGTCACTGGGACCCTGTCACACAGGGCCCCAGTGCTCATAGGTGTGCATGTATATGTTCCCTGTGTGGTGCCTAACTGTCTCACTGAGGCTCTGCTAACCAGAACCTCAGTGGTTATGCTCTCTCATTACTTTCAAATTGTCACTAACAGGCTAGTGACCAATTTTACCAATTTACATTGGCTTACTGGAACACCCTTATAATTCCCTAGTATATGGTACTGAGGTACCCAGGGTATTGGGGTTCCAGGAGATCCCTATGGGCTGCAGCATTTCTTTTGCCACCCATAGGAAGCTCTGACAATTCTTACACAGGCCTGCCACTGCAGCCTGAGTGAAATAACGTCCACGTTATTTCACAGCCATTTTATACTGCACTTAAGTAACTTATAAGTCACCTATATGTCTAACCTTTACCTGGTAAAGGTTAGGTGCAAAGTTACTTAGTGTGAGGGCACCCTGGCACTAGCCAAGGTGCCCCCACATTGTTCAGAGCCAATTCCCTGAACTTTGTGAGTGCGGGGACACCATTACACGCGTGCACTTCATATAGGTCACTACCTATATGTAGCTTCACAATGGTAACTCCGAATATGGCCATGTAACATGTCTAAGATCATGGAATTGCCCCCTCTATGCCTTCCTGGCATTGTTGGTACAATTCCATGATCCCAGTGGTCTGTAGCACAGACCCTGGTACTGCCAAACTGCCCTTCCTGGGGTTTCACTGTAGCTGCTGCTGCTGCCAACCCCTCAGACAGGCATCTGCCCTCCTGGGGTCCAGCCAGGCCTGGCCCAGGATGGCTGAACAAAGAACTTCCTCTGAGAGAGGGTGTGACACCCTCTCCCTTTGGAAAATGGTGTGAAGGCAGGGGAGGAGTAGCCTCCCCAGCCTCTGGAAATGCTTTGTTGGGCACAGAGGTGCCCAATTCTGCATAAGCCAGTCTACACTGGTTCAGGGGACCCCTTAGCCCTGCTCTGGCGTGAAACTGGACAAAGGAAAGGGGAGTGACCACTCCCCTGACCTGCACCTCCCCTGGGAGGTGTCCAGAGCTCCTCCAGTGTGCTCCAGACCTCTGCCATCTTGGAAACAGAGGTGCTGCTGGCACACTGGACTGCTCTGAGTGGCCAGTGCCACCAGGTGACGTCAGAGACTCCTGCTGATAGGCTCCTTCAGGTGTTAGTAGCCTATCCTCTCTCCTAGGTAGCCAAACCCTCTTTTCTGGCTATTTAGGGTCTCTGTCTCTGGGGAAACTTTAGATAACGAATGCAAGAGCTCATCCGAGTTCCTCTGCATCTCCCTCTTCACCTTCTGATAAGGAATCGACTGCTGACCGCGCTGGAAGCCTGCAAACCTGCAACATAGTAGCAAAGACGACTACTGCAACTCTGTAACGCTGATCCTGCCGCCTTCTCGACTGTTTTCCTGCTTGTGCATGCTGTGGGGGTAGCCTGCCTCCTCTCTGCACCAGAAGCTCCGAAGAAATCTCCCGTGGGTCGACGGAATCTTCCCCCTGCAACCGCAGGCACCAAAAAGCTGCATTACCGGTCCCTTGGGTCTCCTCTCAGCACGACGAGCGAGGTCCCTCGAATCCAGCGACTCTGTCCAAGTGACCCCCACAGTCCAGTGACTCTTCAGCCCAAGTTTGGTGGAGGTAAGTCCTTGCCTCACCTCGCTGGGCTGCATTGCTGGGAACCGCGACTTTGCAGCTACTCCGGCCCCTGTGCACTTCCGGCGGAAATCCTTTGTGCACAGCCAAGCCTGAGTCCACAGCACTCTAACCTGCATTGCACGACTTTCTAAGTTGGTCTCCGGCGACGTGGGACTCCTTTGTGCAACTACGGCGAGCACCGTTTCACACATCATTGTAGTGCCTGTTTCTGGCACTTCTCCGGGTGCTACCTGCTGCAGTGAGAGCTCTTTGTCTTGCTCGACGTCCCCTCTCTCTTCAGGTCCAATTTGCGACCTTCTGGTCCCTCCTGGGCCCCAGCAGCGTCCAAAAACGCCAAACACACGATTTGTAGCTAGCAAGGCTTGTTGGCGTTCTTTCGGCAGGAAAACACTTCTGCACGACTCGACAAGGCGAGAGGGATCCGTCCACCAAAGGGGAAGTCTCTAGCCCTTTTCGTTCTTGCAGAAATCTCAGCTTCTTCTGTCCAGTAGAAGCTTCTTTGCACCCGCAGCTGGCATTTTCTGGGCATCTGCCCATCTCCGACTTGCTTGTGACTTTTGGACTTGGTCCCCTTGTTCCACAGGTACCCTAGATTGGAAATCCACAGTTGTTGCATTGCTGGTTTGTGTCTTTCCTGCATTATTCCTCTAACACGACTTCTTTGTCCTTAGGGGGACTTTAGTGCACTTTGCACTCACTTTTCAGGGTCTTGGGGAGGGTTATTTTTCTAACTCTCACTATTTTCTAATAGTCCCAGCGACCCTCTACAAGGTCACATAGGTTTGGGGTCCGTTCGTGGTTCGCATTCCACTTTTGGAGTATATGGTTTGTGTTGCCCCTATCCCTATGTTTCCCCATTGCATCCTATTGTAACTATACATTGTTTGCACTGTTTTCTAAGACTATACTGCATATTTTTGCTATTGTGTATATATATCTTGTGTATATTTCCTATCCTCTCAAAAGGGTACACTCTAAGATACTTTGGCATATTGTCATAAAAATAAAGTACCTTTATTTTTAGTATAACTGTGTATTGTGTTTTCTTATGATATTGTGCATATGACACTAAGTGGTACTGTAGTAGCTTCACACGTCTCCTAGTTCAGCCTAAGCTGCTCTGCTAAGCTACCATTATCTATCAGCCTAAGCTGCTAGACACCCGATACACTAATAAGGGATAACTGGGCCTGGTGCAAGTTGCAAGTACCCCTTGGTACTCACTACAAGCCAGTCCAGCCTCCTACATTGGTTGTGCAGTGGTGGGATAAGTGCTTTGAGACTACTTACCACTCTTGTCATTGTACTTTTCATAAGAGAAAAATATACAAAACAAGGTCAGTGTATATACACATAGCCAAAAAGTTTTGCATTTCCTCTTTTCACTCTTTTCTAAGTGCTGAAAAGTACTTCTAACTTTCTAAAAAGTTCTAAAAAAGTTTAAAAAGTTTAAAAAGTTTTTTTTCTCTGTCTTTCTAAAAGCTCTGACAAACTTTTTATCTTTTACTATCACTTTAACTCTCTCTAAAAAATGTCTGGCACAGGCCAAAATGTTGATCTGTCCAAACTTGCATATGACAACCTTAGCTGGAAAAGAGCAAGGAGTCTCTGTATAGAGAGAGGTTTGAGTGTAGGGAAGAATCCTTCCTTGGAACTGTTACTTAACATGCTTAGAGAACAGGATAAGGCCATAGGTGCCTCATCTGTTGAAAAAGTACCTAATAGTTCCCAATCTGATTCCGGGACTCCCCCAGGAAAAGATTCAGGAAAGAAACTTCCTAGCCTGCCCATTACTAGACAATCTAGCATAGTTGGTAATGATGATGAGCCACACCATATAAATAGTGTTGTCTCACATCATAGCAAAAGCATTTATTCTCACCATACTGGTAGTAATGTTTCTGTTAACCAAGCTGTTAGGGTGGCTTCTGTAAGGGACAGGTCTCCTTCTGTTCATTCCCATCATAGCTCTGCTTCTAGGAATGTCCCTCCCACCAACCCTGATGACAGAATGTTAGAGAGGGAACTCAATAAGTTGAGGGTGGAACAAACCAGACTGAAGCTTAAAAAGCAACAGCTGGATTTGGATAGACAGTCTTTTGAATTAGAGAAGGAAAGACAGAAGTTGGGTTTAGATACCCATGGTGGCAGCAGCAGTATTCCCCATAGTCATCCTGCAAAAGAGCATGATTCCAGGAATCTGCACAAGATAGTTCCCCCTTATAAGGAGGGGGATGACATTAACAAGTGGTTTGCTGCACTTGAGAGGGCCTGTGTTGTACAGGATGTCCCTCAAAGGCAGTGGGCTGCTATCCTATGGCTATCATTTAGTGGAAAAGGTAGGGATAGGCTCCTTACTGTGAAAGAAAATGATACTAATAATTTCCAAGTTCTTAAGAATGCACTCCTGGATGGTTATGGCTTAACCACTGAACAGTACAGGATAAAGTTCAGAGAGACCAAAAAGGAGTCTTCACAAGACTGGGTTGATTTCATTGACCATTCAGTGAAGGCCTTGGAGGGGTGGCTACATGGCAGTAAAGTTACTGATTATGAAAGCCTGTATAACACAATCCTGAGAGAGCATATACTTAATAATTGTGTGTCTGATTTGTTGCACCAGTACCTGGTAGACTCTGATCTGACCTCTCCCCAAGAATTGGGAAAGAAGGCAGACAAATGGGTCAGAACAAGGGTGAACAGAAAAGTTCATACAGGGGGTGACAAAGATGGCAATAAGAAGAAAGATGGTGAAAAATCTCAAGATAAGCATGAGGATAAGGGTAAAACCAAAGATCCCACTTCAAATCTTAAACACTCTTCAGAGGGTGGGGATAAAACAAATTCTTCCTCTTCTTCCCAACCTGCACACATTAAAAAGCCTTGGTGCTTTGTGTGTAAAAATAGAGGCCATAGGCCAGGGGATAAGTCCTGTCCAGGTAAACCCCCTGAGCCTACCACCACTAATACATCAAGCTCTAGTGCCCCTAGCAGTAGTGGTACTAGTGGTGGGACTGCTGGCAACAGTCAAGCAAAGGGTGTAGTTGGGTTCACTTATGGGTCCATAGTAGAAACTGGGGTAGTCAGTCCCAAGACAGTTTCTGTCACACCTAGTGGCACTGGCCTTGCCACACTGGCTGCTTGTCCCCTTACAATGGATAAGTACAGGCAGACAGTTTCAATAAATGGTGTTGAGGCATTGGCCTACAGGGACACAGGTGCCAGTTTCACTTTGGTGACTGAAAACCTAGTGCCTCCTGAACAACACATCATTGGACAACAGTATAAGATTATTGATGTCCATAACTCCACTAAGTTTCTTCCCTTAGCTATAATTCAGTTTAGTTGGGGTGGAGTTACTGGCCCTAAGCAGGTGGTGGTATCACCTAGCTTACCTGTAGACTGTCTCTTAGGTAATGACCTAGAGGCCTCAGGTTGGGCTGAAGTAGAGTTTTATGCCCATGCAGCCATGCTGGGCATCCCTGAGGAATTGTTCCCTCTCATTTCAAGTGAAATGAAAAAGCAAAGGAGAGAAGGCCTGAAAACTCAGGATCCCTCTCCATCAACAGGTAAAAAGGGTATCACAGTATCCCCTAACCACCCTACCATTCAGGATACTATTCCTGTGGTGGGAGAAACCTCTCCTGGGGTGGCACCTGTTCCAAGGGAATCATCAGCTGGCAAAGCTGGACTCCCTGAGGTGGAAGTACCTCTCTGTGGGATAACTAACATTGGTGAGAAAAACAGCACCATTTTAGTTAACATGGAGCATCCCTCCAACCCTCCCAGAGAAACTTTAGTGCAGAAACCCTGCACTACCTCACAACACTTAGGACATCATCCCTGCCCTAGTGTGGAGCTCATAGGACAGCATCCCTGCCCTGCTCCAACTCAAGAGAAACAGCATCCCTGTTCTCTCTTCCAGCCAGATGGACAAAGTTTTTGCCCAGCTATGGCTTTTCTGAGACAGCATCCCTGTCTGGCATTTCCATCACTACAAATAGGTTCAGTGGACAATTCCCACTGCTCTAAACTAAAACTTACTGATAGAAACTCTGAAAATACATCTTCACATTGTTGCTTAGCTAAAAAACTTCAAACAGGGTGGTTTACATCCCCACAGGGAAGTAACCATATAGTGGATGATAAAGGGAGTAACCAGTCTATTGCAGAGCTACTCTCTACTTATCACCACTTAGACAATAAAGTCTCAACTGGCCAAGGTTAGCCTTATTGTCCTTCGTTTGGGGGGGGGTTGTGTGAGAAGGTAGCCTCTTTCTAGCCTTGTTACCCCCACTTTTGGCCTGTTTGTGGTGTATGTCAGGGTGTTTGTCACTGTTTTCACTGTCTCACTGGGATCCTGATAGCCAGGCCTCAGTGCTCATAGTGAAAACACTATGTTTTCAGTATGTTTGTTATGTGTCACTGGGATCCTGCTGGTCAGGACCCCAGTGCTCATAGGTTTGTGGCCTATATGTATGTGTCACTGGGACCCTGTCACACAGGGCCCCAGTGCTCATAGGTGTGCATGTATATGTTCCCTGTGTGGTGCCTAACTGTCTCACTGAGGCTCTGCTAACCAGAACCTCAGTGGTTATGCTCTCTCATTACTTTCAAATTGTCACTAACAGGCTAGTGACCAATTTTACCAATTAACATTGGCTTACTGGAACACCCTTATAATTCCCTAGTATATGGTACTGAGGTACCCAGGGTATTGGGGTTCCAGGAGATCCCTATGGGCTGCAGCATTTCTTTTGCCACCCATAGGGAGCTCTGACAATTCTTACACAGGCCTGCCACTGCAGCCTGACTGAAATAACGTCCACGTTATTTCACAGCCATTTTACACTGCACTTAAGTAACTTATAAGTCACCTATATGTCTAACCTTTACCTGGTAAAGGTTAGGTGCAAAGTTACTTAGTGTGAGGGCACCCTGGCACTAGCCAAGGTGCCCCCACATTGTTCAGAGCCAATTCCCTGAACTTTGTGAGTGCGGGGACACCATTACACGCGTGCACTACATATAGGTCACTACCTATATGTAGCTTCACAATGGTAACTCCGAATATGGCCATGTAACATGTCTAAGATCATGGAATTGCCCCCTCTATGCCATCCTGGCATTGTTGGTACAATTCCATGATCCCAGTGGTCTGTAGCACAGACCCTGGTACTGCCAAACTGCCCTTCCTGGGGTTTCACTGCAGCTGCTGCTGCTGCCAACCCCTCAGACAGGCATCTGCCCTCCTGGGGTCCAGCCAGGCCTGGCCCAGGATGGCAGAACAAAGAACTTCCTCTGAGAGAGGGTGTGACACCCTCTCCCTTTGGAAAATGGTGTGAAGGCAGGGGAGGAGTAGCTTCCCCCAGCCTCTGGAAATGCTTTGTTGGGCACAGAGGTGCCCAATTCTGCATAAGCCAGTCTACACCGGTTCAGGGGACCCCTTAGCCCTGCTCTGGCGCGAAACTGGACAAAGGAAAGGGGAGTGACCACTCCCCTGACCTGCACCTCCCCTGGGAGGTGTCCAGAGCTCCTCCAGTGTGCTCCAGACCTCTGCCATCTTGGAAACAGAGGTGCTGCTGGCACACTGGACTGCTCTGAGTGGCCAGTGCCACCAGGTGACGTCAGAGACTCCTGCTGATAGGCTCCTTCAGGTGTTAGTAGCCTATCCTCTCTCCTAGGTAGCCAAACCCTCTTTTCTGGCTATTTAGGGTCTCTGTCTCTGGGGAAACTTTAGATAACGAATGCAAGAGCTCATCCGAGTTCCTCTGCATCTCCCTCTTCACCTTCTGATAAGGAATCGACTGCTGACCGCGCTGGAAGCCTGCAAACCTGCAACATAGTAGCAAAGACGACTACTGCAACTCTGTAACGCTGATCCTGCCGCCTTCTCGACTGTTTTCCTGCTTGTGCATGCGGTGGGGGTAGCCTGCCTCCTCTCTGCACCAGAAGCTCCGAAGAAATCTCCCGTGGGTCGACTGAATCTTCCCCCTGCAACCGCAGGCACCAAAAAGCTGCATTACCGGTCCCTTGGGTCTCCTCTCAGCACGACGAGCGAGGTCCCTCGAATCCAGCGACTCTGTCCAAGTGACCCCCACAGTCCAGTGACTCTTCAGCCCAAGTTTGGTGGAGGTAAGTCCTTTCCTCACCTCGCTGGGCTGCATTGCTGGGAACCGCGACTTTGCAGCAACTCTGGCCCCTGTGCACTTCTGGCGGAAATCCTTTGTGCACAGCCAAGCCTGGGTCCACGGCACTCTAACCTGCATTGCACGACTTTCTAAGTTGGTCTCCGGCGACGTGGGACTCCTTTGTGCAACTTCGGCGAGCACCGTTTCACGCATCCTTTTAGTGCCTGTTTCTGGCACTTCTCCGGGTGCTACCTGCTGCAGTGAGGGCTCTTTGTCTTGCTCGACGTCCCCTCTCTCTTCAGGTCCAATTTGCGACCTCCTGGTCCCTCCTGGGCCCCAGCAGCGTCCAAAAACGCCAAACACACGATTTGCGGCTAGCAAGGCTTGTTGGCGTTCTTTCGGCGGGAAAACACTTCTGTACGACTCTCCAAGGCGAGAGGAATCCGTCCACCAAAGGGGAAAGTCTCTAGCCCTTTTCGTTCTTGCAGAAACCTCAGCTTCTTCTGTCCAGTAGAAGCTTCTTTGCACCCGCAGCTGGCATTTCCTGGGCATCTGCCCATCTCCGACTTGCTTGTGACTTTTGGACTTGGTCCCCTTGTTCCACAGGTACCCTAGATTGGAAATCCACAGTTGTTGCATTGCTGGTTTGTGTCTTTCCTGCATTATTCCTCTAACACGACTTCTTTGTCCTTAGGGGGACTTTAGTGCACTTTGCACTCACTTTTCAGGGTCTTGGGGAGGGTTATTTTTCTAACTCTCACTATTTTCTAATAGTCCCAGCGACCCTCTACAAGGTCACATAGGTTTGGGGTCCATTCGTGGTTCGCATTCCACTTTTGGAGTATATGGTTTGTGTTGCCCCTATCCCTATGTTTCCCCATTGCATCCTATTGTAACTATACATTGTTTGCACTGTTTTCTAAGACTATACTGCATATTTTTGCTATTGTGTATATATATCTTGTGTATATTTCCTATCCTCTCACTGAGGGTACACTCTAAGATACTTTGGCATATTGTCATAAAAATAAAGTACCTATATTTTTAGTATAACTGTGTATTGTGTTTTCTTATGATATTGTGCATATGACACTAAGTGGTACTGTAATAGCTTCACACGTCTCCTAGTTCAGCCTAAGCTGCTCTGCTAAGCTACCATTATCTATCAGCCTAAGCTGCTAGACACCCTATACACTAATAAGGGATAACTGGGCCTGGTGCAAGGTGCAAGTACCCCTTGGTACTCACTACAAGCCAGTCCAGCCTCCTACATTGGTTGTGCAGTGGTGGGATAAGTGCTTTGAGACTACTTACCACTCTTGTCATTGTACTTTTCATAAGAGAAAAATATACAAAACAAGGTCAGTGTATATACACATAGCCAAAAAGTTTTGCATTTCCTCTTTTCACTCTTTTCTAAGTGCTGAAAAGTACTTCTAACTTTCTAAAAAGTTCTAAAAAAGTTTAAAAAGTTTTTTTTCTCTGTCTTTCTAAAAGCTCTGACAAACTTTTTATCTTTTACTATCACTTTAACTCTCTCTAAAAAATGTCTGGCACAGGCCAAAATGTTGATCTGTCCAAACTTGCATATGACAACCTTAGCTGGAAAAGAGCAAGGAGTCTCTGTATAGAGAGAGGTTTGAGTGTAGGGAAGAATCCTTCCTTGGAACTGTTACTTAACATGCTTAGAGAACAGGATAAGGCCATAGGTGCCTCATCTGTTGAAAAAGTACCTAATAGTTCCCAATCTGATTCAGGGACTCCCCCAGGAAAAGATTCAGGAAAGAAACTTCCTAGCCTGCCCATTACTAGACAATCTAGCATAGTTGGTAATGATGATGAGCCACACCATATAAATAGTGTTGTCTCACATCACAGCAAAAGCATTTATTCTCACCATACTGGTAGTAATGTTTCTGTTAACCAAGCTGTTAGGGTGGCTTCTGTAAGGGACAGGTCTCCTTCTGTTCATTCCCATCATAGCTCTGCTTCTAGGAATGTCCCTCCCACCAACCCTGATGACAGAATGTTAGAGAGGGAACTCAATAAGTTGAGGGTGGAACAAACCAGACTGAAGCTTAAAAAGCAACAGCTGGATTTGGATAGACAGTCTTTTGAATTAGAGAAGGAAAGACAGAAGTTGGGTTTAGATACCCATGGTGGCAGCAGCAGTATTCCCCATAGTCATCCTGCAAAAGAGCATGATTCCAGGAATCTGCACAAGATAGTTCCCCCTTATAAGGAGGGGGATGACATTAACAAGTGGTTTGCTGCACTTGAGAGGGCCTGTGTTGTACAGGATGTCCCTCAAAGGCAGTGGGCTGCTATCCTATGGCTATCATTTAGTGGAAAAGGTAGGGATAGGCTCCTTACTGTGAAAGAAAATGATGCTAATAATTTCCAAGTTCTTAAGAATGCACTCCTGGATGGTTATGGCTTAACCACTGAACAGTACAGGATAAAGTTCAGAGAGACCAAAAAGGAGTCTTCACAAGACTGGGTTGATTTCATTGACCATTCAGTGAAGGCCTTGGAGGGGTGGCTACATGGCAGTAAAGTTACTGATTATGAAAGCCTGTATAACACAATCCTGAGAGAGCATATACTTAATAATTGCGTGTCTGATTTGTTGCACCAGTACCTGGTAGACTCTGATCTGACCTCTCCCCAAGAATTGGGAAAGAAGGCAGACAAATGGGTCAGAACAAGGGTGAACAGAAAAGTTCATACAGGGGGTGACAAAGATGGCAATAAGAAGAAAGATGGTGAAAAATCTCAAGATAAGCATGGGGATAAGGGTAAAACCAAAGATCCCACTTCAAATCTTAAACACTCTTCAGAGGGTGGGGATAAAACAAATTCTTCCTCTTCTTCCCAACCTGCACACATTAAAAAGCCTTGGTGCTTTGTGTGTAAAAATAGAGGCCATAGGCCAGGGGATAAGTCCTGTCCAGGTAAACCCCCTGAGCCTACCACCACTAATACATCAAGCTCTAGTGCCCCTAGCAGTAGTGGTACTAGTGGTGGGACTGCTGGCAACAGTCAAGCAAAGGGTGTAGTTGGGTTCACTTATGGGTCCATAGTAGAAACTGGGGTAGTCAGTCCCAAGACAGTTTCTGTCACACCTAGTGGCACTGGCCTTGCCACACTGGCTGCTTGTCCCCTTACAATGGATAAGTACAGGCAGACAGTTTCAATAAATGGTGTTGAGGCCTTGGCCTACAGGGACACAGGTGCCAGTTTCACTTTGGTGACTGAAAACCTAGTGCCTCCTGAACAACACATCATTGGACAACAGTATAAGATTATTGATGTCCATAACTCCACTAAGTTTCTTCCCTTAGCTATAATTCAGTTTAGTTGGGGTGGAGTTACTGGCCCTAAGCAGGTGGTGGTATCACCTAGCTTACCTGTAGACTGTCTCTTAGGTAATGACCTAGAGGCCTCAGGTTGGGCTGATGTAGAGTTTTATGCCCATGCAGCCATGCTGGGCATCCCTGAGGAATTGTTCCCTCTCATTTCAAGTGAAATGAAAAAGCAAAGGAGAGAAGGCCTGAAAACTCAGGATCCCTCTCCATCAACAGGTAAAAAGGGTATCACAGTATCCCCTAACCACCCTACCATTCAGGATACTATTCCTGTGGTGGGAGAAACCTCTCCTGGGGTGGCACCTGTTCCAAGGGAATCATCAGCTGGCAAAGCTGGACTCCCTGAGGTGGAAGTACCTCTCTGTGGGAT
The DNA here is from genome assembly GCF_031143425.1 of Pleurodeles waltl. Lineage (NCBI taxonomy): Eukaryota > Metazoa > Chordata > Amphibia > Caudata > Salamandridae > Pleurodeles > Pleurodeles waltl. The sequence goes on along the minus strand of NC_090448.1, from coordinate 902,045,249 downwards.
AACTAACATTGGTGAGAAAAACAGCACCATTTTAGTTAACATGGAGCATCCCTCCAACCCTCCCAGAGAAACTTTAGTGCAGAAACCCTGCACTACCTCACAACACTTAGGACAGCATCCCTGCCCTAGTGTGGAGCTCATAGGACAGCATCCCTGCCCTGCTCCAACTCAAGAGAAACAGCATCCCTGTTCTCTCTTCCAGCCAGATGGACAAAGTTTTTGCCCAGCTATGGCTTTTCTGAGACAGCATCCCTGTCTGGCATTTCCATCACTACAAATAGGTTCAGTGGACAATTCCCACTGCTCTAAACTAAAACTTACTGATAGAAACTCTGAAAATACATCTTCACATTGTTGCTTAGCTAAAAAACTTCAAACAGGGTGGTTTACATCCCCACAGGGAAGTAACCATATAGTGGATGATAAAGGGAGTAACCAGTCTATTGCAGAGCTACTCTCTACTTATCACCACTTAGACAATAAAGTCTCAACTGGCCAAGGTTAGCCTTATTGTCCTTCGTTTGGGGGGGGTTGTGTGAGAAGGTAGCCTCTTTCTAGCCTTGTTACCCCCACTTTTGGCCTGTTTGTGAGTGTATGTCAGGGTGTTTGTCACTGTTTTCACTGTCTCACTGGGATCCTGATAGCCAGGCCTCAGTGCTCATAGTGAAAACACTATGTTTTCAGTATGTTTGTTATGTGTCACTGGGATCCTGCTGGTCAGGACCCCAGTGCTCATAGGTTTGTGGCCTATATGTATGTGTCACTGGGACCCTGTCACACAGGGCCCCAGTGCTCATAGGTGTGCATGTATATGTTCCCTGTGTGGTGCCTAACTGTCTCACTGAGGCTCTGCTAACCAGAACCTCAGTGGTTATGCTCTCTCATTACTTTCAAATTGTCACTAACAGGCTAGTGACCAATTTTACCAATTAACATTGGCTTACTGGAACACCCTTATAATTCCCTAGTATATGGTACTGAGGTACCCAGGGTATTGGGGTTCCAGGAGATCCCTATGGGCTGCAGCATTTCTTTTGCCACCCATAGGGAGCTCTGACAATTCTTACACAGGCCTGCCACTGCAGCCTGACTGAAATAACGTCCACGTTATTTCACAGCCATTTTACACTGCACTTAAGTAACTTATAAGTCACCTATATGTCTAACCTTTACCTGGTAAAGGTTAGGTGCAAAGTTACTTAGTGTGAGGGCACCCTGGCACTAGCCAAGGTGCCCCCACATTGTTCAGAGCCAATTCCCTGAACTTTGTGAGTGCGGGGACACCATTACACGCGTGCACTACATATAGGTCACTACCTATATGTAGCTTCACAATGGTAACTCCGAATATGGCCATGTAACATGTCTAAGATCATGGAATTGCCCCCTCTATGCCATCCTGGCATTGTTGGTACAATTCCATGATCCCAGTGGTCTGTAGCACAGACCCTGGTACTGCCAAACTGCCCTTCCTGGGGTTTCACTGCAGCTGCTGCTGCTGCCAACCCCTCAGACAGGCATCTGCCCTCCTGGGGTCCAGCCAGGCCTGGCCCAGGATGGCAGAACAAAGAACTTCCTCTGAGAGAGGGTGTGACACCCTCTCCCTTTGGAAAATGGTGTGAAAGCAGGGGAGGAGTAGCCTCCCCCAGCCTCTGGAAATGCTTTGTTGGGCACAGAGGTGCCCAATTCTGCATAAGCCAGTCTACACCGGTTCAGGGGACCCCTTAGCCCTGCTCTGGCACGAAACTGGACAAAGGAAAGGGGAGTGACCACTCCCCTGACCTGCACCTCCCCTGGGAGGTGTCCAGAGCTCCTCCAGTGTGCTCCAGACCTCTGCCATCTTGGAAACAGAGGTGCTGCTGGCACACTGGACTGCTCTGAGTGGCCAGTGCCACCAGGTGACGTCAGAGACTCCTGCTGATAGGCTCCTTCAGGTGTTAGTAGCCTATCCTCTCTCCTAGGTAGCCAAACCCTCTTTTCTGGCTATTTAGGGTCTCTGTCTCTGGGGAAACTTTAGATAACGAATGCAAGAGCTCATCCGAGTTCCTCTGCATCTCCCTCTTCACCTTCTGATAAGGAATCGACTGCTGACCGCGCTGGAAGCCTGCAAACCTGCAACATAGTAGCAAAGACGACTACTGCAACTCTGTAACGCTGATCCTGCCGCCTTCTCGACTGTTTTCCTGCTTGTGCATGCTGTGGGGGTAGCCTGCCTCCTCTCTGCACCAGAAGCTCCGAAGAAATCTCCCGTGGGTCGACTGAATCTTCCCCCTGCAACCGCAGGCACCAAAAAGCTGCATTACCGGTCCCTTGGGTCTCCTCTCAGCACGACGAGCGAGGTCCCTCGAATCCAGCGACTCTGTCCAAGTGACCCCCACAGTCCAGTGACTCTTCAGCCCAAGTTTGGTGGAGGTAAGTCCTTGCCTCACCTCGCTGGGCTGCATTGCTGGGAACCGCGACTTTGCAGCAACTCCGGCCCCTGTGCACTTCCGGCGGAAATCCTTTGTGCACAGCCAAGCCTGGGTCCACGGCACTCTAACCTGCATTGCACGACTTTCTAAGTTGGTCTCCGGCGACGTGGGACTCCTTTGTGCAACTTCGGCGAGCACTGTTTCACGCATCCTTGTAGTGCCTCTTTCTGGCACTTTTCCGGGTGCTTCCTGCTGCAGTGAGGGCTCTTTGTCTTGCTCGACGTCCCCTCTCTCTTCAGGTCTAATTTGCGACCTCCTGGTCCCTCCTGGGCCCCAGCAGCGTCCAAAAACGCCAAACACACGATTTGCGGGTAGCAAGGCTTGTTGGCGTTCTTTCGGCGGGAAAACACTTCTGCACGACTCTCCAAGGCAAGAGGAATCCGTCCACCAAAGGGGAAGTCTCTAGCCCTTTTCGTTCTTGCAGAAACCTCAGCTTCTTCTGTCCAGTAGAAGCTTCTTTGCACCCGCAGCTGGCATTTCCTGGGCATCTGCCCATCTCCGACTTGCTTGTGACTTTTGGACTTGGTCCCCTTGTTCCACAGGTACCCTAGATTGGAAATCCACAGTTGTTGCATTGCTGGTTTGTGTCTTTCCTGCATTATTCCTCTAACACGACTTCTTTGTCCTTAGGGGGACTTTAGTGCACTTTGCACTCACTTTTCAGGGTCTTGGGGAGGGTTATTTTTCTAACTCTCACTATTTTCTAATAGTCCCAGCGACCCTCTACAAGGTCACATAGGTTTGGGGTCCATTCGTGGTTCGCATTCCACTTTTGGAGTATATGGTTTGTGTTGCCCCTATCCCTATGTTTCCCCATTGCATCCTATTGTAACTATACATTGTTTGCACTGTTTCCTAAGACTATACTGCATATTTTTGCTATTGTGTATATATATCTTGTGTATATTTCCTATCCTCTCACTGAGGGTACACTCTAAGATACTTTGGCATATTGTCATAAAAACAAAGTACCTTTATTTTTAGTATAACTGTGTATTGTGTTTTCTTATGATATTGTGCATATGACACTAAGTGGTACTGTAGTAGCTTCACACGTCTCCTAGTTCAGCCTAAGCTGCTCTGCTAAGCTACCATTATCTATCAGCCTAAGCTGCTAGACACCCTATACACTAATAAGGAATAACTGGGCCTGGTGCAAGGTGCAAGTACCCCTTGGTACTCACTACAAGCCAGTCCAGCCTCCTACATTGGTTGTGCAGTGGTGGGATAAGTGCTTTGAGACTACTTACCACTCTTGTCATTGTACTTTTCATAAGAGAAAAATATACAAAACAAGGTCAGTGTATATACACATAGCCAAAAAGTTTTGCATTTCCTCTTTTCACTCTTTTCTAAGTGCTGAAAAGTACTTCTAACTTTCTAAAAAGTTCTAAAAAAGTTTAAAAAGTTTTTTTTCTCTGTCTTTCTAAAAGCTCTGACAAACTTTTTATCTTTTACTATCACTTTAACTCTCTCTAAAAAATGTCTGGCACAGGCCAAAATGTTGATCTGTCCAAACTTGCATATGACAACCTTAGCTGGAAAAGAGCAAGGAGTCTCTGTATAGAGAGAGGTTTGAGTGTAGGGAAGAATCCTTCCTTGGAACTGTTACTTAACATGCTTAGAGAACAGGATAAGGCCATAGGTGCCTCATCTGTTGAAAAAGTACCTAATAGTTCCCAATCTGATTCAGGGACTCCCCCAGGAAAAGATTCAGGAAAGAAACTTCCTAGCCTGCCCATTACTAGACAATCTAGCATAGTTGGTAATGATGATGAGCCACACCATATAAATAGTGTTGTCTCACATCATAGCAAAAGCATTTATTCTCACCATACTGGTAGTAATGTTTCTGTTAACCAAGCTGTTAGGGTGGCTTCTGTAAGGGACAGGTCTCCTTCTGTTCATTCCCATCATAGCTCTGCTTCTAGGAATGTCCCTCCCACCAACCCTGATGACAGAATGTTAGAGAGGGAACTCAATAAGTTGAGGGTGGAACAAACCAGACTGAAGCTTAAAAAGCAACAGCTGGATTTGGATAGACAGTCTTTTGAATTAGAGAAGGAAAGACAGAAGTTGGGTTTAGATACCCATGGTGGCAGCAGCAGTATTCCCCATAGTCATCCTGCAAAAGAGCATGATTCCAGGAATCTGCACAAGATAGTTCCCCCTTATAAGGAGGAGGATGACATTAACAAGTGGTTTGTGGCACTTGAGAGGGCCTGTGTTGTACAGGATGTCCCTCAAAGGCAGTGGGCTGCTATCCTATGGCTATCATTTAGTGGAAAAGGTAGGGATAGGCTCCTTACTGTGAAAGAAAATGATGCTAATAATTTCCAAGTTCTTAAGAATGCACTCCTGGATGGTTATGGCTTAACCACTGAACAGTACAGGATAAAGTTCAGAGAGACCAAAAAGGAGTCTTCACAAGACTGGGTTGATTTCATTGACCATTCAGTGAAGGCCTTGGAGGGGTGGCTACATGGCAGTAAAGTTACTGATTATGAAAGCCTGTATAACACAATCCTGAGAGAGCATATACTTAATAATTGTGTGTCTGATTTGTTGCACCAGTACCTGGTAGACTCTGATCTGACCTCTCCCCAAGAATTGGGAAAGAAGGCAGACAAATGGGTCAGAACAAGGGTGAACAGAAAAGTTCATACAGGGGGTGACAAAGATGGCAATAAGAAGAAAGATGGTGAAAAATCTCAAGATAAGCATGGGGATAAGGGTAAAACCAAAGATCCCACTTCAAATCTTAAACACTCTTCAGAGGGTGGGGATAAAACAAATTCTTCCTCTTCTTCCCAACCTGCACACATTAAAAAGCCTTGGTGCTTTGTGTGTAAAAATAGAGGCCATAGGCCAGGGGATAAGTCCTGTCCAGGTAAACCCCCTGAGCCTACCACCACTAATACATCAAGCTCTAGTGCCCCTAGCAGTAGTGGTACTAGTGGTGGGACTGCTGGCAACAGTCAAGCAAAGGGTGTAGTTGGGTTCACTTATGGGTCCATAGTAGAAACTGGGGTAGTCAGTCCCAAGACAGTTTCTGTCACACCTAGTGGCACTGGCCTTGCCACACTGGCTGCTTGTCCCCTTACAATGGATAAGTACAGGCAGACAGTTTCAATAAATGGTGTTGAGGCCTTGGCCTACAGGGACACAGGTGCCAGTTTCACTTTGGTGACTGAAAACCTAGTGCCTCCTGAACAACACATCATTGGACAACAGTATAAGATTATTGATGTCCATAACTCCACTAAGTTTCTTCCCTTAGCTATAATTCAGTTTAGTTGGGGTGGAGTTACTGGCCCTAAGCAGGTGGTGGTATCACCTAGCTTACCTGTAGACTGTCTCTTAGGTAATGACCTAGAGGCCTCAGGTTGGGCTGATGTAGAGTTTTATGCCCATGCAGCCATGCTGGGCATCCCTGAGGAATTGTTCCCTCTCATTTCAAGTGAAATGAAAAAGCAAAGGAGAGAAGGCCTGAAAACTCAGGATCCCTCTCCATCAACAGGTAAAAAGGGTATCACAGTATCCCCTAACCACCCTACCATTCAGGATACTATTCCTGTGGTGGGAGAAACCTCTCCTGGGGTGGCACCTGTTCCAAGGGAATCATCAGCTGGCAAAGCTGGACTCCCTGAGGTGGAAGTACCTCTCTGTGGGATAACTAACATTGGTGAGAAAAACAGCACCATTTTAGTTAACATGGAGCATCCCTCCAACCCTCCCAGAGAAACTTTAGTGCAGAAACCCTGCACTACCTCACAACACTTAGGACAGCATCCCTGCCCTAGTGTGGAGCTCATAGGACAGCATCCCTGCCCTGCTCCAACTCAAGAGAAACAGCATCCCTGTTCTCTCTTCCAGCCAGATGGACAAAGTTTTTGCCCAGCTATGGCTTTTCTGAGACAGCATCCCTGTCTGGCATTTCCATCACTACAAATAGGTTCAGTGGACAATTCCCACTGCTCTAAACTAAAACTTACTGATAGAAACTCTGAAAATACATCTTCACATTGTTGCTTAGCTAAAAAACTTCAAACAGGGTGGTTTACATCCCCACAGGGAAGTAACCATATAGTGGATGATAAAGGGAGTAACCAGTCTATTGCAGAGCTACTCTCTACTTATCACCACTTAGACAATAAAGTCTCAACTGGCCAAGGTTAGCCTTATTGTCCTTCGTTTGGGGGGGGGTTGTGTGAGAAGGTAGCCTCTTTCTAGCCTTGTTACCCCCACTTTTGGCCTGTTTGTGAGTGTATGTCAGGGTGTTTGTCACTGTTTTCACTGTCTCACTGGGATCCTGATAGCCAGGCCTCAGTGCTCATAGTGAAAACACTATGTTTTCAGTATGTTTGTTATGTGTCACTGGGATCCTGCTGGTCAGGACCCCAGTGCTCATAGGTTTGTGGCCTATATGTATGTGTCACTGGGACCCTGTCACACAGGGCCCCAGTGCTCATAGGTGTGCATGTATATGTTCCCTGTGTGGTGCCTAACTGTCTCACTGAGGCTCTGCTAACCAGAACCTCAGTGGTTATGCTCTCTCATTACTTTCAAATTGTCACTAACAGGCTAGTGACCAATTTTACCAATTTACATTGGCTTACTGGAACACCCTTATAATTCCCTAGTATATGGTACTGAGGTACCCAGGGTATTGGGGTTCCAGGAGATCCCTATGGGCTGCAGCATTTCTTTTGCCACCCATAGGGAGCTCTGACAATTCTTACACAGGCCTGCCACTGCAGCCTGACTGAAATAACGTCCACGTTATTTCACAGCCATTTTACACTGCACTTAAGTAACTTATAAGTCACCTATATGTCTAACCTTTACCTGGTAAAGGTTAGGTGCAAAGATACTTAGTGTGAGGGCACCCTGGCACTAGCCAAGGTGCCCCCACATTGTTCAGAGCCAATTCCCTGAACTTTGTGAGTGCGGGGACACCATTACACGCGTGCACTACATATAGGTCACTACCTATATGTAGCTTCACAATGGTAACTCCGAATATGGCCATGTAACATGTCTAAGATCATGGAATTGCCCCCTCTATGCCATCCTGGCATTGTTGGTACAATTCCATGATCCCAGTGGTCTGTAGCACAGACCCTGGTACTGCCAAATTGCCCTTCCTGGGGTTTCACTGCAGCTGCTGCTGCTGCCAACCCCTCAGACAGGCATCTGCCCTCCTGGGGTCCAGCCAGGCCTGGCCCAGGATGGCAGAACAAAGAACTTCCTCTGAGAGAGGGTGTGACACCCTCTCCCTTTGGAAAATGGTGTGAAGGCAGGGGAGGAGTAGCCTCCCCCAGCCTCTGGAAATGCTTTGTTGGGCACAGAGGTGCCCAATTCTGCATAAGCCAGTCTACACCGGTTCAGGGGACCCCTTAGCCCTGCTCTGGCGCGAAACTGGACAAAGGAAAGGGGAGTGACCACTCCCCTGACCTGCATCTCCCCTGGGAGGTGTCCAGAGCTCCTCCAGTGTGCTCCAGACCTCTGCCATCTTGGAAACAGAGGTGCTGCTGGCACACTGGACTGCTCTAAGTGGCCAGTCCCACCAGGTGACGTCAGAGACTCCTGCTGATAGGCTCCTTCAGGTGTTAGTAGCCTATCCTCTCTCCTAGGTAGCCAAACCCTCTTTTCTGGCTATTTAGGGTCTCTGGGGAAACTTTAGATAACGAATGCAAGAGCTCATCCGAGTTCCTCTGCATCTCCCTCTTCACCTTCTGATAAGGAATCGACTGCTGACCGCGCTGGAAGCCTGCAAACCTGCAACATAGTAGCAAAGACGACTACTGCAACTCTGTAACGCTGATCCTGCCGCCTTCTCGACTGTTTTCCTGCTTGTGCATGCTGTGGGGGTAGCCTGCCTCCTCTCTGCACCAGAAGCTCCGAAGAAATCTCCCGTGGGTCGACGGAATCTTCCCCCTGCAACCGCAGGCACCAAAAAGCTGCATTACCGGTCCCTTGGGTCTCCTCTCAGCACGACGAGCGAGGTCCCTCGAATCCAGCGACTCTGTCCAAGTGACCCCCACAGTCCAGTGACTCTTCAGCCCAAGTTTGGTGGAGGTAAGTCCTTGCCTCACCTCGCTGGGCTGCATTGCTGGGAACCGCGACTTTGCAGCTACTCCGGCCCCTGTGCACTTCCGGCGGAAATCCTTTGTGCACAGCCAAGCCTGGGTCCACGGCACTCTAACCTGCATTGCACGACTTTCTAAGTTGGTCTCCGGCGACGTGGGACTCCTTTGTGCAACTTCGGTGAGCACCGTTTCACGCATCCTTGTAGTGCCTGTTTCTGGCACTTCTCCGGGTGCTTCCTGCTGCAGTGAGGGCTCTTTGTCTTGCTCGACGTCCCCTCTCTCTTCAGGTCTAATTTGCGACCTCCTGATCCCTCCTGGGCCCCAGCAGCGTCCAAAAACGCCAAACGCAATATTTGCGGCTAGCAAGGCTTGTTGGCGTTCTTTCGGCGGGAAAACACTTCTGCACGACTCTCCAAAGCGAGAGAGATTCGTCCACCAAAGGGGAAGTCTCTAGCCCTTTTCGTTCTTGCAGAAACCTCAGCTTCTTCTGTCCAGTAGAAGCTTCTTTGCACCCGCAGCTGGCATTTCCTGGGCATCTGCCCATCTCCGACTTGCTTGTGACTTTTGGACTTGGTCCCCTTGTTCCACAGGTACCCTAGATTGGAAATCCACAGTTGTTGCATTGCTGGTTTGTGTCTTTCCTGCATTATTCCTCTAACACGACTTCTTTGTCCTTAGGGGGACTTTAGTGCACTTTGCACTCACTTTTCAGGGTCTTGGAGAGGGTTATTTTTCTAACTCTCACTATTTTCTAATAGTCCCAGCGACCCTCTACAAGGTCACATAGGTTTGGGGTCCATTCGTGGTTCGCATTCCACTTTTGGAGTATATGGTTTGTGTTGCCCCTATCCCTATGTTTCCCCATTGCATCCTATTGTAACTATACATTGTTTGCACTGTTTTCTAAGACTATACTGCATATTTTTGCTATTGTGTATATATATCTTGTGTATATTTCCTATCCTCTCACTGAGGGTACACTCTAAGATACTTTGGCATATTGTCATAAAAATAAAGTACCTTTATTTTTAGTATAACTGTGTATTGTGTTTTCTTATGATATTGTGCATATGACACTAAGTGGTACTGTAGTAGCTTCACACGTCTCCTAGTTCAGCCTAAGCTGCTCTGCTAAGCTACCATTATCTATCAGCCTAAGCTGCTAGACACCCTATACACTAATAAGGGATAACTGGGCCTGTTGCAAGGTGCAAGTACCCCTTGGTACTCACTACAAGCCAGTCCAGCCTCCTACACTACCTCTGCTGATTGATTATCCAAAAAAGGGGCAATAACTATTTCCCATAATAAACTAATATCCTTAGCCACTTTTGAGAGATTCTTCCAGGCTCTCCTCTTAATATCATCCTTTCTTTGTCGAAGGGCATGTTTATAATTTGATTTAGCCACTTGGATATCACTAATATTGCGCAGGGTGGTATTTATAGATGCTTTTAAGGTTTTTAAAGATAATGTGCACTCATGACTAAACCATAGGTGACCCAGCCTCCCCCAAAAGGGCTGATTAGAATTGAGCCCACTCAATATAGCACTTGAGATCATCCTAAAGCCGCCGAAAAATGTTGGAGGGGTCATCTGCACAGGAGAGGCAACTCAGGAGCTCTTTACAATGGGAATTACCCAAATCAATTAACCAATTGAGCAATTCAATAGTAAAACAGAAAACACAACACATGGTATAATACCTTTTACTTTACATCTATCAAACAATTCTGTATTATGCCGTACAACAGAAAACAAAAGTGCATTCAAAATATAAACATCACCTCATTTCAACCAACTTAGGTCGAACTGGATTCCTTTAAAAGCCACCCCATAGTCATTGGATGATCATTCAACTACCCCAGAAGTCATTTTCATGTCATCAGACGTCATTACGCTCTTGAAGTCTTCAGCAACCTTTAGAAGCTAGGCCTGATGATCTGAGTATGATTTGAAAATTACTTTCTGATTACTTCACAAAATAAGATTGTTACTGATGATTTGAGATGATTTGAGAATGAGTACCTGATTACACAAGTTTGCTAATGTATACAAATAAGAATATCAGTAGTTAGTTTCGCAATGCACTGTATCAGGAGTCATTACATTGAGGTAAGTACATCCGGAGTACATTTACATTGCAGTTTGTTACAACAAGAGTGCCTTCATTTTGCATTTGTGAAGGTAACATTTTTTAATGATTTCTATACATGTAAAGTATTATTGTACGCGCACTCCTAAACCACAGCCAGGTAATTCACACCACACCTCTCCCCCTGTTCTCCAACAACACATATGGAGCACACACCATTTAATATCGCCCGCATTTCGCTACCACTACAAAGCAGACCAGTATAGATTCACAAACATAGAGGTGCATTCCAAAGAAATCAGTCCAAAGTAAATAGTTCACATTTTCTTGTGTCTTCTTTTTTTCCTTCCAACATTCAATAATTCCAGGATATCACATGAAATAAAAGTCACAGCCACAGCCACAGCCAATGCGTTTTGTTGGAAGATCAAACTTCATCAGGGGATCTCGGGTCTCATTACGAATTTGATGGTGTTTTGGCAAGACCGCCATGGTGGTGGCCGTTAAAAGACCACCATGTTGGTGGTAATCTGACCAACGTATTATGACTCACACAGCCAAGTCTGCCAAAATGCAACCAATAGCCCTAAACCGCCAGGACACTGGAGGGCAGGAAAGAGGTGGTCCCACCACCAACCCGCCAAAAAACCTCAGATCCTATTACGACCCGCAAATCACGATAGCAGTTCTTCCATTACGGAAGTCCAATAGCGATGCGAACTGCGGAGGTCGTCGGTCACATCAGCAATACACCACACCACATTGGATAGTTTGAAAACCCCACACCTGACACACATCCACACAACGACGCACCTACACACTGTACTATAAAACACACCCTTTCACACCCCACAATCCTTTGCAACCAGAGCGCCATATACTGCTAGATAGAGGCCACACACAAAAAAATACCAACCTTAGAATAGGCACTCCTATACACTTCACATAGCACTCATCCCACACCTGCACAACACACCCAAAACATACTTTAGTACCCACACCTTCAACACCACCAGTCAACAACTCACATCACAGCACCCACACCTCATCACCAATGGATTTATATTATTATTTTATTCTTCCTCTCTCTCTCATCCACCACTACTACGTCCCCACAAAAACATCATGTTTCACAGATGATGAATTGAGGGTCATGAAGAACAAAATCATCAGAGTAGAGCCACACCTATTTGGAGCACAAGCCCAGCAAACATCTATCCCCAGGAAAATGGAGCTGTGGCAAAGAGTAGTTGACAGGGTAAATTCTGTAGGCAGCTATCCACGCACAAGGGAGGACATCAGGAAGAGATGGAACGACCTCAGGTGGAAGGTGCATTCCATGGCTGCCAGGCACTGGCTGGCGGTCCTCAAGACTGGCGGTGAGCCTCAACCTCCTCACCCAACTTTCCCATCATGGGAAGAGAAGGTCTTGGACGTCCTGCATCCTGAGGGCTTGCGAGACCCCTCTTTGCATTCAAGAGATCTTCTAATATTAGAGATTAAATTATTCACACACGACCGCAAAGACAGGAGGTTTCTCCAGAGCAGCCCACACTATGGAATCTTCCACCTGTCTCCGGACACTATCCATGCGGCTCTTGTAATGTGTGCTCTTTGACCAAACGGGTAGACAGTCTTCAGTTGAAACACTTTGGAGTCTGGCGGTTGACAAAACACACCAATTGTAACACACGGCACTGCATATATTTGATCACATGCCCGTGTGACTTACAGTATGTAGGAATGACAACGAGACCAGTAATGTTAAGAATCAATGAGCACCGTAGCAACATTAGATGCGCATGAATCACGACTAAATTGAGTTCACATTTTTTAGAATCAAGACATGGCCCTAATGATCTGTGGTGGACTGTCTTACAAGTACTCAGATACAATGAGAATGACCCCAAATATCTGTTCAGGACTGAACAGCGGTGGATTTTCCGACTTAAAACAGCTAGGGAGGGTCTCAATGACGACATTCCTTGGTGGACCCTATCTCCTTAGCTTTTTTTACTGAACTGCGGAGATATGAATTACTGTTGAGACCATATGCATTATGACGGTACGACACACCCTCTTACAGCGACATCGGGGCGACTGTCATATTCTTTAAATGCCATTACATACAGTAGGGGGTTCCTTTCCCCCCCTCCCCCTCCATATGCTTGAGGATTTAGATTGACCCACACATTACTGGGAGCATGTACCCATACTTTTATCATGACGTTTTCCTGTTCCAAGATGGCCGCCGCCATCACCAGCCCTCGCGTGAGTCCTTTGTCGATGTCTATTCCGACACCGAACACGACGCGACGTATTCAGGGCTAATTGCCCTAATTAATCTCACACTATATAAACGCGTCCAGAGCGCACGTTACCTGTCATTCAGGGTACGCGTCCTGGGGTAGGCGAACGGCATACCAACACAAGGTTCAAGTAAGTGATCGATCTACACGCCGTAAGCGTGTGCACAGCCTGCTTAAAGACTAAGTTTGCCAGCTAACGAGCGGTCAGCGCTCTAAGAGGCGCTCTGAATATGCGCTTATCTCGCAATTTTTTACTTGTTACTATATAGAACTTGGTTTTCTATTCACTATTAACCGTTTGCCATCAGCACCCACCTCTTAACATGAATGGTGGGCTACATACCCATATACCCAGGATCTGGGATGTTCCCTCTATTTCGGCAAGAGATTGAGAAGCGGTCTTGTATAATACTAACAGACCTGATAGTTTGGGTATAGAGAACACTATAAGATAATATATCATTACATTGTCATAGTGATATGACTATCTTTTTCAGACATGGAATTCTCTTACTTTGATTAATCTGAATGTGTTAACCTTGTGCTAACATTACTTTAATTATCCATAGATGTTCCAGTCACATTTGATTTTATTGTACAACTTTTTATTTAGTGAACTCATCGTGGTTACTAGGTTTACGCGTCCCTATGATGCCCTTTCCTCACATGGGATGGTAAGCCTTCTATGTTATTGTTATTTTTGTCTCCACCTATTTCTTTTTGGGATCTGATGCCTATCACACTTGCTACTTACCATTTAGACACCAATTAATGTCTACCTATTGCACTTTGTTTTACATATGTGCTTTATCCTTTATACAGGGCGACTTTCTATTAGACTGACTGTGACGAATGGTCCAGAGACTGTAAGTGACCTCCCAGCATTTACGGTCTTTACTTATCTTTTGGTTTATTTTGTTTTTTTGATATATGAAGGAGAAGTTACAACTAAACGGTCCTGATGAAGCGCCAGTGGATCAATCCTTGACCGAATAGGCGCGAAACATGTCGACCCAGTGTTAGGAGTGAAGACTCTTCCCTCCTTCCCTTCTTTTAGGAGTATAGGAGACATTATTCCCTGAATACTCCTACCAGTTTTTAACCTTGGCCTGACCCTCATTATTAACATTAAATTTAGTTATCAGGTGCTCAGAGCCAATTTTATTTTTCTCTCTCCTTTTTCTCCTCTGTCAGCACATTCTGCGGATTTAAGTTGATCTGTAGAACCACCTTCCGGTTGAAGAGCCACTACCTCAGTGTGGTGGCCCGTCAGACATTGCAGTGCCGGTCTGGCGAGGAGTTAGCCCGATGATGATGCCTAGCATCCTATTGTGATGCTTGAGGGCACTCCTACAACACCGGCTTTACAGTCTTTCTCCTTCGCCCTCTTTAATTCTTTTCCTTGGAACAGTGTACACATTTATTATAGGTTCACTTATAGGGAGTAAGTACACTGGACCAGTCTAATCTCCCAGTCCTCCTTGTTAAAGTGAGGCTTGACAGGAATACCTGGGGGAGTGCAGTCGGGTAAGGTACAATACACCAATTGTCACCAAACTGCAATGTTGTGGGTGCTCACTGATCACCTTTGGCCACCTTAACAGCCAATCCACTCACCACCCTGTGTCAAATGTCAAAATACCCCTATCTGGCATGCCACATGTCAACTAAACTCACCAGGGGGCACACTGTCTGTGCATGGCATGGTTATTACAGGGACAGACAGCAGTACAACTCCCAGCATGCACTGTCATTCCATTAGGGAAACCAGAACATAGTACTACAAGTTAAATAGCCTTGCATGTGAAACTAACAATCATTTCAGCCCACCTGTTTTCTCCACTATTGTACAGTCCATAGCAATAGCATCAATAATATGGCCATCTACCAGTACTATTAGAAGCAACACACAGCTACAGCTCTGTTCCCTACTGAACTGGCCTTTAAATCACCATCCAAACAATGTCATGTATTCACCTGGGGCACACCAATATAGGAAGCTGGATGTACTTGGAGTACACCCATATAGAGGCCCAAGTATAACGGTTACACCTACACTGTTGGCCAGCTCTGTTACCATAGTACATTGTGCAGCTGTTAGTTGACTCAATGATGCTATACACCAAACTTGGAGATCACTTAAAAATGTCAAGTCATCAATCAGACAAGATATGAGTCAATGAACAGTCATCTAACCACCAAGATACTCCAACATATTGTAGCAAGGTGTAGGCAATTGGAAATCTCTGTGCCCCAAATACCCCTAACCCAGATTTGGAAGCAGGTGTCATTGTCATATCAGGGGAGCAAGTAAAGGCTTTGTGTGCATGTCACACAGCATGTCTTGTAGTCAAACTTCAATATCACTTGTTGAATTACTTCCAGCAACAGTGTGTTCCACTTCTCCTATAGGTAACTGTGATAGTGCGTCGAGATCGGCGCCAAAATGGAAATACCCCGGGGACACCTCAGCCAGCAGGGACGCTGTCTCTGAAGAGGCGGAACCACACTGGAGCAGAAGCCTCCAGGATGACCCAGAAATGGTGGGGGTTTTAAACCATGTGGTAATTGTATCCTGGGAGCGGCAAGAGAAGGAAGAGATCAAGGGATGGCGGCGTTTGGAGGCAGAGAAGCATCAGATGCGGATGATACCTTGGGGGCCCTTGGAGAAGATGCTCCGAAGGAAGACGGCGGTCCAGAGGGCACTTCCGACTAAGGAGGGAGAAGACGCGCTGAGGCCGGCCACGTTCTGGGAAGAACGTGGCCCATTCAGGTACGAAGTTCACCCTCAACGGGATATGGGGAGAAGGGGTTTTTGAGATAGTAAAAGGAGGGGGGGGGCTGGTTGAAAAAGGGGAAGCACAAATGATTATAAAATAAATTCTGAGCACCGGGCACATTAAAATGAAGAGGTAAAGCGAAGATCATAGAAAAGCAAGAAAGGCACGGGGACGGAGGGAGGAAAGACAAGGACATTATTTACATTAAGAAGAAAAAGAAAAAGCAACCGATATCGCAGAGAGAGAAAGAGAGAGAGAGAGATAACAGGCTATATCAAAGAATAACCCAGGGCAAGAAAGAAGAGTAAGGAAAAAAATGACTGAAAACAGACTAGGAAAAGAAGGGGAAGACAGGAGAAAAGAAAAGAGACATCAGAGAGAAATACATAAAAGCAAAGATTACAGGAAAAGAAAGAGAAAAGATAAAGAGAACAAAACGTACCTTCTAAACGGCCTCTTATTTCTTCTTCTCTCCTGTAACCTCCGCGATTGGTCTCTGTGATGCCCACCTGAAAAAGGTAGAAAGAAGAAACAGAATCAAGAACCAGAACAGACCCGGGAGAACTTCCAAGCAATAGATCATAGCCTAAAATAATCAAAAGAAGGAAAGCAAAGTGTGGAAAGAAAACAATAAAAAGAAAATCGTAAGAAACCCATACAATACGCCTGAAAGCTTCCATTATTACTGGAACTGTCACTGTAACCTAGCCCATGTCGCCATGGAAAGGACACCATAGACTGCCACTATCCCTCTGGACGAAGCCTTCAGTGAGGAATACACACCTGGATGTGCTGACATTGTGGACAAAGCTGGCCCATCTGGGGCGCCTGGTCAGTCAAAAAATGTGAGCCTCACCCTGCCCACATCAACTCCTCCCAGCCCTGTTTCTTCAACATCACAGGCAACCATTCGCCCTCAAACATGTGTTCCAAAGACAGTGTCTACCATCTTGTGCCCCCCAGTACAATGTACCTGAGTCTCCTGCTGTAAACCCAGACAATGATGGACCTGGCACCAATGGGAGTGTGCAAACTGTGCCAGGGGCATAGGCATGTGGGGGTAGGGTGCGTGGGAAGGATGGCGTTTGTCCAGAGCATGGAGGCTACTAAGGATCCAACTGACCAGGACACCATATCCCAAGTCTTGGGAGATTACCACAATCCCAAGGCGTGATGGGCCAGGTACGTACCATGATGGGGGAGATAAAGCAGCTACAGAGGGACAACCACCAGGAGGTTGTGCAGCAGTGGCAGGCCCAAAATGCTCACTTTGCTTCCATTGCAGGGGTGCTGAGAGACATGAACACAACACTGAGTATGTTTTGTTCACACCAGCTGGCCCCTTCCACTAGCAATGAGACATCAGCCCCATCTACATCTGTAGCTGCAAGTGAAACGGAGGCCCTGCCAGGGGAAGGACATGCCTCAGACACCCCTACCTCTGTAGCAGAAGAACCCTCCCCCGCAAATATCGATGTCCCTCAAAACATTCAGGACGAGCAGATGCCAAAACCAAACCACTGCCAGGAAGTGAACCTCTACTGATTGGTTTCCCTAGTATGGCACAGACTTTTCTGAAACTTGTCTCCATTTTCGTATGGTACAATGACACTGGACTTGTGTCTTCAAATGTTGTAGCATTCACCATGACAGAACCCTTCAGTGTTTCCTTTGTGTTATATTTGATCCAATTCACTAATTTTGCTGTGCACTCCTCAATAAATACTACTTTACCAGAGATCATGTGTGAGAGTCATTTATCAACCATATTTAACTGTCATCTATAACACCTCTTGCACAAAAAAGTTTGTCTCAAATGAAATACTTTTTTAATGTTTCATCTCACATGTACTGTTTAATCATGGTAGACTTTGCATTGAATAATAATGATAGACATAACTCAAATCACTTTCATTGAACTTTCCCACATATAGGCTGGAAGAATGCCAATGATCACACAGTGAAGTACTGCTGCTCACTTCAGTGTTTCAGCATAGGTTTCAATCACTTTTACCCCACAGACTACTGAAGTTACGGGCATGTCAGTCTTTCACTATCCCAATAGGCAGACATGTTGTTTCAATGTATCATCAGCTAAAGCCTAATCACATACCCGTACCATAGCTCCCAAATGACCATATCCCATGATACAGACAGAGGTCAGTACAAATGCCCCCAGTCATGGAACCTTCCATTTACCATGGTCAGGTATCAGTAGGCATGTCACTCGCCTATGTCAGTCTTGATACATGTGCACAGTGGCCTGCACTGAGGAAACACAGTGACAGCTACATACAAGTTAGTTATTACCTATACAAACCATTCTGATGGTTGAGGGTATGGATAGCACAGGATGACGTGTGAGAGACAAATGATCACACACATGGCACCATTGAACAAACCTCCAATGTAAAACATGTCTATTGACTGGATAGGACACTACCATTCTACTGTCCTAACAGTCTGGGCCTAGAACTCACAAACCACAAATCTCACGTCTGACAGTACCTGGTTCAATCCATGTTCACTTCACTTATACGTATGCAAATCTCACCTGCTTGTGACACAGTCTGATATGCCAAATGAGGCTGACCTTGTGAAGTAATCTGCAAATGATAAATGTCAAACATAAGGTATAGGCCGCACTCAAACAAAAACATTATACAGCCAATTCCTATAAACAAATGTAATTCAGACTGTGCATTGTGATAAAATTAGACTATTGTGATAAAAAAGCCGAACACTACTCTATTTAATATTCTGCACGCACATTTGAGTTATGGGCTTTAAAGCTACTTATGACCTTCTGATGGTCATACTAAGACCTTTGTTAAACAGCACTAATCCCACCAATACCTCACTGAGTTACTTAAATTACATTTCATCTCATACCCAAAGTCAGGTGAAGTACTGATTCATGAGATCTGCCCTGATGTCTCCAGCTTCATCCTCAACAAACTCATCCTCACTTTGCAAATCTGCATTCTCACCTACTGAACTGCTGGCTCCCCCTCATCTGGTATAAATGGGATTTGACGTCTCAGGATGAGTTTGTGAAGCATGCAGTAAGTAACAACAATGTGACATACTTTGGTGGATGAGTAGAGGAGGCTCCACCAGACTTATCAGTGCTATGGAATCTCACCTTCAGGAGCCCATAAGTCCACTCCATGGCACGCTTTGTCCTTCTGTGGGCCTCCTGGAAGCGGACTTGCCTTGGTGTGGGTGGGTACCTCACTGGTGTCAACAACCAGGGATGGTTTTGGTAACCTGAGTCCCCTGTAAAGAAGAGTTTAGAAAGGCAAACATAAATAACCAACATCCACATATTTGTTAGCAGATAAAAGTGACAGACACACATGACATATGTGACTTACCAAACAGCCAGGCCCTTTTTGTGTGTTGTCGTGTCATCAGCAGTGGGATATTGCTGTTCCACATGATGAAGGAATCATGGACTGACCTCTGGTACCTTGCACAACCTTGTGAAATGTAGAGGTCAGCCAAACAGACCACTTAGACATTAATGGAATTTCTTATTCCTATACACCTGGTCATTGGCATTTGGGGGAACCAAGGCTACATGGATGTAATCTATGGCTCCAACCACATGTGGAATGCATCCCAAAGCATAAAAATATGACTTTACATATGCCAAATTTTCACGTTGTGAATATCTGATGTAGCTGTCCAGGTGTTCCAACAATGCAGACAGTACAGCAGTGAAGACCAGACTGGACATGGGCTGAGACATCCCTGCAGTTAAGGCCACTGTATTTTGAAAGGAGCCAGGAAGTGCAGCACTGAGTTAACTTGTACAATTGGTGGTATGCTGTGGGGCTTAAGAATGGCAGGCATCAGATCTGGCTCCAACTGATCACAGAGATCCATGATTGTATGCCTATCCAGGCTATAGAGCTGAATCACGTCGCTTCTCCATGGTCTGTAGGTCTGCTAGTGGACGGTACACTGGAGGTTCTCCCACTCTTCTTAAATTAGTGGGAGAAAATCAGAGTGTATGTGTATCACTCATTCTGTTCGTCATAAGTATGGTCATACTTATGTCATATATAATGGTCTAAAATGCCCCATGAAATTGTTGAAACATTGCACACTGAACATACCTAGGCAAATAATGCTTATTACTGCATTCACATCCCCTTTCCTCTCTCATATTTTAGAAATGGAAAGCATGTCATTGCACATATATAGGTCACATATACCATATGTCTGATTGTCATTGCTCTGCTAACTATGCTACTACATTTACATTACTTACAACACATCAATTTTACATCCCGTACATAATTCATGCACATTGCTACATGTTTACTCAAAGCCAGCAGTGAACACGTCTTAGATATGTTTCATAGCTTGTGACACAACTTTTAAATAATGTTTTCATTCATATATGAACCTTAAAATGGCAGCTGCCTGACCTACTGTTCTGACATTATAAAGTGACCTAAGTCTGCCGGCGGAAGTCGTCATGGCAGTAGGCGGATACAACCCCGGTGGACATTGCCATTGGAACACATTGCTACCTTTGGCAGTCTTGGGCCAATGGCGATATTCGCCGGTGGTGATGGTCTTTTACACTGCGGATGTGACTGCCATCTCATACTTCACCTCTCACTTGACTCCTGACTGCTTCCAGCAAGACCTCCACGGCCTCAGCTGCTGTGTACTGCCTCTGGGAACAATCATGGCACATCGTACAGGTGACAGGGCCTCTGCCTTCTCCACAGAGGAGCTTGATAAGCTTGTGGAGGAGGTCCTACCCCTTTTTGAACAGCTTTATGGTGCACCAGAGGACCAGGTAATTGTAATGTAATTGTAATGTATTAAGGGTTAAGTGCATGATGATGTTCAGGAACTGTGGTGGAATGAAGGATTGTGGTAAAATGTGTGGGTAAGTGGGCATGTGCATATGTGTACAGATAAATATTTGGTCCTGAGACATAGTAGAGAGTGTGTGATGTATGTACCCTGACCCAAATGCAGACTGTAATACATGATCATTGAAGGTGGTGTGAAAAATATTTGGAAAGATATAAGATGTTTGCAGATATGGTTGTAGTCTGGTCACATGTTTCCAGCTGACACCTGGTGCTGGATATGCATGTTGTATGCTTGTCTCAACATCACACATGGCCTGACTGCAGTTGATCATCCCTCATTGAAGGGGATGTTGTAGGCAGCCTATGTATGGCCAGTTGCACCAAATGTGTCATCTATGCAGGTCAACGCCCATTGGACCCCTGGGGGTCCACAGCCGGCGAAGCACCCACTGTAGGAATCGGTGGGAGGACCTGAGATGCTGGTACCGGAATACCACACAGCCCTGCTGGGGATGTCCTCCCAAGGAGGACGGGATGCCTGTCAGATCTTGACCCCCCCCCCAATGGCAAGCATATTGGCGGTGGCCTACCCGTAGTTGGATAGGCATTTAAGGGCAGAACAGCATTCACAAGGGGGTAAGTACAGACTTGACACATTTTCATCCCTTTACCAGGCTAGTGATAGATGTGAAAGTTTCTAAGCTGTGACAATGTGGTAAGTGCAAAGGATCTCCAAGGAACACATTGATGTGCAGTCCCCAAGATTGGTACACAGGTGTGCACAATCTGATTTGTATAGGGACATGCTAGTCTTTCCCACTTTTCAAAAGGTTTCTGATGAGTGACAGCATCATGTGAAGCTGCGATGTCCACCTGACATTTCACATGCCATACCTGCAAAACGTATTCAGTTACAAGGTGGGTGAACCCCCTTGGTAAGTGAGGGATGTGCATAGGCCTCTATAATGTGCCATCTGAGTGGACTTCCAACATGTGGGTACCCATGGAGGTATTACTGGACTCCTATTGGATCACAAATGTTGGTGTTAGGCTATGCTTGTTAGTACCATGTTCATGTTCTGTAGGTGGGAAGTGGCTACACAGCTATTTCCTTAGTCATATTGTTGTAGACATGATAAATAGGCCAAGACATATTATTCACAGTTACAGTCTGAACTGTTTTTTGCCAACATCATATGTACATTGTAAGGTTATGTCATGACTCCACATTGTAATGAGTGATAACCATACTTTATGTTGCTATTTGGATATGTTTTGAGTCATTGTATGGAAACCTATTGCTTGCACTGACCCTAATGTGGTGCAGGTGTGGTAGTTCACATACATATGTGAGTGGTATGGTATGTGTATTCAGGCATTTGGCTTGCATTATGCTGGGTGTCTGTGTCATGTTATCCTCAGATGTGGTTTGTCTCTCAGAATGTTTTCCCAAACAGATGTAAGGCTAGTCATGTCTGATGTGTGGTTTGTGATGTTGCCACTCAGTCATTGGGCTACTGATGGAATAA
Source organism: Pleurodeles waltl (assembly GCF_031143425.1). NCBI lineage: Eukaryota > Metazoa > Chordata > Amphibia > Caudata > Salamandridae > Pleurodeles > Pleurodeles waltl. The sequence goes on along the minus strand of NC_090448.1, from coordinate 902,023,132 downwards.
TTGCATGATATGTTGAACTGTATGTCACTTTCATGCACATAACAGATGTCCATTGACTTGAAAGAGTAGATATACTACCAGTGGTTGTGTGCGAATATGCCCTAAGCTCCTTAGACCCTTATATGAGTGCTATACTTTGTTTTCAGAAGGACAATGACTTAGATGACTTGGTCAACAAAGTATGTATAATCCTTTCCGACGTCACTATTGCTACATGTGTAGGTGACATGTGTTCTGACTCTTTCATCTTCTAACATTTGATTATGCCAATTAGAGTAGTTGCATGTTTGAAAAATGTAATTGTGAAGGGTGTGAACTCAGTGACATGAAGTGGGAATCGCTTGTGTGCAACTGTAATGAAAATAATTATGTTTGACCACTGACTTTGTGTTTCACCACTGTGCATATTAGTTGTTCAATGTTCACCAGTAGCAAATTACATTTTGTATTCAGTTTAGCTGCCTATTTGCTTTCACGTGGCATGAGACATTACAGTATGTATTCAGTTTAGCTGCCTGTTGGCTTTAAAGTGGCATTAGACATTACATTTTCTATTCAGTTTAGCTGCCTGTTGGCTTTATCGTGGTGTTAGACATTGCAGTTGAAACATTGCAGATGAGCTGTTTTTTTCCACATGGTAAAGCTTGTGTTTTTCGTATTTTCTCACACTGAATAAGGAAGCACATATTTTGTGTTTTTCTTTAGTGCGGCCTTGGGAGAGACAGCCTTGAAAACTTGGCCAACTTTCGGCAGTGTTTCTTCCAACTCTGACCTACAGTAGCCAGCATGCTTTGAATATTATAAAAGGTGTCCCTGGGTAGCAGTGAGGGGGAATTTTCCAAGACTTCAGTCAGGAGTGGACGTCAACTGCCTGACCTGTCCCTTGAGGGTGGAAAATCTCTTTCTCGCAGTTGAACAGGGGTCATCAACTTGCTGGTTTGAGAAAGCAGCAGTGATAGGCCCTACGGTGATGAATTTTTACTTTTATTCTTTGTTTGACAGTTATGCTATAATATAGACACATATATTTGCTGTGTACATTGCAGTTGAGAATCACTTTGATATATTTTCCTTCATTGCAGTGACTATTTTTAAACGTGTGCCTACAACCTACTAATCTCTTCTCTCTGGAGACTCGTGGTGAAGTAATAATAAATGTCTTCTTTAAACTAAGAAGTGCATTCCAGAGATTGTTGTCAGCTCGGTCATTCGTGAAAGCAAAACAGCAACATGTTGTCTTGTGTTTACTATAAAATATGTGTCCTTGCCTGGTACTTGACATCAGGCCAATTAGTAGTATGTGTTTAGTTTGTCTATGTGATATGTGGAAATCTATGTTACATCTATTTCCCAAAGCTTGTGTGATAATTCTACTGATATCATGGTATTGTAAGTGTGAGATAGGTAGCTTAGCTGGTGATTGACTATGTTATAATTGAGGGATGTACATTGTATTGTGTTGTGACATGATGTTGGCACTAAACTGGTACTGCCTAGGGGTGTTGTACAACTAGATGTGATGTCACTGATGTGTTTCCTAGCATCAGCATCAGCAGGCAAAGGAGACGAGGCACAGCAGAGTGGGGAAGCTTCTGGCCTCCAGTCACAACAACAATGACACCAAAGGACCCAGTGGCACAGAGGGAATGGGAGTGCCAAGGGGGAGACAGGAGCCAGTTCATCTTCTTCAGACTCCTCCTCAAGTGGACACTCCCTGGTGGTGGTGGACTCATCTCGGAACACCCCAGCACCATCTCTGTCCACCACTGCCCTTTCTATCACAGCCCTCCCTGTAGCTCCTTACCCAGTTGGCTGTGCCCATTCTACCCAAGAGGGTAGGCATCTCCTTTGCAGCAGGCCCCTCTACTGCAGCCCCTATCAGCCCTGCTGCCCTCAGTGAAGAGGCTTTTGACCTCCTGAGGTCGATCTCTGTGGGTCAGTCGAACATTGTGAATTCCATCCAGGGGCTGGCAACTTAGATATAACAGAGTAATGCGTTCCTCTGCTGAGTGTCTTGGAAGCATTAGGACTAAATCAATTAATTTGTGGTCCAACACAGGAGAGAGGACACACAATTGATCTAGTTTTTAGCAATTGTCCTTTATTGAGTGCTCTGCCCCCACCCCATTAGCATGGTCTGATCATTTTTTAATTACATTAAGAATTAAGCTGCCCCATGAATTGGGTTTTCAACAGCCTATATGTAGGAAGGCCAGGAAATGGCATAATCTTAATTCAGAAGAATGGGTTAAACTGTTAATCAAGAGGAAAAAAGATTTTGTGAGGGATAACCAAATGGATACATCCCTTTTTAATGATTTGATTACTAGTTGCCTCGATACTCTGCTTCCTCATAATGATCTTTCTGGGCAGAAGAGAGGTGACAAAACCCAGTGGTTTTCCCCTCATTTGATGACTTTGAAGAGGAACTGTAGGCGGCTAGAGAGGAATTGGAGTAAATCTTTATATCAGGAAGATAGCGAAGAGTATAGACAATTAATTAGGCTTTATCATAGAGATATAAGGCTAGCTCAAGCAACCTTTTATGGGGACAAAATTAAACAGGCTTCGGGATCTCCGAAAGAGATCTTTCGGATATTGAAGGAGATGCTTTATTCTCCTACTTGTCCTGAAGCCACGGTAGCATCAGTAGAACACAGTAACAATTTTGCCTCATTCTTCTTACAGAAAATTGAGGAAATCTATAAGAATTTCCCAGGGGAAGAGGTTATAATGTCTGATTGGTCCAGAGAGATGAAGAATTGTAACACCAGTTTACAGTGTTTCTCCCCTATCTCGGACTGCTTCTTAGTAAACTGAATTCTGACTCCCCTCTAGATCCTGCACCTCCTCATATACATATGCATGGAGGATCTGCAACAATATCGGTTATAACAGGGCTTTTGAATAGCTCCTTACAAAGTGCCAGTGTGCCTAAATCATGGAAGCATGCTCTGGTGAAACCCCTACTAAAGAAATCGAATCTAGACCGAGCCGAGCTTAAGAACTATAGGCCAATTTCTCTTCTTCCAACTATGGCAAAATTAATTGACAAACATGTCAAAACGCAAATCACCTGCTTTCTGGAAGAACATAATATTCAGCATCCCACGCAAATGGGCTTTAGACCAGCCCATAGCACCAAATCAGCTATTATAGCGGTTACTGAAGAAGCTAGAAAACGGATGGATCAGGGTATGGTGACAGCCGTCATAATGCTGGATTTAAGCGCCGCATTTGACACAGTCAATCACAATCTATTGATCCAAAGAATGGAAAAAGCAGGCATTAAAGGCCAGGCTCTTAAATGGATGAGATCTATTCTCCAAAATATATCTTTTCAGGTTTTTGATCGTTCTTTTTTATCAGAACAGTTTAGATCTCAATGTGGGGTACCCCAGGGCTCGTCGTTGAGTCCGACTCTTTTTAATATTTACATGGCCCCCTTAGCAGACATAGAGGAACCTTTTGGTTTTTCCCTGATATCATATGCCGATGACCCGCAGTTGGTCATCTCCTTTTCTTCGGTGAAGGCCGCAGATAATTCAGCGCTACCAGCCTGCTTGCAAGCTGTTTCGAGTTGGATGACTGAGGGTAGGCTTCAACTTAACGAAGAAAAGACAGAAATAATGTTCCTGGGAAAGCCTATCAGCCCGGCAAAGAATACTCTGCCGACAATACAGTTGGAACATTTACCTCCTCCGAAGGATCACATCAAAGCACTAGGAATCTGGTTAGATTCCAAATTAACTCTAGATTATCAAGCCAGGATGCTTTCCGAGGCCTGTTTTGGATTGTTGAGGTTACTTAGGAAGGTCATTGGTTTGCTTCCTCCCCTGGCCAAAAGACTAACGGTACAGGCCCTCATCTTATCCAGGCTGGACTAGGGTAATAGTCATTTTTTGGGTTCACCAGAGTATGTGATTAGGAAATTACAAACAGTACAAAATGCGGCTGCTCGGTTATTGTATGATATGCCTACGTTTACATCGGCTAAGCAAGCTCTGTCTACTTTGCACTGGCTCCCAGTGGGGAAGAGAACCAAGTTCAAGTCTTTATGTATTTTTCATAGAGCTCTATACAATAAAGGTCCACCTCAATTGAAAACCTTAGCCTCATTTTATGCGTGGTCGCCAAAGTAAAAAGAGTAAGTTGGGGTGGTAGATATCTGAAATTTCAGGGAGCCAAATTGTGGAACTCACTTCCCCTCAATATCCATTTGATTAGACAGGAGTTGGAATTCCGGAAGGCCATTAAAATGTGGCTATTTTAATTAAATTCACTATTTACTTCCAAGTACTATTTCGATGCTGTATATTTCTCCAGCTTGTTTTTAGCGTTAGGTCCTTCTGAGCGCTACGAAGCCTCCGGGTAGTATGGCGCTATCTAAAACTTTTTAACATAACATAACATTCACGGTGTACTGGCTGGCCTACAGAGACTATTTCAGGCTCTGGCCTCCACACTGATGGCAGCCTTTGTCTACCGTCCACCCTCCGCCTTCCTCTTCCCAATACCAATCCCCCCTTCCCCGACCAAGTCAAAGCACACAAACAGAAAGGCATACTTTCACCTCAAAATACAAGGGTAGCACAGACAAACAGAAGCACCACAAGACACACCACTGGCATACACCCAAGCAATTTACACCTGCACACACAACAGTTACAAACTGCCCTGACACCCCCAAAACCCCCAGCATCAAAGACACAACACCTGACACACCTGCAGATACCACACCAACATCCATGGATCCAGCCACCACACCTATCCTACCTGCAGACATCACCCCAGCAGACCCTCAGACATCCACCCCAGTCACAACACCCGCAGACACCACAACTACTGACACGCCTACATGCAGCATATACACCAGACCTGCAGTCACCACCCCAACACACAGCCACCCACCTACCACAGCATCACCCAGCACCTCCATCCCCCTCAGCCCAAGACACATAAACACCCTCACTCACACACCCAACAGACACCCACCACCCACAAGCATACCTCCCACAAACACGCACCCAAGACATCCACACCTACACCTTATACAACCACTCCCTCTCCCTCCACACCCAAACCTGTTTGTTATGACGGTCCCTGTGTGTGTGTAAAAAGCTTTCCTTTCTGAGTTTGCCCTTTTCCCTTCTCATCTCCTCCTGTGAAACCCCTAAACATGCTGTTTCTCTTCCTAAGGCCATCTCTTCCACCTCCAAATCCTACCCTACCTCCTGCAAGTACTCATGCCCCTCCCCGCTGTAGTGATATTTGTGTTTTGACCACTTTGCACTTGGCTTAGCTGTTCACCGTCACATTAGTGGTCACCAGTTACAGACTCTATTTTGTATTCAGCTTAGCCTTAGCTTCACTGCCACATTAAGGGTGTAGTTTTCCGTACAAAACATGTTATGCAACATGTTTTCTAGTCTGCATGTTCTTTTCTCACCAAAGGGCTAGGACATAACTTGGAGGACTCAGTCAGCAAGATAAGGATATTCTAGAATTATGTTTATGGTACAGCAGAGAACGGTTTTGTTTTGGGAAAGACACCGTGGGATTTTGGCCAAGTTCCAATGTGTTTCTTTCAAAGCTTATCTAAAGTAGCCAGCCTTTTGAATACTTCTTACGGAGCGGGAGGGTTTTTTCCAGAAAGCTCTTTCCTCATATGTTTAAGGTATATAAGAGACCCAGGTCGACAGTGGGATATTCAGAGACCTCCATCAGGATTTAGACGTTGGATGCCTGATATATTTCCCGTGAGGGTAGAGACCTCTCTTTCTCATTGTGGTCGAACCAGGGTCAACGACTTGTTGGCAAGAGAAAGATGAAGCACCTTACAGGCCGTATTTGTTTTGCATTGTGTATGAATATATACATATATCAATATAGATGTTTCAATCCTTGAATGTATATATTTGCTGTTTATAGATTGAAGATTCTTTGTACATGGTCTTACTTCATTGCTGCACATTTTAAAAGTACAGTTTCGGCTATACAGGCCTTCCTTCATGAGCCTTGCAAAATAAATATTAAATGTCTTCTTCAGATTAAGAGGTGCATTCCAGAGAATTTTTTTGACTCCCTTCAGTGTGTGTATTTTGGCTCAGTCAGCAGTAAAGCAAAACACCGCCAAGAAGTCGACCCCTCCCAAGAATACCCAACCCTCCCCAAGCCTAAACCAAACCCCCCTCCCAAGCAACAACCCAAACCCCCAAGCCGAAGCCCAAACTCTCCCTCCCCCACCACCCACCCAGGTCATCCCTGAGGTGCCTGCCTGCCCCATTGATGCCCCTACCTGTGGAGGTTACATGGCAGTCAGGAGTCAAGTTGGGGCACCATATAGTGCCTTTGGCGCACCACATTGTTTTTATATTGCACTGTCCAATGGCCTTGAGCCTTTCTATTTGTTATGTCAATAATATATTCAGACCAACTAGTTGTTGGTTTTCTGGTTACATCTTTGTCCTGCTTTTCCTAGGTTTGAGTTGTTCCTGCCTGGCATTGGTTGTGTGCAGGTATTTGTGTATGTGTGGTACTTCTCCTTCCTGTATTGTTTGTGCAGTATGTAAGAGTGTGTGCAGTGCCTTTATCCCCCAGTGATAGGGTATGTGTTGTGTGATGGGCATGTGTATGTTTCAGACATGTTGTGGTGATATTTTGTGGTGTTTGTGTTGACATGTGTTTGTTCCTGTGGTGTGTGGCTTTGTGTGCTTTGACTGTGTGAGTGTGCGTGTATTGTGCATGGTGTGATAGATGTGATGTGCTGTGTGTGTGTGATGTATGTGTAGATTGCTAAGTTGTATGATTGAGTAATTGTGTGTGTTCATTCCCTGTTGGTTGTACATTGTGTTGTATGTGTGATGAGTCGCTGGCTGGTGTCGGTTATGAGTGTTTGCCAATGTGTTTATGATGGTGTGGTTGTGGTGTTGTTGTGAAGTATTGGTATGTGGTATAGGAGGTGTGAGACTGGGACTGTGCTGTATTGCCATGCATGTGTGTTCTTGACGTGTGGTGTGTGTGTGTGAGTGTGCTGGCTGCAGTGTGTGTGCTGTGTGCCCAAGGGTCTGATTGTACATGGAAAGTTTTGGGGTGATCCATCAAGCAGGGGTGAGAAAAAAGGGAGGGGTAAAAAAAAGTGTGTTTCCCATTTTAATTCCCAAAGGGATTTTGAACACAATTACAGCCCGAACCGCTGGGCGGCATTATACCAAATTTGTTAGAAAGGTAGCTCTTGGTCCAGAAAAGCATTCTTTTTGTTATTTGTTGTAAATCCGTTCAGTAGTTTTCGAGATGTTAAAGGACATCCAAATTTGTATATCTGGGCCGAGTCTAAGCACAGATCGCATGGTTATATCTGATTGACTGCCAGCACTTCAACCAGAAAGTGATGGCAGCTATCCTGGGAGAAATATACATGATAGCACCCCATTAAAATGCATCACAGTGAATGGCAGGTTTTGAGGGTCACAAAAAGGAGAACATATAAAGGGTGATAACAGATTTTAGTTACAATATAAATCATGTGTTGCTAAGGTGATTTTACCCTGTGAAAAAAGCCTTCCACTGGGATTCCATGAATCATGTTTGAGAGAAAACAGTTTTCTCATGATTTTCACATAAAGGTTACAGAAGGTGCTACAGAAGCTAAAATGAAAGCATATTTTCTGTAAGTTCACACTATCGTTCTCAGCGATATGAGAATGAAGTCTGACATTATCAGTAAAACATGTATTTCCAACAGGAGCAACCTGTCATTTAATCTCGATTTTCCTAGTCTTACGAAGGAAAGTCCTAGTTTTCCGAAGGAAAGTCTTCATTGTATTAATTTTATTAAAGACATGGAGGCAAGTATTATGCCTTCTTAACTTCTTTATTTTTAAATAGCAGCAATCAAGAGAACAAATATAAACAACTATTAGTCCCAAGAGGCTTAGGGACAACAGCCAATGTGGACAGAACTGTAGTCCAGAATAACCTCCAATCAGGAACCACCATAGACTATAACACCTATCTTGACTGCGAACAGTCCTCTTTTCCAATGCAGGAAGTAATGCAGAGGAATGGAATAGTGGTAAAATTAGAACAATCAGCAATACCGCCAACACTATGGTAAACATTTCCTGAGTAAAGTCCACAAGGGTAGACCCAGGAAGGTGAACTTCTGAAGGAAGACCATGCCAGGAAAGATGTAGAGAGGCAACAAATGGAATCTTGGAGATGGAAAGAGGAGCAGGCAAATCACAGAGCTGTAGATTTTGAAGCGCCAGCAGCTCTAGGGTGGGAAAACATTATTAATAAAATGTTGCGGTGGGGTAATACTTGCCTCTGTGTCTTTAATAAACTTAAAACTTTCCTTCATAAGACTAGGAAAATCTAGATTTTATGTCAAGTCATGAAGGCTCCTATTATGCTTGTTTAAAGTATATTTATTACCATTGAAGAAGTATTATGTATAGGCTAGCAATAAAAGGCACAAAAAATGCTGTAATTCGACCAATTGGCCAATCTCAGAATATCCACCAAAAGAGCTCCCACCCAAAAGGCCTTGGATGCCATGAACCATCTAGAGGAATGGGCTCCAAATATGGAGGTATGAATCCAGTCTAAGGAAATGACCCACTTAACCCAACGGGCCAGGGTAGGGGACGAAACTAGTTTATGTTATTTTTTTTTTAAAATGAGAAGTTGGGTATCGGAGGACGTTCTGAGATTAATAGTTTTTTGTTCATACACCTTCAAACAATTGCCCACACATAATTGTGGATGGTCAGGAAAGAAAGGATAAAACACAGAAGATTGACTGGTCTTTGTGCGTTTTTGAATATTGAAAAAGACTCAGGTAAGGCAAAGTGACAAAAATAAATATCTAGAGCTTTGAAATCAGAAATACGTTTGATGGAATAAGACATAACAACATTGTTAGTTTATGAGACAACATCTTGATCAAGAGAGACAGATTATCAGGCCAATTCACTAGAAATTGCAGAACCAAATTTACATCCCATAGCTGACTGTACTTAATGAGATCAGGTCGTCCCACTACCTTCCAAGCAGACAGAATGAGAGTGTTTTTGAGAATGAGAGAGTGTCTGTGTCCTTTATGATCTAATAGAAGATCCGGAAAAACTAGAAGAAGCATGGGATCATCTATTGACAACTCTAGGACAGTTGGTAACCAAACCTGGATTGCCAAAATAGAACCACCAAAACTAGAATAGCTGCCTGTCGGCAGACCTAAGGCCAGAACTCTGCTGATCAGAATGAAAGGAGGAAAAACTTAGGGGGTCATTCCGACCTTGGCGGTCCATGACCGCCAGGGCCGGGGACCACGGAAGCACCGCCAACAGGCTGGCGGTGCTTCCAGGGCCATTCTGACCGCGGCGGTAAAGGCGCGGTCAGAAAAGGGGAACCAGCGGTTTCCCGCCGGTTTTCCCCTGGCCCAGCTGCGCCGCCATGGGGATTCCGACCCCCTTCCCGCCACCCTGTTTCTGGCGGTTCTTACCGCCAGGAACAGGATGGTGGGAACGGGTGTCATGGGGCCCCTGGGGGCCCCTGCACTGCCCATGCCACTGGCATGGGCAGTGCAGGGGCCCCCTAACAGGGCCCCATGAAGATTTTCACTGTCTGCTTTGCAGACAGTGAAAATCGCGACGGGTGCTACTGCACCCGTCGCACCCCTGCAACACCGTCGGCTCCATTCGGAGCCGGCTTCTATGTTGCAGGGGCTTTCCCGCTGGGCCGGCGGGCGCCCTTTTGGCGGTCGCCCGCCGGCCCAGCGGGAAAGCCAGAATGGCATCCGCGGTCTTCTGACCGCAGAGTGGCCATTTGGTGGTGACCGCATGGCGGGCGGCGACCGCCGCCCGCCGCGGTCAGAATGACCACCTTAGTTGGTAATTGGTGACCAATCCTGGAGAAAGTCATCTGTCGCAACCACTAACGGATCCGGTCTCCAGCTGAAGAACTGAGGAAGATGGGAACTAAGGGGGTCACTCCGGCAGTGAGTGGTAATGTGGTGGTAGTACCGCCAACAGGCTGGCAGTACATACCGCCACATTATCAGAATGGCAGATTGGCTACAGCCAACCCCCCACTTTTCCACTGAGACTGCCATGGTGGTAGCAGCCACCGGGCCGGAGATGTCAGTCTCCAGCCCGGCAGCCGCTATAGTACTTCCAGCACTATTTTGAGCCAGACTACCACATGGCTTTTGTGGTGTTACCAATGCCACGAAAACCATGGCGGTAGGCTTACTGGTGACAGGGAATTGGTCCCAGTCACTGGTAGGCGGCTCACCCACCCCCTCAACACTCCCCAGACGCACCCCATCCACACTCCCCCCTTCCAATCCCCATACATGCACACCCCTGCAGACATGCACCACGCATACACCCACTCACCCACATCCAGTCATGCTCTCACACATTCGTACACACATTCACACTGACATGCAGACATACACTCACATTACCATTCTTACACACATTCACACACATGCATACACCCACTAAACAACACTACACACACAGACACATTCACACACACACATTCATGCACACAACCCCCCCCCCACACACACACACACACACAACACCCCCACTCCCCTCCCCTGTCGGAAGCCCAACTTACCTTCTTCCAGGTGGTCTTCCGGCAGAGAACGGGTAGGGTCACTGCTACCGCCAGCAGTGCCTGCCAGCAGAACACCGCGAGGCCGTATCACGGCTGGTGATGGTGTACTGGTGTGGCGCTGCTGGTGGTAGCAGCGCCACCTTACTGCCATCTGCCACTATGATCACTGATGGATTTCCGCCCTTCTTGTGGTGGATGTCTGGCAGTGATCACAGTATGGCGGACGGATGGTAGCCGCGGTGACGGTCTTTTGGCTGTAGGTGTTTTTTATCGCCAATTACATAATTAGGGCCTGAGTCTGGAAGCAAACAGATCTGTGTGAAGGGGACCCCACCTTTTGTAAAACTACTGGAAAATGGAAAGATGTAACTGCCAGTCGCTGGAATTGTGAAGAACACATGAATGCAAGACTGCTACAGTGTTGGGAGATCTAGGTAGGTATTCTGCTTGAACAAAGATATTGCGATGGAGACAGAACTCCCAAAATGTTTTTGCTAACTCTGCCAAAGTCTTGGGCCATGTGCCGCCGAGATGATTGCTGTACAGTATCACGGAAAGATTAGCCATTCGAAGAAGGATGCAACACCTTACTCTGTTTTTTGTGAAGCTCTGAATTGCAAAGCAGCCTGCAAAAAGCTCTAAACAATTTGTGACCATTTTGCCCCCATTTGAGATCAGTCCACACCAGGCGTCCCAACCTGTCAGCCTGGCATCAGAATCAAATAGAAGATACGAGGTTTAAGAGAAGATCGCCCTGCTGTTCCAGGCATCTAAATGGTCTATTCACTGAAGCTCCATATGAGACTAGTGATCCAGGTGCAGTAGGTCAGAATAAGAAAGGCCTTGCCAAAGATGATGGATTTTCAGTCTCTGGAGAGCCCGATAATGAAGGGGGCTCGGAAAAATGACCTGAGTCGATAAGGGTAGCAGACCTCCAATTGTGACAAGAGTCCTGAGGGATAAGGAAGGAATGCATAGAGAGTGAGAAATTTCTGCTTTGATCGCTTTGACCTTGGACATTGGTAAGTGAAGGATTGCAGATTCTGAGTTGACTAGAAACCCCAAAAACTCCAACTGATAGCAGGGGACAAGAATTGATTTTTACATATTGATTACAAAAACCTAGATCCTGCAACAGAGAACAGGTTATTTAAAGCTGGGATTGTAGAGTTGACAGACAATGGTTCATTAAAAGAATATCATCCAAATAGATAATTAGACTGACTCTTTGGGACCTAAGGAGAGCTGCTACAGGTTTCATGACCTTTGTAAAGCACCAAGGTGCCAAAGAGAGAGAGTGAAGGGAAGGGAGGTAAACTGATAAGTCCTTCGCTGCCACTGGAATTTATGGTATTTTCTGGATGAAGGATAGATGGAAATTGTTAGAAATGCGTCTTGTAAATCTAGACAGACCATCCAATTGTTTTGCAGCACAGAATCTCGTAGATGAATGATGGTTTCTATCTTGAAATGTAGATAGGCTACAAAGTGATTGAACTGTGTGCGATTGATAACTGGTCTCATCATTTTGTTTGTTTTTTTAATCAAAAAGAGGGAACCTAGAAACTCTTTAGATGAAGGGACGACTCTTCTGAAGAAGGGAAGCTATTACTTGAGTTGCTAGTTGAGTTGTTTCTTGGGAGAAATGCAGAGGTTTCGGGATCTGTACTTGAAAAGGTCTGGAAAAGAGTTCTATTGAATAACCCTGGACGGCATTTAGGACCAAGGGATCTGCGGTGATGGGCTGCCCTTTGAGGAAAAATAATTTTAGCTGACCCCGACTGAAAGAAGATAAAAAGGAGGAGGGCCTACCTTTATCATTTGCTGTGCAGTTGCTCCTTTGGCCATTTCTTCAGAAACCTCTGGCCCTTATGGGAATAAAATTGGGGTCTGAACTCTTGGGAGTTATAGGGATTGAAGCCCCTGGTATATTGACCTCTGAAGTCATGGCCAACAAAGCGGCTTGTTCCTCTCCTGGCCTGGCAAAAACCCAGCATCCTCATCCTGGCAGTGCGGGTGGCTTTCCTTTTTTCCCTCAACCTCGTTGTCGCTCGAGGCATTGCCTCCTCTCCTCGGTCCTGGCTGGGTTCCTGCTAGTTCCTGTGGAGTTTTCTTTCCACGTCCTTCTCCAGGCATGGCCTCTCCTACTGCGGTCCAGGCGGCGGGGGCTTCCTCTCCTCCAGACAGTGAAAAGCAACTGCACCCGTCACACGGCCGCAACACCGCCGGCTCCATTCGGAGCAGGCTCCTGTGTTGCAGGCCTCATTCCCGCTGGGCCGGCGGGCGCTACCATGGTTAGCGCCCGCCGGCCCAGCGGGAATGTTGGAATGGGGGCAGCGCTATTTTGGCCGCATGGCGTTGGAATCACCCCCATAGTGTACCCCCTCCTCAATAGCCCATCATCGGGCTTCAGGTATTCTATAGGGTCTCAGTCTAACCTTTTCCCCAGAATTGGTGAAATTAAGTGATATATGATATGAGTCCTTCCTGGGGTGATAGAAAACACTTTTTTGAAAAGATCTTAACTGGGTAAACAACTCTCCTCGCTGGTTTTCATCTAGATCGGGATCAACACACGTTCTGAGTAGGTCGGGATCTACTTATATAAAGTTACAAATTACTGGGTATCATAAGTTCAATAGGTTCACATGATAGATTTGTGTTTCTTTTTTTCCTTGTTTATCTCTAACATGTATGTAACCGGAGTTACTCGCTCCAGTACTCTAAAGAGTCCTTGCCGATGGCCCAGCATTCTGTTACTGGAGGAAGGTAACATTAGTAACACTAGGTCTCCTGTCTGAAATTCTCTTAATGTAGCCCGTTTATTGTACTGATCTTTTTGGGCTTGCTGTGAATTTTCTATGTTCTGCATGGTTATTACTCTGATCTGATTGAAATATGTTTTCAGCCCTGTCACATGTTCTAACAAGGGTTTTGAGACATCCTTTTCCTGTTCCCAGGACTCCCTGGCCATGTCTAATAGTGTACATGTGTTTTACGAGCAAACATTAACTCATACTGAGAGAGAATCCTGTGCTGCTTTGTTCCTTACGTCAAATAGCGAACCATGCAAGAAGCAGCATTTGTTTCCACTTTCGTGCCTCCAAGTCCAATAATTTCTTCAAAGTGGTTTTTATCGTATTATTGTTCCACTCTAATAAACCATCTGTCTGGGCATGATCGGCAGCAGTGGGAATCTGTTTAATCCCTAGTTGTCCCCAGATCTGTTTCATTAGTTTGGATGTAAAAGGAGCTCCCTGATCAGTTATTATCTCTCAGGGAAACCCAACCCTAGAAAAGATCACAGTCATTGCTTTTGCAATGAGGGTAGTGGTAGGGTGGCATAGTGGTATGGCTTCTGGATATCTGGTGGCATAATCCACTACCACCAGTATACAACAATAGCCACTCCTAGAGGGGATCAAGGGGCATATACTGTCCATTCCCATTCTCTAAAATGGTTCTTCTATAATGGGCAGAGGTTGTAAAGGAGCCTTGCTAGGGATTTTCTGGCTGCTTCTTTGACATACAGGGCACTCTCTTCAGTACTTCCTAACATGGCTGTATATGCTAGGACAATAGAAACGTACTATGATGGCTTTTTCTATTTTCTCAGTACCGAAGTGACCACCTAATAGGTGACTATGGGCTAAAAATAAACTTTATCCCTAAAGGGAGTAGGGACTAACAACTGCTTAGGCTGGTTACCCCCCCTCTATTATACAGTAACCCTTGTTGTTGAAAGAAGTGCGGACCTACCGCATAAGAGTCCTCTTCATCCTTAGCCATTTTCCATGCTTCTTTGTACTGGGGTGCTCCCTTTGGGCTGCCTGGAAGCTCATATCTGACTCCCAGGCATATTCTTCCACATATACTGGCTTTACCCTAGGTACAATATGTTTTGCTGCGCTTCTCTGTTTCCTACTCTTGTGTATCTTTGGGATGGAACATTCTTCATCCTCTACTTCAGCAAACAAGGCTGTCTCCCACCAAGAATCCCTCTCTTCCCATGATTCCTGAACCAGGTTCTCCAGATTCGGACAATCAGAGCCTACAACTAGCAATTCAGGGAGCCAGGGATCATCCCTACTTGGAGGGGGACAATTTGGTCATATTAATGTTGTAAGACAATCTCAGAGGCGGGATACGCCTTTTTGTTCCCATGGACACATTGGCCCTCATCATGACATTGGCGGTCAGCTGACCGCCACTCCGACAATGGCGGTAGTTCCGTTGCCAGGCTGGCAGTGAAGACTGCCAAATTATGACCATGACGGTGATCCCTCTCATATACAGCCAATGTACCACCTGAACCGCCAGTGCGGTCCAGCCACCGACCATGGCGGTTGCCATCTTCAGGCTGGCGGAACACCATTCCCCACCCATCATATTATGACATGGAACACCAGTAGGGTTTCTGGGGCGGGACCACCGGCACGGAAAGCCTGACGGAAACAACTCATATAAAAGGAGGAACATACCTCCAGTGACACAGAGGAGTCCGCGGCTGTGGAAGCCCTGCCAATTCTTTACAACGTGATGGCAGTCCAGGAACAGCAACGCCGACGATGATGGTGAGTACAGCCACCAAGCACACAAGCGAGGGAGTGGAGAGTGACACACCCACACACACAACACACACCATACACATATACCACACACCGAGAACAATCTGCTGAGAAATCCAACAGCAACATAAGCCAGAAATAAAGAAAGCCAGGACAAATACCTATGGTCCAATCACCCTATTCCAGTTGGAATAGCACCCACAACAATATGACAACTATGTTCAAAGGATCATTGGCCAGTCCAATATGAGAAACAACCTACAGGGCAACACACAAGGCCCAACTTGACTCCTGACAGCCCAAGTCACTCAACTGGGCAGGGACATCATTATGCAAAGCAGGCACCTTGGGGGGCGTTGTGGTGGGGAGGTTTCTTGGGAGGGGGGTCCTTGGGTTTGGGTTTGGGAGGGGGCGGGTCTTTGTTCTTCTGTTTAGGGGGAGGCAGAGTGGGCTTGGAGAGGGGGCGGAGTGGCAGTCTTGTGCGCCTTAGTGAGAGGTTTTGTTGCAGGGGGAGGGACATGAGAGCCTGGGAGCTGGAGGTACTGGGCTGGGGGAGCGGGACCTTCCTTTTCTAAACAGGACGGGGTGGGGGGGAGGATGGAAAGCGGTCAAGATAGGCAAGGAACAGTTTTTTTGGTACAATGGGGTGGGCTGTGGGAGCAGGTTTGGGAGTGGAGGTAAAGGGAGTGATTGTAGGAGGAGTAGATGTGCTGGACTGGGTTGCAGGTGCATGTACAGTATGCGTGTGTGAGGAGGATGGCTGTTGAGTGTCTGAGTGGGAGCGTTTATGTGTTTTGGGAGGGGGTTGGGCAGACAGGGTGGGAGAGGACAAACAGGTTGTGTGCATGAATGTTGTGGTGGTGTCTGCAAGTGAGGTGGGTGTGTTGCATGTGGTTGGGATGGTTGTGGTGGTGACTGCGCATGTGGTGAATGGGGTGCTAGTCTGCATGTCTGTTGTTATGGTGACTGTGGGCAAGGCTGTGCAGTTGGCAGGATCTGGTACTGAAGATGCAGTGCCTTGCAGGTGAGTGCTGATGAGACTGTGAGGGAGGAGGAGGAGGGGGAGACAGTGGAGGCAGTGGCTGTTGTTGTGTGTGCTTCTGTGTGTTGGCTGTGTGTATGCTTGTGGTGTGATCTGTAGTGGCTCTGCTTGTCTGTGCAAGTCCTATCTGTTGTCTTGGGTGATTGTGTGCTTGGGATGGATGAGGGATAGGGCTTTGGGACTGGGAACAGGTAGTTGGAGGGGGGACCGAAGAACCAGGGACACTGGCTGTGGTCAAAGAGAAGGCCAGAGCCTGAAACAATATCTGTAGGCAGCCAAGCCACAGTGAATGCCCTCCAGGTAGGCATTGCATTGCTGCATCTGGGATGCCACCCCCTGGATGGCATTCACTATGGTTTACTGACCTAAAGAGATGGATCTCAGGAGATCAATAGCCTCCTCAGTGAGGGCAGCAGGGCTGACTGGGGAGGGCCTGAGGTGCCTGGGGTAAAGGAGACGCCCACCCTCCAGGCAACTGGGTGGGGGATTACTGGGAGGGTGGTGTTGGTACAGGGGGTGGCGGATGATGATGTAGGTGGGGTGGTCCCAGAGGGGTCCGCCACCACCAGGGAGCTTCCATTGGCGGAGGAATCAAAGTCGGTAGTACCAGCTCCTGTCTCCCCGTGTTGCTCCCCTCTCCCTCCAACCCACTGGTGATGCTGATGCACACAAGGACAGGATGAGAAAAGGAGAGAGGGTGGGGGAGAAAGAAAGGGAGCACAGGGTAAATTACAGCAAGAACAGCACATATGGCATACACATCACAGTGACTCACTGGGACTAACACTGTGCAGTATAAACCACAATACCAAACCATTGCCTGGGAACAACAGCAGAAGTGAACTCAAACACTACCATCTGCACACCTACTGCAACTCACTAAGCCATGTCTGCCACGGTATGCCAGCTACTTGTCAATACCAAATGTACTTACCACTCTACATTGCTAAGCAGGACTCTACAAGATTAGCCAAACGGGCATATTGGGCCATCCACTGACTAGAACGTTGCACCCATACAACATGGCAGGCATCAAGAAAGAAATCTACACTGCTGTGCTGCCCTCAAGCACCCATCCAACTCCAGATTGGCCACCATCAGTGTGCGGGCCATTAGGGGGGCTTAGGGTCCAATGGGCACCCCTCCCTCATTGGGAGGACGTCCCTAGCTGGGCCTCCACGGTCTTCCCAGGCCCAGCGTCGCAGGTCCTCCCACCTCTTTCTGCAGTGGGTGCTCCGCGGGATATGCACCCCCAGGGTCTGCACGTCCTTGGCGATGGAACGCCATAACCCTTTTGTCTGATGGGCGCTGACCTGCATAGGGAACACAGATGAAAGGACACCATGAACTCCACACTACACACAGTTATAGCAATGGCTTACATACTGGATAGATCCCACATAAACCTCACACATTACTCATACCTCTGCGTATCCATTGCATGCAGCAAATATGCACTCCCCCAATGACACACTGCCAAAACACACATACATCTACATACAGCCATGTTGCATCCAAAGTACTGAAAAGGGACTCACCTGTTGATCTGGAGGCCCATACAACTGTCCATACAAGGTAGGACCCCTTCCACAAGCTTCTCCAGTTCCACAGATGTGAAGGCTGGGGCCCTATCCCCTGTAGTACGGGCCATCGTGGGTTCCAGACAGAGGACACAGCCTCACACGCAGTGGAGGTGTTGGTGTGTTGATAGTCAGGAATCAAGTGAAGTGGGATAGAGAAAATGGTGGTCACGTGCACGTTGATGCACACTGTCACCGCCAGCTGTGTTCATCATTGGTTCCTGTGCTCCATAGACTCCCATGTTAACCAACGAGGAGTTGCACGGCGGTGCAGACCGCCTTCTGCCATGGCGCCAAACGCCGGTGGAGTGAGGTCACTTCCACCTGTCTCTGCATACAGGACAGGCGGTTGCCAATTCATAATGCTGGTTCTCATGGCGGTCAATTTAATGTGCGTCATAGGTACAAATGGTAGACACCAAGGAAATTCCAGTCCGCTACATACTTTGTTTTGCTTGTAGACTCTGGCACTCAAACTAGATCTTATACCAGTGCACTGTTTGCAGATGAGTAGTTGACAGAACATTTAAAATGGGATGCTACCCATCACGACACAGGACTCCGACTACATCTGTGAGACACAATGGCTAATGAAAAGTATTGGTATATTTTGAGGAAGTCCATTTGCACGTAGGGGACACCAGTGCAAATCTCAATCATTGTTTGAGTAAATTGGATGTGACTGCTCTGTGTACTGTGATATTGTGTGTCCATCCTCCCTCTAGTCTTTCTTTCTTTCTTTAATTTACTTTATTTGGTGCAAAAAGACCATAAAAGACATAAAATAAATAAATAACATACAGAATTTCCAGTCATAAAAAAAATTCTAAAAACATTGTTAATACATTTTCCGAACACCAAAAGCAGCATGTATAAAATTTAGCACAGCCTTGATTATGTCCATATTTCCCAAATCATGTAAGTGGAAGTAAGCAAGTTGGCTAGTTCTAATACTGTTAGACTGAAATAGCGGACGTAAAAACCTTTTTCTTGGAATAGTATATAAAGTGCAGAAAAGCATAAAGTGTAATGTACTTTGAGATGTCTTTCCATCGCAGCAACAGGGAGGGAGGATCTTAAACCAGGTTCCAGCAACTGGGAATGCTACCAGATAGTGTAAGGTGTTCAGACGTAGTCTTGTGAGTAAAAACCTTTGTCGCTCATGATTGATGATGGTCAAGTACAACTTTGGTTGAAGTTGTTGTGTCTCTAATCTTGTCCGTTGGCTCATTAAACAAGAGGCTGGGTCCATATCCTGATTTTTCTGCCAGAATATGTCTTTGACCTTCTTAATGTCCTGTCTTGTTAAGGTATCTGGTTTAAGGAAAAAATCTCCTAATCCTAATGATAGGAGAGAAAGATAAACATATCTAAGCCAGGGTATATCTAGAAATCGTGACAGAAGAAGACAGTCCTGTATCACCTTTCTACATAGAAGCGTTTCAGGCTTAGTCCAGATTTTTATCCACAATATGAGAGGTTGAAGTTTTATATAGCTAGATATGTATCTTAGACCTACTTCTTTGTGGCAGAACTTTATTGGTGTAGATTGGGGGACTGATAATAGCCTTCTTAGAAATTTGTTTTCTATAATCTGGAGCCCTGTGCATTCTGCGTGCCCCCAGATCCCAGCTCCAAATGTTGCGACGGAAAGGCATTTAGAAGTGAAGACAGTCATCATTTCCTTAACAGGTTTATGTCGTAGTCTTCTTGCAAATCTAAAAACAGCTTCAATGGTTTTTTGGAATTGTATTGAGCGTGTATTAACTAAAAACTTCCAGTTAAAATCTACATCAATAGGGACCCCCAGATACGTAATATGTGGGACCTTAAGTATCTCATGCCCATTTAAAGTAAAAAAAAATGTTTTTGCTAACTTAGGACCACACTTCATGACAAATGACTTGGTTCTATTAACTTTAAGACCAAGGTTCCTCATAAAGGTATTAAAAGTATTCAATAAAATCTGGAGGCCATTCGCTGTCCTTGAAATTAATACTGCATCATCTGCATATAAAAGTACAGGGATTGGGGAGTTATTAATAACTGCAGAGTCTTTTCCTAGATCGCAAAGAAATTTCTCCAACCCATTTATGTATAAGAGAAAGAGAAAAGGGGCAAGAACACAACCCTGTCTGACCCCTTTTTGTGAGGGGAATTTCTCTGTCAGCCCTCCCTCCCGAGAGTAACGGACCCGAGCCTCTGTACAGGCATGAAGTTTACTGAGTAATATAACTATGTGTTTATCCACACCCATATCCAGCATTACCTTCCACAATTTCTCCCTGCTGACTGTATCAAAGGCGCAGGAGAGATCCATAAATGCTAAGTGTACTGTATACAGCCCCTTTTGGCTTTAGTATATTTCTGGACTATAAGTGTCAAATTAAGGGTTTGTTCGATTGTGCCCACCCCTGGGCGAAAGCCAAATTGTATCTCTGAGAGGGAGTGAGTGTCAGTCGCCCATTCTTCTAGCTTATTTAAAATTACCCGGCCCAAAATTTTGACTGAACTTTCCAGCAAAGAGATTGGGCGATAGCACATAGGGTCTGCCCTATCTCCCTTCTTAAAAATCGGGACGATGATCGCTTCTTTCCAAGAGTCTACAAAAGGGCCTACCACAGCCGACCTCATGACATTGGTTAGCAATAGGCCCCAGAAGTCTGGAAGTGCTTTATTTAGGTCAGCAGGAATTCTGTCTGGACCCGGGGCTTTCTCAGATGGACTATCTTGGATTGCCTGTTTAACATCGTCTACACTTATAGTGTTACTAAAAGCCAAACTTAGCTGATCATTTCCCGCAGGTTTTAAACAGTTTGGCATTTCTGATTGGTTGTTTATCTCTGTGGCGAAGGTTTTTTTAAAATAGTCCACCCAGGTCTTGGCTGGAATGACAGTGTCCATGGGCGTCTCATAGTTATCGCTAAATAATGAAGAGTTAACCACACGCCAGAATGCAGTTGTATCTTTGAGTTTGCTTGCAGTCATCAGTTCCTTCCACGCAGATTCACTTAGATCAACTTTCCTTTTGGCAAGAACTTCTTTATAGTTTTTCCGGGCAATCTTGATTGCTTGTAGATCTTTGGGAGATGCATTGATTGTTTTTTTAAGCTTGCTTAAAGATGAGGTACATGCGTGGTTAAATCATCTTGGGCCACAGACTTTATTGGCTCGTTGGGGCTGTAGTTTCTCTGCCATGTAATTTGTCCGAGAGGAGAATGCCCGAATAATTTCGTGTGGGGCCTTATTTTCGTCCAGGGATGTCATAACATCTGGCCATTTATTCAAGAAAACATCTCTAAAGAATTTTTTGTTGTTTATCTTTCCCCATTTGATTGTAAGCCCTTTTTGGGATGAGAGCTTCATGGGAGGGTGTCGCTTCCCTCTTCTTGGATCATTTGTCAGATCTAAATTAACCATAATAGATAAGGGGTTATGATCAATAAAACAGGTTGGGGTAACCCTGAATTGACCTGTAATAGGGGACAATTCTCTAGAATAAATAATATAATCAATAGTGGTGTGAGTGTCCCCCCTTACAAATGTTGGTATTCCTCGGGTAGCGGGTGTGGGAAAGGAAAGGGAGTTTACTGTAATCAGAGAGTTGAGGGCGTTCCCATATGGGGAGTGTTTGAAGTGTTGAATGGGAATGTCATTCTCGTCCAGGAGTCCACAACAGTTGAGGAGTTCTGGCTCACAGAGATGGGCATTGAAATCACCAACCCAGACTATTCTTATGTCCTTTTTACTAGATACTGTTACCTTATGTATTAGGGTCTCTAAGCTACTGACCACACTAGTGTCTGAGTTGTCAAAGGTGTTGTTATAATAGTTGATCAGTAGTATATCGTATGATTCTTCTAGTTTCAGAGATAGGGCCAGAAAAAAAGGCGATTTACCTACAACACGTGCTTCCATTCCTCCAGCCTCCACAGATAAAAAGATAGCCAGACCGCCCTTAGCTCTACCTGCCTGGGCCTTGGTTGCAGGGTCATAATATGTGGTATAGCCATTAATATATGGTGATTCTGTGAGCCAGGTCTCCTGACAACAAATAATAAGATTTCCCATAACTAAATCTATCCAATCGGGGTTTCCAATTTTTGATTTTAGACCTGCAACATTCCATGAAATGATCCCTAGGGGTGTCGTACCCTGTATATCACGTATATTAGGGACTCCTTTAGATTCTAGGAGGAACTGTGAGAGTACGTTTGTCTCCAGAGGATCTTGCAGGGATGGGTCAGTTAGTGATTGTCAATCTAACTGCTCTAGTGAGGTCAGGGTCTCATATCTATTAGATAGTGTCAGAGCGGTATCAGAGGGGTTAGAGAGACCAAGGTTACTGGGATTCTGAAACCCAGAGTAGGTTGAATCAGAATAACGTGGGTTTGGTGACGGGTGGATAAACTTGGTCAGGAGTTGGGCTCTTATAGGCCCTACGGGTGATCTCATGGATGAGAGATGGTGATACAGAGCATTAACAGTCCGGGGGGTCCTAAAATTTATTATAATACAATCCCCAGGTGATGTTTTAGTGGATGAGCCAACCCAAGGTACCCTTCTTACAGTTAAGATGTCCCTATGGAAGTCAACCCTCCCTCCCGTGTGTTTTCCTACCCAATGCGTCACTTTATTCAATAGAGACATATGGGATTCGGGGTGGATGCTTTCCAGTATAGGGGCATTTTCCAAGATTAAAACATAGGGGGTACATGCCAGAGCTATCCTTAGGCAGGCTACCTGAGTACTTATAGTTTCCTGCCCCCGGTGACCTTCCCGTTTGTTTATGCCCCACTGATATTGTGGGTTTGTAGAATGTTGCGGGGCCTCTGCATTCACAGGTTTTTGGATTGGGTTCTGGGCAGGAGATATTCTAAAGTTCTGATGTTGATGAGTAGGTGGAGCTGGTAAATATTCAGGAATGGAATGAATGTTCTGAGATTCTGCCTTCAGTGGTTCGGGTTTTGTGTTTGATATAGATTCAACCTTCTGTTCGAGGACGGCCACTTTCTCCAGAACTAATGAGCATAGCTTTTTAATGCTTCTGAGTTGGTCTTCAATTTGCAAAAAAACAAGTTTTAGTTAAGTTCAGATTTTTACTGTCTTTGGGTTGTTTCCCTATAGTTTGTTTTATTTTTGGGGTTTTAGAGGGACATTTGCTCTTGGTCTTCTTAGTTCCTGAAGAGAACTTCCCAGAGCCTTCCCTATCTACAGGAAGTCCCACTTGGTGTATGGGGGTTACTGCCATTTGGGGGGGGATTATTTGCCTGCTTTTTTTGGGGGGTGGACTCTCTGGGGTTGTAGGAGTAATTAAATCGATTAAATCGATTTCTGTTATTACACAGGGGTTTCTTTCCTTAATCTTACTCGGCAACAGTGTTGCCGGCGGGTTCCGTCCCCCCTCCCCAGCCTTTCCTGCTTTCTCAAGAGACTACTCTAGGGTAGCTTCTACCCTCCCTATCTCTGTCTCAATAGCACCCATTACAGACGTTAGGTAGCTTGTTATTAGCCTGGGTGGGGGGGCCTCCTGGGTGGATTCCTTTCCCCCATTATCTCCCTTGCGTTTTCCCATTTTGACAGGCTAGTCCCTTTGTCCAAGATAGGGCACTGTAAATTACTTTAACAGATATATCAAACTCAGATCCCCTGACTGGGGGAAAGAAAATAGAACCAGATTATAGTCAGACCCTAGTTGGTTCAAATGTCCAGTCACAGCCTTTAACCACGCCAAAACTACTACAGTTATAGAGTTATAGGCCTGACTTATACCTTGTGTGTGAACCGCTTAGTCAATCCTTGCGTGAGGGGGGGTGCGTCCTTCAGCTAGTAATCAGTGCTCCTTCACAGCAGCGCCAAAGGCGCACTCCCCGAAGACCCTCTTTTGTTTTAAAGAATAATCACCGGCACAGTACCTTTAGGCGGCCCTGTCCATTGGGCTAACTGATCCAGACTTCTTTTGGGTGAATGTTAGGGGGGTGGCCCTGCCCTGCCTCTTCCGAGCAATGACGGGCAAGGACGGGCCCGCCCTTGGCCAACGCGCGCTTCCCGTGACGGCGGGAGCGCGGCAAAATGTTTAAAGGGCTCCTGCCCCTCCTCTCCTCACTCAGCGCTTCCCGCGACGGCGGGAGAGCGGCAATATGTTTAAAGGGCTCCTGCCCCTCCTCTCCTCACTCAGCGCTTCCCGCAACGGCGGGAGCGCGGCAAAATGTTTAAAGGGTTCCTGCCCCTCCTCTCCTCACTCAGCGCTTCCCCTAGTCACACACTTCTGATGTTTGGTTTACTTAGATACCAACCACTGCAGAGGAGGAGGAGGACCCCCTCCCTATGTGATGACTACAGACTGCTTTCACACATTTTGGTGGATGGTGACTTGTGGCATGCTCTCACACTGGTTATGTGTACCCCAAACTGACTGTCCATTGTATAGATTCACAAATTACATGACATTTTCACAGGATATTACGGGTCAAGACATTGCATGTTGTTGTAATTAAAGCACAAAACCTTCAGTTGTGTTCAAGTGTGTATATTGAAGTGACAAAAAGGAAGGGATAGTGCTATAGAGTGGGGTGATGGTTGACGAAATCTTCAGTGTAGTGGCACAGTTGGTTTGTAGCACAGGTCCAGTATCCATGGGACCCTAGGAAAAGGAACAATGGCAGTCCAAAGTGAACAAGGTGTCTCAGTGGCACACAAGGGAGAATATACGACGAAACAACGACTGCAAAAAAAACTACTGCCTTAACAACGAGGTCGGAACACCGACCTCGTTGCTACTACTAATGATTTTACCACGAATGCCTTAACAACGATATTTCGTTGTAAAGGCATTCCTGATAAAATCATTAGCAATAGGCACCATTCACCCTACATCCCTCACCCCACCCCCCCAACCCCACCCCAAAACCTAAAACCCCCTGACCCCCCACCCACTCCCCAAAACCAAAAACGCCCCAACCCCACCCCAAAACCTAAAACCCCTGACCCCCCACCCACTCCCCAAAACCAAAAACGCCCCACCCCCCAACCCCACCCCAAAACCTAAAACCCCCTGACCCCCCACCTCCTCCCCAAAACCTAAACCCACCACTTACCTTCGCCAAATCCCTTCTTTGTACCTTAACCACATGTTCGTTGTTCAGAACATACGTAGTTAAGGCACAAAAAACCGAAGTCGTGGTTAAAAAAAGCGTTGTTGCGCTTTCGTTAACCACGACCTTCGTAAAAAAAAAGTCGTAAAAAAGGATGTTTCCCCACAAGGGAGACATTCAGGAGGGGCTTACTTCCTGGAGGTGGTTTGGGTCTTGGCAACAGTCTCTGGTGTCTGTCTAGGTCGCAGGGAACGTTTGCGGGGTGGTACTCCTGCTTCAGAGGAACTGGTGCTGGTGGCCTGTGAGCCTTATGGCAGGTCGTCCTGTCCACTAGCTGCAGCAGATGTGGAAGGATGGTGAGTACAATGGCTAGTGGAAGGGACCCGCTGGGTGTTGTGTAGTCATGCATGATGTTTGCCATGTAACCCAGCACCCCTGCAACAGAGGCCAGGTTGGAATTTAAGTCCTGCAACTGCTGTATGACCTCCTGTTGGGGTTCCCCCTGCAGCCGCTGGTTCTCTTACAAGATGGTAAGTACCTGGCCAATCCTGTCCTGGGATTTTTTGTAAGCTCCCAGAACGTGTGAGTGCCTCTTGGTCAGTCGGTTCCCTGGTTTGGGCCTCCCCTTGGCGCACAGCTAACCTCCCACTGGCCCTGGCCCCCTGTGCCCCCTGATCTGTGTGCCCACTCCCACTAACACCAGGACCTTCGTCGTTTTGCATGTATGGTGTCGACTCGGGTCCCTGTACAGGACTGTTGTGTCCTGGGGGCAGAGGTTTGGAGATGGTGGGTGGCTGCTGTGGTGTTGGAGTCCAATGGGGGAGCCTGTGGTGGACTGGTTGGTGGCTGTTGTGCCCAGCTGACCAGTGGTCCGAGATGGGCTGGGAGATCATCCAGATTGAGACACCCAGATTTGCTGTCATCACTTAGGGCTTCTTCTGGCGGAGGACTGGGTTGCTGTGGCACATGTAGGCCGCTGTCATTGGCTGGGTAAGGCCGCTGTCATTGGCTGGGTAAGGCTGCTGTCATTTGCTGGGGTACCTGTGGACATGTAAAAGATTTGTTACAGTCATTGTCAGTTACATATTCAGCATTTCTGGCTTTCCCTATGGGATGGGTGTTGTCCTTCCACCTTTGGGTCATGTGTGTTGATGGATTGTGGGATTGGCAGTGCTACATGCTGCCCATGCATTACTGTTGTGTGTGCATGCAGAGCTGGGAGGGGTGTGCTTGCAGTGGGTAGGGCATGCAGGGGTACACAGTTGAGGGTGGCTATGGTGGTGGTTCCCTTCATGGGATGGATTGGGCTGAAGGGAGTCAGAGTGAGGGGGTGACATGTCATGCAGGTTTCAGTGGTGTTCAGCTGGTAATGGTGACTTACCAGTGTCCAGCCCTCCAGTAATTCCAGTGAGGCCCTCTGGATGCAGGATAGCCAAGACTTTCTCTTCCCACGCTGTCAACTGTGGGGGAGGAGGTGGGGGTCCACTGCCAGTCTTCATGATGGCAACGTGGTGCCTGGAGGCCACTGCACTCCCCTTCCCCTGTAGGTCATTGTACCTCTTTCTCATGTTGTCCCTTGTGCGTGGATAGGTTCCCACGGAGTTCACCTTGTCCACGACCCTCAGCCATAGCTCCATCTTCCTGGCAATGGATATCTGCTGGACCTGTGCACCGAACAGCAGTGACTCTATCCTGACAATTTCTTCCACCATCACCCGCAACTCCTCATCAGTGAAATGGGGCTTCTTTTGTGGGGACATGCCTATTGTGTAGTGTGTTTGTTGTGCAGAGGGTGTTAGGTGTTGAGGTATGGTGTGTGGTGTGTGACGGTTGTATAGGAGGTTGTGGTGTGTGTGTGTGTGTGTGTGTGCAGTTCTGTTAATGTATGTGCTGGCAAAGTGTAGCAGGATTGTCGAGTTTGCAAAGAATTGTGGGTTGTGTGGGTGTGTGTTTTATAGTGCTGTTGGTGAGTGTGTACGGTGTGTGTATATGTGTAGGTTTTTCAATCTGGTCAATGTTGGCTTCTGTTTGTGTGGAGTGGCCAAATCGAATGCGGCGGTGGCTGACTTCCGTTGAGTGTCCGATGTGGTGATTCGTGCTTCATAATTTGGAGGGCGGTGTGTTTCAGGTGTAATGGGGGGGGGGTGGGTCCGACAGTTTTTTGCCTCCGTTGGGTCTGGCGGAATTGTTGTTGTGGCTGCTTTCTGTCTCTTTTGTGTTTGTATGTCATAATCTGGCAGGCGGATTGCCGCCTCTGCAGTGGTTTGCCAGCGGCCGTCACCACATCGGTCTTCGGAAAAGACTGCCAAAGTCATAATGAGGGCCATTGTATGTTTTCTTCCCCAATAGGTTTTGGACCTCCTCCCCCCAGATACTTTGTGGCCTTATCACACTCTGGTGACACTCTGGGGGTGATTCTGACTATGGCGGACGGCGGAGGCCGTCCGCCATAGTACCGCCGCCAAATGACCGCACTGCGGTCAAAAGACCGCGGCGGCCATTCAGACATTTCCTCTGGGCCGGCGGGCGCTCTCCAAAAGAGCGCCCGCCGGCCCAGAGGAAATGCCCCTGCAACGAGGACGCCGGCTCAGAATTGAGCCGGCGTAGTTGCAGGGGTGCGACGGGTGCAGTTGCACCCGTCGCGTATTTCAGTGTCTGCAAGGCAGACACTGAAATACTTTGCGGGGCCCTCTTACGGGGTTCCCTGCCGTGCCCATGCCATTGGCATGGGCACGGGAGGGGCCCCCAGGGGCCCCGCGGCACCCCCTACCGCCATCCTGTTCATGGCGGGTTTCCCGCCATGAACAGGATGGCGGTAGGGGCTGTCAGAATCCTCATGGCGGCGGAGCGCGCTCCGCCGCCATGAAGGATTCCCCCGAGCAGCGGCCCCGCTTCTGACCGCGGCTGAACCGCCGCGGTCAGAATGCTCGTGGGAGCACCGCCAGCCTGTTGGCGGTGCTCCCGTGGTCGGTGGCCCTGGCGGCCACCGGCCGCCAGGGTCAGAATGACCCCCTCTATGTCCAAAAGTGCTGGGCCTAGATCTCCATTGGTTTTCATGAGGCAGTGGTACGTGGGTTTAGCCTCTGTTGTAGCGTAATAAGAAGACCTGGCTACTCCAATCTCTATTGGTTCTTCTTTATGTGGACAAAGTCTAGCAATATGCAATATGTCCTAGTTCCCCACAATTAAAACATTTGGGTCCTGTTGGTGGGGGTTTGGGATTGAGCCCTGGCATTATGGGATCTACTTATGGTTCTCTCAGGACACTAGGGGCCAGATTTACAAGAAAGTGGCGCATCAGCTGTGATGCGCCACTTTTCTTGCACCCCTTAGCAACACCATGTGAAAAACCCTGTTTACAATATGGCACTCCAGGGCACGTGTTAGGTCAATAGCTTCAGAATTCATGACTTTAGTGTGGTACTGTGCAGGATTAGCACCATAAATTGTGGCTCTAATCCTGCAAAGTAAGGGAGGCCCATTGAAAGTAATGGGCGCGTTATTTTAAAGCCTGCTCTGAGCAGCTGTTAAAAATTATGTTAAAAATGGCACAGTGAAATGTTCTAAATTTCACTGTGCCATTTTTATAGGCATCCCTATGAGGGAACACCCCCCTTGCGTACATTATTCCGACACCGGCATAATGTGGCGTAAGAGGTTTCAGAGTGGCACAATGCAAGCATTGTTCCACTTTGTAAGTTTGACAAAGGAGAATGGCCTTCTTAATGCCACATTAGCATATATAAAATGACGCTAGTGTGGTGCTAAGAGGCCCTAGGACCTTGTAAATCTGGCCCTAGGTTTAGCTGGTCTTAGGATACCTGTCTCTTACCCTTCCACCCACTGTTCTCTCGTCGTTTGCAGGATTCCTGGGTGCGTCTGCACGCACTCACAATCTCCACGGCTGTCTCCAGTGTGAGATTACTATTTTAGGATTTAAGGAAGCGAGGAAATATTCCAAATATATCTTCTCTATTATGCCTTCCTTGGTGGCAGTCTCTGGATTGAGCCATCTCTCTGTCATGTCCCTTACCCGATAATACAAAGCTCTGGGGGTTTCCTGAAGGACTTCCTTGATATGTCGAAGCCTAATCTGATAAATTTCACTGGTCACTCCTAATCTCTCCAGCATGCTCTTCCTAATATTGATATAAGTTCCTCGAGGATTGGCAGCCTGATATGCTGTCTGTAACTCCCCTGTAAGTAAGGTCCCTAAATATTGCCCCCAATAGGCAGCAGACCATGCTGTGGCCTGGGCTAAACATTCTGTAGCACCACAGAAGGGAGGGCAGTGTATCTTCATTGTTGTCCCAATACATCGGCCTACCTTCCAATGTCTGCGTCCTAGGACTGGGCTACCTTATACAGTTTTTCCACTTGATTGGGATAGCTTTTTGGAAATTCTCCCTATCTTCTTTGGCTGCTGTAAGAAAGTTTTCCATTCCAGCCTTTGGTGGCCCTCTGCCATCTTGGTTACCATAAGTTCCATTTCCTGCGATCCCACTTCTGACACCACCTGTAGAAGGCATTAGCTGAAATATGGCTTTGGAGGCTTGGTTAGTTTCAGAATCTTGGCCTTTATTTGGCTACAAAAACAAAATAGGGCAATGTTGCACAGGTAAGTCTTGTCTGCACTGGGATTAAATCTAATGTCTCTGTTATGTCCTTTTAAAACTTGACCAATGTGATGATTCTGTCTCCCTTCTCTTCCTTTGCAGGGTCCCCCATTGGATGTCACTACCAGTCGCCTCAAACAAAAAGGAGCACATGCAATATGGCAAGTATTATGTTTCTTACATCACCATCACTATAACACTGAAGGTTCCCTGTGGGGGCCCGTTACTTTCCTCTAAGGGTGGTGATAAAGAGTGAAAATGGTGCTCAGGGATCAGGGACAGGTTTATAACATCAAGAGGAAGGGGGCTCAATGCACCCAGTGATGTGAAGGGACAAGAAAAAGAAAGATAGTAAAAAACACATAAAGGTGTAGTGACACTTTTTACAAAGTTAGAATCACCTGGTAACATAAGCATCTCCTTTTCTTCAGGTCTCACACTGCCCCTCTCCTTTCTACCCTCACCCTTGTGTGCAAGTCTACTGTGCCCTCCAACTCACCGCACTAGCCACAACTCTCCAGATTTGTGGTGGGCTCTGGAGCTTCAACTGGCGGTGTCCACCAGTCCTCACAGCAGTTTTCTGTCACATCTTTGGTCTCTGTGTCTGCCCAGGCATCCTGGCAGTGGTACGGGTGGCTCTCCCTCAACCTGTTTGTCTGCTCAGGGCTTCCTCTCCTCGGTCCCAGCTGGGCTCTTACTCGTTCCTGTGGAATTTCCTGTTCATGTCCCTCTCTAGACATGGCTTCTCTTTCTGCAGTCCATGGGGCCAGGACTTCCTCTCCAGCTGGCCTGATCCTCCTGTTATGTACCCGACTCCACCCTGCCCCTCCTGAAATGGCAAGTCCTTCATTACTGTTGGTCACTGTTGCTCACCTGACCCTGGTTTGCTTCCTGGTCTTTACTGTTTTACCTTCTTTCCTGTTAGCTGTTCCTGACCGTGGGACGCTGGGGAAGGGAGATGGGAGATCTTGACTGGACTATCATGTAAGGAGGGGGCATGGAAGGGGGTCTCTTCAAACTCCCGGATCTGACAAAGCCAAATGAGACAACTTGGGATCAAGTTTCAAGAGAAAACCCTTCCTTCTCTCATGAGTGATGGAGGAGTTAGCATTACCTAAGAGGCAGAACGTTCTCTGACCCCACATGGATAATTCCTGGGTATCAAATACCATATTGTCCAGTCTGGCCATTTCAACCAAATCAAGAATACCGGATAATGGATCAACTACATCCAGTAACTTGTCTTGGCATGTAGACCAAGCCTTATCAACCCCCTTTCTTGGGTTCTTCCCGTACTTAGAAAAAAATAAGTTAGTATATTGGGGTCTTTTGCCGGGGTAGCAGTAATGTTGAGAGGTAAAGATGGTCTGGGGCATTCTGACTTAAGTTTCACTGTTTGCTTATCCAAGGGCAGATATATTCCTCTGGAAATATATTTTCCCACATGCACTGCCCGAAACCATTTAGTAGAGTTTGCATGGTGCAGTGACTTAAGATCAAATATGGGGACTCACTCAGAATCCAGAATAGATATGGAAGCAAGAGAATCAGATTTTGGAGAGGACATTTTCCTTTTCTTTTGTTTAGACCCCAGCCAAAACTCTGAATTTTCATCTTTATCATCACCGTTGTCTGTATTAGGATGAAAAGAGTCATAATCTTGGTCTTGGATGCTTGAAATAATGATTTTTGTTGTGGAGTTAACTTCTTTGGACTTTTGTAACTCCTCCTGAGTTGGAGGCCTTGGAGCAACCTCGTCCTCAACTCTATGTGAGGGAGCCTCATCAACCATGGACATACTACTGGTATTCGTGCTGGACCTTGAATTGTCTTTAGAAAGGGAGACTTTGGACACAGTAGAAATTTGTGTAGCACGAAGCTTACATTTTCTGCTTTCCCCTGCAGATTGGGCCAGTACATGTTTTGACATTAAATGAAACAATTGTGCCTTCTATTGTTCTGGTAATTTTTTACATAGAGGAATCTACAGTCTGTTGAACTGAAGACTGGATAAAGTCATCAAAATTACGGTGAAAACTTTCTGCTTCACCGTCATCCTGGGCATAGAACACTGAATCCTCTTGCTCCATAGTAAAGAAGCTGAGAAACAACCTAGCTGGCCATGGAGGGGTTAAAAGGAATGCTGGAAGAGAAAACCAATTTTAAGCCCTCCCATCGGGGAGAGGCCTGGAATAAGGAGAACTGGAAGGGGAGTGACAAGGAAAAAAGGCCACGCACTCAGGCACCGTCAGAGGGAACTCCGTTGAGGACACCAGAGGAGTAGGAAATCCTTGACACGCCCAGTGAAAAATGGCCACCAGGGAGGGAAAACACAATTAAAGTTTGCGAGGATAGAGAGGTAGGGGCCTCATAACTTTGCAAATGTGAAGGCACGAGAGATCGTTATGCCATATTTACAGTCTCTGGATCAAACCAATGCTTGAGAAACGGGTGAGTGAAAACAGGCAAGAAAACAATAAAAGCACATTTCTCAAGTTAAACCAAAACAATAAGCAGGCAACAGTATGAAACAAAAAACTCATACAATAAATAGTGCAGTAGAAAAATTATACTATGAGCAGCCAGAAAAGAGGACTGTTCCAGTCTAAATAGGTGTTGTAGTCTATAATTAATGGTTCTTCTGGACTACAGTTCTGTCCCCATTGGCTGTTGTCTGTAAGCCTCTTGAGACTAGTAGTTATATGTTTTCTCTTTACTTCTGCTATTTGCAAATAAAGCAAGTTAAGAGCCTCTTCGACTTAACATACATTTCCCTTGTGTTCAGGCCAGCCTCACAGAGTGTTCTAAAGAACAGCTAGAGCACTAACAGTCTTACTTATGACAAAAGTGTGGCACACCTGAAGCCGTCTTGAATAAATCAAACTGCTAAAACTTAAAACATTTAATTTAGAAAGGACCGAAATGAGGGGATTAATTTTGTCATAGAAATTATGGTTAGTGCTGTAGACAGAAAAATGAGGACACGTTTTAAGTGAGTTCTTGTAGGAGGCTGGACTGGCTTGTAGTGAGTACCAAGGGGTACTTACACCTTGCACCAGGCCCAGATATCCCTTATTAGTGTATAGGGGTGTCTAGCAGCTTAGGCTGATAGAAAAGGTAGCTTAGCAGAGCAGCTTAGGCTGAACTAGGAGACGAGTGAAGCTCCTACAGTACCACTAGTGTCACTTGCACAATATCATAAAAAAACACAATACACAGATATACTAAAAATAAAGGTACTTTATTTTTATGACAATATGCCAAAAGTATCTCAGTGAGTACCCTCAGTATGAGGATAGCAAATATACACAAGATATATGTACACACTACCAAATTATGCAGTAATAGCAATAGAAAACAGTGCAAACAATGTATAGTTACAATAGGATGCAATGGGGACACATAGGGATAGGGGCAACACAAACCATATACTCCAAAAGTGGAATGCGAACCACGAATGGACCCCAAACCTATGTGACCTTGTAGAGGGTCGCTGGGACTGTAAGAAAACAGTGAGGGTTAGAAAAATAGCCCACCCCAAGACCCTGAAAAGTGAGTGCAAAGTGCACTAAAGTTCCCCAAAGAGCACAGAAGTCGTGATAGGGGAATTCTGCAGGAAAGACCAAAACCAGCAATGCAACAATGATGGATTTCCAGACGAGAGTACCTGTGGAACAAGAGGACCAAGTCCAAAAGTCACAATCAAGTCGGGAGTGGGCAGATGCCCAGGAAATGCCAGCTGTGGGTGCAAAAAAGCTGCTACTGGACAGTAGAAGCTGAGGATTCTGCAAGAACGACAAGGGCTAGAAACTTCCCCTTTGGAAGATAGATGTCCCACGCCGTGGAGAGTTGTGCAAAAGTGTTTTCCTGAAGAAAGACTGCAAACAAGCCTTGCTAGCTGCAAAGCTTGCAGTTAGTGTTTTTGGATGCTGCTGTGGGCCAGGAGGGACCAGGATGTCGCCAATTGCGTGAGGGGACAGAGGGGGCACCCAGCAAGACAAGGAGCCCTCTCAGAAGCAGGCAGCACCCGCAGAAGTGCCGGAACAGGCACTACGAAGTGGAGTGAAACGGTGCTCACCCAAAGTTGCACAAGAGAGTCCCACGCCGCCGGAGGACAACTCAGGAGGTCGTGCAATGCAGGTGAGAGTGCCGTGGACCCAGGCTTGGCTGTGCACAAAGGAAATCCTTGAAAAGTGCACAGGAGCCGGAGTAGCTGCAAAAGACGTGGTTCCCAGCAATGCAGTTTGGCGTGGGGAGGCAAGGACTTACCTCCACCAAACTTGGACTGAAGAGTCACTGGACTGTGGGAGTCACCTGGACAGAGTTGCTGAGTTCAAGGGACCTCGCTCGTCGTGCTGAGAGGAGACCCAGAGGACCGGTAATGCAGTTCTTTGGTGCCTGCGGTTGCAGGGGGAAGATTCCGTCGACCCACGGGAGATTTCTTCAGAGCTTCTAGTGCAGAGAGGAGGCAGACTACCCCCACAGCATGCACCACCAGGAAAACAGTCGAGAAGGCGGAAGGATCAGCGTTACAAGGTCGCAGTAGTCGTCTTTGCTACTTTGTTGCAGTTTTGCAGGCTTCCAGCACGGTCAGCAGTCGATTCCTTGGCAGAAGGTGAAGAGAGAGATGCAGAGGAACTCTGATGAGCTCTTGCATTCGTTATCTAAGGAATTCCCCAAAGCAGAGACCCTAAATAGCCAGCAAAGAGGGTTTGGCTACTTAGGAGAGAAGATAGGCTAGCAACACCTGAAGGAGCCTATCAGAAGGAGTCTCTGACGTCACCTGCTGGCCCTGGCCACTCAGAGCAGTCCAGTGTGCCAGCAGCACCTCTGTTTCCAAGATGGCAGAGGTCTGGAGCACACTGGAGGAGCTCTGGGCACCTCCCAGGGGAGGTCCAGGTCAGGGAAGTGGTCACTCCCCTTTCCTTTGTCCAGTTTCACGCCAGAGCAGGGCTGAGGGGTCCCTGAACCGGTGTAGACTGGCTTATGCAGAAATGGGCACCATCTGTGCCCATGAAAGCATTTCCAGAGGCTGGGGGAGGCTACTCCTCCCCTGCCTTAACACCTTTTTCCAAAGGGAGAGGGTGTAACACCCTCTCTCTGAGGAAGTCCTTTGTTCTGCCTTCCTGGGCCAAGCCTGGCTGGACCCCAGGAGGGCAGAAACCTGTCTGAGGGGTTGGCAGCAGCAGCAGCTGCAGTGAAACCCCTGAAAAGGCAGTTTGGCAGTACCCGGGTCTGTGCTAGAGACCCGTGGGATCATGGGATTGTGCCAACAATGCCAGGATGGCATAGAGGGGGCAATTCCATGATCATAGACATGTTACATGGCCATATTCGGAGTTACCATTGTGAAGCTACACATAGGTAGTGACCTATGTGTAGTGCACGCGTGTAAGGGTGTCCCCGTACTCACAAAGTTCGGGGAATTTACCCTGAACCATGTGGGGGCACCTTGGCTAGTGCCAGGGTGCCCTCACACTAAGTAACTTAGCCCCCAACCTTTACCAGGTAAAGGTTAGACATATAGGTGACTTATAAGTTACTTAAGTGCAGTGGTAAATGGCTGTGAAATAACGTGGACGTTATTTCACTCAGGCTGCAGTGGCAGGCCTGTGTAAGAATTGTCAGAGCTCCCTATGGGTGGCAAAAGAAATGCTTCAGCCCATAGGGATCTCCTGGAACCCCAATACCCTGGGTACCTCAGTACCATATACTAGGGAATTATAAGGGTGTTCCAGTATGCCAATGTAAATTGGTGAAATTGGTCACTAGCCTGTTAGTGACAATTTGGAAAGAAATGAGAGAGCATAACCACTGAGGTTCTGGATAGCAGAGCCTCAGTGAGACAGTTAGTCATAACACAGGTAACACATACAGGGCACACCTATGAGCACTGGGGCCCTGGCTGGCAGGGTCCCAGTGACACATACAACTAAAACAACATATATACAGTGAAATATGGGGGTAACATGCCAGGCAAGATGGTACTTTCCTACAGGTCTCAAATATCTTCTTGTTGTACTTCAACAGGAGCAGCCTGATAGTTCATTAAAAATAAATCGCTCACGCAATAAGAATTTGAAATTCCGTTAAAGACACAGAGGCAAGGATTATGCTTCACTCTCTTTATTGCATAAGACAACAGCAGCCAATAATAACAATACAAAGAAAAAAACTCCATTACTAATGAACCTCTAGCCCACCATTAATCACATGGTTCAATCGGTGTTTAATCGCTCTTTAGAAAATCCATCATCTCCATTTTAACATCCTCTTTCTTTGCAACAGAGCTGAAATAATAAGGACTACAAATCTTTCCATATTAAAACTATTGGGTCCAACTGAAGACAAATGTCTCCTCTTCTTCCAACTGAAGATAAGGAAACCATTGCTATATCCAATGAAGAAAGGTGCACTGTCGCTGAAGGTGAAACCATGACTCACGGAGTTTGCACCATGATGCTGCTGGGTATCCGTTTATCTCAAGTACGTTTCTGATCATTTGCTGTGAAAAAATAGGGGCCGGAAGCCGTAATAACGATCCAGATGATTAATGTGAGCAATCATATTCACATACAGGGCGGGACTTCAATATATAGCAATACAGAATAAATATATAGGACTGCACTTATATCTCACGTAGATATATAGATCATAATCCATTCCAGGTGGGAATAATCCTCGCCTCCGTGTCCTTAATAGAATTGAAAATTCTTATTGCGAGAGCTAGACATTTTTTTATTGTGTGTCAGGACCGGAAGCTCAGATTAAGCTTGTTTAAAGCTGTGCTGCCACCACTGATGCAACATCCATAATCGGTTTATGGTAAAAAGCCTTAAAGGTGGATTCTGATGACCAGTCTGCTGCTTTCAAAATATTCTCTAGGCGAGAACCCAGGGAGAAAGATTTGGAGGCCATCGCTCCTCTGGCTGAATGTGCACCAGAAATGAAAATGTCAAAACCAGCTTAAGCTAGCAACCAACACATCCATCTAGCAAACGTAGCAGCTTCTACAGGTCTATGAGGTTTCTGCAGAGCAATTAGTACCTGACCACCAAGTTCACTG
Source organism: Pleurodeles waltl (assembly GCF_031143425.1). Lineage (NCBI taxonomy): Eukaryota > Metazoa > Chordata > Amphibia > Caudata > Salamandridae > Pleurodeles > Pleurodeles waltl. Next base: position 901,986,537 of record NC_090448.1, on the reverse strand, counting down.
GTAGTTCCCTCGCTTTAAGGTATTGCACTGCACAAAGTTTTGTAGTATTAGGAAATGTTAGATAAGACACCTTCTTGGTATCGCATTTTGTCCTTCTACAGATGAAGAAGGAAACCCCACTCAGGGAGAAGACTCTGCTAGATAGATCCAAGGTCCTAACATCAAATACTCTCTTACATGAGATCAGGCAAAGTAACATGGTCAGTTTGTCCAACAGTTTTTTTATGGGAAAGATATTCATTTTCAGGCAAACTGCTAAAAAAGTTTAGGAAAAAATAACATCCCACAAAGAAGAATATTTGGATAGGGGAGGATTGCACATGTGAATACCCAATATGAGCTTGCATACCATAGGATGCTCACCAACAGGTTTGTCATCTAATGGTGAATGAAGAGAAGAAATGGCGGATCAATAATTATTAATGGATCTATAGGCCAGACATGAAGCTGCCAGGAAAGGAAGGAAATTAATCACCAGACTGACATCCATCCCATTGGGAACTGAATCCTGTTCATCACACCAATGTACCCATTGTTTCCAAGCTGATGCATAGCGCCTGTGGGTTCCTGAAGCCCAAGCCTGATTGATATAGGCGGAAGCCTGTTGAGAAATGCCTGGCACCTGCCATATATTCCAGAAACCCTCCATGTCACCAGCCTGAGCTGTTCCGAAAGGATTAATGGATGAGGCAGTCCTACTGGGTCCAGCAACAGGTTCCTGTGAGACGGGATCAGAAGAGTAATATTGTAAGACAATTTCAGAGCCAAGTAGATTCAAGGTTAAGCTCTCCAGAGTGGGGTAACTGGGATAATTTCTGCTTTTTGTTCCCGGATTTCCTACAAGCCTCTGGGGCTCATGCTAAATGGAGGGAAGGCATATCCCAGGTGTTGAGACCACTCCTGTAAGAAGGCATCAGTTGCTGATGCCTCTGGATTCAGAAGTCAACTAAAAAACTGAGGGATCTGTCGATTGAGTCAAGAGGCAAACCGATCTATTGAACAAGGGCCCCACCTACGATTGAGGCTGAACAATATCTTCTGGTGAAGCCTCCAATCGCTTTGATCATGTAAATATTGAGAGTTCAAGTCTGCCACTGAATTGATCTCCCCAGGAAGAGATTCTGCTAAGACTGAAATGCGATTCTGGAGTCAGAAGTGCCAAACATCCTTGGCAATTTCCGCCAACATCTGAGATTTCACCCCCCTAACTTGTTGACATATCAGACTGCCGAGATGTTGTCCATCCTTAACAATATGCAACAGTCTGTTCGTTCTGGGGATAGACTATTGATTGCAAAGGAGCCCCCTAGAAGCTTCAGACAATTGATGTGGAGTTGGAGTTGGGATTCCGACCAACGACCCCCTGCAGTGCGGGCCTGCATCTGGCTCCCTAGCCACATCTGCTGGAATCTGATTCCAGAATAATGTCCAGGTATCCATGTGTTTGATCCACCTTGTCATCTCCCTCTGAGCTTCTTCTGAGAGATGAACTTGGTAAGAATATGAAACACCTTTCCGCAGATGTTGGATTTTTAGTCTCTGCAATTCCCTGAAATGAAGAGGGCCCAGAAAAATGACCTGGATGAAGAAACCAGGAGACCCAGAATTCAAGCCAAAGACCTCAATTCCTTCTTGATATTCCAAATTTTTTGGGCGGGAGAATTAACTGAGGCAATATGGACTTGATGCAGAAGCCCAAAAACTCGATCTATTGAGAGAGGGTCAGATAAGACTTTGGCTGATTTATGACAAAGCCAAGGTCCTGCAGGAGTTGGGTTGTCCAAAACAGGTGAACTGTCACCATCTGCCGATCTTGTGCTAAAAGAATCAGGTTGTCAAGGTTAATGATTAGTCTTACCCCTCTGGCTCGCAAGCTTTCCACTATTGGCATCATCAGCTTGGTGAAGCATCAAAGAGCTGATGATAGATGAAAGGGGATAGCTTTGAATTTGAAGCAACAACCCAGCCAAAAGAATTGGAGGAATTACCGATAAGGAGGGAAAATGGGGATCGTCAAATAGTTGTCTTTCAGGTCCAGTTGGACCATCCAATCGCCCTCCTGAAGAATGTCCCAAAGGACGTGTATGCCCTCCATCCTGAAATGTCTGTACACGATCCAGTAATGAAATCTCTTAGGTTCAAGAAAAGGCAAGATCTGGGGAGTACCTGGCTAGGAGGCAGTGGAGTCGAATTCTAGTTTGTAACCTTGGATGGATTTGATTACCCAGGGGTGCTGAGTCAAAGTCTGCCAGTTGCGAAGCAAAGTCGTGTCCTGCCACCAAAGTTACCCCAGACAAAGGAATAATTCTCACCCGTGTATCCAGGATCTTGGGACGTCCCTTGTTGACCCTCTGCGGAAGCGTGATGGACCCCCATGCCCGCATGTGGGGTAGAAGGTACTGTATGATGATTGTTCCTGCCAGGTCCCCCGGCAGCGGAAATAAGAATCTTTTTGGGGCCCTTAGGAGTTACCTTGGCTTGTCAAACGGCCTTTATCTACCGTCCAGCCCTGCCAATAAGGTGCTACAGAATTTGTTTCTCAACGAGAGCTGAGCTTTGTCCTGCGTGTTGTATGTCACAGCAAACTTAGCTAAGTCCTTAGCAAAAGGGCCCTCAAAGAGAAGACCTTGAGCCACTACTCCCGCCTCCAAAGAGGCTACATCGTTGAGATGTGAGTCAATCCACAAGAGAATGGATCACCGTCTCTCAGTGGAGATGGCCACATTAGCGTTTCCCAGGTAGTATATTTTGTGTTGTGCCCACCTCACTAGAATGTCATGACCGTTTGGTTTACTGGACTCCTTAACTAGAAAAAACATCTCCAGAATGTTTGTCAGCTGTGCAGTAATGTCCAGGAGTTTATCATGGCAGTTACGCCAGGCCCTGTCTAGGCCTTTTTTGGGTCTTTTACCCATTTCTGCATAAAATTGACCATGGTGGGGTCCACTTCAGGGGTCTCTGTCACTTTACCCACCAAGTCAGGTCTGGGGCATTCCGTGCTTGCCTAATATTATTTTCCACATACTCAGCAACCTCTTGAGGTGAGGTCCAGTTGGACGCAAGTGGATGGATGATCTCTCTTGGCTTGAATGGTAACACTTTAGGAACCTTGGAATAACTTTCAGTTTGGTGTTCTGAGTGAGTTATTTTACTGGGCCCTGGAGCCTTCTCCTGGTCGCCATCACTGCACCCAGAGTCAGAAAGATTGGTGGGCTTAGGTTGTTCTTCAGGGATAGCGTAGAGGGGCCTGGTAGTGCTATAGCCATGCTCCTCTCTGACTGTCTCAAGACAGTTTTTCAAACGCTTCTGTGTGGGCCCATTTTTTGGCTTTACCTTTGTTTGCCTTTGCTAGGCTTTATAAGTGGAATATGGGAGTCCTCCGCATGATTGAGAGGGGCAACCATCCTTTTTGGTGGTCAAAACCCTTAAAATGCTGGGTGAGGGGCCTTAGGGCACTAACCAAAGCCTTTTTCACAGAGAGTAGAACACTACGGTCCAGTGCTTCGACCAGGTTCTCTTCTAGGAAGATTTGCACTATTGGCAGAGTTTTCCAAGCCCTCTTCATACTGGTCATGTTGGGCCATAACTCACTGAGATAGAGTCCACAAATAGCAGGTTAAGCTGCAATTAAGATAGTAAAGGTCGCTACTAATAAAGGGGGAGTGTTCACCCCAGCTGGTGAAAAGTCTGTGTGGAGGCAGCCGCTTGCCTAGCACTCTAGGCAGAGCCTGTGATTCATTTTACAACTCTGGGCACAATTCCAATGCACCAGGGTACATTGGGAACAAAGTGAACAAGCATCAGGGCACAAATGGGTCAAAATTATAGAGAATTTGCACACTTGCGGAAAGAGCACCTCTAGACGCTTCTGAGTACTTCAGCCACCGCGTTCAAAAGAAGCACAGTGGCTTGCACATGTGCGTCTGTGCTCAGTCCCAAGGTACTAGAAATAGGACTGTGTCTCCCTCCCGCTCCACAAATTTGAGCCTGCGGAGGGGACCGTCGGACTGGGAGGCAAGACGCGCTCCCTACAATGAACTCCGATTACAAAAACAAGCTATCAGTAACACGAGTGATGTGCTGACTGAAACAGTTGCGCACTCACTCAGCAACAACACACATGCAATACCCCTGAGAAAGAAATCATGATTAAACACCAAATCTGGAGAACAGCATACAGCAATATAAAATGTAAATCACTGTGCGAGGTGCTGCCTCGGCGGTGAGAGTGCCCTTGTGCTGCTATATAATTTACAAACACAATATCATGCATTAAGCAATATAAAAGGATATCATCACCTAACTGGCTGTGAAGCAGCAAAGAAAAGGGATGTTAAAATGAAGATGATGGTTTTTATAAAGGGGAGTTGATACTGATTGAACCATGTGATCAATGATGGATTCGAGGTTCATGTCGTTTTTTCCTTTATATTGTTGTAATTGTCTGCTTTTGTTTAACACAGTAAAGAGAGAGAAGCATAATCTGAACCTCCAGTCCGGACATAGAATGACACATTTCCTAGCTAATGAGAAGGAAAGTTTAATTCTATTAAGGACACCGAGGCTAGAATTGTACATTTTCCTCTTCACTTTTATTGCCACAGAAGCTTAAAGTACACAATGTAAAAACACAGAAAAAACATTACACTGCATGTCCCAGGAACCAAGAGAGGGGAGTCCCCATAGCAACCACTGTCCAATCAGAGTACACTCCATTGTATACATGGGTGTGCCATCCCTTCCTCTTTCTTCTTTTTCGCTGGAGGAAGTTAACCACCGGCATCCCCTATAATCCCATTAGTGGTCATTGTTTGAAACATACAAGTGAACGTCTCAATTCATAAGTTTACAACAGCAATCATCATCCTCATTTAATACCATGCATAACACGGATCTGGTCATAGTAAACTAACAATCAAATGGCAAACAATATAAGCAATAACAATTAATCATTATACGCAAGCATCAGTTTATGAAATTTGACCTTCCTCTTCATTTCAATATCATGAAAACATTTGTAAATTCTTTAGAGAAGAAATGTGAATGAAGTTACATTCTTAATATAACGTAGTTCTAGGAGGAGAATAGATGTTCTTGGGAGGGATAGTCCTCGCTTCCGTGTCCTTAATAGATTTGAAACTTGTTTCAGCGTCACAGATAGTTTTGAAATGGAATTTCTTGAAGGTCGATTCTGATAACCAATCTGCTGCATTCATTATTTCTTGCTGTATTCCACCTACCTGAATGGCTTTAGATGCCATAGTGCCCGTAGCCGAATGAGCCCAGAACCTCTTCACATCAGTTCCTGCCTCTGCCATCACCCACTGTACACACTTTGAGATGGAGGGTGAAGAAACTGCTTTAAAGGGCTTTTTAATCACTATTAGCATTTGTCTCTCACCTGCAGTTCTATACTCACTTGACAATTTCTCATACACCTTAATACAACGCACCACACACAACTTAGGTGTATCTGTAAACGCAGGATAGGATATGGACCTGGTTTTGGGTTTTGTTCTCCTGGACATTGTAAACGTTACCCCCTTCAGGGTGAAGTCACTGGCAGATATATCCAATGCCCGCACATCTGAAACCCTCTTGCACAAGCTGAGGCAAAGGGGTGGACTTATCTTCGCAGATAGTGCTTTCCTTGACAGCTCATTAAAAGTCATAATACCAAATTAACATACCACAAGTCTGAGTACCGAGGCTCCAGTGGTCTGCTGAGCCTATTCTCCTTCATAAGTCTGCAAACCCATGAGTGTTCCCCATCTGGTATGTTGTCAATGGTATTGTGACCTGCTGAGATGGCTGACCTAAAGGAATTGACAGTGTACGCTTAACCTCTTTGAGCCATCTCTGCCAAACAATTCATTATGTGTGTAATTTCTGTACCCATGGGATTCAATTGCCTCTCCAAGCACCAACAATGTAATCGCCTCCAGGCTGAGCTGTATCTATTGGATATAACAGCAGCCCGCGCCTGGTGGATGAATTTTGAAGCCTCCTGTGAAAGGCACTCGTCCTTCCATCGTCACCTGAAATCCTCCATGCCATGAGGGTTAGATGTCCCTGAAGGACTAGTGGGTGAGGTTTTCCCACGAGATCCCTGAGTATAAATGGGAACAAGGGCAGAGCGATCGGGAGATCCCAAGAGAGTTCCATCCACAGGGGAAACCATGCCTGAGACCTCCAGGTTGAAGTTATCAGGATCAATGACGCTTTCTGTCTCCGAGCCTGGGCCGCTACTCGGGATATCATCCAAAATGGCAGAAAGGCATATGGATTGTCCTTGGACCAGTCCTGCAGTAAAGCATCCACTGCCTTCCGGGTTTGGTTGCTAACTCACAAACCTTGGAAGTTGTTGGTTCAATCTGAATGCAAAAAGATCCACATCACATGGGCCCCACCTGTACATGAGGGCTAGGAAGATACAGCGATCCAATTGCAGGTTGCTGCTGTCTGCAAAGTTCCTAGAGTTCCAGTCCGCGATCGTGTTGCTTATGCCCCGGGAATAGTGTGCCGTCACTGAAATCTGTCTCTGGATGCAGTAATGCCAGTCCTTTGAAAGATCGGACAGGGCTTTCGACCGAGTCCCTTCCAAACGTTTGACATATCAGACTCCTGAGATGTTGTTGATCTTTAGAAGAATACAACATAATACCTTATCCTTGGTGAGGGATCTGATTGCGAAGGACCCCGGCAGTGGTTCCAGGCAATTGATGTGGAGAGTCAGTCCCTCCTCCAGCCTTCTGCCTCCCATAGAGATCTCCCCACATCTGGTTCCCCAGCCCTGGCTGCTGGCATCCGATTTTATTACCAGGTCCAGAGTTGTCCCGAATATCGCTCGGGTCCTGTTCAGTTGATTAGGAACCCCAAGAATGTAGTCCTCTGAGACAGATTCATTTCCGATTTGTCCTCGTAGATGACAAAGCCCAGATCCCGCAGCAGGACAATAGTCATGTTCAAATTGTATATGAGATGTTGTTGAGACAGATCCATGAGCAGTATGTCATCTAAATAAATGATCATTCCCATCCCCCTGGTGCGAAGGATCTCCACCACCGGATGTAATAGCTTGTTAATGCACCACAGGGCTGACAAGAGTCCAAAGGTAAGAGCTTGTAACTCGAAGGCCTGTCCCTGCCAGACAAATTGGAGAAATCGCCTGTGTGGGGGCATATGGGGACTGAGAGGTAGGCATCCTTGAGGTCCAACTGGACCATCCAATCGCCTGTTAGAAGCATGTCTCTCATCAGATGGAGACCTTCCATCCTGAAGTGGCGATATATAAACCACTCATTGACCTTCTTAAATTTATCACAAGTCTGAAGCCTTTGTCCTTCTTCTCGACTAAGAAAATATTGCTCAAAAATCCACCCGGAGGGCAGGTTGTTTTGCAAATCGCTCCTTTTCCTAGAAGGTCTCTGACCTCTGAGTCTATTAGAAGGGATTCCTTGTTTGAAAAAACCAAGGGTCGAGGACGTGTGCTCTGGACAGGCATCTGGCAGAATTTTATGTGGAAACCCAATAACGTCTGAAGAACCCAGGGGTCTGATGTGATCCTTTCCCAATTGTGTGCAAATAGCCTTAACCTCCCTCCAAGTTTGTTGTGAGGAAAAGAAGGGGTAATATTTACCAGATTGTTCTTTTTTTAGAAGAGTTGAAGCCTCCACCGCCCGATAGGACTTGCGTCTTTTAGCTCCTCTGCTCAGATAGAATGGACCGTCTTCCATCATTCCAGCTATTATTTCATCTAGCTTCGTTTTTTCTAGGGGGCCCTTGCATGGATGGAGAACCAAAGTAGCATCCCCTGTCTCTTCTGGCCCCTGCAAAAATCTTTCCTGGGAAGATCTTCTTTATCGACGATTGCACCTTGTTGAGGGTTGAGAAAGAGGAGACAAACTTTCCCAGCTCCTTAACAAAGGGCTTGCCAAAAAGGTGTCCTTGTCCCATTGCGCAGATCTCAGATGTTGTGAGTTCTCCCAGCTAGGGGCTGAATTTCAATGAGCAGCAACCTACCCCTCTCTGCTGCCAGGGCATTGTTATTGTTCCCTAGAAGACAGACTGCCCAGCCACTGTGTCAGTAGACATAGGCATTCCCGATTGTTTGGCTATCTCTGCCATCTCTATGATTTTTGTGAGGGACCCCAGCACATCCAGGAATCTGTCCTGGCATGCCCTCCAGCAACGATCTATTCCCTTCTTCGGGTCATGCATATATTTGCAGAAGAAGGTGCACTTTTTTGGATCTAAATCTGGCGTGGCCACCATCTTTCCAGCCAATGTGGGCCTTGAGCATTCCGCTCTTAGTGGCACCCAGACCTCCTTCTCTAGGGGCCGGCAAAGCTTGCACTCACATACTCCACCACCTTCATTTCTGGGGTCCATTTAGAGGATCTGGGGTGGTAGATCCTCTCTGGGTCAAACATGTCCAATTGTCTAGTCTCCCCATCAGGGGAATCAGAGGCCAAGGAGCCCAGGCACCAAGGTCTGCCAGAGTCTTCCTCATCATCTGATGACATGTCCCCCTCTAGCTCACCTTCCCCTCTAGTGGAATCCCTGGGGTCAGTGTCCAAATTTGGGGTGCCCAGGTTGCCGATTTCCCTGGGTTCAAAGTACTCCCGGTAAGGTGCATGTTTAAGCATGTGTGCACTCTTATGGAAGGTTTCAAATAATTTATTGAAACCCTTGAGGTGCCCCGCATCACACTTCTTTGCCTTCTTGCCCCTTGCCTGCTCCCCACTAGTCCCTGCGAGTTAAGAGGGGTCAGAGAACACCCCTGGAATACTTCTGTCAAGTCTGGCAACTTTGTCCTGTAGAGGGGCTAAAGCTTTAGCTATTACAAGTGACAGAGCCCTATCTACTTGTGTAGGCAGGCGCTGTGGCCAAATCTCTCTAGCCTCCTGAGAGGAGGTGTATTCTTGGTCTCTTGGGGAGTCCATGGCATAGATATTATTGTGAACGCGCTGTTTATCATTGGGCAGCCCCACCGCAAGTGCTCGAGTGTATCAAGCAGGCGAGGAATGCTCGCTTCTATGGGCCCTTCCCAGAAGTTCAGCCCGACAAGCTTGTGTAGGCTGTCACAGACCGCAGTCATGCAGTGTCAGCAGGGGTTGGCAGGAAAGCGCTGGCGGAATCCTCTAGGGTAAACCTTCACAGTGCTTTCTTTGCAAGTGCAAGATTATTCACGTGCTCACTGAGCTGCCGTGACAGCTCGCAACTCGCCTGACCGATCCTTCTGTGCGAAAGAGCGCCCTGTGGAGGACCCGTGCTGTACAGAGAGCTATTGGTCCGAAACCTGCTGTGCTGGGAATCCAGTTATAATATTGCTGCAACAATAACAACAATCAGGAACTATTTCACCAATGTAGCGGTGATAAAAACAAATGCAGATAAACAGTAACTATAATCAGATCATGCAAAAGTTAAGTGCGCAGGAAAAAAAGCTGTGACTTAACTGACAAGTAGTGAAGAAGAAGGAAGAGAAAAGGACGTTACACACATATATACAACGGACTGTAAACTGATTGGACAATAGTTGCTATGGGAACTCCTCTCTCTTGATTCATGGGACATGTAGTGTAATAGTTTTCTGTGTTTTTACATTGTGTTCTTTTAAACTGCTGTGACAATGAAAGGGAAGAGGAAAATGCATGATTCTCGCCTCCGGTCCTGACATAGAATTCCCTTGATTTCTCCTACAACCTTCCAGACTGTTCTAAAGAACAACTAGAGTGCTAACAGCCTTACTTATGACAAAAGTGTGGCACACTTCAAGCCATTTCGAATGTAACAAACTAGTGAAACGGAAAACATTTAATTTAGAAAGCAACAAAATGAGGAGGTTCAATTTGTCATAGAAATTATAGTTTAGTGTTGTAGAAAGAAAAATTAGGACACATTTTAAGTGAGTTCTCAAACTTATTCCTTTTCTATTTCATTAAATTATTCTGAAATATAGGCTGAAACATGCACATTCTGAATTTCTGCCAAAAGTGTGGCACATCTGACCTCCATCTTGATGGAATCAAAGTAGAAAATTGAAAGCATTTTCTACTGAGGATAATGCAGTAAATGAGGAGAATGAGAAATGTCCTAGCTATTTTGAAGGAAAGTTTCAATTCGATTAAGGACACGGAGGCAAGGATTATGCATTTCTTTCTTCACTATTTATTATAACAGCCAGTTCAAAGTTCAATCAAGAAAAAACATAAACACTACCTGGGATATTTATACTCTGTTTGTGCCGAATTTGCATCAAAATTTTTGACGCAAATTCGCCGCAAACCTAACACCATATTTATACTTTGATGCCCGACCCCGCGAACGTCAAAATTCAGCAGTGTGCGTCATTTTCTGGATGCGTGAAACCGCCTTGCGTTAATGACATGCAAGGTAGGCGTTCCCGTCCAAAAGATTACTTTAAGGCTTGCGTCCCTTATTTATACTCCTGCATCATTTTGACACACAGGAGGGGTGGGCCTTAAAAAAACGGTGCACAGCCTGATTTGCGCTGTTTTTAATGCCTGGCTGAGGGCAGGCGTTAAGGGACCTGTGGGCTCATTTCCATGGTCTCTGACATGGAAGCAGTCCACAGGTGCCCTTCCCTGCCCCCAGGGACACCCCCTGCCACCGTTGCCCACCCATGGAGGACACCCATGGATGGGGGGACCCATCCAAGTAAGTACAGGTAAGTAGAGGGAAGTAATATATATATATATTTTTTAAGTGGCATAGGGAGGCCTAACATGGGCCCCCCTACATGCCACTGTGCCCAATGACCATGGGAAGGGGACTGAAGTCCCCTGGGCATGGCCATTGGGCAGGGGGACATGACAGGGGGGCATGACTCCTGTCATTTCAATGGGGGTTGTGCGTCAAAAAATGGCACAAGTCCGGTTAGAGCCATGATTTTTTACCCTAACCTGACTTGCACCATTTTTTGACGCACAACCCCCATTCTTCCCTATGCCTGTGTTGCCCGGTTAGAGTAAATTTTTTACTCTAACCAGGCCACAGCGCCAGCTAGCGTCAATCCATAAATAAGGCGCCTGCCTTGCGCATTGGAATGGTGTTAGCCGGCGGTACATTTTTTTATGCAAACCAGCACCGGCGCTGGTTTGCGTCAAAAAGTATAAATCCGGGCCTACATATCCCATGAGTCCAATACATCTCCATGGTAACCAATATCAAATCCCTTCACATTCCGTATGTCCATATATATCATCCGTTGTCAGAGTCCTTCCTCGACTTCATTACGATCGGACGTTACGGCATCCTCAACTCATCAGTTCCTATGAGAATAATGTAATATAGGTGAGAAAAATGAACTACTGTCCCATTTCAAGCAGAATAAAAACAATCCTTCAGCATCACATGCCATAGTCCGGCAAAACACCTTTCAGTCTTGAAGCAATCGAACATTAGCAAAGCATACAATATGTACATAATCAATTTACTGCTTAAACAGCAAGTTTTAAAACTTATATACCACCTCTGCAATGATCCTGGCTCCGGTAACCAGTGTGGAAGGGGACACAAGGACTGTGTCAGGTGGGATAATCCTCGCCTCCGTTTCCTTCTCGATAGCTAGGAAATTTCTCATTCTATGTCAGGACGGAGGCGAGGATTTTCCATGTTTAAAGCTTGCTTACCACCAGCGATGCTGCCTGGTGAATCAGTTTAAAATAAAACCTTTTGAAAGTGAACTCTGACGACCAATTGGTTGCATTCATGATGTCCTCCAATCTACCACCTACCTGGATGGCCTTGGTGGCCATGTACCCCTAATGGAATGTGCCCCGGATGTTCTCACATTGATACCTGCTTCCATCATAATCCATTTTACCCTACCTTGCTACAGATGGGGAAGATACTGCTTTAAAGGGTTTCTTTATAGAAATTAACAATTGTCTCTCCCCGGGGGACGATATTCAGCCGTCATTTCCTCGTATGCCTTTAGGAATCTGACAACGCACAGCTTAGGAGCATACTCAAAAGCAGGATAGGTTACCGACCTGGTATTGCATTTGGTTCTTCGGGATATAATGATGGTTACCCCTTTGGGCGGGAACGTCCGAGCCAATATGTCCAGGACTCTCACATCAGATACTCTATGAGGCAAAGCAACATAGCTAACTTCCCTAACAATTCTTTCCTTGAAAGGTACTGATTGTCCTGCCAAGAAAACAGGAGGCGTATCACCTCATTGACATCCCAAAGCTCAGAATATCTAGGTTCTGGGGGCATAGAGATTTTGATGTCCTTGAGTAGCCTGCAAACCCAGGGATGTTCCCCCACCCGGACATTGTGAAGCGGGGGATGCCCCACCAAGATTGCCTATCTAAAGGAGTTGACCGAGCAGTAAGATAGCCCAGACTCAGCAAAGGCTGCCAGGAAGTTTATGATATCTGTAATTTTGGGCCCCCATGGGATTGAGATGTCTCTCCACACACCAACGAACCCACTAGTACCAAAACTTATATATATCTCATACATGTGCCAGGTGCCCAGGCCTGGTGGATGAACCTTTCAGCCTCTTTCGAAAGTCTATTGTCTTCCCAACGACTCCTGAAATTCTCCATTCCATAAGACTGAGATGGCCCTGGAGAACCGTGGGGTGAGGGTCCAAGAGTATCCGCGGAAAGGACGGAAAAGGAGCAAGAAGTCGTGAGAGAGTTCCAGCAGAGTTGGAAACCATGCTTGTGACCTCGACAACGGGGTTATCAACACTACCGATGCCCTCTAATGACATGCTTGAGCTGACATTGGAAAAGCGTAAATCTGATCCTTCCCCCAATTCTGCAAGAAAGCTTCCACTGCTGATGTCCCCGGGTATGGTTGCCAGCTGAAGTACCTCAGCAGTTGGGTATTCAGTTTGGACACAAAGAGATCCACTGAGCACGGTCCCCAGTGATCCATGATCACCAAGAAGACGTTTCTGTCCAGTCGCTGGTATTCTCCAGAAATCTGGAGTTCCAGTCCACTAGAGCATTCTGGGAACCAGAAGGTATTACGCCGTCACCGAGATTTGATGTTGGAGGCAATAATGCCAAAAGTCCTTCACTTGCTCCACCAAGGCTCCTGAGCCAGTGCTGCCCAGACGGTTTATATACTGGACTGCGGTCACATTGTCCATTCTCAAGAGGATGCAACAAAGGACCTTGGTGGTCATTACAACCCTGGCGGTCGGTGTTAAAGCGGCGGTAAGACTGCCAACAGGCCACTTTAACACTCCGACCGCCACGGCGGTACTAACACACAGCGCGGCGGTCACCGCCAACAGACAGGCGGAGGACAAAGTACCGCCCACACTATTATGACAGGCCAATCCGCCACCTTTTCCGGGGTGGATTCACCGCAGATAAAAACACGGCGGAAACAGGAATCCCGAAGGGAAAACGCTCACCTATACACACCCCACGAGGAACGAGGACGCCATAGACCCGGAACTCCAAATTCTACCTGAAATAGTCTTCCTGCTCCTCTACCAGGAGCACCAACGCCGGCGGCGAAGACCACGGTGAGTACTGCATCTACGACACAGGGGAGGGGGAGGCAAAAAACAGGGGCACACACACGCAACACCCCCACCCCCACCCTCACCCACTACAACACACACACTAATGCATATCAATACATTACAGTTACACCACCCAAACCCCCTGGAAGAATGCAAAGACAATAGAAAATGAGTGTAACCATTGTAATATATTAAAAGCAAGTAGGCAGAAATATATATATACACCATGTACAAAATAAATACCAAGCATAGTAATCAAGGTAGTGCACTAAGAAAGTCCGTGGAACACTGGGACCGCACGGTATGGGCGAGGCCCACACAAGATCCCCGACCATGACGGAGAGAACACTGCAGGGGCATCAGAGAGCAACTAAACAGTCACCTCAGGGGGAGGGAAAGGGGGGACACCTCAGCCGCTTGAGTGCATGACACCAAATCCACGAGGGGGCCACATGCCCACTTTTCCATCCTGGGGAGTGCAAAGCCACAGTCTCACAAGTCTCTACAGTGGGTGGGTTGCCCACTGCCATATCCTGTGGAGTGCAAAGCCACAGTCTCACAAGTCTCTACAGTGGGTGGGTTGCCCACTGTTCCGTCCTGGGGAGTGAAAAGCCACAGTCTCACAAGTCTCTGCAGTGGGTGGGTTGCCCACTGCCATATCCTGGGGAGTGCAAAGCCACAGTCTCTCAAGTCTCTACAGTGGGTGGGTTGCCCACTGTTCAATCCTGGGGAGTGCAAAGCCACAGTCTCACAAGTGGATGACAGTCTACACTGGTTCTGGACGGGGCATGGTGCCCAGAGTGCTTCATCCTGCTAAGGACAGAGGTAGTGGATGCATCTCTCCTCTGGTTCTGGAGGGGGCATGGTGCCCAGAGTGCTTCATCCTGCTAAGGACAGAGGTAGTGAATGACAGTCTCCACTGGTTCTGGAAGGAGCATGGTGCCCAGAGTGCTTCATCCTGCTAAGGACAGAGGTAGTGGATGGATCTCTCCACTGGTTCTGGAGGGGGCATGGTGCCCAGAGTGCTTCATCCTGCTAAGGACAGAGGTAGTGGATGACAGTCTCCACTGGTTCTGGAGGGGGCATGGTGCCCAGAGTGCTTCATCCTGCTAAGGACAGAGGTAGTTTATGGATCTCTCCACTGGTTCTGGAGGGGGCATGGTGCCCAGAGTGCTTCATCCTGCTAAGGACAGAGGTAGTGGATGCATCTCTCCACTGGTTCTGGAGGGGGCATGGTGCCCAGAGTGCTTCATCCTGCTAAGGACAGAGGTAGTGGATGGATCTCTCCACTGGTTCTGGAGGGGGCATGGTGCCCAGAGTGCTTCATCCTGCTAAGGACAGAGGTAGTGGATGCATCTCTCCACTGGTTCTGGAGGGGGCATGGTGCCCAGAGTGCTTCATCCTGCTAAGGACAGAGGTTGTGGATGACAGTCTCCACTGGTTCTGGAGGGGGTATGGTGCCCGGGGTGCATCATTCACCTCGTCACGGACTCAGTTGCGTCAGTGCCCCTGCTGCTCATGGGCTAGCGGTGCTTGAGACGGCGATGCCCTGTTCAGCGGTGCTTGAGATGACGGTGCCCTGTTCAGCAGTGCTTGAGATGGCGGTGCCCTGTTCAGCGGTGCTTGAGATGGCGGTGCCCTGTTCAGCGGTGCTTGAGATGGCGGTGCCCTGTTCAGCGGTGCTTGAGACGGCGGTCTCCATTGCAGGGTCTCAGCTGCTGGCGGTCCTTCATGGCCCAGCGGGGCTTCTGCTGGCGGTGCTTCATGGCCCAGTGGGGCTTTTGCTGGCAGTCCTTTATGGCCCAGCGGGGCTTTTGCTGGCGGTCCTTCATGGCCCAGCGGCCAGGTGGGCTGGTGCTGGCGGTGGCCTCCTGGGCAGCTGGGCTGATGCTGGTGCTGGCGGTGGCCTCCTGGCCAGGTGGGCTGGTGCTGGCGGTGGCCTCCTGGGCAGCTGGGCTGATGCTGGCGGTGGCCTCCTGGGCAGCTGGGCTGATGCTGGCGGTGGCCTCCTGGGCATCGGGGATGATGGCGGTTTTCTCCGCCGTGCTGCTCTTCCCAGACTTTCTGGGTTTCTTGTGGCCCTTCCCCACCTTGGAAGGTGTCACAGCTGACTCCACACTCCCAACGGGACCCCTGGGAGCAGCTTTGGTGGCTGGAGTCTTCCCCCTCTCCCGCTGGGCACTGGCCAACTTCTGATGCTTCACAGGTGGGGGACTGTCTGTGCTGTGGCTCCGTGCCACCCTGGCTGCCCTGGTGGCCGGTGCACTCCAGATTCCGGTGACTACAGGCACCACTGGTCCCGGAGATGTTGTGGCTGAGGTGCTAGTTCGGGACCTATGAGATGGATGGGGTGGGGGAGGTGTGGGAAAGAGGTCAAGGTTGGACAGGAAAAGTTTTTTGGACACACAGGGATGGGTAGCTGGAGGGGGTTTGGGAGTGGAGGAAGAGGTGGTGGTTGTAGGAGGTGTACGTTTGGTGACTTTGGGTGAAGGTGCATGCGCTGGAGGCTGTCGTGAGGTGGATGACTGTTGGGTGGGTATGTGCCTGCGTTTGTGTATCTTGGGAGGGGGTGTCACAGAGAGGACACAGGGGACGTGTGAATGGTAGTGGGGGTGGTGACTGCACGTGAGCGGGGTGTGGGGGTGCTGGAGAGGGACGTAGTGGCTGTAGAGGTAGTGCATGAAAGTGTGATTGTAGACAAGACTGGGAAGGAGGAGGGAGACGAGGAGGAGGGGGACACAGTGGAGGCAGTGGATGTTGGTGTGTCTGCATGTGTGTGATGCTTGCGCGAGTGCCTGTGGGATGTGTGGGGCTTATGGTTGCTTGAGCTTCCCTTGGGTGTTGAGGTGTGTGCATGTTGGTCTGTAGGTGTGCTTGGGTTAGGCTGAGGTACAGGGGATTGGGTCGGGGTGGAGGAAGTTGGAGGGGGGAGGCTAGAAACGGGGACAATGGCTGCCATCAGTGCTGAGGCCAGAGTCTGAAAAGATCGCTGAAGGGCCGCCTGACCAGAATGAATGCCCTCCAGGAATGCATTTGTTTGTTGCAACTGCCTCTCTACACCCTGGATGGCATTCAAAATGGTAGACTGCCCAACAGTGAGGGACCTGAGGGGGTCAATGGCCTCTTCACTGAGGGCAGCAGGGGTGACTGGTGCAAGGCCTGAGGTGCCTGGGGCGAAGGTGATGCCCACCCTCCTGGGTGAGCGGGCACTGGGCAAAGGCTGAGGGGCTGCTGGGAGGGCAGTGCTGGTAGGAGGGGTGGCGGCTGTACCTGTAGTTCAGGGGCACAGATGTTGCCGCCACCACAAGGGAGCTCCCATCAGAGGACGAGTCCGTGTCGCTGGTGTCCGCTCCTGTCCCAGCCGTGGAGCTCCCCTCGCCCTCCGTCCTCGTGCTCCGATGCCACTGCTCCTCCGTCTGATGATGCTAATGCACACAAGAACAGGGAGACCACAAAAAGGGGGGGAAGGGGAAGACATGTTGAGTGCATGCATTACCGCTACCGTTGGCAGACACGACAGACACAGAAGCCCCCTGCACTACGCCGCGCCCGACATCTGCACACATAGAGGCCCCAGGGGCATGACTAGGTGTACTTGGCACTCCACAGAGGTGGGCTGGGGTGCCACATGGCCTGCCTTAAGGGGGGGCCGGCCTCGTCGTCTTGTTTGGGGTCAAGGGCAACAAGTTTTTATGTTTACTTTGTCCTTGGGACAAGTAGGCCCAACCCCCTGCAGCACAAACCCTTTTGGCTGCCTGTTTACAGAGAGTTGAACTCTCTGCAGTTGAGGTAATGTGTTTCCAAAAGATAATGCTGTTCAAACTTGTATTTATGGTTCATTATTTGAAAGCCTTCATTATTAGGGTGCGTGCTGTAAATAAATGTTTTAAGGTCACACTTCACTACTGACGTTGTTCCAGTACAAAACAAAAAAACATGTACACACATGTTTGAAAAGTTTAGGCTAAGAGGCTAAGTATAATGCTCCCAGAATGCTCTCTGATTATATGCAAATGAAGTGTCATTTAGTAAAATGTGTTGATGCATGCTAGTATTTCCCAAAAATATTTCTAATGGAAAATCAGTGTAACCATTTTCAACACGATTATGGGAAGCATGAAAATAAACAAACACTGACAAAGCCAACTGATCTGACATATTTTTATAAGTCTTTTAGTTTCATCAATGCGTGTCTTGTTTTGACATGGCTTTTGTAACACTTTATTGTTGTGGGAGCTACCAGGCCCTCAACATTGTAACAAACATTGGCAAAACCCCCCCAAAAAGTTTTTGAACTCTTAAAGCACACGTTGCCACCAGCGGCATAACAAAGGCCCCGCAGCCGCCCTCCAGGGGGCCCCGTCAGCACAGCACCTGCCCTGAGTGAGTCTGGAGAGGGGGCTCCTCCATGTTCTTTGCAAAGGGGCACCCTCCAGTTTCGTTACGTCACTGATTGCCACTGTAGTTCCTGACACTGAACAAAACTACTTTGTGTGGCAATATGCTCCTTGTGGAAGAGCAGAATGCGATCACTCACAGTAAAGCCAGCCGAAAGAGAGAGAAATAGAAGTTTAATAAAAACAAAATGTCTTTGTTAACACCAGACCTAATTAGGGACCAAGACCCACATGTAGGTAGCTTTTTGCATGTCGCAAACAGCGACTTTCGCTGTTTGCGACGTGCAAAAAGCACATTGCGATGCACAAACCCAGTTTTGCGATTCAGTAACCTGGGTTTGCGACTCGCAATTAGTAAGGGGTGTTCCCTTCCTAATTGCAACTCGCAGTGCAATGTAGGATTGTTTTGTGACCGCGAACGCGGGCGCAAACCAATCGCAGTTTGCACCCATTTCAAATGGGTGCTAACACTTTCGCAAAAGGGAAGGGATCCCCATGGGACCCCTTTCCCATTGTGAATGTCACTGTAAAAAAATTTCAGAGCAAGCAGTGGTCCTGTGGACCACTGCCTGCTCTGAAAAAATGAAATGAAAACGTTTCAATTTTCGTTTTTGTTATGCATCTCGTTTTCCTTTAAGGAAAACGGGCTGCATTACAAAAAAAACTGCTTTATTGAACAGCAGTCACAGACATGGTGGTCTGCTGTCTCCAGCAGGCCACCATTCATGAGGGGGTCGCAAATTGCGACCCACCTCATGATTATTCATGATGTGGGCATTTGCGAAGCCCTTGCGAATCACAGATGGTGTCAAGGACACCATCCTACATTCGGATTTGCGACTCGCAATTTGCAGGTCACAAATCTGAACCTACCTACTTGTGGCCCCAAATTCTTAAAGAAAGTCAAAAAAGTGCACCCATGGTATATGTCGTACCCCTATAAAATATTTGTGAACTGTATTTTAGCGTGGGTAAATACGATGTGTAGATTTGCTCATGTGAAAATCTATTGAGCATTTGCAAGTTCATATTCCCTCCAGCCACTTTCTTCCCAACCCTGGAAGAAGTTCTAATTCTGCCATTGTCAGGAGTAAATGTCCAACCTTTCTTATTATGGGAAAATATTAGAGAGAAGCTGGTAAAAATCTTTAAAACATGCAGGTTAGTAGGTTTGCAGACTCAAAGGCATTCCAGCCCTGGAACTATTGCTTACTGCTTCCTCCAGCCCCAGAATGCAGATCTGCAGAAAGGTGGCAAAATAAGGAAATTGCTACAGTAGGGATTGAAACTCCAAGTATTCAAGCCCTACTATGGTAGTAGCCCTGGCATAATCAGAGAGGCTATTAATTGCTGCCATAATTTGTCGCCACACTACATGGCACCAAAGGGACAAGTAGATCTTTTTACAGGACAAATAGATTTGAGAAGCAACCTGTCCCCTGGACAAGTAGATATTTTAATAAATTCCACACCCCTGCAGACACCTCCACTGCGCCCAAAGTCAGCAGAATGAGAGTGTACTCACCCCCTTGTGGCTGCTGTGATGCCCTCAAACGCCCATCCAACTCCGGGTAGGCCACCGCCAGGATCCTGAACATCAGGGGGGTCATGGTGCGACAGGCACCCCTCCCACGTTGGGAGGCCATCCCCAGCTGAGCCTCCGCCATCTTCTTGCTCCAGCGGCGAATGTCCTCCCATCTTTTCCAGCAGTGGGTGCTCCGTCTGTGGTAGACCCCCAGGGTCCGGACGTCCTTGGCGATGGCACGCCAAATATCTTTTTTCTGATGGGAGCTGTACAGGGGAAAAAGAGAAGTTATTACCAACTGCACCGTCAAACTGATTGGCCCCCATCCCTACCCTTGCCATGTGGCACATGCATTCAACGTCTTTCATGCACACAGCACTCTCCCCCCTTCCTTCTTACACCCAGCCCTCTCCACACAGGTATAGCCCATACAACATGCTCCCTGTGTACTTACCTGTTTGTCTGGAGGACCGTAGAGTAGCGTGTACTTGGGGAGGACCACATCCACGAGCTTCTCCAACTCCTCCGATGTGAAGGCAGGGGCCCTTTCCCCAGACACTTGGGCCATTGTCTCTTCCAGACGGAGGTCACAGCAGCACTTGCAGTGTATGTCCTCTCCTGTCGAAGATCAGGTATCAAGTGATTGAACAGATAGAAAATGGCGGTCACGTCCGCGGCGGTGCGTACCGTCACCGCCGGCGTACATCGTCATTGGCTCCTGGGACCCATAGGGTCCAATGTTAACCAATGCAGCATTGCGCCGCGGTGTTCGACAGCCTACCGCAATGGTGTACAACGCCAGCCCTGGGACACATCCCCAACATCATAGGTGCCATTGATGGGACCTATGTGGCTTTGGTCCCCCCCCCCAAAGGAGTGAACAGGTGTACAGAAACCGGAAGAGTTATCATTCTATGAATGTACAGATGGTATGTTTGGCAGACCAGTACATCTCCCATGTGAACGGCAAGTTCCCTGGCTCAGTGCATGACCCCTACATCCTGCGTAATAGCAGCATCCCTTATGTGATGGGTCAACTCCAGAGGCACCGTGTGTGGCTATTAGGTGAGCACCTGGAGGCAAGTCAGTCAGAATGGTTGTCTGGGGATATCCATCCAGGTTAGTGCGTGCCTAACAGTTGTCCCTCGCCATTTGCAGGTGACTCTGGTTACCCCAACCTGTCATGGCTACTGACCCCAGTGAGGAATCCCATGACAAGGGCAGAGGAACGCTACAATGAGGCCCATGGGCGGACTAGGAGGGTGATCAAGCGGACCTTCGGCCTCCTGAAGGCCAGGTTCAGGTGCCTCCATATGACAGGTGGATCCCTAGTCTACTCACCAAAGAAGGTGTGCCAGATCATCGTGGCCTGCTGTATGCTTCATAACTTGGCTTTGCGACGACAGGTGCCTTTTCTGCAGGAGGATGGTCCAGATGGCGGTGTTGTTGCAGCTGTGGAGCCTGTGGACAGTGAAGACGAGGAAGCAGAAGAAGTAGACATGAACAACAGGGACTCAGTGATCCAGCAATATTTCCAGTGAGACACAGGTAAGAGTACAGACCTGCCTACTACATGTACTTTAACACTACTACCTCTCTACTGTGTGTCGTTTTCACCCAGTGTATGGTCACTGAGATGTCACTTTCACTTACAATTTCACAGATGTGGGTCCCACTGTGTGACATCTGCTTAGATTCCTCATAAACTAGAGCTGTGTGACAAAGGTATGTTGACATTACAATTGAAAGAGCATTTTGTCACTGTAATTGCTAATACACAATTTCGAAATCACAGACAGACTCCAGATTGTTTTGTGCTTTAAGTGTGTTTATTTAAGCGCTCAATATTGGAGGGGGTAGTGAAATGGTGAGGGGTGTTGGCGGAGGAATGTCCATGGCAGAGTCCACTCTATTAGTCTCACAGGTGCATTGCCCAAATGGGCATAGGAAGTGGAGCTGGGGCAGTTAAAGTATGGACAGGGTGACAAAGTGGGACAGTAGGATGACAATCAGGGTGGTCTCATTTCTTGGCGGGGGTCTTGGCATCATGCTCTGTCTTTGTCCTGGATCTCAGGGACCGTTTGCGGGGTGGTTCTCCCTCTGCAGGGGGTGGGGTGCTGGTGTGGTGGTCCTGTGGCAGGGCGTCCTGTCCACTAGCGCCGGCGTAGGTGGTGGGCAGTTCATTGTCCATGCTAGTGTCAGGGGCCCCTTGTAGTGCCACAGTGTCCCTCCTGGTGTTGAGTACTTCCTTCAGCACCCCTACGATGGTGCCCAGGGTGGAGCTGATGGTTCTGAGTTCCTCCCTGAAACCCATATACTGTTCCTCCTGCAGCCGCTGAGTCTCCTGAAACTTGGCCAGTACTGTTGCCATCGTCTCCTGGGAGTGGTGGTATGCTCCCATGATGGAGGAGAGGGCCTCGTGGAGAGTGGATTCCCTTGGCCTGTCCGCCCCCTGTCACACAGAAGCCCTCCCAGTTCCCCTGTGTTCCTGGGCCTCCGTCCCCTGGACCGTGTGCCCACTACCACTGCCCCCAGGTCCCTGTTGTTGTTGGGGTGGTAGGTTATCCTGGGTTCCCTGTAGTGGTGGACACACTGCTGATTGACGTGTCCTGGGGACGGAGGTATGGGCCCGCAGGGTGGGTGCTGTGCTGGTGTTTCCAGAGGGGGGAAGGTCTGTGGTGGCCTGTGACTAGGTGAGGGGAACCGACTGTCCAGAGGTCCCCGATGGGCCGGGCTGGTCATCTAGATCCAGTTGGACAGAGCTACTGTCATCACTGTGGGCCTCTTCTGTTGGTGGTGTGGACATGTGTGGACCCTCCTGTCCGGTGACGTTGGGTAGGGGTCCTGCAGGGGTATAAAAGGATGGTTATTACATCTGTGTGTGTCATGGTGTGCAATGGGTGGGTGACCGTGTACCCCAGTGCTTGCATTCCTGTGTGGGACATTGTGTGAGGATGGTTTAGGGGGTTGTATGGGTATGTGCAGGGGGCATGCTTTAGTGATGGGTGTCCATGCTTTGTTGTTGCATGCAGGGCTTGGTGTTGGGATGGGTGGTTTGTGATGTTGGGAACATATATGAGGCGTTGGGGTGCTGGGGGTGAGGGTGGGGGTATGTGATGGCATGCAGGTAGGGTGGGGGATGTAATAATTAAGATTTGTCTTTCCAGAGTCCATTCCTCCACCTACTCCTGCGAGGCCCTCAGGATGCAGAATCGCCAAGACCTGCTCCTCCCATGTTGTTAGTTGTGGGGGAGGAGGTGGGGGTCCGCCGCCAGTCCTCTGAACCGCCAGGTGGTGTCTTGAGACCACGGAACGCACCTTCCCCCATAGGTTGTTCCATCTCTTCCTGATGTCCTCCCGATTTCTTGGGTGCTGTCCCACTGCGTTGACCCTTTCCACTATTCTTCGCCATAGCTCCATCTTCCTTGCTATTGAGGTGTGCTGCACCTGTGCTCCGAATAGCTGTGGCTCTACCCGGGCGATTTCCTCCACCATGACTCTGAGCTCCTCCTCCGAGAACCTGGGGTGTCTTTGCCGTGCCATGGGGTGGTGTAGGTGATGTGTGGGGTAGAGTGTGTGGTGATAAGTGTGCTGATATGTAGTGGTGTGTTGTGTGAGGTGCGTGGATGTTCTGTGGGTGATGGTGTTGTGTGCCTGTGGATGCTGTTGTTCTTGCTGGTGCTCTCTCTCTGGCCTTCTTTCGGATTTTTTTGTCGTGGGGGTTCGTGGGTGATGTGGGTGTGTGTTTTATATTGTAATGGGTGTGTGGGAGTGGTGTGTGTATGTGTATCAGGTGTGTGTATTTGGAATTGTCCAATGTGGATGTGTTTTGTAAATGTGTGTGTATTTTGAGCGCAGTGGTGTGTACCGCCAATGGAATTCCGCGGTTGAAAGACCGCTGCGTGGATTCGTGTGTCGTGATAGTGTGGGCGTATTTCAGTTGGCGTGACGGTGGAGGTTTTGTTTTCGCCAGTTTATCACTGACCTTTGGTGTGGCGGACTTGTGTGGGTGTCTGAATTTTGGCAGATTCCGACATGTGGGTCATAATAGCTGTGGCAGAATTCCGCGGCCACAGCGGTGTGTTGGAGGTCTTCTGCACGGCGGTAAGCGGCTTTTACCGCCAATGTTGTAATGACCGCCTATGTCCCGGGTTAGAGACCTGATCCCGAAAGATCCTGCAAGGAGCTCCAAGCAATTGATATAGAGATTGAGCTCCTGCTGAGCCCACCTGGCTCCCATCAAAATCACCCCACATCTGGCCCTCCAGCTCTGACGGCTGGCATCTGACTCGATTATCAGATCTGGCGAGGACCCAAAGATCGCTCTGCTGTTCCAAGCCTCCATTGGAGCTCCATCCTTGCCTCCTGGGAGAGGGATATCAGTTTGGGTGTAAGTCACTCCGTGTCTGAGATGTTGCACCTTCAGTCGCTGTAGAGCCCTATAATGTAGGGGACCCGTGAAGATGGCCTGTATTAAGGATGAAAGGAGTCCACAATTCGGGTCAGCTGCCTGAGGAAAATCCTGTCCTTTCCATAACCTTCCCCAGTTTCATATTGATTTTGGCAACCTTCGGGGCTGGAAGACTGAGCGAGGCTGTATTGAAATCTATGAGAAAACCCAGAAAGGTCACAGTCCATGAGGAAAGAAGTTCTGATTTCTGCCGATTTATTATGAACCCCAACTCTTGGAGCAGAACAATAGTCATGTTCGCATTGAAAAGAAGTTGTGATCCATCAGGAGGATATCATCCAGATCAATTATCAGACACACCCTCTGAGTCCTGAGGTGCTCCACCACTGGTTTGAGCAGTTTCGTGAAGCACCAGGAGAGATTTAAACTCGAACATTTGTTGCCTCCACATAAATTGTATAAACCTGCAGTGTGGAGGAAATATCGGGACCGTCAGGTAGGCGTCCTTGAGGAGGTCCCTGAGCATGTGGATGCTCTCTACCTTGAAATGTCTGTATACTACCCATTCGTTGAAGGCTCATAGATTGATAACCGGGCGGAAACCTTTGTCTTTATTTTCACCAAGAATATATTGCTCAGGAAACCCCTGGAATGGAGAACTGATCTGTGGATGGCCTCCTTCATCAGAAGATGTTGAACCTCTGAGTCTATGAGTGATATGACTGTATCCAAGAAAAATATAGGTTTCGGGGGTGACTCCTGGACTGGGGTTCCCCAGAATTTTATGTGGAAACCTTCCACTGTCTGCCCAACTGTGTGCAAATCTGCACAACCTTCCCCCAAGGGCCTGAGGGGAAGAAGGGATAATGCTCACCGTTAGGTCCTCCTTGGACATTCGCTCCGCCATGGGCACCTCTGCTGGGTTTGCTCTTCCCTCTTTCCCAATTGGGGAAGAATGTGCCTTGTTGGCCATTCCGCCATCCATTGTTTCTCTTGGCGTATGTGATTCTGGGGCCTCGTTGGTTAAAGCAGCTGGAGGAGCGATCCCTGCCTCTTTCGGGCCTGCCAAAAATCTTCCCAGTGAAAATCTTCTTTATGGATGTTTGCACTTTATCCAACACTGAAAACATAGCTACAAATTTGCCCAGCTCCTTGACGAATGGATCGCCAAACAGGTGGCCCTGGGCGACCGCCCCTGCCTCTAAGCATGAGAGCTCCCCCAATTTTGGGGTCTATCTTTATCAAGAGGGAGGTGTGTCTCTCCCCTGAGACGGCGCAGTTGGCATTTCCCAGAAGACAAACTGCTCTCTGGGCCCAGCCTGCCACGATGTCCGTAGGCAGAGGTCTGTCTGTGTGCTTTGCCTGCTCGGCCAGCTGAATAATTTGTGTCAGGGGTCCTAACACGTCCAATAGTTTGTCCTGGCACGCCCTCCAGGAATGATCAATGCCCTTTCTTGGGTCTTTGGTGCACTTTCCGAAGAAAGAACACAGTTTGGGGGTCAATGTCTGGTGTTGCTGCCACTTTGCCCGCAAGAGTAGGGCGAGGGAATTCTGCCCTCAATCTGGCCCGAACCTCCTTGTCAACGGGTTGCCTAATTTTGCTGGTCACGTAGACAGCTACTTTCTGATACGGTCACCACTCTGAGGATCTGCGGTAGTATAAACCACCAGGGTCAAACATGTCAGAAGTGGACGTGCCCCCCCTCCTCTGGGTCTGGCGTGGCCCTAGCCGGGTGCCATGCCCGACTGAACTCTTTATCCTCATCTGAGGATTTATCACCCTGTGTGTATCCCTCTCCTCGTATGGGTGATCCCCAATCGGGGTCGAATATGGGGTGAACCTCTTCACTAATCTCCCCGGCCATACTTCCTCCCGGAAGGGTGCTTGCTTTAGCGCACACGCACTTTTATGGATGGCTTCTGGGAGGCGTTCGAAGCCCTCCAGGTGCCCCGCGTCACGCTTGTGCGATTTCTTGGGAGCTGCTGCCATGCTATCATGCTGGCCCGCTCCTGTCTCCCCAAACATGCCTGCCCCCTTTGAGACTTGCTCTGTTAATCTGGCCACGCTCTGCTTTACAGGGGCCTAGGGCCTTGGCAATGGCCTGTGACAGGGTGGCATCCACCTCGGGCAGGAGGTGACGCTTAGAGGGGCCTTCCCCTAAAACAAATTGGGGAAAAATGGTGGTCCTCCAGGGACTGCATTATCACCAGAGGGTGGAATACACAAGGGTTAACAGTACTGACAGGAAACACACCCTGAGGATATTAAGGGCAGCCCCCCGCACTCCTTCACTCAGATTTTGAGGTGGACGCCTCTGCACGCGATTGCCACACTTCGCTCTATGGGCCCTTGTAAGGGTTAATCCCGACCACAGTGCAGTGTTCTGCGGGGGTTGGAGGGGTTAAAATGAGCCACAGGCTCTATCCCCTTCAGCGCAACTGATAAAACAATTGAGCACCCATGGCAACTCAATCAGTTTCACAGATGCACTCCGGGTTTCCTCAGCGGTGCAATAAAAATGCCCTCTGGTGGACCTGACGTGCCACCGTGAGATGAATCTGCGCTCGGGCTGATTTGCCTGTCGCACGATTGTCAGGTGACAGAGATAGTAATAAGGAGTAATACGATCGGGCAGTAAGCACACAAATTGCAATGCAATTCAGCAAAATAGCTATATGAGGCAATAAGGGAAAAAGTGACTCAACTGATGCTCGAGCAGTGAAGAAAGAGGAAGTACTCTCACAACGGATGATATTTATGGACATTCAGAACATAAAGGGATTGGATAATGGTTACCATGGAGATATGTTGGACTCATGGGATATGTGGGGGATACTTATACTCTGTTTGCGCCGAATGTGAGTCAAATATTTTGACGCACATTCGGCGCAAACCCTGCCCCATATTTAAACTTTGACGCCGACGCCGCGGACTTCAAAATTCCATCATGTGCGTCATTTTTTGGAAGCGGGAAACTGCCTTGCTTTAATGATATGCAAGGTAGGCGTTCCCTTCCAAAATGACTTTAAGGCCCGTGCGCCTTATTTATACCCCAGCGTCATTTTGACGCACAGGAGGGGTGGGCCTTAAAAAACGGCGCACAGCTTGTTTTGCACCGTTTTTTAATGCCTGGGTCGGGGCAGGCGTTAAGGGATCTGTGGGATCGGAAAGAGTCCAGAGGTGCCCTCCCCTGCCCCCAGGGACACCCCCTGCCACCCTCGCCCACCCCTGGAGGACACCCATGGATGGGGGGACCCATCCCAGGGAAGTAAAGGCAAGTTCAGGTAAGTATTTTTTTACGTTTTTTTTAAGTGGCATGGGGGGCCTAATTTGGGCCCTCCTACATGCCACTATGCCCAATGACCATGCCATTGGGCAAGGGGGCATGACTCCTGTCTTTGCTAAGACAGGAGTCATGTCAATGGGGATTGTGCGTCAAAAACAATGGCGCAAGTCCGGTTTGAGGCATGATTTTTGCCTCAGACCTGACTTGCACCATTTTTTGACGCACAACCCCCATTTTTCCGGCTAACGTAATTCCATAAATAAGGCGCCCGCATGTGCTGGAATGGCGCGCTGGAATGGCGTTAGCCGGCGGTAAACTTTTTGACGCACAACTGCGTTGGCGCAGTTGTGCGTCAAAAAGTATAAATATGGCCCGTAGTGTTTATGTTTTTTTCTTGTTGAACTTTGAACTGGCTGTTATAATAAATAGTGAAGAAAGAAATGCATAATCCTCACCTCTGGTCCTGACATAGAATAGGGAGCTTCATAACAAAGACAGTGGGGGTCATTCTGACCCTGGCGGTCATTGACCGCCAGGGTCAACGACCACGAGAGCACCGCCAACAGGCTGGCGGTGCTCTCAAGGGCATTCTGACCGCGGCGGTTTGGCCGCGGTCAGAAAGGGAAAACCGGCGGTCTCCCGCCGGTTTTCCACTGCCCTAAGGAATCCTCCATGGCGGCGCAGCTTGCTGTGCCGCCATGGGGATTCCGACACCCCATACCGCCATCCTGTTCCTGGCGGTTCGGCCGCCAGGAACAGGATGGCGGTATGGGGTGTCGTGGGGCCCCTGGGGGCCCCTGCAGTGCCGATGCCAACGGCATGGGCACTGCAGGGGCCCCCGTAAGAGGGCCCCACAAAGAATTTCAGTGTCTGCTTAGCAGACACTGAAATTTGCGACGGGTGCAACTGCACTCGTCGCACCCTTCCCACTCCGCCGGCTCCATTCGGAGCCGGCTTCCTCGTGGGAAGGGGTTTCCCGCTGGGCTGGCGGGCGGCCTTCTGGCGGTCGCCCGCCAGCCCAGCGGGAAAGCCAGAATGGCCGCCCGCCGGCCTCAGAATGAGGCCCAGCGTTGCCAGATTTTAAAAGCCTCTATAGCCCAAAGCTGTTGAACGACCAGCCCAAAGTAAGCCCAAATGAACCGGTCCCAGCCCAAAAAGTAGCCCAAACTTTTAACATTGAACTAATGCAATCGTAGGCTGGAGCAAACATTTTAAAGCATAAATCAAATTTCTATTGTAAGCAAATATGTGAAACTCACAGTGCCTAGATTATTCATTGCATTACACACTAAAAATGGAAATAAACATGGAAAAATGGTCACTCACTTCTTATGATGAGCAGCAAATTGGAACAAGTAGTAAATCTGGACTTGGTGAGAGTCGTAAATCTTTGATTATGTGCACAGCAGTCCTTCTCTGACAAACCTTTTGACATTGAAGCTTGTAGCAGCTACTTTATTTTCTTTTGTTTGGAGACAGAAAGATGAACATCGCTTTGATCAAGTTCACAGCAGTCCTTGTGACACCAGTTTTGGCATTGGAGCCCTTTGTAGCAGACAGATCGTTTTCCTTTGGTTGCAGACAGAAAGCAAGGGCAGTAGCCACTTCCTAGGCCGCAAGATGTTTGTTTCAGAGTGCGAGGCATGCACCGGTAAGTAAACATGGCTGGTAAAGTGAAACTGCGAATGGTTCATTCACTCACATACGGTTTGATCCTTTCTAGGATTCACAGCTTTTGGCTGAACATCACATTCATCAACTTCACAGCAGTCCTTTTGACACCAGTTTTGGCATTGGAGCCCTTTGTAGCAGGTTGATCATTTTCCTTTGGTTGTAGACATTAGCTCCGTAATTAACCTATGATAACCAACACCCCCCCAAATGGATTCAAAGAACAACCTTTGTTCTTTTCACTGCCTTTCAGATGCACACGGTAGATAAAGGTGAAATGCAAGTAGTCATCTAGCATTCCCAGTGTGTATCTGCAGTCTGCTCTACTACTGTTCTACTTTCTGGACTTTTCATTAAATGGGCAGAAGACCAACATTTAACTCATTTCCTGCCTCCTTCAGAAGTACTCAGGCACTACCCCTACACTTGTTTTAGCGGGCTACCTCTACCCTGGACAGTGGAGGTCAACAGGGCCCTGCAGAAAAATACATCCTTTTGTGTGGTGAAAAAGGCTGTTTGTGTGAGGTGATAGGCACCCTTCTGCAAATTGCTACCAGAGGCCAGAACAGTGACCCAAACTCTGTGAACTTGAACTTAAATTATTGGTAAAGGCTAGTGTTTTGTGTCAAATGCAAGCAATGGCTACGCTAAGCAGAGCATGACTATAAGTGATGTCAATAATTTAATCACTAAGATCACAAACAGACCCATGCAGTGAGGCTGAGCACTGACCATTTACCATCATTTCGCTTAGCTCAGCCAATGAGACCACATTTGTGCTTGCACTGCCTGCAACCGGAGTGAAATAAATGAATAAATCAGCTGAGCACACAGCTCAAAATGCATTTAAAAAAGTATGGGAACAGTGATGCTGCATGCAATGGGGCGGGGTTAAACGTGTGGCTATAAAAAAACAAAATATTCTCTTTCAGGTAGCCACATACATAACTAATGCCTTAAAATAAAAATAAAGTTAAGTTAATCACTGTATATTATGAAACCTCTATTAGTTGACGCAGTGAAAGGTCTGTGTATAACCAAAAAACCACAGAATGAAATCTTCACTGCTGCAATGGAGAATTTTGTGTTGTGCAAATGTAAGTCATTAGGTTAAACTTGCATTACTGGCAGTATAAGATAGACTGATACCAAACGTGCAAAATGTTTTCAGATAAAATGGTTTAAGTAATACCCAAACTGAATGATTTATTTGTATTTAACTTCCCTGCAAAGCACGCACTGTGCAGCTGGTAACCCCCTTGCATTACGAGTTGAGAACAATAACTTTGTCATCACCAACCTTCATGTGATTCCATCCAGTGCTTAATTTGTGCTTGTTGTTTCAGGTGCAGAGCACTGGCACTTATTTTTGAAGGACGGCACTCTTTTTTCCTGCATCAAGCATTTACTGCGAGCAAAATACACATATGGGAAAGACGGAGGAATGCAAAAATATAAAAGAGCATCAGAAAGGGAGAGAGCAGAAAGCTGCAGGAGTGAGGTGAAATGGCTTAAAATGGACTAAAAAGGCCCAACATGGCTTCAGGATTACGCTGCCCTAGTATTCCGTGTTTGCACATTTAATTGCAGCAGCAGCGTGTTTAAGAGGAGAGCTTTGGACACTGGCACGTTTTTATTTACAAATTAAGCACTGGCTATGCCACTCATTCTTAGTCAATCCTGCAATGCTTTAGATCCTATGCACTCTCAATCCACAATTAGCCCCTGAATATTAAAAATAAGGAATACATCTACTCACAACAAGTCATAAAGGCAGAAATTGAAGTACACTTACCTTGTCTTCCGCAGCTGTGCACCAACCGGCTGCACGTGAGTGTAGTAGGTACCACCTACACAACAGGAAGGGGCTAGGGGGGTGTCTCCCCTCTCCCGGGCCCCAATCTTGCACTCTGGAGCTGGCTTTAATTCGAGGTCCACTTCAAGAGCACAACAGGAGAGACTTTTTTTTGGGGGGGGGGCACCACCAACACACCTGCGAAGGCTGTCGCATTGTTTCAGCACTTTGGTTCTCTGCTTCCTATTTTCCTCTCTCGCAACCTGACCTCTTTTTTGCTTCTTCACCTTTTGACGCTTCACATCTCGCTATCCCATCTCTGTGTCTTATCCTCCTACCTATCACTTTTGTTTCATATTTGGTTTCTTTCTTCTCTCTCTCCTTTCCCCTCATTCTCTTTCTCACTTTTGTTGGTTTCTCTTTTCAACTGCGCTTTCTTTCTACCTCTGCCACTGACTGTCTTTCTCCCTACCTATACCTTTCTGTCTACTGCTTTCTCTGCCTTACCTACCTCTCACCCTTATTACTCCCCCACCTTCTCTCTCCGATCTTTTCTTCTCTATCAACTTCTTTATCTACCCCATCTAACTTAATCTTCACTTCACTTCCATTTAACTTGCCTCTCTTCCCATCTCTCCTCTTAGCTACCTCATCTTTCTCTATTTTAATTCTGTCTTCTTGCACCTTCTCATTCCGCTAAATCTCTACCTTTCCCTTTACCTCCTTTATCTATTTAACTCGCTCAACAACACCCTCTTATAGCTCCTTCTACCACTCATCATCCCTCTGTCTTAAACGTCTTGTTGCTCCTACATGCTCTTACTCTCAAGACAATGGAACCGCAGAGCGACTTTTCAATGGTACTTCAAAAAGCTTGCCCGGTAAAAATAATTCTCCTTTTACTCAATTTACAAGCTCTGCTGTTGCCATACATAGCTCAGGTAAACAGTAGATTGTGCCGAAGCAATATGATTCTAATGAGTTAAAATCTTACTGTTCCTTGAAATAGCCGAAGAAATCCAGTGGGTTCTCAGGGTTTGAGCCGCTCGTCGCCACTTGTTAAGTAATGCCCAGCACACAATGTCAGCTTCAACAGTGCTTTATTCCAGCAACAAACCGTTAAGCATCAGCCACACTCATTTCTACCCCAACCGTCGTCTGTCTCTCACCTTCACCACCCGAAAAATTCCTGAACCCTGCTGAATCTACATTCTAGGCATGTTCTCATAAACACATACATATAAACACAACAGGATACTTACCACAATCTACATATAATCGCACACGAAGAAGGGGCATAACACAAGCCCCTGTAGCCCAGCGAGGAGCAACCCTTAACCCTTCAGGGGCCCCTCAACACTTCGAGGGTTCCCCATTTAGCACAGGATCTATAAATATATGTGAAAATAGGCAATTAAGGGGATCCCTCTTCATATTCTGTGTCCGGGGGAGCATCATGTTGTGTTACACCACTGACTGGAAGGTCTGTGTGGCTCAGGCTCTGTGTGCACTGCGCAGCGCGCCGCGCAGTCGCAGATTATAGGCAGCAGCCCGCGCTGCCGCACAGGCAGGCAGGCTCAGCCTCTGTGATGATGTCACTGGGGTGGGGCGGGCGCCGGGCGGGCCTGGGGCAGTGCATGTCCACTGCTGCTGAGGCGGCGGCGCCACCCCGCAAACATTTTTCCGCACAGTGGGCTAATAATAGCCCAACAATTAGCCTCCCACAATTGGGTTTTTTTCCCGCACAAATGGGAAAAATATTGCCCATTTGTGCGGGAAATCGCCTAATCTGGCAACACTGAACAAATAAATCTCCCAAGATGGCCAGCAGAGAAAAAAAAGTCAAAATCTAGCACAAATATCACCCAAATGTAGCCCAAGTATAGCCCAATTACAGACATGTGCAAAACAATTTTTTTGTTGTTGCTTTTTTGCAGTTTTATATAGCGCAAACTTGACCGGAAGGTATTGGAATGCTTTATATGGACATCAGTTACATTACACAAGAACACATTGCTGTTGGGCTTTAGGCATGGAGAGATTAAGTGATTTGCCCAGAATCACAGGACGCTAGGCTGATGCTGAAATACAAACCTGGATCCCTAGTTGCAAAGTCTAGCGCTCTTGCATTAAGCCACATTCTCTCCCCTAAGGTCATTATATAATCAAGTGATCAACTGGAAAAAAAACTATCAAGATGGGAAATAATTTAAAAGTGCTTTGTCACTATTTGAGAACTCAGAACCATGTCCTCATTTTAGTTTTTTAGAGCACTAACCATAAATTCTATGGGAATAAGACCCTCTCATTTTTATAATTTCTGAAGAAAATCTTTTAGGTATTAGAGTTCTGATTGCATCAAGATGACGTCAGGCGTGCACACTTTTGATATAAATATAGAATGTTAGCTATCTAGTTGTTTGTTAGAATACTGTGGGGAGGCAGATGTCAGGGCAGGGACTCCGATAATTGAGGGCAGGAAGGAGGATGCAGAGGCAACAAGTTGACTATCCTGGGCAGGCAGGAAGAGCAGTGGCAGCACAAGGGAGCATGGAGGGCAGGGGAAAGGGGGCAGGGGCAATAACCAACCACCATGCAGGACAGCTAAGAGAGGCTGTGGCAATATAACAGCCCATTGAGGGCAGAATGAAGAGGCAGTGGCAGTACTGTTGAGTAGCCATTTTAGCTATAGCTCCATGCACGTTATTTTAACACACTAGGCCAAGCCGCTGTGCACTCTAACCTAGATATATTTTATTTGGCTTTATTTTATTGTTACAATAGCCACTTTTATGGTCTTGTTTTATTTTCTGTTTATCTAACTGTTTTTGCATAGGCCTGCACTCTGTTCTCAAACAAGACATTCTTGCTCACTCAGTGGTTCTTCCAATGCTACAGCGCCGTACATTGCCAGTGAACGTGGTAGAAATTTAGTCTCCAACATTCTTAGAAAACACAAATCCTTACATAGGGACATTTTCTCAGAACATCAGCTGTGTTGTTATAAAAACACTTTCTTGTCCCTTACACGTTAGAAGGAGATTCCAGCCAGAGAACCACGACTGTATGCTGATTGCCGAATGCTTCGCTATAGATACTAACGCAGACCTTTGGGCCTTTGCTCAGGTATGGGGATGATGTCTTTCCAGGGGAACCTGAAGGGCAAAATTAGAGTTTAACATGCTGTGCTCTATCATAGCCTAGGTAGGAGTTAGTCTATCAACCGTGGTGACAATATGATAGCATTATTTCTATGCTTCACTCTCCTCGTCACAACTGTAATACTGTCATGCTGTGTCGTCCTGGTTATTGCAGCTCATGCTTTGCCATCTAAGATGCAGTTGTTATATTAAAATAATTATTGAAACATATACTGCCTCTGTTTGTCATTTTATATATGAGACTAAGGTAACTGATAGAAACTGATGAGACCTGAGTGACCACGGCTTCCCTGAGAAACCAATTATGTCATGCGCTCAGCTTCCCAGTCATCACTGCCCTTGGGTGGAGATGAGGCACTGCTAGTTGGCTGGAGCAAACCCTGGATTGGGGCGACAGGTGTCACCTGCAGTGGGTCAGACTCAGTCTCCCACACTGTGGGCGATTCTTCTGCTCAAAATCCAGTACTCTCATTAGAATAATGAGAGCATACGCGACAATGCAAACATACATGCCACTATACCCGATTCAGACAGGAGACTCCCAATGTTTTTAAGCCCAAAAGGACTTTATTTTATATGTCTCCTGCCTTAACACTCATATTATTCAATGTAAGTCATTGGGAAAAATTAATTCCCCATTTTTTTCAAAATCTTCCTCTAACTAAGTTCAAAATGTTGGCAATTATGGTACATTGGATCACTGAGGGCAGAAGGGATGGGGTAGACATATGGACTTGGATAACAGAGGGCAGGAGGGAGTTGGGCATGGTCACCAAACTGACCTTCCAGGACAGGCAACAGGGGTTTCAGCAGCATAATACACCATCCAGGACAAGCGTAATGGCAGTGCAGCACAATGGACCATGGAAAGTAATAGGAAGGGGACAGGGCCATGCACATGGACTACAGCGAGCAGAGGGGAAAGAGGCAAGGGCAGCAAGTTGACCATATTGGACAGACAGAAGGGACAGTTACAGCATAACAGACTATGTAGGGCAGAAGAGAGGGGCGGGCACAGTAACTGACCAGATAAGGCAGGAGGGTGGGGATAGAGGCCTGCACGTAGAAAACAGAGGGCAGGGGGCACAGCTGGAGTAGCAGACTGACCATGGAGGGCAGGCGGGATGGGGGCTGGAAGCACAACACACTAGAGCAACAAGGAGACTATAATGGCGTACATACAAACAGACAATGAAGGAAAGATGGGAGAGGTTCTCAGGGGCAGCAAGATGACCACATAGGGCAGGTGGGAGGGGCTGTGGCAGCACAAAAGGCCATGCATGGCAAGTGGGAGGGTTAGTGGCAGCACAATGGGCTTGGTGGGCAAGCGGGAGGGGGCAGGGGCATGCACAAAGGACTATGGAGGACAGAAGGGATAGGTAGGGCTAGACACAGGCAAGAGAGGGCAGGGAAGGTACTTCACAACAGACCACGTACGGTAGGTAGAAGGAGCAGTTGCAGCGCAACAGAGCATGAAGGGCAGAAGGGAGGGGCAGCAAAATGTACCATGGAGGACAAGAGGGGGGTGACAGGGGCATAGAACTCGGGCAGGCAGGGTGGAAATGGCAGGGACAGGTGGCAGTCATTTGACCATGCTAGGTTGGTGGGAGGGGCAGTGGCAGCTCAACCGATTACTCAGGGTATATTGAAGGGGCAGTGGCAGGTCCATGGGACATGGTGAGCAAAAAGGGGAAAGCAGGGGCAAGCACACATACATCAGAAGGCAGGGAGAAGAAGGGTAGGGGCAGCAAGCTAACTGTTCAGGGCAGGCGGGAATGGCAGTGGCAGAACAAAGACCACATAGGGCTGTAATGGGAGAGCAGGGGCATGGACTTAGACAATGGATGGCAAGGGGGAGCAGGAGCAGCAGTCTTGTGTGGGGGCAGCACAATGGCAGGCCGGGCCCTGCGTCCAACTCCTGCCCCCAACATTCATTGCGATAGGCATTTTAATCAATGTTAAAAAAAAAACTCTAGAAATTCACTGAAAAGCCAAAGGTTAAATGGGTGTATTAGCTAG
Source organism: Pleurodeles waltl (assembly GCF_031143425.1). Taxonomy (NCBI): domain Eukaryota; kingdom Metazoa; phylum Chordata; class Amphibia; order Caudata; family Salamandridae; genus Pleurodeles; species Pleurodeles waltl. The sequence goes on along the minus strand of NC_090448.1, from coordinate 901,950,746 downwards.
GAAATTGAATTAAAAAAATAAAGAAATTTGATAAAAAAGCAAAGCCTGTAAAACATCCCTGTAAACTTTGATTTGTGAAACTATAACAAAAATGCAATTTCTTACATTGCAAGTAGTTTGACTTTAGTGCCTCCATTTTGATTAAAAATACATCCCGAAAAGTGCTGTGCTGGTAGTTTTCCAAGAGTGCCTCAGACCGCTCCTCTTCAAGGTCTTGTATGCATAGTTTCCTGGAACTCGTTCTGGGAAACATCTGGTAAAGATAAACTTTCACCTGTAGTCCCGCTTTGGAATGTGTTTATTAGAAGAATCCTTCAACTTGCAAGTTCTCGCTTAAACTGCTTGTAACTGGTATATGTAATCTAAGTCATTTTGTCTGATCAGGTATAAAAGCTGTGTGAAAATGTATATTGTTGTCATTTTGCCTTTGTGCCTGCTTTATACACATTGGTATTTTGTACCTGCTGCAGCGAATCAAATATTAGACTCGACCACTCCTACTCTTTGCATTTATTTACAGGTTTTCTATTGACTTACAAGAGTAAGGGGACCGGAGATTGAAAATGCCAGCTTCTCAGGTTGTGTGTGTTGAAATTCTATTTCCTAACTGTAACGTCCCCATAAACTTTGTTTCAGTAAATATATATATATATATATATATACACACACATATATATATATATATATATATATATATATATATATATATACACACACATATATATATATATATATATATACACACACATATATATGTATATGTGTATATATATGTGTGTATGTATATATATAAAGCAAATATAATGTAAAATCACAGTTTACACATAAGCACATAAGATGACTTTGACTGTCTCCTTTGTTCACGCCATGACAGTCAAGTGTGGAAGGGGTGTACTTTGCCCAATTTTCAGAGGGACGTGCCCCAGGACTCCAGAGGCAAACAACCCCAGCCACCACAGTTATAGCAAAGTAGTCCCTATCTTAAAACAGTGATTCTCTGTGCTTCGATGCAAGATAAAAGCATTATTTTTCAGTGAATAACATTTTGCATAGAGCCTGCTGAATAAGATGTTTATAGTTTTCACCCTTAAGAAACGTTTGTATTTTTGAAGTGTTCGGATCTCTCTACCAAAGTGTAAAAATAACAAGATAATGATGGCACAGTGCCAAATAATTTGTCTCCACGTAGTTTAATCAGTGTTGCTAAAGTTTGTTTTCCATTATTGCATTGTTAGAGGGAAATCTGTTAATAAAATAATACATATCAATTTGACACAGTAATATAGGTTTAATCGATTTTCAGCTGGGAACAACAGGCAGTCTCAACATAGAGGCCATGACTGAAGTTCAAAGTTCTAGTTCACAAGCAGTGGTATTTATACTGTAAAAACCACAAAAACTATGCTGACAAGTTCAGCATTGACGTAAGCAAGAACAAGCAGTACAGATAAGATAATAGGGGAGAGGTACCTCTTGACAAGAGCACATGAACGATTATTGGTTACCTCATGGGTGGGTAAGTAACATTGACGTCCTTCTGCATCTCTATCTTTTCTGCACAACAAGTGATTATATGTTACATGATGCTCACGGTAGCCCTGCCTTGTGCAAATGCTTATCTGACCCTTACACAGTTCCCCTCACCAAGATATGGATGAAGGGTTTTTAGGACCCTTGTGCTAAGGCAGGATACACCCTTTTGTTCTACCCTGTTCGTGCTAAGTGAATATTTTGAAAGCGACAGTTGGTGCAGCTTTAAAGAAAAACTCTCATTCTAATGTGGCTTGGGCCTCTTGTGTGTTTCAGCACAGCTAACTTAACAATGCAGCATGTGTATGAGTTTCCTAAGTAATAAGTATTTTTTTGTCCTAAATATGACCTGCCTTTTCTATTGAACCCACAGTCTGTCTTTTTTTAGCATGTCATGTATTAAGCCTTTCACTACTTACATTGGTTTACAACTATCCCTAGCATAAAATGTTTGTATTGGGGTTTGGGAACTTATGTTTGTATGTGTGTGATGTATATGATGTGTTCCTATTCTTCCTACATCAGCATAATTCAACTGGCTCTAATAATAACTAATATATGTGATTTGTTACAGTAATAGAATACACTATTCATAATAAAACGTGTGGCTGTTATATTAAAATATTAATTCCTAGTGAAGCTTTGAAACAACTTTAGGTTCGAGTCCCGACTTCTGCTCAGCATTCCGTGATTCTTAACCTCCATGTACCTATGAAAAGGCAACATCTGTCTCTCTTGTAAAAATATCTCGTTGACATATGAAGCGCTCTGATAGGTTTGCGACAAATTCACTATTTATAATACTGGACTTAAATGTCGCATGTTCAAAACAAATTAAATGTGTGCATTGTCTTGCCATCTTCTACAACAGTTAGCTCAAATAATCATAATAATAAATGCTTCTACAGATGGTGTGCCCATCTGGAAAGATATTGTTGCTAGCACGTTTATATGTTAAGACACTAGTTGTCCTTGCCAATGCTTGATGACCGCCAAGTTAAGGAATGAGCTGTGAATTTGTTTTAGTCCCTTTTCTGTTTCTTGCATCCAAATGTATTGTTTTTTCATCGGAGCGGAAGCGGAAGTACAATTCAAGTGGTGTGTGTGACCCAGCGGTAGAGGAAGGCGAAAGTGTTGCAGCTCCCGGCACTGTTTTGATTCGTTGCTGAGCTCACTAGAGAGGTGAAACTGTCCTATTTCGTTCTGTTTTTTTTTTTTGGGAGGGGGTGACGGGGAGAAGCGGAAAGCGATGTTAGTACTCAGTTGTTGAGGGACGGTTGTAGTTTGTGAAATGTAATGTCTAGTCGGAAGAATTCTTGGCTGTGGCAGAAGCGAAGGCACCTCACGCTGCTTGCATCTGTAGAGTATTTGTGAAGAAATCATGAAAACGCGCTATGCCAGCCCTGTTTTTCCAATAGAAACTCCGAGGTAGATCCTGGTGGGCATGGTTTTCTCCTCTTGGTCTTGTCGTATTGACTCTTTGATTCCCCTTGCATTATTTGGAAGAGGTGGATGCAGGAGTCCACCTCTGTTGTTATGTTTAACAATTGTGGCTTTTTCAGGCGTGCGTAAAGGACCCCAAAACTCGTGGGCTTTTGTGAATGTAGGGCTTTGTTTAGGACCCTGCACTCTGACTCTTAAATGAGACTCTGACATCAGGGGGTAGAAGGTGAGCCGGTAGATTGTGAGAGAACTGAGCTACATATTGAGTATGAACCGAGCTGAGAAGAGATGGTCAGGCGCTTAGAACCCGTGCACAAGCCGATGTTTGTTATTGTTGTATATGTAAATCATGTAGCAAATATCCTAGAACATTATACTGTGTCATTTAAATGTTGGAATACCAGATGATATAATTGCATTGATAAGTATTTATTATATGTGACGTACTGAGAAACAATCTACCTCCTCTCTAACAGTGCTGTTAGAGATCTAAGAGGCAAGTTTGTTGCCATCTGTAGCCTACATGTGGCCAATATTATTATTCTGCAAAGAGTAATATACCTAATTAAATCAAACATTAAAGTTTTTTTTACAGCGCACATCTCTCATTTAATAATGAACAAACAAAAAAAGATACGAAAAGGAGAAATAAGTATTTGCCTGGAATCACAAAATGTGCTCAAGCCTGGATTGATCCCGATTTCACACTGAGCAATTCAGCTACAATATGGCTACCTCTTTTTCACATAAAAATTAATGCTTTGCCTTTACTTGTTGCCACGTGTGATTACAGTGTATATGGTGGCAGTCAGAAAACACTTTTTGGGCAGTTTTATATAGTGCAAAACAAACCTTTCCCAAAGACATAAGAGCACTTTGGATCACACACAGGCTACACTTTTTTTGTCCACACCGGGGCATTTGGCTGGGTTCATAGGTTGTTGAACCAAGGCTGAGATTCAAACCTTTTTCCCATGGTATAGCTCCCAGGTTCAGAGGCACTGGGGCACATCAACCCGAGTGTCCTACTGAACCCTGATTAATAATGTGTTTTACAATTTTAATAGCGGCCATGAGGGGCATTTCTTCCTTGCACTGGGTCCCATGACACACTGGCTACGCAACTGCAGGTTTCCCATGTGATAGGGTTGGCACATCTAACCACTAGACCACATCATCTCCTGTGAAAGATTGTCTCGTTTCGAGGTTCCATGGGCACTGTCATGAATGAAAATGAACCCATAGTTAAGCTAGGGTGCTTTACGGTGAAGTTTATTACTACAAAGGTCGAGTGTAGAACTTCAGGATAGGTGGCTGTCTAATAAGCTCTACCAAAGCCCTCTGAGGAATTGTCTGGTTTCAAAACTAAATAGCACTCCGTTGACATAATTTGCAATTATATCTTTGGCCCAATAATGATGTCACAGGAAATCGCATGGAATGGGATTGAGATTGAAACATGAGTCTGTTTTCTAATCCAGGGGTCTGATTCTGTATTTCGAAAGATGCTCTCAAAATATCCCTTCCAAATAGCGATTCCGTAATGTTTACTTAACATACTTAATGATTGGTAAAACCTTTTTGGATCGTTAGTTGCTTTTAGTAAATTCCAAAATGTGTTTTAGAGATTACAGACCCTCCGACTGACCGAATCGGAGGGGTTGTGACTGTTAAATCTGTCATTTTGTAAATGAGGCTCCAGGTAACATTATGTAATGTAAGTGCCATAAATGAGAAACATTTGATCACTGTGGATGATGTTGGGGGGTGCAGTTAGTTGGGTTAAAGTGACCGATGACTTACGCTGGAGATAGGGTAGCAGACAATAACATATTTTAAATACAATACTTTGTTTTAAAAGTGGTAAATTACAGCTATTACTGTTACACACTTTCATCTTACTTCATTTACCAATCTCAGAAGAATGGAAGCCTGAGTGTGCCTTGAAGGGAATTGAGTTTCTGGTTTGCAAATTACTAGACATCTATATGACATTTTACCTCACTGAGTCATTTGTCTGATGTCAGAAAATAATTTGAACTGACAGAAAAGAGCAGGGTGTCAGGACAGTCTAATGAGGATGACATTACGACAGAATAGACGATGAGAGTGGATTATGACAGACAAAGAAATGTGTGGAAAGTTTGAGTCTATGGTTCTTGGAAGAGGGTGAGATTGGAGTGTGTGTTGTATTGAAGGACTGGTGGGACAATGTGATACTTTGATAGAAGCGGACAGGGAATTAGTGACTGGTTAGAGGTTTTGTTACCAAGACAGGATCAGAGTGGTGATGGGGGGGTGGGAATGGTGTCCTGACTAGAGACAAACAATGTTGGGTGCCAGGAGAGGGACAGACTGAGGCAGGACTGGAGTAAATGATGTGGACTGTGTAGTATTAGTTGCAGAAGAAGGAAGAAATTGATGATGGGATGAATAAAACTAAGTGGCAAATGGGCAGGGGAGTGTTTGACAGGGATGAAAGGGTTGTGTGGCAGGGAGGCATATGTAGTCAGCAAAGTTATGACAACGTTTGGAGGGTTCTTTTGCTCATTTCTAGAAAAGTCCAGTTTCTGTCAAAATATTTCCCACCTCACATACTTTTCAATGCAAAGTTGAAGCACCATTTCAGAATAAGAGGAGACTTCAGTTGCAACGTTCAAAGACAAAAAGAGCTGAGGTGTGTGAGTAAAGAGTCTGGGTGCTAGAGGATGTTGGCGAGCACAGGTTAACTGGTGGCTACAGGACATGTCCTGTGCCTTGTCATTAGCCTAAGTGCCACTTGTTTGGGCTTTGTCTGTGAATAAGAACCTTAAATTGCTACTGTACCTTGTTCTGTAGCCTTAGGAGATGAATGGTTGTGAACTGTCTTTATGATAACCAGTCTAGGCTGTGATCCATTATACATCAAGTAGCTCCACTTCAAATTATCTATTCCTGGGCTCACTTACCACTGCCTGTAACCAGATTCGCCAGGTCATAGGACTCAGGCGGTGACAGATGCCAATTCTGCCATGGCTGGGTGTGCTGGTTTTGTAACTGATTGGCTACTAAGACTGTTGTCAGTCTAATATAGCCTTTATGTTTGGGCTGTACTAGGCCTTGTTTTAATTTTTTCACTGCATGAGTGGTGGGATTGGTAAGACTTTCACTGTTCCCATGAAACGCTTTAGGTTGGAAGATCAAAGTTTGTAGGCAGTAGAAGAAAATTAATAGTAGTAGCAGAAGCCTACTTTCCAATTCAGTCTTGACCCTGTTCCTCATGGGAACAGTCCAGCCCGAACTGCCAGGCCAGGTCCTCCCTGGACCGAAAACAAGCATCCTGGGACCGGTTTCAGGGTATCACCCTTCTTCAGCCAGGCTAGCTTGATTCCAGTGGCACAGTGAGCAAGGGACCCACGTCTGGGCATACCCTCCCACTTAGGACAACTTTAGCAACACAAAAGGATGATGGTGCAACAGCAAAACATTTCATAAAACCCATGTAAAAGCAAGATACATATCGACAAAACAAAAGACTGACTACCAATGTTAGACCTACTGGCTTTGGCAATGCTTGTTTATTTTCATGTTTCCCATAATCTTGCTGAAACTGGTTACATTGATGCTTTCATGAATAATATTGTTTTTGAAATACTAGCATGCATCAACATTTTATAGAATTATGCTTCACAGAAATGCCACCAAAAACTTTACAGTAGTTTTAGCAAAAAAACATTTCTTTCCTAGTTGCATTTTTTTGTGAACATTTTATTTTGAAAGCAAAGAATCATCAATATTTGCTTTTTATCAGAGCGCATTCTGGGAGCATTGTACCTAGCCTTATACTGTTAAACCTTGCAAATGTGTGTACACATTTTATTTATTGGCAGCACCGTCAACAGTGCATTCTGAGCTTACAATATTTTCTTAGAGTGCTCTCCGTAATAATAAAGGCTTTGCATTAATGAACCATAAATACAAGTTCAAATAGCATTAACATATGGACACAAACATTACAATTTCCTTCCTTGATCCATAATGTGGTACTGCAAACTTGCAGTCAAAGGGTTTATGCTGCAGGGGGTTGGGCCTACTTGCCCAAAAGACAAAATAAACATGAAAACCTGTTGTCCTTGACCCCAAACAATATGTCCTGGTTGTCATGCTATATGAATTCTACATCCCTGGTGCCTGTATGCTCTTTGTGGAAGAGCAGAATGCTATCACTCACAGTAAAGCCAGCCGATAGATACATAGAGGGAGAAATCAAATTTTAATAAAACAAAATGTCTTATTAACACCAGACCTAATTGGGGGCCCAGTTCTTAAAGAAACTCACAAAAGTGCACCCATGGTATATATCTTTGCATTAGTGGCTTTCATGAATTCACAAGAATTTAGAAAAGTAGAACACAAAATCATACTCCAAGAAAATATTTGTGAACTGCATATTAGCACAAGCAAATATACATAAGTAGATTTGTGTAAGGAAATGCCTCCTTGGCATGGTTACCCCCTGACCTTTTGCCTTTGCTGATGCTAAGTTTTGATTTGAAAGTGTGCTGAGGCCTGCTAACCATGCCCCAGCACCAGTGTTCTTTCCCTAACCTGTACTTTTGTTTTCACAATTGGCACACCCTGACATCCAGGTAAGTCCCTTGTAACTGGTACCCCTGGTACCAAGGGCCCTGATGCCAGGGAAGGTCTCTAAGGGCTGCAGCATATCTTATGCCACCCTGGGGACCCCTCACTCAGCACAGACACACTGCTTGCCAGCTTGTGTGTGCTGGTGAGGACAAAACGAGTAAGTCGACATGGCACTCCCCTCAGGGTGCCATGCCAACCTCACACTGCCTATGCAGTATAGATAAGTCACTCCTCTAGCAGGCCTTACAGCCCTAAGGCAGGGTGCACTATACCATAGGTGAGGGCACCAGTGCATGAGCACTGTGCCCATACAGTGTCTAAGCAAAACCTTAAACATTGTAAGTGCAGGGTAGCCATAAGAGTATATGGTCTGGGAGTCTGTCAAACACGAACTCCACAGCACCATAATGGCTTCACTGAAAACTGGGAAGTTTGGTATCAAACTTCTCAGCACAATAAATGCACACTGATGCCAGTGTACATTTTATTGTAACATACACCCCAGAGGGCACCTTAGAGGTGCCCCCTGAAACCTTAACCAACTACCCGTGTAGGCTGACTGGTTTTTAGCAGCCTGCCACACTCGAGACATGTTGCTGGCCACATGGGGAGAGTGCCTTTGTCACTCTGTGGCTAGTAACAAAGCCTGCACTGGGTGGAGATGCTATCACCTCCCCCTTGCAGGACTGTAACATCTGGCGGTGAGCCTCAAAGGCTCACCCCCTTTGTTACAGCACCACAGGGCATTCCAGCTAGTGGAGTTGCCCGCCCCCTCCGGCCACGGCCCCACTTTTGGCGGCAAGGCCGGAGGAGATAATGAGAAAAACAAGGAGGAGTCACTGACCAGTCAGGACAGCCCCTAAGGCAACCTGAGCTGAAGTGACTCTGACTTTTAGGAATCCTCCATCTTGCAGATGGAGGATCCCCCCAATAGGGATAGGAATGTGAACTCCCCTTGGGAGGAGGCACAAAGAGGGTGTAGCCACCCTCAGGGCTAGTAGCCATTGGCTTCTGCCCTCCCTGACCTAAACACACCCCTAAATTCTGTATTTAGGGGCTCCCCTGAACCTAGGAACTCAGATTCCTGCAACCTAAGAAGAAGAGGACTGCTGAGCTGAAAAACCCTGCAGAGAAGAGGAAGACACCAACTGCTTTGGCCCCAGCGCTACCGGCCTGTCTCCCCACTTCGAAAAGACACTGCTCCAGCGACGCTTTCCCCAGGACCAGCGACCTCTGAATCCTCAGAGGACTGCCCTGCTCTAGAAGGACCAAGAAACTCCTGAGGACAGCGGCTATGTTCACCCAAGACTGCAACTTTGTTTCCAAAGAAGCAACTTCAAGACAACTGCGTTTCCCGCCGGAAGCGTGAGACTTGCAACTCTGCACCTGACGCCCCCGACTTGTGGAGAAACAACACTTCAGGGAGGACTCCCCGGCGACTACAAGACTGTGAGTAGCCAGAGTTGCCCCCCCCCCCGAGCCCCCACAGCGATGCCTGCAGAGGGAATCCCGAGGCTCCCCATGACCGCGACTGCCTGACTCCCAGATCTCGACGCCTGGAAAAGACTCTGCACCCGCAGCCCCCAGGACCTGAAAGATTGGAACTCCAGTGCAGGAGTGACCCCCAGGAGGCCCTCTCCCTTGCACAGGTGGTGGCTACCCCGAGGAGCCCCCCCCCCCTTGCCTGCCTGCATCGCTGAAGAGACCCCTTGGTCTCCCATTGACTTACATTGGAAACCCAACGTGTGTTGGCACACTGCACCCGGCCGCCCCGTGCTGCTGAGGGTGTACTTTCTGTGTCGACTTGTGTCCCCCCCGGTGCCCTACAAAACCCCCCTAGTCTGCCCTCCGAAGACGCGGGTACTTACCTGCTGGCAGACTGGAACCGGGGCACCCCCTTCTCCATTGAAGCCTATGCGTTTTGGGCACAACTTTGAACTCTGCACCTGACCGGCCCTGAGCTGCTGGTGTGGTAACTTTGGGGTTGCTCTGAACCCCCAACGGTGGGTTACCTTGGACCCAAACTTGAACCCCGTAGGTGGTTTACTTACCTGCAAGAACTAACAAACTCTTATTCCCCCTAGGAACTGTGAAAATTGCACTGTCTAGTTTTAAAATAGATATATGTGATTTATTTGCAAAGTATATATGCTATTTTGATTATTCAAAGTTCCTAAAGTACCTACCTGCAATACCTTTCATTTAAAGTATTACATGTAAAATCTAAACCTGTGGTTCTTAAAATAAACTAAGAAAATATATTTTTCTATACAAAAACCTATTGGCCTGGAATTGTCTCTCAGTGTGTGTTCCTCATTTATTGCCTGTGTGTGTACAACAAATGCTTAACTCTACTCCTTTGATAAGCCTACTGCTCGACCACATTACCACAAAATAGAGCATTAGTATTATCTCTTTTTGCCACTATCTTACCTCTAAGGGGAACCCTTGGACTCTGTGCATACTATTCCTTACTTTGAAATAGTGCATACAGAGCCAACTTCCTACATTGGTGGATCAGCGGTGGGGTACAAGACTTTGCATTTGCTGGACTACTCAGCCAATACCTGATCACACGACAAATTCCAAAAATTGTCATTAGAAATTGATTTTTGCAATTTGAGCTATTTTTCGAAATTCTTAAAAGTCCTGCTAGGGCCTTGTGTTAGTCCCTGTTAGCATTTCTTTTAGAGTTTAAAAGTTTTGTGAAAGTTTGAATTGAGTTCTAGAAATAGTTTTAGATTCTTAAAAAGTATTCCAACTTTTAGAAACATAATGCCTGGTGCAGAAGAGAATGTGGTGGAACACGACCTCACACCTTACCTCCATCTTAAGATGAGGGAGCTAAGGTCTCTCTGCAAAATAAAGAAAATCCCAGTTGGCTTAAGACCCTCCAAACAACAGCTCCAGGAGCTTTTGGCAGAGTTTGAAAAAGCCAACCCCTCTGAGGATGACAACCCAGAGGATGATGTTAGTGACTTGGAGGAGAATTCCCCCCTTCCAGTCCTAATTAGGGAAATCGGGGACCCTCAATCCCTGATTCCAACTGTGATAGTCAGAGATGCTGCTCCCCTCACAGGAGGGGCCAGCACCTCTGAAATCACTGAGGATAACCTCAGTGAAGATGACCTCCTGCTAGCCAGGATGGCCAAAAGATTGGCTTTAGAGAGACAGCTCCTAACCATAGAGAGGGAAAGACAAGAGATTGGCCTAGGTCCCATCAATGGTGGCAGCAACTTAAATAGGGTCAGAGATTCTCCTGACATGTTGAAAATCCCTAAAGGGATTGTGACTAAATATGAAGATGGTGATGACATCACCAAATGGTTCACAGCTTTTGAGAGGGCTTGTGCAACCAGGAAAGTAAACAGATCTCACTGGGGTGCTCTCCTTTGGGAAATGTTCACTGGAAAGTGTAGGGATAGACTCCTCGCACTCTCTGGTAAAGATGTAGAATCTTATGACCTCATGAAGGGAACCCTGATTGAGGGCTTTGGATTCTCCACTGAGGAGTATAGAATTAGATTCAGGGGGGCTCAAAAATCATTGAGCCAGACCTGGGTTGATTTTGTGGACTACTCAGTGAAAACACTGGATAGTTGGATTCAAGGCAGTGGTGTTAATGATTATGATGGGCTGTACAATTTATTTGTGAAAGAACACCTGTTAAGTAATTGTTCAAATGATAAACTGCATCAGCATCTGGTAGACCTAGGACCAATTTCTCCCCAAGAATTGGGAAAGAAGGCGGACCATTGGGTCAAGACTAGGGTGACCAAGACTTCCACAGGGGGTGACCAAAAGAAAGGGGTCACAAAGCCTCCCCAGGGGAAGAGTGTTGAGACATCCAAAAACAAAAATAGTAAAGAGTCTTCTTCAGGCCCCCAAAAACCTGCACACGAGGGTGGGCCCAGAGCCTCTTCACAAAACAATTTTGGGTACAAGGGTAAAAACTTTGATCCCAAAAAGGCCTGGTGTCGTAGCTGTAATCAGCCTAGACACCAAACTGGAGACAAGGCCTGTCCAAAGAAAAGTACCACTTCCAACTCCACTCCAGCTACCACTGGAATGGCTAGTCTCCAAGTGGGATCAACAGTGTGCCCAGAGCAAATCAGGTGTCACACTGAAGCTACATTAGTCTCTGAGGATGGGGTGGATTTAGCCACACTGGCTGCCTGGCCTCCTAACATGCAAAAATACAGACAGCAGCTCTTAATTAATGGGACAAGTGTAGAAGGCCTGAGGGATGCAGGTGCCCGTGTCACCATGGTGACAGAGAAACTGGTTTTCCCTGGTCAATACCTGGCTGGACAAACTTATCCAGTCACCAACACTGACAATCAGACTAAAGTACATCCCATGGCTATGGTAACTTTAGAGTGGGGAGGGGTCAATGGCCTGAAACAGGTGGTGGTCTCCTCAAATATCCCAGTAGACTGTTTGCTTGGAAATGACCTGGAGTCCTCAGCCTGGGCTGAGGTCGAACTGAAAACCCATGCAGCCATGCTGGGTATCCCTGAACTGGTCTGTGTCAAGACAAGGGCACAGTGTAAGGCTCAGGGTGAAAAAGTAGAGCTGGAGTCTGGAAAAAGGGCCCAGCCTACCAATAGGAAAGGAAAGACAACTGGGAAACCAGCTGCAACACAACAACAAAAAGAGAACCTCTCTTCTCAGGAAGAAGTTCTGCCCTCTGAGGGAACTGAGCCTATGGAGTTAGAACCTTATCAGGTTGAGCTCTTAGGCCCAGGGGGACCCTCAAGGGAACAGTTGTGTAAGGGGCAAGAAACCTGTCCCTCTCTTGAAGGCCTTAGGCAGCAAGCTGCTGAAGAGTCCAATGGCAAGAAAACTGGAACACATAGGGTCTATTGGGAAGACGGACTCCTTTACACTGAGGCAAGAGATCCCAAACCGGGTGCCACTAGGAGAGTGGTAGTGCCTCAGGAGTTTAGGGAGTTCATACTGACCTTAGCCCATTATATTCCTCTCGCTGGGCATTTGGGACAAACCAAGACGTGGTAGAGACTAGTCAACCACTTCTACTGGCCCAACATGTCCCAGAAAGTTAAGGAGTTTTGTGTCTCCTGTGTACCACCTGTCAAGCCAGTGGTAAGACAGGCGGACATCCCAAGGCCCCCCTCATTCCACTTCCAGTGGTGGGGGTCCCCTTTGAAAGAGTGGGTGTGGACATAGTGGGTCCACTTGAACCTCCCACAGCCTCAGGGAATATGTACATACTAGTAGTAGTGGATCATGCTACTAGATACCCTGAAGCTATTCCCCTTAGGTCGACTACTGCCCCTGCAGTAGCCAAGGCCCTCATTGGTATCTTTACCAGAGTGGGCTTCCCTAAGGAGGTGGTGTCTGCCAGAGGTACCAACTTCATGTCAGCATACCTGAAACACATGTGGAATGAGTGTGGAGTGACTTATAAATTCACTACACCGTACCATCCACAAAATAATGGCCTTGTTGAGAGATTCAACAAGACATTAAAAGGCATGATCATGGGGCTCCCTGAAAAACTCAAAAGGAGATGGGATGTCCTCTTGCCATGTCTGCTTTTCGCTTACAGAGAGGTGCCTCAGAAGGTAGTAGGGTTCTCACCCTTTGAACTTCTGTTTGGCCACCCTGTAAGGGGACCACTAGCTCTTGTGAAAGAAGGCTGGGAGAGACCTCTTCATGAGCCTAAACAAGACATAGTGGACTATGTACTTGGCCTACGTTCAAGGATGGCAGAGTACATGGAAAAGGCAAGTAAAAACCTTGAGGCCAGCCAACAGCTCCAGAAGTTTTGGTATGACCAAAAGGCTGCAATGGTTGAATTTCAACCAGGGCAGAAAGTCTGGGTTTTGGAGCCTGTGGCTCCCAGGGCACTTCAGGACAAATGGAGTGGCCCTTACCCAGTGCTAGAGAAGAAGAGTCAGGTCACCTACCTGGTGGACCTAGGCACTAGCAGGAGCCCCAAGAGGGTGATCCATGTGAACCGCCTTAAGCTCTTCCATGACAGGGCTGATGTGAATCTGTTGATGGTATCCGATAAGGACCAGGAAGCTGAGAGTGAGCCTCTCCCTGATCTCCTCTCATCAAACCCTAAAGATGGCTCAGTGGATGGAGTGATCTATTCAGACACCCTCTCTAGCCAACAGCAATCTGACTGTAGGAAGGTCCTGCAGCAGTTTGCTGAGCTCTTTTCCCTAACCCCTGGTCAGACACACCTGTGTACCCATGATGTGGACACAAGAGACAGCATGCCTGTCAAAAACAAAATATTCAGACAGTCTGACCAAGTTAAGGAAAGCATCAAAGTGGAAGTCCACAAGATGCTGGAATTGGGAGTCATTGAACACTCTGACAGCCCCTGGGCTAGCCCAGTGGTCTTAGTCCCCAAACCTCACACCAAAGATGGAAAGAGAGAGATGAGGTTTTGTGTGGACTACAGAGGACTTAATTCTGTCACCAAGACCGATGCCCATCCCATTCCAAGGGCAGATGAACTGATTGATAAATTAGGTGCTGCCAAATTCTTAAGTACCTTTGACTTAACAGCAGGGTACTGGCAAATCAAAATGGCACCTGGAGCAAAAGAAAAGACAGCATTCTCCACACCTGATGGGCATTATCAGTTTACTGTTATGCCCTTTGCTTTAAAGAATGCCCCTGCCACCTTCCAAAGGTTGGTGAATCAAGTCCTTGCTGGCTTGGAGTCCTTTAGTGCAGCTTATCTTGACGATATTGCTGTCTTTAGCTCCAACTGGCAGGATCACCTGGTCCACCTGAAGAAGGTTTTGAAGGCTCGGCAATCAGCAGGCCTCTCTATCCAGGCATCCAAATGCCAGATAGGGCAGGGAACTGTGGTTTACTTGGGACACCTTGTAGGTGGAGGCCAAGTTCAGCCACTCCAGCCTAAGATCCAGACTATTCTGGACTGGGCAGCTCCAAAAACCCAGACTCAAGTCAGGGCATTACTTGGCTTGACTGGGTATTACAGGAGGTTTGTGAAGGGATATGGATCCATAGTGACAGCCCTCACAGAACTTACCTCCAAGAAAATGCCCAAGAAAGTAAACTGGACTGTAGAATGCCAACAGGCCTTTGACACCCCGAGACAAGCAATGTGCATAGCACCAGTTCTAAAAGCTCCAGATTACTCCAAGCAGTTCATTGTGCAGACAGATGCCTCTGAACATGGGATAGGGGCAGTTTTGTCCCAAACAAATGAAGATGGCCTTGACCAGCCTGTTGCTTTCATTAGCAGGAGGTTACTCCCCAGGGAGCAGCGTTGGAGTGCCATTGAGAGGGAGGCCTTTGCTGTGGTTTGGTCCCTGAAGAAGCTGAGACCATACCTCTTTGGTACTCACTTTGTAGTTCAAACTGACCACAGACCTCTCAGATGGCTGATGCAAATGAAAGGTAAAAATCCAAAACTGTTGAGGTGGTCCATCTCCCTAGAGGGAATGGACTTTATAGACGAACACAGACCTGGGACTGCCCATGCCAATGCAGATGGCCTTTCCAGGTTCTTCCACTTAGAAAATGAAGACTCTCTTGGGAAAGGTTAGTCTTACCCTCTTTCGTTTGGGGGGGTGGGGGTTGTGTAAGGAAATGCCTCCTTGGCATGGTTACCCCCTGAGTTTTTGCCTTTGCTGATGCTAAGTTTTGATTTGAAAGTGTCCTGAGGCCTGCTAACCAGGCCCCAGCACCAGTGTTCTTTCCCTAACCTTTACTTTTGTTTTCACAATTAGCATACCCTGGCATCCAGGTAAGTCCCTTGTAACTGGTACCCCTGGTACCAAGGGCCCTGATGCCAGGGAAGGTCTCTAAGGTCTGCAGCATATCTTATGCCACCCTGGGGACCCCTCACTCAGCACAGACACACTGCTTGCCAGATTGTGTGTGCTGGTGGGGACAAAACGAGTAAGTCGACATGGCACTCCCCTCAGGGTGCCATGCCAACCTCACACTGTCTATGCAGTATAGATAAGTCACCCCTCTAGCAGGCCTTACAGCCCTAAGGCAGGGTGCACTATACCATGTGTGAGGGCACCAGTGCATGAGCACTGTGCCCCTACATTGTCTAACCAAAACCTTAGACATTGTAAGTGCAGGGTAGCCATAAGAGTATATGGTCTGGGAGTCTGTCAAACACGAACTCCACAGCACCATAATGGCTACACTGAAAACTGGGAAGATTGGTATCAAACTTCTCAGCACAATAAATGCACACTGATGCCAGTGTACATTTTATTGTAACATACACCCCAGAGGGCACCTTAGAGGTGCCCCCTGAAACCGTAACCAACTACCCGTGTAGGCTGACTGATTTTTAGCACCCTGCCACACTCGAGACATGTTGCTGGCCACATGGGGAGAGTGCCTTTGTCACTCTGTGGCTAATAACAAAGCCTGTACTGGGTGGAGATGCTTATCACCTCCCCCTTGCAGGACTGTAACACCTGGCGGTGAGCCTCAAAGGCTCACCCCCTTTGTTACAGCACCACAGGGCATTCCAGCTAGTGGAGTTGCTCGCCCCCTCCGGCCACAGCCCCACTTTTGGCGGCAAGGCCGGAGGAGATAATGAGAAAAACAAGGAGGAGTCACTGACCAGTCAGGACAGCCCCTAAGGCAACCTGAGCTGAAGTGACTCTGACTTTTAGGAATCCTCCATCTTGCAGATGGAGGATCCCCCCAATAGGGATAGGAATGTGACCCCCTCCCCGTGGGAGGAGGCACAAAGAGGGTGTAGCCACCCTCAGGGCTAGTAGCCATTGGCTACTGCCCTCCCTGACCTAAACACACCCCTAAATTCTGTATTTAGGGGCTCCCCTGAACCTAAGAACTCAGATTCCTGCAACCTAAGAAGAAGAGGACTGCTGAGCTTTGGCCCCAGCTCTACCGGCCTGTCTCCCCACTTCGAAAAGACACTGCTCCAGCGATGCTTTCCCCAGGACCAGTGACCTCTGAATCCTCAGAGGACTGCCCTGCTCTAGAAGGACCAAGAAACTTCAGAGGACAGCGGCTCTGTTCACCCAAGACTGCAACTTCAAGACAACTGCGTTTCCCGCCGGAAGCGTGAGATTTGCAACTCTGCACCCGACGCCCCCGGCTCGACTTGTGGAGAAACAACACTTCAGGGAGGACTCCCCGGCGACTACGAGACCGTGAGTAGCCAGAGTTGCCCCCCTCCTGAGCCCCCACAGCGACGCCTGCAGAGGGAATCCCGAGGCTCCCCCTGACCGCGACTGCCTGACTCCCAGATCCCGACGCCTGGAAAAGACTCTGCACCCGCAGCCCCCAGGACCTGAAAGATCAGAACTCCAGTGCAGGAGTGACCCCCAGGAGGCCCTCTCCCTTGCCCAGGTGGTGGCTACCCCGAGGAACACCCCCCTTTGCCTGCCTGCATCGCTGAAGAGACCCCTTGGTCTCCCATTGATTTACATTGGAAACCCGACGTGTGTTGGCACACTGCACCCTGCCGCCCCCGTGCTGCTTAGGGTGTACTTTCTGTGCTAACTTGTGTCCCCCCCCCGGTGCCCTACAAAACGCCCCTGGTCTGCCCTCCGAAGACGCGGGTACTTATCTGCTGGCAGACTGGAACCGGGGCACCCCCTTCTCCATTGAAGCCTATGCGTTTTGGGCACCACTTTGAACTCTGCACCTGACCGGCCCTGAGCTGCTGGTGTGGTAACTTTGGGGTTGCTCTGAACCCCCAACGGTGGGCTAGCTTGGACCCAAACTTGAACCCTGTAGGTGGTTTACTTACCTGCAAGAACTAACAAACTCTTACTCCCCCTAGGAAGTGTGAAAATTGCACTGTTTAGTTTTAAAATAGATATATGTGATTTATTTGCAAAGTATGTATGCTATTTTGATTATTCAAAGTTCCTAAAGTACCTACCTGCAATACCATTCATTTAAAGTATTACATGTAAAATTTGAACCTGTGGTTCTTAAAATAAACTAAGAAAATATATTTTTCTATACAAAAACCTATTGGCCTGGAATTGTCTCAGTGTGTGTTCCTCATTTATTGCCTGTGTGTGTACAACAAATGCTTAACACCACTCCTTTGATAAGCCTACTGCTCGACCACACTACCACAAAATAGAGCATTAGTATTATCTCTTTTTGCCACTATCTGACCTCTAAGGGGAACCCTTGGACTCTGTGCATACTATTCCTTACTTTGAAATAGTGCATACAGAGCCAACTTCCTACAATTTGCTCATGAGAAAATCTATTGAGCGTTTACGAGTTGACATTCCCTCCAACAACTCCCACCTCCCCACCGGAAGAACTTCTACTTCTGCCCTTGTCAGGAGTACAGTTTGAGCCTTTCCCAGTTAGGGAGAAGAGCTGGTGGAAATCCTTAGAACATGCAAGTTAGCAGGTTTGCACAGGCATTAAATCCCTGGAACTATTGCTTACTGCAGAAAGGTGACAAAATGACGAAAGTACTATAGTAGGGCTTGAAATTGCTACTGTTCAAACCCTACTATAGTATTAGCCCTGGCATAATCAGAGAGGCTGTTATCAGAGCTCTTACATAATGAGATTGCTGCCATAATTTGTTGCCGCACTACATAGCACCAAAGGAACAAGTAGACTTTTTTTTTACAGGACAAGTACATTTAGGAAGCGACTTGTCTCATGGACAAGTAGATATTTTATTACATTCCACACCCCTGCACTAAACACAAGCTGCCCCTGCTTCATTGGACAACATCTCGTCCTGCTCTACCTGGTCATCACTCTGCTCTTCGAGTAAGGGTGACACTCGTTTGAACTAGGACACATTCCTGGCTACTGTGGTGCATCCTCGTTGGGTAGTAGCCATAGTTCCTGGATGTCTACGATCTTCCAGCTTTCTCTCTCAAGAGGCATATGGAAGTTCCACCTGGGGTGGCAAATTCCGCATGACAACCTGGTCACCCATGGATACACTGGGCGGCTAGACCGGTTGTTGTCCATCCGCTTCTCTTGACCCACTTGCAGATCAAGTAGGTGGGCTCTGCTTGAATGCTCTGTCTGGTGGACCTCCCAAGCAGCAGATCCATGGGGGCACAGTTCACGATGGTATGCAACATCTGTACATGTGCCGCTGGAATCGGTGGAGGCAGCATTCTGCATCTTCACCCTGCTCCGAGCCTATGCTGAGCAGTTGGAATAAACGCTCCAACTTCCCAGTTGCTTGGAGCCATTGACGGATCTCTTTTTTTTTTTAATACTTTTTCTTTTTTAAATCTTTTGTTGTTTTACAGTAACAATCACAAGTGGAGCCGGGTACACAATATGCATTGTATAAATGAAAAGCCCCTCTACAATATTTTTATAAAAACCACAAATATGGTATGTATAGCAGTTCAGAGCGACCTATCAAAGAATGTTACATCAATGATGTTTCGTTTGCTGGAGGTGAGGGGGAGGGAGGTGGATCCACATACAAGTAATGTATACATTGTTTAGTAAAATATTTGCAACACTCGGACTCCATTTGGGGGTAGAGGCATAGGTGATCGTGAAGAAGGGGGTGGTCTGCTGCTGAAGTCTCCTCCTTGTGGGGGCCGTAGTCAAACAGCAGATATGTGAGCTAAGCAATATCGAGGTGGGTGCATCAATTATGGCTTCAATATTCGTAATGTATACCCCCCAAACCTCACTCCCTACTCCCGCTGCCTCTTTGGCATTTGAAGAGCGAAAAACTGATGTAAAAGTGTAGCCAGCCACTTGCTGGTGTTTGGTGCCGTAGGAGCTTTCCATTGCATCACGATCTACTGCTTGAAAAGAATGAATACTAAATCAATAAAGCAATGCAGGTGTTTATCTCCTTCGGCTCTAGGGTGAAGGCCGAGAAGACAAGACTCAGGTGTGGGTGTCAGTGCATAACCTGATAGGTCTGTTATAGTGGAAGAGATCTCGACCCTCGTCTGCTGCGGGGGAGGAGGGTTGGGTTAGTCCCATACTGTATGGTGAAACCCAGCCTCTGCCATTTTGCATCTCGGGCATTCCGATAGAGAGTTAGGGTGTAGTCGCTTGATACGTTCGGGGGTATAAATATGCCTGATGTATATAATTATATTTTGTAAAACAGAATCGAGGATTCCAAGGGACATCTTTTACGCTTTGGAGTGCACATAACCAGGCTTTGTCCAATAAGGTTGTGATAGCATCTCGTTCCATCAGGCCCATGCTTTGCTTACATCAGCCAAGTTGTCAGCAGCAGGGGCCCATATAGGCTCAAGATGGTGCGATGTGCACCACCATGCGTGAGGAAAACCACTAGGAGAGGTGAGTGAGGTGGTTTCGCCTCTCCAGCTCTCCACGTGGCCCTTGCCATATGTCTGATGGCTTGATATGTTAGGAATTGTGTGTGATGTGCTGTGATAAGTTTCCATGATGGCCGTGAAGGACGTCAGGGTGCCATCATGGAAGAGATCACCCATAGATTCTATCCCCGCTGTCCTCCATGGTGTCAGCTCATATTGACAAGCCCGGTACCTGATTGAGTGCGATCAAGGGCGAATAGGGCATTATGGACTTCCGACCATGTATATTCCATCGCAACACATCTTTGCTGTCGTCCTAAGACTCAAGCTCCATCTGGGTTGCCAAGTACGGTCCAGTAGCCAAGTGTAGACACTCACTGTGTCAAGCCAAGAGTAGAGAGCGGTGCGCTCGGGAGTGGGTCAGGTGTCCAGCCAGCACAGAGGCCATTGAAGCGGGGCTGCTGCACAATTCAGTTCGAAAAATTAGGGGCACCCATTCCCTCCTCAGGGAGTGGGCATTGTGCAATGGATAATCCCATTCGCAGATGTCCGTGCCCCATACTAATCTTAACAGAAGGCCATGTAGGTCCCAAAAGAGGCTCTTGGGGAGTACTGTCGGTAAAGTGGTGAAAAAATACAGTAGACAGGGTAGGACTATCATTTTGGCAATCACCATCCGATCCATATGGGACAAAGGAAGCAAACTCCAAAAAGGGAGGGAGACTTGTATTAATCGCACCGCTCTCCCCACGTTGCCCTCCTCAAGGGCTCGTGAGTATGATAAATCTATGATAAATCTGAAGACCGAGGTATTTAAATTTACCATAACACCACTGAAGATGGTGTCCCGGAGGTACGACTGTGCAAGGTTTCAGGGAAGGCACAAGAGGGCATAGACAAGATTTGGGCCAGTTGACCCCAAGGCCAGAGACAGCCCCAAATGTGTCTAACAAGTGCATTAGTCCCAGCAATGAGGAGATCACGTCTTGTGTCGAAACAATCGCATTATCTGCGTAGAGGGATTTTATATGGTGATGCAGAGTTCCCGTATTCCCCAATCGGGTGCTCAGAGCTGCAGATGGTACGCCAGTGGCTCCATAGTGACTGCAAAAAGCAACAGAGACTGTGGGCAGCCTTGTCTCATGCCTCTCACAATGAGAAAGCTGTCTGATATCAGTTGCCGCGTTCGCACTCTGGCCATTGGTTCCGAGTAGAAGGCGCACACCCATCTCTAAATCCCATGTGGCGCAGTGTGGACAATAAGAAGTCCCTGCACAGGGTGTCAAAGGCATTCTTGATGTTGAGACACACAGCTACCCTATTGTAAGGCCCAGGTGGTGTAGAAGGCAACAGATATTAAGGAAGGCTCTGAAATCCGGTATATAACCAATCTGCTCCTCAGGGACCAAGGCATTGATTGCCTGGAGCAATGTGTTGGCAAGCACTTTGCCAAAAGTTTACTGTCAAGGTTTAAAAGGGACAGCGGGCGGTAAGACCGTACGTCTAAGGGAGCTCGCTCTGGTTTGGGTAGAACAACTATCAATGCTTCTCATTGTGAGTCTGTAATCTGGCCTCATCAGTGGTCTTTGTTGAGCACCTCCAGAAAAGGTTGAGTGTGCTGGGTAGAGAATATGGCATAATACTCAACAGGTAACCCGTCTGTACCTGGTATCTTATTCCTGGCAATGGCCGTTTTAATTTCTTCCATCTGAATGAGTTCTTCCAGATCTGCCTTCTGGAGTGGTGACAGACGAGGCAGTAATAGTCTGGATAGGAATTGCTGCAATAAGTCTGGATTGAAGGGAGTCACAGCCCCATATAGGGTGTGGTAATAGTTACAGAATGTATTGTTAATGTCAGCTTCTGTTGTAGCCAGGGGACGGTCGTCGCATCAAGCCGCGCCTTGGTGTTCTTGAGCCCTCTCAGCCGTACTCTTGCATGATTGCTGCGGCACACGACTCCTGGATTAGCCTTGTGAAAAACACGACCCCCAAGTCTTCAGCCATTTGGCCGCCCAGGAGGATACCTGCGTCGTCTTCCCTGATATTGATTGGTCCAGGACTCGTCTGGTCTCCACCCCTGCTGTGCATGCAGGGTTGGGCTGTCCATATTTTCCACACTCATCTCTCCCCTGGGATCAGCATCAGAACTCTACATCTAAATCTGTTGATGTGCCGGAAGTAGGGTCTTTATGTGAGGTAGCTCCTCTGCAATCACTTGTAACGTGCACAATATACCCCAACCACATAGAGCCCCTATTAGTGGACTGTACATGTACATATAATCAGGGGAGTGGAATTCCTATAGCCCAAAGCCCTGGACGTATTGTTTGGGGTCAAGGACTTCAAGTTTTCATGTTTATTCTGTACTTCGGACAAGAAGGCCCAACTCCCTGCAGCACAAACCCTTTGGCTGCCAGTTTACAGGGAAGGGAACTGTCTGCAATTGAGGTAATATTTGTGCCCATATGTTAATGCTGTTCAAACTTGTATTTATGGTTCAGTATGCAAAGCCTTTATTATTAGTGAGAGCTCTCTAAATAAACGTTGGAAGGGCACTGCTGACGGTGAACTACTTACCAGGAAAAAAAAAAAAATGTACCCACAAATTTGAAAGGTTTAGCAATATGAAGCTATGTATAATGCTCCCAGAATGTAGGGAAAATAACATTTTGCAACATTATTTCTTTGAAGCATCATTTAGTAAAATGTGTTGATGCTTGCTAGTATTCCCAAAACATAGGAATACATAGGAAGCATGAAAATAAACATGCATGGGCAAAGCCAACCAATCCAACAATGGTGGTCAGTATTTTGGTTTTGTCAATGTTTGTCTTCTTTTGACATGGCTTTTGTGACACTTTAGTTTTGTGGGAGCTGCTAGGCCCTTACTGTTGTAACAAACACTGGCAAAAAGCAAAAAAAACACAATTTGGTCTTAAAAAGCACACTCTGCCACAGTAGTTCCTGTCACTGAACAAAGAAACTCTGTTTGCTAATATGTTCCTTATGGGAAACAAGAATGTTATCACTCACAGTAAAGCCAGCAGATGGATGGATAGTGAGATAAATAGAATTTTAATAAAAACAAAATGTCTTGGTTAACTCCAGACTCAATTAGGAGCCTAATTATAAAAAGAAAGTCACAAACGTGCACCCACGGTATATGTCTTTGCCATTTTGTGGCTTTAATGAATTCACACGAAATAACAGAAGTGGACCAGGAAATCATACTCCTAGAAAATATTTGTCAACTATATTTTGGCATGAGCAAATGTACATGTGTAGATCTGCTGATGCGAAAATCCATTGAGTCTTTACAAGTTCACTTTCCCTCCAACCACTTTTTTGCCCCAACCATGGTACAACTTCTACTTTTGCCCTTGTCATGTGTAAATTTCAAACCTTTCTCAGTATGGGATAAGATTAGAGAAAAACTGGTGCAAATTCTTAAAGCATTCAAGTGAGTAGGTTTGCCCAGGCTCCAGTGCATTCCAGCCCTGGAACTATTGCTTACTGCTTCCTCCAGCCCCAATATGTAGATCTGCGGAAATGTGGCAAAATAAGGAAATTGCTATAGTCTGACTTGAAATAGCTATAGTAGGGCTTGAAAATGTTCAAGTTCTACTGTACTATTAGCCCTGGTATTATCAGAGAGGCTGTTATCAGAGCTTTTACATAATGAGACTTCTGCCATAATTTGTCGCCTCACTACATGGCACCAAAGGAACAAGTATTTATTTATTTTTTGACAGGACAAGTAGATTTATTAAGCAACATGTCCCATGGACAAGTAGATATTTGATTAAATTCCACACCCCTGTAATATGAAGAAACAGTTTGATTTGATCTTTTCTTTCCCTGTCACATTGTGAATGGATCAGCAGTCGCAAGATGTCCCGATTTTAAAAACCCCACCTCCTAAACGCAGTTTGAACAGGAGAGTGAAAATAAAGTAAAAAGTAATTACACGTGTTAATCCTATATCCACTTTACAGGCTGCCAGAAAAGAGGCCATATTGAACCCTTGTTGACAGACCACTTACTCTAACACTGAGGAGTCACATTTTCATCTTGGGTGAGTCTCATTATAATCTGTTGTCTTCTCACACTTGGAGCCAAATTTCAGGAATTACACTATTAATATTCTGTGTCTTGTTGTGGAAACTCTCCAGAAGTATCTAAAGTAGCCTTGTAAAGGTTCCAGGAATCCTTTACATGCGCTTCCATCTTTCTACTTTTGTGTAAATTTGCTCTGCTTGGTACACCATCCTTCTGCTGTCAATGGGGTTTGCTGCCCAGCACTGTTGTTGTACACGTTAATTTTTCAAGTGTTGGTGCTTGTACCTATATTTATCATTATGATGGAGAAAAAATGCACGTTTAGGAATACCTATCACTTTTGTTCACATCGTACTTGGGTTTGTGTACACCTTTCTTCTGTTTACTTTATGCAGCAGGTGTCTAAGTAAAATACGTTTGTGTAGACTCCAGTGTTTTGACAAATCCAGCAAAGTTAGCAACATTTTAGGTAATTCAGTCAATGGAGTACAATATTAAAAACACAAAAAATGATGGGAGGAATGCTTGCACTAGGTCTCACCACTGCAAATGATCGGGGTAGCATATCAACCCATCTTTCTCTTGCCCACTAGGCCACCTCAGTTTAGACCCAGCCATGCACAACCTTTACTGTGCTCCAATAGGAACCCTTCAGCCTGAACTACAAGGCCAGGTCCTTCCTGAACCTGAGCACAAGCAACCCAAGTCCTATTCCACCTTGAAACTGAGCTGGCATGGTAGGCAACAGAACAATGGGTTGGAATGTTGCCCTGAATGATTGCCACTGGTTAGATGTATTGCAAGCATTCCTCCTGTTACCTTTTGTGTGTTTGATGGAATGCCCTAAGTGTCCAAAATCATTCCCAGGCGAAGGTCCTGTGCTCACTCTTAAACCAAGCTATGCATGACTAAAGAGCGTTGCAAGCTGGATGAGCAGAGATGTGCCAACAGTAGTGAAATTCCCCTTCTTTGTAGAGAAAATACAGTATAGTAGCAAGAATACCAACTTCTCTGCTTCACAAAACATGTACTGATTGGGCACCGTTAGTGCAAGTGTTTTACCCTTACAGGATGGTACAAATCACCTAGTTACAGAACCGTTACAGCTTGGCAGTAGAAAAAAGAATACCTCTCACAGAAGACAGCTGCAAAACATACTTCTCTGCACAACAAATCCAGAACTACAGCAGTAGTGCAAGCTTCAACTGCTCACACAATACGCACATTTAAATCCACAGTAGTAAATGGGTTACACCCAGATCTCTGGTCCCCAGTCTACAGAGGTGAGTATTTAGGTTGAATTGTCCACGAATATAAGAGTGCTGTTTTTTTTTTCTTTCACTCAGATGATATTCCTTGTCCGCAAACTTGCTGTCACTTCCTTTCACTTTTGCGTTGTCTCATTCTGCTGTCAGTGATGTTTGTCTTCCTGAAATTGCAGACCTGTGCCCCATTACCTAGTGACTTTTAACCTACTTAGTGTGCTCTGTTTTAGCACATTTATTTAATTATTTCTTCCAAGATGGCCGCAATGTTTGTTAGATGTTTTGATTTCACTTTCAGTGCCACTTTGTGAAGGTGACACTATCAGCGTAAAAGACAAGTGATATACGTAGATATTCACATCATGTCCCTTTCCCACTTACGTGTGACAGGAACATAATGTACTTTTGGAAGGAATTGTTTATATAATTTGCACCCCAAGCATGCCTTCTTATCTATTGTTTGGGAACATACCTGCGGCGGGGTTCCTACAAGATCTGTATAAATACATCTCACACTGCCAAGGTTATCAGAGGAATTCCTACCAGACCCAGCCTTTGTGTCACCATGGAGTCTTACCTTGAGGCCTAATTTAAAGGTAAGAAGGGTTGGGGGGGGGGGGTAGTGCTTCTCATGGACACAGTACGGGCAGGTTAGGTTTATCACACCTAGCTCTCTTTAAGTTAGAGATTAGGTTCATCTTGCTAGGGTATTAGAGCCTATTTTACATTTCATGGTAGATAGCAAGATGGAGAAAATGCTGCAGCCCATAGGGATCTCCTGGAACCCCAATACCCTGGGTACCTAGGTACCATATACTAGGGAATTAGAAGGGTGTTCCAGTGTGCCAATCAGAATTGGTAAAAATGGTCACTAGCCTGCAGTGACAACTTTAAAAGCAGAGAGAGCATAAGCACTGAGATTCTGGCTAGCAGAGTCTCAGTGACACAGTTAGGCATCACACAGGGAACCCATTTAGGCCACAACCTGTGAGCACTGGGGCACTGGCTAGCAGGGTCCCACTGAGACATATAAAACACACTGACAAATAGGGTTTTCACTATGAGCACTAGGGTCCTGGCTAGCAGGATCCCAGTGAGACAGTAAAAACACCCTGACATATACTCACAAACAGGCCAAAAGTGGGCGTAACAAGGGTAGAAAGAGGCTACCTTCCTACACTAGAGATTAGATTTTATCAGAGCTGCGCAAGAGGGTGATCCATCCGCTCATGCTGGTGTCACATGCATAATGCCACTCTTATAGAAACAATTCTGCTGGTCAAGTCTATTCAAACAGACCAAGCAATATGTTCTTTGCTGTGACATTTGCCAGCAGAAAAAGGGCTTAAACATCAAACACCCACTGCAGACATCCCTCTTAATGTCCAACATGCCACTACAATGTGTGTACCTGGTCCATTGTGGTCCCTTACAACCTGATGGTGCATACAAATGCATCTTAGTTGCTGTAGATTCTTGCTCAAGATTCTTGTGGATGTGGCCACAGCAGTCAGCTTATGCTCGAGCTGTTATAAAAGATTTGCTGATCTTTATCTGTATATCTGCGGTTGCAGCATTCCATCTAGACCAGGACCCTGTCTTTGCCTCTAGGGCATTCATTCAGGGACACCATGAGGACCATGGATGTTGAACTCCATTACCCCTCACCCTACCATTCAGAGGATAGTTTGGTCGTGGAGAGGTGGACTCAAGATCTAAACCAGTCCTTAACAGCTATAGTATTAGGTTGAGGCAGTAGTTGGCCTCTTCAACTATATGGGATCCAGAGAGCACTGAATAATCCAAGACAGTCCTTGGGAGGGCGCACTCCTTACGAGGTTCTCTTTGGGATACCTATGTAGGTCCAAGATCTAGATGGCCCTGGTATGGTGGCAGCAGACACAACTTTTGACATAAATGAACGTCTCACTGTTTTACAGAAGCTTCAGCAATTTCGTGATAATACATCCACCAGTGCTGCCACCTTAGGTATACTGGATTTACCAACAACTTCTACAAGCTGGATTCCTAAAGTTGGGGATCTGGTTCGTGAGAAGATTGCTGTGCAGAAGGAATCTGGCCCAGTCTACAGAGCACCTGTCCCAGTCCTGGGAATACAAGGCACCAGAAAAAGGGCTGAAAATTATCTTCTGCTAATTCCTGTTATCACTTCCTCGGGTAAACTGTGCCAACAATGGTTACAGACTAACACCTATGGAAATATATTAACAGTGGTGACCTGTTTGCTGCTTTTAATTTATCCAAGGATCAACAGACAATGGCTAAAATGGAAGCGAGTTTCACCATGCTTCATATAGAAAAGTTAGAAAAGCTGCCTTTCACGGTTGCAGAAAGTCCATCAACAATATGGCTAATACATGGCATTTTAAATCTGCCCATTTCCACTTTTTGTTTCATAAAATCCTTGAAACATCTTGCTGTGGGCAGATATGAGCAGCTAGGAGATAGCTAGAATAAAGAAGAGTGGAAGTTGCCCTTTGAATATAAATGTCTAAACTGTGAAACAAAGGTCTTTCTCAGCAGATTTGAACGTGAGACTACTGATAGTCATTCTATGATTTGCAAACAGGTGTCCCTTCATAGTCTTTGCAATGCGGGGTCGCAAACTTGGCCTGTTTTCTGTAGGATACTTCCATCCCTTTGATTCGTTCAGCAACCTATATACTTTCAAATTAAAGTTGTGTCCCTGAACAAACAAA
Source organism: Pleurodeles waltl (assembly GCF_031143425.1). Lineage (NCBI taxonomy): Eukaryota > Metazoa > Chordata > Amphibia > Caudata > Salamandridae > Pleurodeles > Pleurodeles waltl. The sequence continues at coordinate 901,922,838 of NC_090448.1, read as the reverse complement.
GCTGTTGCTGTACGAGACCAGGGATTGCCTACGCAATTTCAGTCTTTAAGATTGTAACTTATTGTGGACATGTTCTATTACCCCCACACACAAGAGATAGGAGTAGCAAAAATATGACCTCGCATTGATACTACTTATGTAAATTATGGAAAGCTGAGCAGACTAAAGGCACTTTTGTTTCAGAAACAAGTTGAGTTGACATCGGCTAAAGAGATGTATGCTCTCCAGATAGCAAGATCATCAGCCAGGCTACAATCCCTATCAAATACAAACTTCCCGAAGGAATTTTGGAGAGCTGGTATCCAGAATATTCAACGCTTCAAGCACAATGGGGATTGTGCATTTTTTAACACTGTTGGTCTGGATTCGTGTCCTTCTTCTACCACCAGCCCAGCCCTGTTCGCATGGTGCAGTTCTTTGGTGCTCCGTTGTTGGCAGAATAGGAGCATGATTGGTAACTGTCATTTCGACCAGTCTTCGGGTGTGTGCAACCAGGCTTTCATTGCACCTGGTGCCTCTTTAGGCATCTCCCTTTGGTGTGCCTTGCTGTTCAGCCATTGTCTCCGTGGACTGAGAACTGCTAATTTTCCAGGTGAGGGTTCATTCTCAGTCGTGCCCCTGTGAGACTGAGGCTGATTGGCGAGGCCACTTATGAGCCACCCTTGGTGAACTATCTGGCTCCTTAAGGCACTTAGGGTGGTGCTGCCTTTGCAGGTGATCCTGTGCTTGAGCCTGGCTTTAGTCTGACATTTTGAAGCTATGCCAACATTGCCTTTTGATCAAATTCACTTTGGCCTGCTGTGCTTGTCATGATCGACATTTTATCTCTTTGTATGTTTTAGCTATTGTTAACTAGTTTTTAATTAGATTTTAATAACATTTTAATAAGATTTTAGCTTGTTTTAGTTCAGAGCATTTTAGCTTGGGTTCATGCACTTTCTCTGGCGTCATCAATATGGCGCCATACTTGTTCTAGCAATGGGAAGGGTGTAGTGGATCCTATTTAGTTTTATTGGGAATCAGGAGTTTGCTTAGCCTTCCGGCTTGCAGACCTGTGCCCCCATCACCTAGTGACTTTTTACCTACGTATTCTAGCACATTTATTTAATTATTTCTTCCAAGATGGCTGCTGTATTTATAGTTGGGAAGATGTTTTGGTTTCACGCTATGAGTGTCACTCTTTGAAGGCTTCACTATCTGCGCCAAAGACAAGGAACATAATGTACTTTTGGAGGGAATTCTTCTATAATTGCTGCCCCTAGCATGCCTTGTTATCTATTGTTTGGGAACATACATGCATCAGGGGTCCTACAAGATCTGCATAAATACATCTCACGCAGACAAGGTTATTAGAGGGATTCCTACCAGATACCATCTAAGGTATCTATGCTATGTGACGCCTTGATGTCGACTTTGCAATTCGGCTTCTTGCATTGTTCATTATCCTGATCATTGCAGCTCATGCATTCTACACTAAATTGCAGTCTTGTTAACAAAACCTATTGAAAACTTCACTGCATCTCTTTCATTGCCTACGTGTGACTGAGACTTATTGCTCATGTGAGAAAAGGGTACTCTCCGTTTACCCACAACTCCCTGAGATGTTGCAATCTTGAGTCCATGCGTAAAGGCTTCCAGAAATCACATTTGACTGTTTGTGTTTTTGGTGAGGTACTGCTTGTGAACCAGAAGGGTTGGGCCGACAGTTGGAACTTGAGTAGGATTGGCCGAGTCACCTACAAAGTAAAGTGCTGTCATCCCTAGACCAGCAGTCTTGCCTAGAGCAAGAAACCAACTATGACATCTAGAAACATAGTCATAGTAGGTGAAGGCCCATCTTACTGTACCTCCCTCTAAAACCATGTTGCCACAGATGCTGCTTGTACTTATTTTATGACATCTGCTAGTGGCAGCCTAGATATTCGCCTGGGGTTTTCTAGTCCACAAACTGCACCCCACACACCAGCACCCACTCATCTCTCTCAAACAAGTTCCTATCTTTCTCAAACCTCCTCTCTTGGTCTCTTCTCCATCATTCATTATCCTTTTAGCTAGACACTCCACCATACTTTCATCTTTTTCACCCCTCTTTTGGGGTCTTTTTGCCTCCCTTGTCACCACAGTACTTAAATTAAAAACTTTGTAAAAAAAATTTTTGCTTTATTTCCCAACCAGCACATATCAACATAACTTAGTCTATGATCATATTTGCAATCCAAGAATCGACAGATATATGGCCAGTTTTACAGTGCAAGACACTCATAACAGTCACCCAGTTTCTTATTGAGTATTGTGGGAGAGCTCCCCACCTAAACCCTCTCAAGATAGTCCTGTATTCCAGGGCTCAAAATGCCTAGTCTCTGCACAGTTCACATGGTGCCAGCCTGCTAGCATTCTAAAAAGTTGCACTGTCCTAAATCCTCATCCAATAAAATGGACATTAAGTCCCGGAAAGCCTCCTCCACTGTGTCTGTCAATGTTTGTGTCCACAACATGTCAGCCCCATATGTCCTTTGGCTCTGAGGTCGTAAGGAGCATCGGTGCATAGGTTTCAACACGATCATCATACCCAGTTAAATCTATGAGCCTGTCATGCTAGAAGGCGAGGACCCGGGTAGTGGGGTCAGACTATTCCGAGGCCAAGTGTTGGAATTCTGCTTGTTAAACCCCACAGGGCATGCATCTGTGAGGTCGTGTTGGGTCAATGCAGTGTTAGCAGACCTGTGTGCAGTATGCTCTAATTAAGAATTTAAAACGAATCAGTTTGTACCGATAATATTCAGTGAAATGTACCCCGTCTGTGTACAGCAATATTTCCATTTCGGACCTGACATCTGTTTGTCCACATGTCTCCCTTTTCCTTTATGGTATGCATTAGTGCATGCCATCTTTCTGCAGCTTCATACTTTCTGCTCTCTTCCATTTACACTGTTTGTTTCATCTGTCACGGCACACAGGCACGCACACACACACACAGGCACAGGCACACACAGACACACACTCAGAAACACAGACACACACTCAGAAACACAGACACACACTCAGAAACACAGACACACACTCAGAAACACAGACACACACTCAGAAACACAGACACACACTCAGAAACACAGACACACACTCAGAAACACAGACACACACTCAGAAACACAGACACACATTCAGAAACACAGACACACACTCAGAAACACAGACACACACTCAGAAACACAGACACACACTCAGACACAGACACACACTCAGACACACACTCAGACACACACACTCAGACACACACACACACACTCAGACACACACACTCAGACACACACACACACACACACTCAGACACACACACACACACACACTCAGACACACACACACACACACTCAGACACACACACACACACTCAGACACACACACTCAGACACAGACACACACTCAGACACAGACACACACACACACACATTAGTGCATGCCATCTTTCTGCAGCTTCATACTTTCTGCTCTCTTCCATTTACACTGTTTGTTTCATCTGTCACGGCACACACACAGACACACACACAGAAACACAGACACACACACACACACACACACACACACACTTCCTCCTCTTAGAATAATTCCTCCTACCTTTCTCACACCCTATTACTCTTTTCCACACAGTCTTGCTCTTTCTACGAGCACCTTAAACTCCGTTACATGATACCTTTCACTTTCTTCTTTCTCACTTCCTTTTTCTCAGTATTTTTTCACTTAATTTTTATTCTTGCATACTACACAAATCCACACACTGCACCAAAACTTTGTTCTTTGCTTTGTGCTCAATTTCACAAGTGCATATATGAAATGATAGTTTTGCAAACATAAACCTGCGAAAACAAAGCTGTGTTCCCCCTCTTAGGCAGTAATGAGTTGGAGGTTATTATATTGCACAGAAAGCCGTCGGCATGTATGTACTCTTAAATCATTACAATGATGACACCAAGGTGAAGTATGGATATTTAGTTACAAAATAGAAGTACATGTTTGGGCCATTTTTTTTAACAGAATTTTTATTAGCAGGCATGTCTCATATTCAACATTACAGTATCAGTACCTCATACAACTGTTGGTCTGCACTTTTTCAGTGAAGCCCTTTATTGATAACAATTTAAACATCCATTATTGAACGCCCCCTCACCATCCCTCCCTTCCCTAACGACTCAAGTTCAGTATGCTGGGAGTGTGATGTATCAGTAGGCCATCTATGGCTAAGGTTTTGTAGGTGGAACGTTACATCCCGTTGCCCACGTTGGATCAATGATATTGCGTAGGAGGCAGCAGGGCCTTATCAGTCCAGAGGCAGGTCAGAGGCGGGTTGGGTCCATTCTTTCAAACTATCCAGAAGAATCCCCAAGCCCTTGCCATGTCTAGTGGTCCCACCCCCCCATTGGCCTCTCGGAAGAGAGAATCCCCTTTGCAGTTCACCTATTTCTCCAGTGCACTGTACCACCTATTTATGTTTGGGCCATATGGGTTTTCCAGTTCATGGTAATTCCCCTTTTGGCTAGGATGTAAGCCAGGTCCTGCAAACTGCTGGTTACCTTTGTTTTTAGAGTGTGCAGGAACCATACCAGCAAGCAATGGCCCAATGTGCAAGGTACTTCTTTATCTATAATGTCCTCCACCTTCTGAGTCACCTCTTCCCAGTATGGTCCCAGCTGTGGGCAATCCCAGAACATGTGCTTGAATTCCGCCCTCGCCATATTGAAGTGTTAATTGATCTGCTCCAGTGTCAAGTATGCTCTATGCAATTGAAAGAATTTTACCAATTTGAATCTAGCATTCTTCGAGACCTTGGGGTTCTTTCCAATATAATTTCCCAAGATTTGTCTGGTATGCGGGCTCCCAAATCCTCTTCCCCTTTAAGCCTCAGTGACTTATTCTATTCTATAAGTTGGTGACTGCTTTAAACATGCCCGATGAAACAGATACATAGGCACTGGTGGTCTTTGCCTTGGGTTCAGCCAAGCCTGCCCTCCAATGGCAATGAATGACTGCAGTAACCGATCCATGTAACATAAAATGCCCTCCCGGTAGGTTGAACTCTGCTCTCAGAGCTTCAGAGGGGATCAGAGTGCCATCTCTAAAAAGGCTCCCAACTGTGGACATTCCTGCTGTGATCCAGGTATTTAACCCTTCCCAGTAACCCCTATGGGGGAATCCTTGTAGAAACTATAAAGGGAAGCCCGGAGAATAAGGAACCTTTGTCTTAGTTTTATTTAAATAGCGTGTCCAGCACTGAGTGAGTACCTTCAATTCGGGTATGTCAGCTCCCCTAGGTTGTCGGATTCGTAGCAAGACTTCTGTTAGTCTTGTTAACAGAGGGGTAAAGGATTTCACTAATGCTCCGGGGGTTTGTCTGTCGCCAGCCACTGTGTAAACCACAGGAGTTGTGTGGCGAGATAATAGGATTCGAAGTCAGGAACTGCTAATCCACCATGCGCAGACTGTCTTTGTAGTTTTGCCCGCCAGAAGGTCATACTTGCTTGAATGGTTTGTATAGGCTGCCCCACATCACCATCCAAAATGTTGTGCATATCATGATATATTTTAACACCCAAATAAGAGAGGTATTGTGGTTTCCACAGTAATTCCCCCATGCCTGATGGGGCTGCTCCTTCTGGCCCCAATGGGAAAAGATGGGATTTCTTCCATTTCACGCCGAGACCCGACAAGGCTCCGAACTTGGACAACAATAGCAGGGCACCTGGCAGTTCCTTGCACATATTCCTCAGGAATATAATCGTCATCCACTTATAGGGCTATGCGGTGCCACTGTCAATGCACAAAGTATCCACTGGCCTCCACCTCCCACACGAGTCAGGCCCGCCAATGGCTCCATGGCTATCGCAAACGATAGTGAAGAAAGAGGGAAGCCCTGCCTGGTGCCCCGCTCAACCGCGTCGCTTTCTGAGATTGTTCGGCCAGTACGGACCCTAGCCATCAGGGCAGTATATAGTAATTTTACCCATGCTGTGTATTCCTCACCCAGCCCCATCTTCGTCATCACTTCATAAAGAAAACACCATTCCAGACTGTCAAATGCTTTTTCAATATCCACCGGAAATACCCCCACCACTGTCTTGTCATATGAAGGGTTCATCATAGCAGCCAACTAATGACGGACCAGCTATATTCCACCCCGGGACAAACCCTGCCTGGTCCAGGTGCACCAGGTGTGTCATATGGGGTAGCGGCCTTGTTGCTAGTATTTTACTAAGAATCTTATAATCTAGATTCAGCATGGATAATGGTCTATTTGTACCAAACTCAGTTGGGTCCTTACCGGGTTTTAATAGCAGCACCACTAAAACCTCCCATGTTGTAGCCTGCAAGAGCCCCCTCTCCTTTGCTGCTTGATATGGGGTAACCAACTGAGGGGCCAATAAGTCAGAATAGGTGGCGTAGAACTCAACTGGGAAGCCATCTGCTCCCGGTGTCTTACCCCTAGCTAAGTCCTTAATGGTGCTTCTAATTTCCTGTAGTGTAATGCCCCATCTCTCCTTCCCCCACTCCCCCACACTGGTCATCCACCTCTCATGTGAGTTCTGTGAGTGGCATCTGGTTCAGATATTCATGGGTGGCCTCTACATTGTATTGGAGTGTACTTTTTATATAGTTTCTTGTAATAGTTCAGGAAGTGGGCATTGATCTCTCCATGCGTATAAAATCTATCCTATGTGGCTGTCCGCACTTCCGTAATGATCGACCCTCTCCTAGCGCTATCCACGCAAGCAATTTACCTGCTTTATCCCTCTCCGCGTGAGCCTGCGTTATGTACTTCTTGTAATCGAAGCAACGAAGTCGCTCAACCTGGGCTGCCACTCCCTCTTTTAATTCTAATGATCTATGCTGGAGGTCTGGTTGTCCAGGACTATGCGTTTCCTCCTCTTGCAGCATGTCCTCTGCCTCTAGTTTTTCCCTGAGCAATGCATGCCTTACCCCCACTGTTTCCACTATACATCTCCCTCTCAGCACCTCTTTAAAAGCATCCCATTCAACCAATGGGTTACTAGCTGTGTTATTGCTTTCAAGAAAGAAATGAGCAATTTGTTGCATCAGGCTTCCTGGTAGCAAGCATCTTTTAAGGTTTAAGGTTTTAACTTCCATGTAGGAATACGAGGACAGGTGGAGCCCCATTTCAGTGACAATATGGGGTTGTGGTCCAAAATGGTGCGGGCGTTATGTACGGTTGAAAACATGTCAGGGGTGCAAAGGAAAGAATCCAGATGCACATGTAGGTCATGTAGATGAGAAAAGCATTAGTATTCTCAGTATGTGGGGATAACCTATGCCAGGCATCTATGCGGCCCCACTGTGTTTGCCAGGTGGTAAACTGCAGTGCCACTCTTGCTATCGGGGAGTCGTTCTATGGGGGGTGGGATCTGTCCATATAGGGGTCTGCCGCACAGTTAAAATCCCCACCCAGTACTATTGACTGCATTAGGTGTGGGGCAAATTTGACAGAGTTTTTTTCCCCAAAAATGACCCTTGGTGTGTGTTAGGTGAGTAAACGTTTACCAAAAATAAATCTAGGCCCTCTAATTTTCCTTTCACAGCCACATAACACCCGTCTGGGTCACGGAAACTATCTATGGGCTCAAATGGAACTCCAGCTCTTATCCAAATCAGAGTACCTCTGGCAAATGCTGAGTACGTGGTATAATATACCTGTCCCCTTCTAAATAGCCCTCCCTCCAGCTGGTGTAATATGCGTTTCTTGGAGCATTTACTCTGTACATAGGAGAAGACTTTGTATCTTTTTGACATTGTATTCATGCCCCGGATGTTCCATGATATGAACTTATATGCCTCTAGTGTAGCCATAGTCCCATCTCAAAGTAAAAACCCGCCCGCGCCTTCTCCCTCCATCTCAATTCCTGCATCGGGTCATCAGTACACCCCAAACCTAGTCATTTTTCTGCCATATCATGTGACTCAGGGGTCCCCCTATAAACAAACGAACTGCTAACTTCTCATCACCCCATCCCCAAGACAAAAAGACAACTGCCTCTCATCCAAACTAAAAGTAATCAACTGTGTACGTTAATTCGGGTGCTGGCCACTCGATTCTTTCAAGGAGTGCTGTAGCACTGCCCATACCCCCACCCCAGTGCTATTCTCTCTGTCGTGTCATCAGCCCCGATGCCCCCCTTCATAATTGTTTCTACTAATCTCGTCCTCCTCTTGGGATGCTACCGTGTAGGAACCAGTAAGCTCACAGTGTTGATACGATCCTCACATGTAACAAGGACGAAAGAGTCAAATGTTGCAGTTTGACATCCCTGGTGCCACCTTTGATCCGGTATCCTCCGATATACGTGTGCTGACAGAATCTCTGTCAGATCCCAACTGGTCTGCCTCTTCGCCAAGTGCAGAGGTGCTCTTGTCTCTACCACTCAGGGAGGCTACTGCCTCCATCACTTCTTGTAGTTATTGTTGTACATCCTTTTTGACTGGACAGATGGTCTGTTTTGAGGTTTAAGCCTAGAACGTCTATTTTGCTGTTGCAAGTGGGGGCCAGTTGCGGTGCCCCTCCCAGTCAACAAATTAGCATCTATCCACTACCAGACATCTTCCGGAGAGTTGAAGAATTGCGCCCCCTCTTCCGTTACCACACACAGTTGGACCGGGAACATCATTTCATATTGCATGCCCATTTGCCTTAATTTTTGTTTAGCCTCTCTAAAGGTGGCTCTCCGCTTCTGCACTTCTCACGTGAAGTCTGGGAAAATGCGAGCTGTGCTGTTTTCCACTGTACAGTCTCCTTTCTTTTTCGCCTACCCCAAAAGGGAGTCCCTGTCCCTATAATTCAGCAGTCTTGCTATAACTGGTCTCGGTGGAGCCCCCTGTGGGAAAGGGCGCGCCGGCACTCTGTGCGCCCTCTCCAGGGCAAAAAAGGGCAAAACTCCTTCATCTGCTATTGTCTCCATAAGCCAGTGCTCCAAGAAACCCACCACTTAAATTTTTTCTATGCATTCAGGCTGATCACTCGAAGATTATTTCGCCTTGATCTGTTTTCTACATCTTCCGTCCTTAATTCAAGGTCATGAATTTGTGTCTCTAGCTTGCTCAATTTCAGTCAAATCCTTTACAGCGGGGTAGCCAGCCTGTGGTGATAATCCCGTAATATAGTCAAGTCTGCTGCCAGGGCATCAGTTTCTTTTTTTTTTCCTCCTCGCCTTCCAGGACTTCACGAGAGGACGTTATAGCCTGCAGGATGTCCTGGAAGGACGGGGTCCCAGAGCTCTCTACTGAATGGACGCGCTTAGCCTCCGATTGCAGGGTTGGGAACCCCCTGTGGATTCCCCCGTCATCTCCTGGTCCCTCTTACGACCTATTTTCCCCATGGCCAGTTCTCATCTGGATCCTGATGGCTGTCCCAGGTTGATCTAGGCTCTACTGTGGGAGTCCGTGCCCAAGTCCGGGATGCCCAGGTGTCGCTCAGGCTCCAGGGTTCTCTGCTGTCGGGGCCATGCCAGAGCGCTGTCGCAAGGCTCCTACTTCCAAGTGCTGCGCCTGCTCTGCTCTGACCCTGCCATGCAGCCACAGGCCTCCTCACCACCTGGGCCACTGTTCTCAGCCTGCACTCTGCAGCACTCCATAGGTCGTCACCCAGCCACCGCTGTGCAGATGCAGGAGAAGGGCCACCGCAATGTTGCAGCCGCCATTTTGGTTAACGCACAGCCTTCTCAGCGTTATCTGCCTCCGGCATCCAATCTGCCTGAAGGCCGGTGCCGAGCATCTCACTCTGCGATGCGGGGGCCTCAAGAGAGGTCAGGACCCTCATGGAGAGGCTTCTTCCTCCATTGGCATCAGACTACGCCGCCTGTTTGGGACAACTTACTCGTAGATGGATTGTGTATTAGTTCTTTGAATCTGCATGTATTGAGGCGTATCTGTGTAACCTAACATGTCAATGTTAATAGGAGCAGGCCAGCCACCTTTTCAGTAACCATGCTTAATTTGGTCACACAAGTGCTAAATTCTGTTAAAAAAAAAAAAAAAAATGTGAATGTGTTGTCACCAGATGCCTTGTGACACCAGCATCTGGTTGAACCTGTTCAAATTTTGAAGGCCTTAAAGGGTAGAATGTTATGCAGAGGGCAAACGCTTAAAATAATCATGCATTTGGAAGTGTAGACTTAGGCAAAAGAATGCACTCCTGGTTTGTACTGAGTATTGTAGGTGGTTAACTTATTTTGCATTAGATACTAGTAGTAATTGAGGCTTAAGATTAAAGCTCACAAAATATACTTCTTAAGAGAAGGTAAGAAGAATATGTAGCTCATCAGTGGTAATACTAAATGTGATGTCGTCTCATTTGAGATATTATCAGTGATGTTTGGTCATGAGCACTGTATGGAGGGGTTGTGAGTATAGTTTGCAAGGTATACCATAGTGAGCAAAGTGCAGGGACTTTTAGGTTATGCCTTTGAACCATAAGATCACTTGAACAGTTTTTTTTCATTAAATTGCTATATAAATATATTTTGAGTCGAACGAACCATACGTTTTCGATTCCTTTGCTTTATTTGTATTAGATTATTTAAATGTGTACCACATTACAATAAATCATTTATCGCAAGGCTGCACGTATCAGTATAATGAAATGCAACAAAGAGAACAAATAGGATTCTTTCGAACAGTTATTTTGAATACTGTTCAAATGTCATGATTCTTGACTCAGTGTGGTGTCTGTCTGCTGAACTCTTCAAATTCTCCCGATACTTATGAGAAAGTCCTAGGTTGCGAAATAATGAAGGAGGAGTAGTTTAGGATATTGTCCTTCAGTGTGCTGGGGAATATTGTTGGGTCTCATGTGAGAGTAATCGTTTTGTTTTTCCTCTCGATTATGTTAGAAGTCCCGTTCAAAGAGTGTCCATTGACCATCGTTTAGGGTCCAGATTGTATAATTGCAATGAATTGGACGGGGAAATGGGCGTAATAGGCCAGCCATTTCTTAAGACCACTGTGCTGGGCTCCTTTTAAGGTAAATCAGCTTTATTAAAATCAAAATACATATGGGTTACATACTAATAATACAAGATATCTGTCACAATGATAATGATATCATTTTAAAAGGAATTGTGAAAGCTGTTTAACATTTTAAAAGTATAAAATGGTGAAGAAACAATGAACACATAAAAGGACCATTTACAATGCGAAAGATATATTGGATCTTCAACAGCTAAATAAAAGGAAAAAGTAATATTCAAAAAAGCATAAATTTAAGCCAAATTAACATTCACTCAAGATCTGAGAAAATAAAGAATACATGGTGGCTTAAAATTCTCAGATAATGTACAATTAGTAGAATTACAAGCAACAGCATTAAGATAATCAGTCAAAGGTAACCAGTACAAATCCCTATTTATGGAAGGGCAGCATAAAGAAGTAAAAGCAATATCTAGTCTAGGGTAGTGACGAACATTATTCCACTAAGCTTTATAGGATTTCCAATTGAGAGTAATTTGTTGAAAGGCTAAAGCTAACATGAGATCCAACATTTTTAAATTATCATCATCTGAAACAATGTCAGTAGAGAAACTACCTAAAAAAAGCACCAACGGAGATAATTGGGATTACAAATGAAAAATGCAGGTAAGCTGACACCAAACTTTTCTCCAAAAAGAGACAGTAGGAGGACATTCAAAAAGGGTATGCATAAGATCTCCCTTTGGGCTATCGCAGGACCAGCAATTTGAAGTGGAGGATAAACAAAGTTTGCTATAGTAGAAGGGGTAAAATAAAGTCTGTGATAAAGAAAGAAAAGTGACTGTGTGGTAGAAGCTGATCTAGATATTTTATCGATGCCACACCTTATTCTAAAAAGGAAACAGTCCAGGTCCATCCCAAATCCAATTCCCATTGAGATTCAATTTGAGATTTAGGACGCGTCAAAACAGGGGACTGAAAAAGTTGATAGATATTTGATGCCTTAGGATATGAGATAAGAAAGGAGGACAAAGAAAAGGGTAATTCCGAAGAAGAAGGGGAAGGCAAGGAAAAAATTACATCAAGAATAATATTAATAAGAAGAAGATATTTTGGCATAAATGAATTGGGACAATGAAATAGAAGTTGGAATTGTGAAAAAGAAAGTGGAGTATCATTGGAGTATAAATCCTTGACCCACGCTATATTTCTTTGTCGCCAGGATTTCCAAAATAAAGGTTTTTTATTAATAGTGATAAGACAATAATGCCAAATAGGGGAATTTAGAAAAGAGGAATGAGAGACAGATGGAGGTAAATAGTGAGAACGCAGAAGAGAACAAGTATGTTTAAGAAGCAGAGAGGAGATAAGTGAAATCATATAGGAAAAGGATACCAGCTCACTAGGGGAAAAAGGCAAAATAAAAGAACATTCAATATCCAACCATAAGGGAGTAAACCTAGAGCCTGACAGGGAGACCCACCTAGAAGCTTGACGCAAACAAAAGGATTTGTGATGCAATCTAAAATCAGGAAAATTGACTCCTCCCTCCTGTTTAGAATGGCAAAGATGACTAAGAGAAATTCTACATTTCTTATTGTTCCAGTGGAATTTACACAATCTGGAGTCCAATTGTTAATAAAGGTACCAGGTAAAGGAAGCGGAATCATGGATATGATATACAAAATGTTAAGAGAAATCATCATTTTAATGGAGTCAAGACGACCCCACCAAGATAAACATAAGGGATTCCATGCCAGAATCTATCTATCAACTTTCTCTAAATCTGAAATATTTACTACAATGGACTTTTTAATGGATGAGATGAACCAAATACATAAATATTTAATCTTGGAAGAATTCCAGTGAAAACCAGTGATAACAAACAATGCTTTAAAACAACATTTTGTTAGAGGGATGATTTCAGTTTTATCCGAATGTATCTTATAACCTGAAATCAAAGAAAAATCCTAAATTTCCCGAAGGATATATAAAAGTATATCATCTGCATACGCCGTTAATTTTAAATGTTTCTCGCCATACTGTAAACCTTCAACTTTAATGTTATTTCTAATACTGGATAGAAAGGGCTCGAGAGCTAGAATAAATAGGAGTGAAGAGAGCGGACACCCCTGACGTACACCTTGGCGTAATACAAAATATCTAGACAATTTCCCATTTACCAATACCGATGCCATTGGGGACTGATATAGCAAAAAGATAAATGAAATGACGCCCTAAACCATGCCAGGCTAAAGCTTTTAATAGAAAAGACCAGTCTAACCGGTCGAACGCTTTCTCAGCATCTATGGAAATTGGCACTAAAGAATTCGACAGAGCGGGAGCTTTGCTGAGTACATTAAAGAATGTTCTAGAATTGTCAGAAGCAAGTCTACCTTTGACAAAACCCGTTTGTTCCTTACTTATCAGTGCAGGTAAAAGGGTATCAAGACGTAGAGCTAATAATTTAGCAAAGATTTTATAATCTGTATGGAGAAGAGAGATTGGTCTAAAAATTTTACAGAAAGTATGATCCTTACCGTCCTTTGGAATTAGACAAATTGAAGCTTCCTGAAATGTACCCCCTGTACAACCAGAACCCATGAAGAATTGAAAAAGCTGAAAAAGTTTGGGAAGTAACATGGCAGAAAAATGTAAAACAAAAAAATAATTCGCTTTAAATCCATCCGGACCAGGAGTTTTACCTTTTTTTTTTTTTTTTTTTTTTTTTTTTTTTTTTTTAGAGAAGGAAGGGTTTTAAAAATTTCTAACGCAGTAATATTTGCTTCAAGTAAAGTAGCATTAACCAGTGTCTCATTAGGGTTTGGAATATTCTTTAAATAATCATCAATCTGTAAGGATGTCGGGACTGACTTAGGACTATAAAGTGTCTGTTAATAATTAACAAATTCAGCTAAAATATCTTCATCCTTAAAAAGGGACTCATCAGTATCTGTAACTATAGACTTCACATTACGGCTTTGCTTTCGAACTTTTAAATAATTAGCCTGAAGCTTCCCCGCTCTATTTTGACCTCCATAATAACGAGCACTACTACATAGAAGAAAAGAGGAAGCATTATCCGTTGAGATTTTGTTAAATTGCAGTTTTGCCTGAATAAGTAATTGTATATATATTAAAATTGGAGGAGGAAGAATAATATTGATGTTCTAAGCGTTTAATTTTGAGAAGCAGTGCTTGATGCTGGGCATTAAAAGTTTTCTTTTTATTAGAGACCACATTTATTATATGACCACGAGCCACAGCCTTAAACGATCCAAATAACAATTGTGGAGAAACGCAAGAATCTTCATTAAATCGAAAAAATTCATCCGCAAAGGCAACAAAGAAAGTGGAAAATTTAGAGTCAAGTAACAAAGAATTATTAAATCGCCACCTAAAGGACTTGGGATGCACTGGGAGCAAGTCAAAATCTGTAATGACTGGAGCATGATCAGATATTACCATAGGTTCAATGGAGGAGTTAAGAAGATTTTGGGATAATGATTTAGAAACAAAAATATGGTCAAGTCTAGATAAGGAGCCATGTGGTGGAGAATAAAACTAAAAATCCCTATTATCAGGATTACAGGTTCTCCATGAGTCAATTAAATTACATTGTGAGAAAAATGCCTTAAATTGTTTATGCATTTTATGGGGAGAAAATTTAATTACAGATTTTCTATCTATAAAGGGATCAAAAATGTGATTGCAATCCCCTCCAATAAGAAGAAAATCATCATTATAATGCGAGCATTGTTTAGTAATAATAGGCAAGAAAAGATAATCTGAATTATTTGGACCATAAATATTACCAATAGTCAATGTAATCCCATTAATACTGAGCCTCACAAAGAGGCATCTACCATCAGAATCCAAGTCTTGCGAAATAACATTAACTGATAATTTTTTGTGGCAGCGCACAATTACACCATTTTTCTAGACGAAGGTGAAGTAAAAACATTGCCCACCCAACCTTTTTTAAGTTTGAGCTTCAGAATCCGTCAAATGAGTCTCTTGTAGAAGAACCAAGTCTGGATTATATATAGATAAGTGGGATATAATTCTCTCCCTTTTAATTATTTTAATAAAACCTTTGACATTCCAAGAAATAACTTTGAATTTATGTCACATAACTATATATATACATGAAAGGCCTTGTACCATAAATAACTGAAAGTACATATAAGGGAGAATAAAACAGAAAAAACAAAAGGAGAGAAGAGTAAAAGGAAAACAGCAGGAAAAAGGATGGAAAATAGTCAAGAAAAAAAGAAGAGACAGTACATGTCAAATAAAGACGACTGCAAAAACATACCTGAGATGAATGAACAATAGGGGAGGGGTGGTGACAGCACAGACTGAAGACGGCACAGCAAGGGAACGGAACGCATCAACGGACAAAGGTTACGAGCAAAAATAATGATTATACAACACCAGGAACCTATGAAAAGAAAACAATACATAACAAAAAGGGTCCGTAGTCACGTCAATATAGTATACTGTATAAACTGCATATTTAGGACCATCAGTTATATCGCAGTAATAATGAAAGGGCATAATAAATTAAGGAACGTATATAGTCAACGTGTAGAAGGACCAGCTGTTTCCATAGAATTTGTAGAGTGTAGTCTTAGAAAATCACGAAGAACTGCAGGAGAGGTATATGAAGTGGTCTTGTTTTGATATGTCACTTTGAACAAACACGGATGGAATAATCCAAAACAAGCTCCCAAGTCACAAAGCTGTGGACGAAGATCCAAAAACCCTTTCCTCCTGTTTGCTGTAGCTTCGGACACATCCTGTGAGATGAAGATTTTACTTCCCTGCCAAGAAATTCATTTTTTGGCTTTCGCAGCGTTAAGAATTCTCAATAAATCAGTAAATTCAAAAAAGAAAATAATCACGCCTCTTGGTTTAGATGTGGAGGAATGCGGAGAACAATGACCAATGCGGTGCGCTCTTTGGATGTTCAATACTGTAGAAGAGGGTAGGCCCACCAACTGTGGAAAGAATGAGGCAAAAAATGAAATTGGGTCACTCTCTTCAATACCCTCCAGTAATCCATAAAGGCGTCTATTTCTGTTTTCCAAATCCTCCGCAAGTGTCTTCAAAGTTGCCACTTCCTTCTCCAAACTAATAATTTTATGTGTTTCACCCTGCACGTAGCTGGCTCTTTGTTCCAAAGCAGAGACTCTCACTTCCGTTTGAGACAACTTAGAATCAAGATTTAGTATCCGAGAATTAGTTTATTTGATAAAAGGACGCAATGCGCGTATTTCGTTAAGCACAAGTTCAAGAGAGACCGGCAAGGGAGATTTTACTGGTGAAGGTGGGTCCTGTTTGACCCTCTTATGAGTGGTTATAGAAATATTCTGAGAAACTTTAGGCGAAGAAGAAGATGAGGAAGACATCTTTGATTTGGAAGAAGAAGACGCTGCAGCAGAAGTGTCCAATTGTAAAAACTGCGAAAGTTTGTTAGCTGAGGAGGACTGATGCGACAGAGATTTTATTTTCTTTAGTTTGCCCATATAAAAATAAAAGCCTTCAATAAGTAAACAAGTAACGAAACAGCAAAAATAAATTACCAGCCTTCCGCAAAAAAGAAAGTCAAATATTCAAAGAAGTATAATGTAATGATGAGCAAAATTTGTCAAAATGGCCGCACTCATGAGGAGAAATAAGAAAACGGAATGAAAGAGTCAGGAAATAAGCGAGGCAGCCCTAAAAACGATGAAAATGTTCACCAAAACATCCCTTAGTTGTTATTATGAAAGCAGCATTAAAAAGAAGAAAAAAAATGGCTCCTGTGGTAAAAACTCGCCCGACGATGCCCGTAGCTCTGTAATTAGGCAGCCATCTCGGTCGCCGGCTCGCGCGCGCTCCCCAACTGGGCTCCTTTTACATATGAACAAAAGAGCGTTATGGCTTACATGTGCGCCTCACCATCTGTGTCAGTACTACTGCTTTACTTATCCACTGACCCATGAAAGGAGTATCCACTGACCCATGAAAGGAGTATCCTCTGACCCCATTTTGACCATTATGCACTTGTTAGCCACTGCTATTCCAAATCTTAGTCTGTATTGGTTTCGATTAGGTCAGTTACGATGGGCTGCGAAACAGCTGTGCCATTTTACAAGTTCCTACCCATGATAGCTGTATCATCTTGCTTTAGATTGCCTCTAAAGTGTTTTAATGTTAGGACAGAACCTGAAGGTATGCCTTTCCCTATCGTATTCGTTTTTAGTGTTTTTGTCAGATGACGGAATGACTTGGCTTTAACAACATAAGGCCTATAACAGTCTTGATGAATGCCCTAGACCTATGATTGGCTTTTTATGGGCTAGGCATGTTGATAGCGTACACATAGAAGGGTCCTATTAGCCACACTATGTTATGGTTTTTCCCTGGTCACCCATTCATATGTTGGAAATGCAAGATGTGTAAACTCCATAGCAACCAGCTCACTGCCTACCTACCCTGTTCAGTATGCCTTTGTTTCACTTATATTACGTTTCCTCTAGTAGTCCTATATCTAGTTTAAAAGCGTCCATGTCCCATGCTAGAGCCTTTCCTGTTTTTGGTAATGTTCCATTTGTCTTCACTAGTTTTCTGTTACTTGCCTTCTGCCTCTAAATGACACAACCATTTTGTTCCCTTGGGGGTCTACTTTAGTCACCCTAGTTACCATTAAGTCATTTGTTTAACTATTGAATTGCCATGTAGAGTCATTTTGTGGATATCTAAATAGTAAGTGTATGGAGATGAATTTACATTTCAAGATATTACGTGAAATCCACTCGTTGGGCCCCACAGCTTACATGGGGAAACTCATTTAGTGTGACTGCTTCCAATGCAGTAATATTAGGGTTTAAATCTGTGACATTACTGACATAACTGGTATTGTTTGTCTTGGTCTGAATACAGATTAAAGTGCTTCACATGCTGGCCAGCTGTGCAATCAGACCACTTTTTTTTTCATGATATTTGCCCTGTGTTTTTGCTTTTGTTTCGTTTTGCTTTAGTTTATGGAACTACTTATCCAAAGGAAGCCCTAAAACTATAGTTTGGTGCTCCCCAGGTTCACTTTTATCACTGTTGTTTTAACTCATTCATTTCCCTTGAGATTAGCACTCAGTGCTTTAAACGCTTTTTGGATCTTGGGAATTGTCTAGAAGTCACCCAAAAGGTGATAGAAAAAATTGACTTTTGCTAATTTCATTGCCCCAGGACATTGGCGCTTTGACACCAACATGAATTCTCCGTCGAAGTTTGAGTTGGAGGTGTCTTCTATCACCCCTCATTTTCACATTTTCACTGGACCATCGTAAAAATAGAGAAAAGATGTGCAATTTAGATAGCCACTGTTTTCGAATGATTTTCTTCAGACTAATTTGTTTACCAAAGTCTGTGTGCTTTTCGTTTCTCTGGGGCGTTTTTAGTGTTTACGAGAGAGGATACACCCTTACTGTCAGACTGATTGTCTGCACCTTGTACCCTATTTAGATTTACAGTCCGATGTACATTTATTTATTCATACATTCATTCCTTTTTCGGTCTGCCAGGAAAAGCCAGGTTGTCAGGTCCATAATTTTTTTGATTTATTAAAGGAAATTCATCTTTGGGAGTTTGTTTTTGTAAAACAAAAAGATTGTCTGTGCAACATCATAAATGGTGGTGGCCTCTCAGCACATTTTACCTGCCCTCGAAGGACCTTGTGCGCCAGCAGCTCCTCTGAAGGCATAGATATCTTAACCAAGGAGGAGGTGATATCTCCAAATATGATAGGTGGTAGGATGACAAGGCAATGTGTATTATTACCCTTTCGCTGTCACTCCACTCCTTTAACCCAGGTTGTAGATGGGATGCCCTCATAACTCAACATGATGTCCTATGTCTTTAGGGGAGATTGCTTGAGTCAGTATTGAGCACAAATGTGTATGATTAAATATTTCTGATGGATACAACTACCTGTGGATTCCTCACCTAATGAATACTCCCATGGCGCCAGCATTCGACGGAAATCTTCTTCCTAGTCTCTGCACGTTGACGAGGACGATACTCTAGCCCACGCGACGCCGTCTGACGTCATACAGGCAATAAAAGGTCCTCGACGACGTGCCGACGTCAGTTCCCTTTTTTCCGTGCATTCGAAACAGTTATCTTCGAGGGAGCAACTGTTACTTTACAGTGTATTTTTTGCTGCGTAGTCCTTCTCTGCAGTAATAATGTCGCAGAGAAAGTCGGGTTTCAAGCCTTGTCGAGAGTGTGGGGGCAAGATGTCAGTTACAGATCCTCACTCCGACTGCCTTTGGTGTTTGAGCTCCGACCATGACGTCTCAACTTGCGATTCATGCCAGCACATGAATCCGAAGGCCCTCAAGGAACGTGAGGCTAAGTTGTTTATGGCGAAGTCGAAGAAAGAAAAGCATCACAAGAAGTCTTCTTCGCCAAGGCATCTGCGTCATCGAGACTCCCGGCGCCGTAAAGATTCACGCCGCCATTCAAGCAAGGAGACTCGTTCCAGGTCGCCTTCGGATCGGCCCCGGAGGACTTGGGAGGCCGTTGCCCTCTCCGGCGTCACCGACTTCACCTGGGCAGGCGTCGGTGATTGAGGTGATGCAGCCTCTTGTGTTGTCTCCGGCGTCGCAGACGTCGAGGTCGGGGTCGCCTTCGATACAGGCACCCCAGTATCCGGCTTTTCCCACCCCTGGAGCCGATAGTACCGCATTCCTAAATGCGATGTATACCATCTTCCAACAGATGGCTCCAGGGGGTGCTCCGGCTGGTCCTTTGGCCTTTTCATTGTGTGATCCTGCGCCTCTACGGCCGGCACCCTTTATGCCCTTTCTCCCTTTTGGGAACGTGGGCTCGGGTGGCCGCTCCTGTGGCTTCAGAGGGATTGGCCCCGGAGATTTCCATCCCGTCGACGTCGGGATTTCGTCCTGTGACTCCGGTGGGTCCATCTGCTACAAGTTCTCTTCGTCCTGCTCTTTCATCGGCGTCGAAGTTGCCTGTGGCGCCGGACGCGGCGTCGGTTGCTTCTGGGGATCGGCGCCGATCTTCGACTTCGGCGGAGGCCATGTCGACTCCGCATATCGAGCAGAGGCTACATTCGAGGAGACGGGCTCTTCGTCTATTGGAAGAGCAGGAGTACCAACGAGTCCTGGAGGAAGGAGAACTGGAGGACTCTGGTGATGGACTGCATGGTCTGGATACAGCCAGTGGGCTGGACACTTCCCCTGAGTGGGATCTTTCGTCTCCAGGGGAATATACGGAGGAGGCGGCTTCCTTTCACGCTGTAGTACGGAAGGCAGCTAACTTTCTGGACCTGCCTTTGCCGGTGGCAGAGGCGAAGCAGAATCTTCTAACGGAGGTGCTACATCCGGCCTCTGCTGCAGCGGAGCCTCTCTTGCCGTTTGATGAGGCTTTGCTTGATCCGGTGCTAGAGGTGTGCAAGAGGCCAGTATCGTCCTCAGCGGTTCATAGGGCTGTGGCCAGGAGGTATCGAGCTGCGCCATCTGACCCTGGCTTTCTTTCTAGACACCCTACACCGGAGAGCTTGGTGGTGCAAGCCTCCTGTTCATCAAAATCAGCGCCTGGATCTTTCCCGACGGTGCCTGGAGACAGGGACTCGAAAAAGCTGGATGCGCAGTCCAAGAATTTTTTTTTCATCCTGCAGTCTGGCGTTGAAGGCCACCAACGCAACTTGCATTCTGGGGAGATACATCCATGCTCTTATGGATGACATTTCGTCATAATTTACGGAGCTTCCCCAGGGTCTTTTGGATGTTGTTTCGGATGCCCAGGCTGCCGCGACCCAGATTATTCAGTCTGGGCTGGACACGACCGACTCGGTGGCTAGGGCAATGGGCACGGCTGTGGTGGCAAGGAGACAGGCCTGGCTCCGTAATTCGGGGTTTTCTGCGGATGTGCAGTCAACCCTATTGGACCTCCCGTTTGATGGGGACAAACTGTTTGGGGCCAAGGCAGATTCGGCCTTGGAGCGATTTAAGGAGAGCAGGGCCACAGCCAAATCATTAGGGCTCCAAGCTCCTTCTTCCTCTGCCTCTTCCAGATTTTTCAGGAGGTTTCGTGGATTTGGGCGTGGCTCTTCCTCCTCTTCCTTTCGGGGGAGATTCCAGCAACCTGCCTCTTCCCATCCCTATAGATCTTTTAGAGGGAGAGGTAGGGCCCGCACCAGAGGAGCCTCTCAGCAGCACTCTGCCTCTTCCTCGTCCTCTGGAGGGGTGCAGCAGGGAAAGCGGCCTTAGGCTTCCACCATTTCCCACTCACTCCTCTCCTGTAGGGGGAAGATTACGGCATTTTCTCTGCAAGTGGAAGACTATTACAACGGACACTTGGGTTCTCAGTATTGTGGGAAAAGGCTACACCCTTCCCTTTCGGGAGTTCCCGCCTCGCCCATCTTATTGTTCAGAAGAACACCTCTTGTTGCTAGAACAGGAGGTACAAGTCCTCCTTTCAAAGGGCGCGGTGGAGTTGGTCCCAGAGCAGGAAAGGGGTCGAGGTTGTTACTCAAGGTATTTCCTGATTCCCAAGAAGGATGGTCGGTTGAGACCAATCCTGGATCTGAGGATATTGAATTGGTTCCTCAAACAGGAAAAGTTCAAAATGCTGACCCTAGCTCAGGTGCTTTTGTCGTTGAACAAGGAAGATTGGATGGTGTCTGTCGACTTGCAGGATGCTTACTTTCATATCCCGATACTCAAGTCACACAGGAAGTATCTCCAGTTTGTGGTAGGATCGCAGCACTATCAGTTTGCGGTCCTTCCGTTTGGTCTTACTTCAGCACCTCGAGTCTTCACGAAGGTGATGTTGGTGGTTGCGGCAGAGCTCAGAAGGAAGGGGATAGCAGTATTCCCTTACTTGGACGACTGGTTGATCAAAGCCAAGTCTCCGGAGCTTGTGTTGCATCATCTGCAGTCAACGACTCGGTGAACAAGCCCAAATCTCACCTGGAGCCCTCTCAGCGCCTCCTGTTCATAGGGGCAGTACTGGATACAACATTGAGTCGAGCCTTTCCTCCGCCTCAGCGGATTCAAGATATTCAGGAATTGGTTCCAATGTTTCGAAGTGGAGCGGTAGTTCCAGTCCTCAAGGTCCTTCATCTGCTCGGTCTGTTTGCCTCCTGCATTCTGTTGGTCACGCATGCTCGCTGGCACATGAGGGCTCTTCAGTGGTGCCTCCGAAGGCAGTGGTCTCAACACAAAGGAGATCTAGAAGGTGCTGTCAAGATCTCCAGAGATGCTGCTGTGGACTTGAAGTGGTGGATTGCGAGCAACAATCTTTCACAAGGAAAGTAGTTCGCGCAGTCGCCACCAGTGGCCACGGTCATAACGGATGCTTCCACTCTAGGGTGGGGAGCTCATCTGGGGGATCTGGAGATCAAAGGCCTTTGGTCTCCAGAGGAACAGATGTTTCATATCAATCTGTTAGAGTTACGGGCTGTACGTCTGGCTCTCAAGGCCTTCCTCCCTTCCCTTCGTGGTCAGTCGGTACAGGTCCTGACGGACAATAGTACCACGATGTGGTACATAAACAAACAGGGAGGAGTAGGGTCGTACCTTCACTGCAGAGAAGCTCTTCGACTATGGTCCTGGGCAAAGGACCATCAGATTTGCTTGGTAGCAAATCATCTGGCCGGGGTCTTGAATGTACGTGCGGACGGTCTCAGTTGCCAATTCTCGGCAGACCACGAGTGGCGTCTCCATCCAGATCAAGCCCGTTTGATCTTCCAAAGGTGGGGGTTTCCTCGGGTAGATCTGTTTGCCACTCTGGAGAACGCGCATTGTCCGTTATTCTGCAGCCTCCAGTATCCGATGCAGGGAGCGTTGGGGGACGCGTTTCAAATAACCTGGTGCGGCCAGTTGCTTTACACGTTTCCTCCCATACCCTTGATTCCTCGAGTATTAAGGAAGATTCGCCAAGACCGGGCGCTAGTCATCTTAATAGCTCCGGATTGGCCAAGGAGGGTGTGGTACTCCGACCTTCTCCAGCTCTCAATGTGCCCTCCGCTCCGTCTCCCTTTCAGGGCAGACCTCCTCTCGCAGTCGCAGGGGCAGGTTTTACACCCCAACCTCCAGAGTCTGCACCTACATGCCTGGAGATTGAACGGGGCAACCTGAGTTCCTTCTCTCTTCCGCCTGATGTAGTGGATGTTATATTAGCGGCCAGGCGACACTCCACTAAATCTATCTACGCTAATAGGTGGTCTAAATTTGTTGCGTGGTGTGGAGAGCGGCAGATTGATCCCTTACATGCTCATCTATCGGACGTTTTGTCTTTTGCTCTGTCTCTAGCGCAGAAAGGTTGTGCAGTGGCTACCATTAAGGGTTATTTGTCGGCCTTGTCAGCCTTCATTTGTCTTCCAGACCAACCATCGTTATTTAAATCCCCTATTGTTATCAGATTCTTGAAAGGTCTTCTAAATAAATATCCTCCAAAACCATTCGTTATGCCGCAATGAGATTTGTCCTTGGTCCTGACTTTCCTTATGGGGTCCCCTTTTGAGCCTATGCATTCTTGCCCCTTAAGGTATTTGGTTATAAAAACAGTTTTCCTGGTAGCTATAACATCTGCAAGGAGAGTGAGTGAGTTGCAGGCCTTATCGGTAAAGCCCCCTTATACAACTTTTTATGGGGATGAGGTGGTGTTGAGGACCAAGGCTGCTTTCAGAAGGGACGGCCATTTTGCACGGTCATTGCTGCAGGATTTCTTGGTTTGCCCATTTAGGCACCCGCCACCGGGCGTGGTACTGCTTTGGGACTCTGTTCATTAGGTGAGGAATCCACAGGTAGTTGTATCCATCAGAAGAACGAGTTACTTACCTTCGGTAATGACTTTTCTGGTGGATACATTAGCTACCTGTGGATTCCTCACGGTCCCACCCGCCTCCCCGTTGCCTTTCTGGTCTTACCAAGTAATCCTTGAGTGCGCTCCTCTTGGTCTTCAAGGTTGCAATAGATGTTGTATATATGGATACTTGTGTATATTTATCTGTGTATATATATGTATATATCTTTGTGTATATACATGATTTGCATATATTTGTTCGTTAAAAAAAAAAAAAAAAAAGAGTTATATAAAATTTACAGCTATTCATTGCAATATTGTGTATTTTACAAGGTTATGGGATGTTGCCTTGCTCTTTCATTGCATTGGGTTGTTGTTCTCATGCACGTAAAAAATGTTGGTACAGACGTCGGCACGTCGTCGAGGACCTCTTATTGCCTGTATGACGTCAGACGGCGTCGCGTGGGCTAGAGTGACGTCCTCGTCGATGTGCAGAGACTAGGAAGAAGATTTCCATTGAATGCTGGCGCCATGGGAGTATTCATTAGGTGAGGAATCCACAGGTAGCTAATGTATCCACCAGAAAAGTTGTTACTGAAGGTAAGTAACTCGTTCATTTGGTTCAAATCTTCTGAAAGAAAGTTCTGTCCTGCATCAAAGATGCGGCCATCCTACTGGTTGAATCTGGGCATGCAGTGTTCTTTTTCAGAGATGTTTGAACAGGCGATGAAATTATTCTGTTCAGCCAGTCCAGCAAGTGTATCTTGATTTTTACATTTCCAGTAGCCCATTAGGATTTCCTTAGAATCGCCTCCTTATGGTACTTTTATTACATGAAAACTATCCACTGCAGTGGTTTCTGCTGATCATTAAACCTGCACCTTCATGTTCCTTTCACAGTTTGTTGGCCACAGATGCCAAACTGTTAGCACAACGCCCAGCACAACAGTCCCTGATATATTCCTGCTCTGCATACACAGCGATGCATGTTGGTGTGCGCAATAAATGCCTTAGACTATTGTGCAACGCCATGCCTATACACGACAGGCAGTTGTGTTTGTGTATTTATTCCATACCACGTCATTTAGAAATCTCATCCCAAGTGAGGATCACCTGAATCTCTGTAGAAGCTGAACATTTCTTCGGTCCGCCTCATGCACTCCATCACGCTAATGTCTCCAATGGGTGCAGCAATCTTACTTAGAACGGTTCTTCCCTGCTTTTTTAAAACAGTTCTTTAGCGCTTCAACTTGCTTTGTGCATACATCTTTTTGCAACTCCACTTACCCCATTGTTGTGGCAGTCGCACATTTTCCGTAGGCTATAGCCTTAACCCATAAGACCAACCCAGTTTCTAGGGAACAATCTTCAACACCATCTATGCTAATGCAGTCCGCACCACAGCAAGTACAGCGCTAGCAAGACAGCTGTAACAGTAGAATTAACCAATATGTCATTGGTCGTACTATATGTTCTGCGAAGCCTTCGGCCCACACACTGCCATCACGTGAGCCTCGTTATGCTTCTGGAGGAACAGGGCGTATCTTGATTTGTACTGGCAGGTATAACAGTGCCCATCTATGGTCAGCCAGCTTATTCTTTCCTTGGAATGCACTTTAATGAACTGATGGTCAAAGCAGCGCTCAGAAAAGAAGCTTGCTGTGTGTAATGACTGAGAACGGAATTGTACATAAAAGTGAGCAGCTTTCTTAGAAAAGTGCTACTACCAACCCCAAGAATATAGCAAGTTGGGTTGTCTGAATTTGTACATGTATGTCTGTGTCATGCCACTGCTAAACTCCCAAAGTGTTTGATAGAATTAGTGTTTTAAATAGAAAATACATTACTTTTAATTGATACAAAAGTGAAAGTTGTTTGTGCTTTTTCTATTTGTTTGCATTAAACATTGCAATTCATGAATACTTAAATTGTGCTGGGGCATTTACCAGTATGTCGTTTGGCACTCTAAAAGTTCAGGTAGCTAATGGCTTAAAAAAAAAAAAAAAAACACAACTGCCTGCTGAAAGCTTTTCTATAGGTAGTTGGACATGCGCACCTGATGGACAACTGATTCTTACATACTTTTACCCTTTTCTGGACCTGACAGATTTTTGTGATGCCTGCTTGGATAATTGGTGACATTCATTGTGTTTGAATTTCTACTTTATTTTTTAAAAGCAATAGATTTGAAATAATGTGATTGGCGTAGAAATGGAAGGCTCACTCTCCAACTGCAGTTCAGAAAATGCTAGCAACTCGTCTTCTGAAGCAAAAACGGTAAGCACTAGTTTACTAATTTTAATGAGATTGTGATTCCTTCTCATAGACTTTTTTTTTTTTTTTATTGATATGACTGACTGACTAAAAGATACTACATCGTGACAGAAATGCAATGCCAACATTAGAAGGTAAAACATCATTACTTAATGCATGGATAGGTGAGACCAGGCTGGGGGAGAAACTCCCATATCAGTCTCTTTTTACGTTTCGATATAGGATTCACATTTTGGCCAGGTAACTGGGCCTTATTTTTCATCAAATAGTTCACAAAACTCATACTATATGCTATTAATATAAATCACATATCTTATATGCTCAGAAGGCAATTTGTTTTTGTTACTGTCCAACTTTTTTGAACAGAGCATTCATTGACAGTACCATTAGGACCTAGATGTGCCTTATCAAGGCGGCACCCGCAACCCTTGCAGGAAGCCAAGAGGGTCTGCAGGCAAAGCCACCTCCAGAACATCAGAAAGAACACTGTTTTCTAAACCTGTCAGATAGTTGAAACTTGTTGGAGAATTATCACATCCAGGGAATACATCTATACAGTTATTTCGGTTTAGTGCTATACTTCCCAAACTTTCATGACCTCCCTTAGCTTTCTTTTTTTTAATGTAACTTAAGCATGGTGCAGAGCACCCTTTCATTTGGAGACCGCTCATTTTCCATTTAAATAGCCACTAAATTTGCAGAGACATACAGCTTTTCTGATAAACCTATATTGCACACAGATGATAATGTGTTGAAATCGAGTTTAATTGAATATTTGTCATTTGTTTTGATCCTGTTGAAGTCTTTGTTTCCGTCACATTTCAGACTTACCAGAAAGTGATTCATTTTTTCTGCTGAGTGTCATAAAAATAATCTGCTTTTCTTTCTCTGACTGCAAAGTTGGATGAGTTTGTAAACACCAATTTCCATGTTAAAATCATAAAGAGCAGTTTATGAGAAGACACAGCCTGACATTTGACCTCTGTTTTTAAAGCACAGGAAATGTGACAAGATAAATACATAAGTCAAAGGCATCTTTATTTTTATTACTTGGACATTAGCGATCCATCAAAAATCGGCTCATACCCCATTGGGTCATGACACAGTTTGTGAAACACTGGTTTAGTGTAATCTTGAACACTTTTAGTTCCAAAGGAAGGTATACTTATAGGGTATGATGTGTGGCCTTAAAGATGATACAACAAGATCCGTCTGCCGATGAACTACATCCTGGCAGACTTCAGTTTGATGTAGCCGTACTCCTTCTTGTTTTAGAATATTGTGAGATTAACTCTCCAGTTACATGCACCGCATGCTTCATATAGTGAACTACTTCTAATACCTCTGGCAATATGGAATATATGAACAATTTTTCTCATGGTTTTAGTCTGCAATATTGGAAAATTATGTATGGATCACTTCACCTTCTCAGTTTTATTTTTTAGTTAGGAAAAATACCTTTGACAGTAGTAGACTTCAAAGCCATTTCTGTATTGCATTTGTATATCAAAAGTAAATCATATGCTTATGGAAGCTATATACAAAGCTCTGAAGTTAAGCCTTGGAGGCCATAGCTCGCTTTCAGTCTACCACAGTAGTCATTCAACTCTGAGGGTGTTGAGTGGGTAGGGGGCAACGTCTAGAGATAGCAAGACACCCGCTTTAGTAAAAGCAGGTCTCCAAAATGTGTTAAATCTAAGGCCCGTTTCATTCTTTTTGAGGTTGAGAATGGAAAAATGACAGTTAAGTCTTTGCAAGTGTCTGCATGGATAGATCTACACAAAGTATGTAGTTTGTGTGTTCCGTGAAATCCCAAAGTTGAAAGTGCTTAATGCTTAATTCATTGGCGCGTGGGATTGAAAAATACTTGAAGTTGTATTTTTTAAATTGAGAAAGAAACACCTGACCAGTTAAATGGAAACCTCAGATGTCGACAACGCAACATCTAATCAGATTTCTGAGAAACCAATATTTTGGATGATGAAGTGTGCATGAATAGAACCTCATGTAACAATTGCATGAAATGTTCTTTGATTCTACTAAAATCCTGCAAGTCGACAATCTGTGGTGAAACATTATCTGGTGTGAAATACATCAATTAAATGTCAACAAATTCCTACCTCGTATTGAAGCCAATAGTCCCTTGGAAAAAAATAAGACCTAGCACCGCCAGTGTCGAAAGAAAAACACTTCACTGAGACGAAAATTCCTGTAGATGCTGTACCCCCATCCATAACCAACCAACCAATGGAGTCCTTGAGAATCTTCACTAAAGATGGATTTTTATTGCCCCAGTTATTTCCTCTCTCAGAAAAGTCTAAGTAGGGTCTCGAATAACCCCTGAATAACTTAAACAGATCCTTACTCAAAGCCATTTTCTGATGACACCCCCACCCCTCCCACCAAAGATGTTTGTAAAATTATCTAAGCTGCTGGAATTTATGTAATTGATAAAACGTGGCTGTCCAAGCAGAATACATTGCCTTGAGGGGGTGTCCTTTATCTGAGAATAAGAGATTTGTGTTTGCTGTACACTGCTTTTCTTGTTGATTAGAACAAGAAGCCAGATGTACCAAGCCATTTACTTTTCACAAATCCTGTAGTTTGCTAAATCACAGGTTTGAGACCATTAACCAGCCTTTTACTGTACATTAAACCCATTTTGTGATCCAGGCAATTGTTATCGAATTGCAATATGGTTGTAGAAATGCATAACAAATTGCATTTTGAATGGGTCCGTTTAGGGCACCCCTTTCAAATTGTGATTCTCACTGAATTGTACCATGGTTTTCTACTGCAGTTTCGTTTTCAAACCATTGAAAAGTTTGCCTCAAAGGAGTTTGTAACCCACTATATATATGTTCGAAAAAATGGTGGAAAAGCAGACCACCTGCTAACTCTCAAACAATCATTTAAAAAAAGTAAACTTTTTATCCTTTTAAACTCGGCCCATTTTTACTCAATTAAAACTAGGTTCAGTTAAAAACAAACAAAACTGTATTTAAATGTGATCTCAGACATGGTGGTCTGCTGATCCAAGCAGGTCACCAACTTATAATGTGGACTAAGTTGGAGTTTGTGATTTCCTTCATTAATATTCATGAGGTAGGTAGGATTTCGACCCGTTCTGTATGGTGAAATAGCGATCTGACCAAATAGTACATAGGTTAGTTTGCAAAATCTGATTGGATTTGCGAAGAATCAGTGCGTAATTTGCAACCACTTTTGCTAATCTAGTGTGAGTACATCTGGCCCAAGGTTCATAAAGTTCTTGGGCTTTTTCAGTTGTTTGAGTTTTATTTTCTATCATGCCAAGTTAGACATGGTGGCTATCTTCTTCTGTATTCAAATATCAGTCCCCAAAAGCTGGGGCAAACTGGTAGTGACATTTCAAAGTAAGCTGCGTATGCTTTTTGATGTGACCATACAATCATCTGAAGCTCACCTTAATGTTTATGGGCTCCTTCTACTCGGTTTTTCTTTGAGCCAGGCACGTTAAATCATCCCAGAAGTGTTTTCAAGATTTGAGATGACCATGAGGCAGTAATTTATATTTTTCATAGCTTTAAGTAATCTTAGTGAAGTGGAGTACCATTCCATATATTTACTTAATCAGTGCTTCATTTTAACAATTCCGTCCGGTAGTTTGGAGCACTCAGACAATATTTCTACGCAATGCCTTGCTCTTGTTTGTCACTGAGAAGTAGCTTGCACTTGAGTGTTCATGGCTGTCTTTTCTCTACTGGTCAAGATATTAACCTGCAAATAAATAAGTTCTGTAATACATTGAGTATCAGCAAGGAAGTAAGAAATAAGCAACCTCCTACAGTATAGTGTAGGAAGTCACCTTAATAAAAACTACAACATAGCTGCCCCTCTGCATTTCCATAGTCAGTGTTAAGCTTTAAGTTTTTAGTGCTGAATGACTGAATGCCTTAAGCATGTTGTGCTTTCTGGTTTTTGTCCAGATGCCAGAGCTAGTTTCTGCTCAACTATGTTTTAGAGTTGTATGTACTATTGCCGTCTTCCCAACTTTTGGCAAGCTCTGATAGCTTTGCAGAAGTTTAGTGTCTTAAAGTAACATATTCATCCTTCATCCTTTATCTGAATTATGACGTTCAAAATAATAAGCTTGTAGCATTTTGGCTGTCTATTTGTCTCTTGCCGTGTGGCTTTCCTTCTCTGACTCCCCAAATTTAATTCTTGACAGTCTCTTTCAAATATTCTTCACTTTCTGGCACAGCAGTTCAGTTTGTCCTACGTTGTAATTGTTTTTCAAAAGGGTGAGAAAGAAAAATTGCAGTTAGTGATACAATTAACCATGTGTTGTTGCTACAGTAACATTACTCCTTTTCCAGTATTGGGGATTTTTTTTTTTAACCCAGTAAAAATATCTGATCCATATGAGTAGTCCTGACAGGCTTAATTATTGATGTACTTCACTTTGGCCAGTGTTTCTGTTGGTATGTGTTAGGATCTAATAAATCTATTACTCCTTTACTTACTCAGGGCTGTGTACATATCCTTTCTGTTAATCCTTCCCAGAGTATTTCCTTACATTCATGACCTATGGGTACCATATGTTTCTCTGTCTACTGTGACTGGACATCTTCTCTCGTTTTAATTAGGGATCTTGGGGGTTATTACAACTTTGGAGGAAGTGTTAATCCGTCGCAAATGTGACGGATATACCACCAGACGTATTATGAGTTCCATAGGATATAATGGACTCGTAATACGGCTTGTGGTATATCCGTCACTTTATCGTCACTTTTGGGACGTATTAACACCTCCTCCAAAGTTGTATTAACCCCCATAATCTTGATGCCGACAGGACAGCATATGCACCAACCCCTCACAAATTCAGGGTGGGGAGGTGGGGTTTTTGTTATTTGCCACACTGTTTCTATCGGCATGGCAGGATCTGAACAGCCAATGAATGACTGGTCCACCTTGCCTAAAAGGCTTTAAATTCTCAGTCGATCAGCATGCAATGGCATTCTTAAATATGAGACTATAAAAGTTCCCCACCATTTGAGAACATTTCTTCAAGTGTAATTTTCCAAATTAAACCTTTGAATATTAGATGTACTTTCAAATTTGCTTTTGATGCTGACTGTTAAATATCTCAAACAAATTTATCTTTCCTCTGTTGGATCCGATGAAAGCGAAAGGGGAGCTTTAGTTTTTAGATTGTATGCCCTTCAGTAGACCATCAAACTGGACTGAAAGGCCACCCTGCTGCCACTGTTGTATTCTTGGCTGCTATGCAGGGACAGTGTAGTATTTCATATCCATGAACAGATGACTTTGTTTTAATTATTTTTTTAGAGGAGAAAATAGCAAATGTTTGCACAGCTGTGCTACTCCTTGTCCTTTTAAAACACTTTTTCATTTTTCTGTTTGCTTTCCAAATGTTTTAATATAGTGAAAGGGTTATTTTTCTGTCTTTAAAAACATTTTTCGGGAATTCTACACATATACTCATATATTGATTGTTTATGAGTTTACTGAAGCTACCCAAGACAGAGAATTGGTGTAACAGGCAGGCAACTTTCTTTTATCACTCCTTCAAATCCCCCCCAAACCCCCCCCCCCCCCCCCCCCCCCCCACACCCACTCCCCCTCCCCCATCCCAGGTGAGGCCCCTAAATCATACCACTCCTTTCAGGGGCAGGCTGAAGTTATTTTCAGAAGTGTCATTCCCAGCTTAACTAGTTTATTGGCTTTCACACACTTAAACACATCTTTACAAACCAAAGAAAAAATATTAGAAAGAAAAAAATACATTTAAAAGTTAAAGCCGTTGAGTATCTTTCGGGGCAACTATTGCTGTTAAAATATAGGCAGTGTTGGGCTCTGAGGTGCCTCAGGGCCGTTAATTTCATTTCTATATACTTCTCTGAGTTCTTTCTAATCAGTCTGCGTCTTTGCTGTGACATCTGCTTTGCCTCATTTTGACCAGCTCCTTGCCAGGACATAACCCATCAGTTTTGTTGTTGCTTTGGATATGTTGCAGAGAAAGTGCAACATTAGTTTGTTTTTAGCTTATTTTTGGTCAGTACTTGCAAGATCGTCTTACCCCTGCTTTCGTAATTTAGTGGACATTTCAGGGTGAAGTGGTGGGGGTCTTCTTTATGGCCACAAACGTGTCTGTCATTGAGGGTCAGATTCCTTAGGAGCGTTCCTAGCAGAGGGAAGAAGGCTCCTCTCCTTACCAGTCTGACCATAAGAACCTCCTGTCTTTGGAGCTTGATCTACTCATCAGGTATTTTGAGTATAATGAGGGGTTACATACCACATCCCTACAAAGCAACGTTATTTGTGGCATTCAGTTTTCTTTATTGCTGGAGGTGTTTGTATTGCTTTTGCAATTGCTGGCACTGTTGGAATTGGTCTCAGGTTTGCTCGATAGAGTTTTTTTTGTTGCAAGGCCGAAAAGTGGTGGTTTATTTTCAAGACCTTTGTATATGTATGTGCTGTGCTGATTACTAAGGCCCTCATTACGATCCTGGCGGCCCGAAGACCGCCAGGGCTGCGGTGGCGGTCTTATTGCCAAATTACGAGTTTGGCTGAAGGTGAGCACCTTAGGCACGGTGTGGTCGTAATACCGCTAGCGGTATTACGATACTGGAGACCACCAGCATTTTTCTGGTGGTCACACTGCCAGAAAAAGCTGGCAGTCTTGCATTGTGGTGACAGGAATAAACATTCCTGTCTCCAGGATACACTCGCACACACTTCCACATACCTACCTGCATGCATGCACTCTCACACTACTACACACTAACACACCCCCACTGTAGGAAGTTGGCTCTGTATGCACTATTTCAAAGTAAGGAATAGTATGCACAGAGTCCAAGGGTTCCCCTTAGAGGTAAGATAGTGGCAAAAAAGAGATAATACTAATGCTCTATTTTGTGGTAGTGTGGTCGAGCAGTAGGCTTATCAAAGGAGTAGTGTTAAGCATTTGTTGTACATACACACAGGCAATAAATGAGGAACACACACTCAGAGACAATTCCAGGCCAATAGGTTTTGTTATAGAAAAATATATTTTCTTAGTTTATTTTAAGAACCACAGGTTCAAATTCTACATGTAATATCTCATTTGAAAGGTATTGCAGGTAAGTACTGTAGGAACTTTGAATAATCACAATAGCATATATACTTTTTACATAAAACACATATAGCTATTTCAAAAGTGGACACAGTGCAATTTTCACAGTTCCTGGGGGAGGTAAAGTAATGTTAGTTCTTGCAGGTAAGTACACCACCTACGGGGTTCAAATTGGGGTCCAAGGTAGCCCACCGTTGGGGGTTCAGAGCAACCCCAAAGTCACCACATCAGCAGCTCAGGGCCGGTCAGGTGCAGAGTTCAAAGTGGTGCCCAAAACGCATAGGCTTCAATGGAGGTAAGGGGGTGCCCCGGTTCCATTCTGCCAGCAGGTAAGTACCCGCGTCTTCGGAGGGCAGACCAGGGGGGTTTTGTAGGGCACCGGGGGGGACACAAGTCCACACAGAAAGTCGGGTGCAGTGTGCAAACAAGCGTCGGGTTCTCAATAGGATTCAATGGGAGACCAAGGGGTCTCTTCAGGGGTGCAGGCAGGAAAGGGGGGGGGGGGCTCCTCAGGGTAACCACCACCTGGACAAGGGAGAGGGCCTCCTGGGGGTCACTCCTGCACTGAAGTTCCCATCCTTCAGGTGCTGGGGGCTGCGGGTGCAGGGTCTTTTCCAGCCGTCGGGATTTTAGGGTCAGGCAGTCGCGGTCAGGGGGAGCCTCGGGATTCCCTCTGCAGGCGTCGCTGAGGGGGCTCAGGGGGGACAACTTTGGTTACTCACAGTCTTGGAGTCGCCTGGGGGTCCTCCCTGTAGCGTTGTTTCTCCACCAGTCGAGTCGGGGTCGCCGGGTGCAGTGTTGCAAGTCTCACGCTTCTTGCGGGGATTGCAGGGGTCTTTAAATCTGCTCCTCTGGAAACAAAGTTGCAGTCTTTGTTGAACAGGGCCGCTGTCCTCGGGAGTTTCTTGGTCTTTTGGAAGCAGGGCAGTCCTCTGAGGATTCAGAGGTCGCTGGTCCTTGGGAAAGCGTTGCTGGAGCAGTTTTCTTCAGAAGGAGGGAGACAGGCCGGTAGGGCTGGGGCCAAAGCAGTTGGTGTCCTCTTCTTTTGTGCAGGGGTTTTTCAGGTCAGCAGTCCTCTTCTTCGTAAGTTGCAGGAATCTAAATTCTTAGGTTCAGGGGAGCCCTTAAATACTAAATTTAAGGGCGTGTTAAGGTCTGGGGGGTTAGTAGCCAATGGCTACTAGCCCTGAGGGTGGGTACACCCTCTTTGTGCCTCCTCCCAAGGGGAGGGGGTCACATTCCTATCCCTATTGGGGGAATCCTCCATCTGCAAGTTGGAGGATTTCTAAAAGTTAGTCACTTCAGCTCAGGACACCTTAGGGGCTGTCCTGACTGGCCAGTGACTCCTCCTTGTTATTCTCATTATCTCCTCCGGCCTTGCCGCCAAAAGTGGGGCCGTGGCCGGAGGGGGCGTGCAACTCCACTAGCTGGAGTGCCCTGCGGTGCTGGAACAATGGGGGTGAGCCTTTGAGGCTCACCGCCAGGTGTTACAGCTCCTGCCTGGGGGAGGTGATAGCATCTCCACCCACTGCAGGCTTTGTTACTGGCCTCAGAGTGACAAAGGCACTCTCCCCATGGGGCCAGCAACATGTCTCGAGTGTGGCAGGCTGCTAAAACCAGTCAGCCTACACGGGTAGTTGGTTAAGGTTTCAGGGGGCACCTCTAAGGTGCCCTCTGGGGTGTATTTTACAATAAAATGTACACTGGCATCAGTGTGCATTTATTGTGCTGAGAAGTTTGATACCAAACTTCCCAGTTTTCAGTGTAGCCATTATGGTGCTGTGGAGTCCGTGTTTGACAGACTCCCAGACCATATACTCTTATGGCTACCCTGCACTTACAATGTCTAAGGTTTGGCTTAGACACTGTAGGGGCACAGTACTCATGCACTGGTGCCCTCACCTATGGTATAGTGCACCCTGCCTTAGGGCTGTAAGGCCTACTAGAGGGGTGACTTATCTATACTGCATAGGCAGTGCGAGGTTGGCATGGCACCCTGAGGGGAGTGCCATGTCGACTTACTCGTTTTGTTCTCACCAGCACACACAAGCTGGCAAGCAGTGTGTCTGTGCTGAGTGAGGGGTCCCCAGGGTGGCATAAGATATGCTGCAGACCTTAGAGACCTTCCCTGGCATCAGGGCCCTTGGTATCAGGGGTACCAGTTACAAGGGACTTACCTGGATGCCAGGGTGCCAATTGTGTAAAACAAAAGTACAGGTTAGGGAAAGAACACTGGTGCTGGGGCCTGGTTAGCAGGCCTCAGCACACTTTCAATTCAAAACATAGCATCAGTAAAGGCAAAAAGTCATGGGGTAACCATGCCAAGGAGGCATTTCCTTACACCCACTCACCCACGCAAACACGACCTACACACCCAATCACACTGACATACATACACAAACACCACTGACATGCGTGCATTCACTCCCCATCGCATACCCACCTTCACACCCCCTCACTCGCATGCATCCATTCATTCCCCCCCACACACCACATAGACCCATTCCCTCCCCCTTCCGCATCGCACACACACGCTAACCCCAACCATTCGCATTCACCTGCCATCGGGACACTGCCATGCCTATTACGGCTTGTAATACATAGTGCATGTCCTTTTGGCATAGTGGAACCGCTTCCTTCCTGCTGATTGCCAGCACGACTAAGCGTTCCTTTCATATTTGTCGACTAGTTTATTTATGACCGATCTCTAGCGTTTCAGTTTGTATTTTAGTGGTGACATCTAGCATCTATCTAGGCTGGGGCTGAATTTAGCAACTGATTCAAATGCAAATATGGGAAAGCTTGTTGAGAGCATGAGCAGTGTTTTCCAGAGTGTCCTTTCATGGTGTCTGATTTTAGCCACACACTGGCCAGGCCCCACATTTCAGCTGCATACTTTATTTGACTTACCACTTTTGCCTAGAATACTGGAATAATTTAGTCAACCCTTCCACAGAATTTGGTCATGAAGAATAATTCAAGTGACCCTGATTTCAAGGAATTGTGTTAGATGAACATTTGACTTGGACCTTTCAATTTGGTTGAAACAAAATAGCTTTGATGCATTTGCCATCTATCTAATTATCGAATGCAGACGATCATTTGAACATAACATTTATTTTATGAGGAATGATACATTTGAGATCTTGTATTTCAATGTGCCTTAAAGGTTGATGAGGCATCTTGACTCCCAACAATAATTACTTGTGTACATAATAATTTAGCAGGATGTATTATGTTTATATCATATTTGCAAACTTTACTTATTGTGAGAACATGCTATAAATTTACAAAAATTCTGGACTTTGAGTGATGATGCATTTTAGTCTTTCTACTATATGTCTGAAGGTTGGAATACATTTTATTTTTCTGTAGCAGTGACATAACTGTAAATAACCCTGACTATGGTCCGTTTTTAATCCGAAGCTCATTACAGAGCCCTTTCTTTTCTTTACGGTAATAAATTTTGTGGGTAATGGATGGCACCTACAAACCGCCCCGGTATCACCAGCTAAATATAAAGACTCTGCTTCAGCCATATGGCAAGACCTTCAGAAAGAAATATGACATTCATACTTTATTGCTGCTGTAATACTTGTTTTGTACTGTACCTAGACCTGCTCCATGCACGTCCCTTGACTTAAGCCAAGGATGCACATTCACAACTTCTCGGAGTTAAGGAGGCTTTGGTGAGGACAACTTTCTATTGTTGGCTTAACATCTTGAGCGCCTTTCACCAGGAACCCTTAAGTTTCTGTCAAAGAGATCAGGGGCTGCAGTGACTGTGTGCCCTGGAGACCCTGACAGCAGCATGATATGTTTAACAAAAAAGTATTTTTAAATCCTGTGCGTCCACTTAGTTTTTTGGCAAAGCTATAAGGCCATCCTTTTTTGAATAATTACAATTTATTTTCTCAGGGAATTAAAAAAATAAGTAATGGAAAATTCTGAAATGTTATCTATAAGTAAATGTATTATAGGAATCATCAAGATATAAATACCATGACACGGAAACCTTGTTCATAGCTTTCCACTTCTCAGCAAATACATGATGACAAGGAAAGTACAATTTGAAAATTGTCTCCCCAGAGTGGGACATTGTGGTTATAGGATCGATGTTTCACAGTATCAACTTGGTGTTTGTTGTATGTGGGGAAAAAATAACTTTATTTGATGACTTCTTAACTAGTGAAAAATGTGTTTTAAGTTAAATATACCTGTTACAAGATACCTTTCACTGCACATACTAAAAGTGAAAGCCAAATACGTTAACACTTAAAAAAAACAATTCTTTGACCCATAATGCACATATGTTTGGATTCTCCTTTACAGTGATAAACAGAAGTGGCAATGAAGGAAACCCTAGATGAATGAACGATAACCGTTTTAAAATCCACCAGCATGGCAGGATTGCAGCTCATGACCCCAGCTTCCTCACCATTGGGTCCTTTTTTTGGATTACCATGGCAACAAGAAGCTATTCATGATGACATTTATACACCAAGAAAATATCAGGTACAACTGGGTTACTATTGGAAGTAAACATGTTTTCAGTTTAGTAACTTGCTTTCCTAATTTGTCATTTTATCTCTTTGTAGTTAAAACCGGATTTTATTGCATGCTGTTTTCATGTTTGCAAAAATGAACACGCTTCTTTTGTTATACATCGCACAGTCAGTATGTCAGATTTTTAGTGTTATGTGATGCCAATTTAAGTTCTCTAGAAGAGGAGATATAAGTAAAGAAATGGTGAAATACCCAAGTTACACATTCTTGAATATGGGAGGCAGTTGCTTATATCCTTGGCGGCAAAATGCTATCTTTATGTCTGATGTGTTTGCCAAGTTCTGTTAACCATTTGGGAAATGTTTCTGATGAGTTGGAAGCCTTTCCTGCACAGCCACTAAGTCTAATACTGTTTAACATTTTCTGAAAGAGAAGGTAATATTTGAGAATTCCAGTGGCTCCCAAGAAGTCCAACAAGATTTTGGTCTGGAACCTCCATAAGTTTTGCCAGATTTCCCGGTCTCATTTCTTCTGAGAGGGGCTGGGTGTGCTGTGGGAGTTAACCATTTCTCAGTCTCTGATCTTAGCTGTCTGATTTCTAAAGACTGACCAATTGTTTATTGAAAATGAGTAAAATATTCCTCTGTTTAGGACCTCGCCACTGCGTTTTCAAATAGAAATGCAAATTTGTTTGAGTATTCTTATTTATTTATTTTTATGGTCCTGACAAATCCCATCATACCTACATTAATTTATTCTAATAAAAAGTGGCTATAATTACAGAAAGATGTTAAAAATCAATATGGATTGTGGTGGGCTTCTCTACTTGTATTCCTGTGTTAGTTGACCACCTCCATTTATAGATTTAAAGTTAACTCGTGGCTTGCAATCCTAATGAAACATTGCATATTGAAAAGTTAAAATGATAACCTTGCAAACTGCATTCCAGTAGGCTCTTAATTTAGCCAAGGTGATAATAGAGTTAACATTCCTCTTCGTGAGAGCCATGGATAACACTATACTGGAATACAGTTCTTACAGGGACTCATACCTCTTTTCTATTAAAGTTACCACCAGATGCGTTAATATCTGTCCATTCTTTCTCCCAAATCTTCCGTTGCATGCAGAAAGAGCCCTATGTTTTTTTTAATTAAAAGTATTTATTGATATTCAAAGTAAAACATGGAGCCATCTTGATGGAATCAAAGCTGTAAAACTGGAAGCATTTCCTACACCGGATACTGCAGTAAATGATAAAAATGAGCAGCTTCTTTTGTCACAGAAAATGTCTAACACTCTAGACAGCTAAAATGAGGTCGCAATTGCTATAAGTTTTCAAATATCTTCCACATCCATTTCAGTAAAGCATTCTAACATGCTCAGTCAAACATGTATCTCCAAATCCAGGAGCAGTCTGTCAGTTTACTCCCTAGTAAACAACTGCAGAGTCACCATAGAGTGCTAATGAAAAACTAGAGCTCCAACATTTTATATTCAAGATAAAAGTGAGACACTCCTGTATGGCATGCATTTTGTTCCAAATAGGAGATGATGAAGAGCAGGCCAAAGTAAATGAACATTGAAATATTAATGCAGACATGAAACTAGAGAGTTAGAAATGTGAGGATATTTTCTTTACTAATATGATGCATGCACAAATACAGCATCCCCTTTCCACAACTGTTTAGTCAGCATACCTATCTTCTTAGATGCTCAACAGCTCCCTACTTTTAAAAATGGCAAAAATATATATACACAACAAAAGGTAAAAACTAACATACAAAACAAAAAAACACCTATGAAAGTAACCAGGTATGGTTTACTGAGCTAACTGTAACTTGCACCCGGCCAAAAGCTGCTTATGACTTCACATATTACATCACTCATGGCATCTTAAATTATCTCATAGATTACATCAGTGAGAACACCACAGTCATATACGGCATAGAGTTGCTGCGTGTAGATATGTGGGCAAATAGCATGGAAATAGTGTAAGCCCTAGGGACAACTGTAATTGTGCATGTTGAAAGTTTTATATGGTGCACCATTACAAATCACTAAAGATTGAGGTGGAGGAAATTCTCCATGTTAAGCAAAGATGAAGGCTGAACACACCTGATGTTGGTTGCAGAGATATGTTTAGACGTAGGCTGTGGCTTAAAACCACAGCCATTTGTAAAAAATCTGTGAGAGAGGCTAAAGCTGCTGCTGATAATTCATTAACCACTAGTGGATATCTAGGCATCTGTCTATGTTAAATAGTTGTAGTACAGTTGTATAGACACATTCTAAAAGCTATGTATGTTTATTTCGATAACTTCATTAAAGATTTTGAGGCATTGTACATTATTGAATAGTTTAAAATACTAGGTTCTGCCACTTAGTAGTGATTTACCTCATATTGGTGTTGTAAGCATGGCTCTAAGGTTGTATGCCAATATGCCCATCTCAGGAATGTGTGCAGGGTATTTTACTAAAATACCAAGGACCTGACAGTAGATGTCTCTACAGTGGCAAATGTATATCTTTCAATGTCCTGAAAAATTGCATATCATATGAAGACTTTAGGAGGGTAATCCCATAAAGGCGAGTAGAAATTTGTCCACAAGTGTAAAATGCTAAATTACTTTAAGTCCGCAAAACCTCTAGAACAGTCTTGCAACAATTGTATGTCATCATCAGTGATGCCATCAATGATGTAATTTGAGATGTCATCAGTGATATCATTTAACATATCACGAGTGATGTAATATTTGAGGTCATAAGCAGTTCATGCCACTAGCACAAGTTATAATTATCTCAGTAAACTATAACAGCTGTTTTTCAGATTTACATGGTCACTTCTGACACTGTAGCATCCCTTTAACTTCTGGATTGAAGCTATGACTCAAGAAACTAAGACTCCCAACAATAGTAATAGATGACGTTACATTCTGTGCCTCTGCATATATGGTTTATACCATTCTGTGTTTTCATGTGTATTGGTTACAAACAGAGTGTGTAAGCAGACACACAGGACAAGCTTAATGCACAGACACATAGTGTGAAGTATCTAGGGTATGTTCCTGGTACGGAAGATACAGTCCTGCTGAAGCAAAAACGTCTCGCTATTGCTTAGGCACAGGAACTTGCTAATGTTTCTTTTGTCTGGGACGCAGCACCAATCAAACATCTGATTCATTCCACAGGTCGAACTGCTTGAAGCGGCACTGGATCGTAACACAATAGTTTGCTTAAATGCTGGTTCGGGGAAAACATTCATTGCTGTACTACTCACAAAAGAGCTGTCCTACCAGATCCGAGGAGACTTCAACCAGCATGGCAAACGAACTGTGTTCCTTGTCAACTCTGGTAAGACTGATTTATTGTAGTAATTTGAAGTGAATCCGTACAATTTTCACATTTTGTGGCAGGGTAATCTGATATTTAGACTCGTAACTGTGTAAAATGAAATAAAAAACATTCATACATTTTTCTTTCGTGTTAAGCATACAAATATTTATAAATGTTGTTCAGTACCCAGTAAATTTTGTCATAGCCCAAATATACATACCTGTCAGTTTTAAGTGTGTACAAACATCTTCTAGAGGAATGTTATGAACCTGACATTTGGCTAATCCTTCATTTGGCTTCTGTGCTTACTGTACACTTATCCAGC
This sequence comes from Pleurodeles waltl, assembly GCF_031143425.1. NCBI lineage: Eukaryota > Metazoa > Chordata > Amphibia > Caudata > Salamandridae > Pleurodeles > Pleurodeles waltl. The sequence continues at coordinate 901,881,501 of NC_090448.1, read as the reverse complement.
CATGACTGGATAAGTGGAAGGACTGTCTTGGTTTGACTTGTATACAGCACGGACATGCCGTACAATGTCCATTAAGGTGTTGGATACCACAGTGTTGCACACAGTTAGAAAATATGTGCCACAAGTTGGCATTTACAGCGGCTCATATTATAATGAGATTTTATCTCATATGGTTTGTATTCCAAATAGGAGCTTCTTATACTTTGAGATGTTGTTTCTGTCATATGGTACATTTTGAATTACAATTTATTGTCAGCTAGAGTTATTGCATGTCCTGTTCCTTTTAGTGCTAGCTATAAAATCACTTGGATAGATATTTCACTTAGTAAAATTGAGGGGGGCGTGTAAAAAAGACCAAGAAGAATAATTATTAATATTATGATGGGGATTTATGTTTAACCTCATTTAACCTATACAGATATGATTGTCCTTGACTTGATGACCATGTTGATTGAAATATCCAGCCTTAAGATTAACTGAATGAAATCTGAAGCCTTTACCACTGATCACATTGCATCAGATTGCTTAATGTCAGGTGTTGTTAAAGTGAACCCTGGATTCTTTCACATACATGGGCATTAGAACTTGTAACCCTAAGAAAACATCTATTATAACTTTAATACAGTACTAGATCAGATTAGTGGGACAATGACTTGGTGGATGAAATTCTCCCCTTCAGTGGCTTGTAAATTTGAGTTGGAAAAAATGACGAGGCGTGTAACTGGTATTTCTTTGTGAATAACCCTTTTGTCCTGTCTTGCATATTATGTGCACAACATGTTTGCTTAATTGAACCCAATTACCAGACATATACCGTACGTCAGCAAGGCATGTACTGAGAAAAGCAAACTGTGCCGGGTTCTTCAAATTGATGTTCTTACATGGATCAGCTGAGTCTTTGAGTACCTTTTTGGACCTGCCTGAACTTGTCTGCTTGATAAATGAGGCTGGGTGAAGGAAGCTTGCCTAAAAAATAAATGATCCTTGTGGAAGCAGTCGGATTCCAGATTGTGCAAAGGTACATGGACTAGGGAGTTAGGGAGTGATTTAAAATTAGCAGTGGCAAAGCATTCAAATTAACTAAACAGTGCTGTAGAGACTGAGACTGTTTCCCCTCCTCCCAAATCCTGCACATCAAGGAACTCTGAAATTGCGTAATGAGTTAGGTCACTTCGGTTCTGGATGGTAATCTGACTTAAAATCTTATAAAAATGTTGATGTTCAAGGTTACAGTGAGAGTGATGTAGAAAAGGTTTCACTGTTTCTTCTCTCAGAAAAACAAAATGACATTAATTAAAGGTGGAAACTAATGCAGTGCAGGCTAAATGCGGTGCTGTTCCAGACCCACCCCAGGCAAAGCCCTCTTATTTTGCTGTAGGGAGTTTGGTGTTTTTTCAGATGGTGCACACCCAGTCTTTATAACTTGGACGGCCTCTCTACCCACAATAAACTCAAAGACAGAAGTCTGGTAGAACAAAACTAGGTTTCTCAGCAATCCTAGTAGACACAATGTTGTTTCAAATGTGTCCCAAAGTGTTCTGTGTAAACACAGCAGACCTGTTAAGCTGCTTTTGACCCTCAAGCAAGATGTGACGCGTAATATCAAAAAGGTTGCTTATAGTCCTCACCCTGCAAAATAGATGACTTCGATGTTGCCCATTCAGGTCAGCCTCCTTTTTGCTCTTAGGAGTTTCACATCAATTTCAGTTCTAATCAGTGGCTGATGGATTTTTGAGAGCAAATATAAATTAGACTCCAAGACGGTCAGACAGGTAAAATGTAACTTTCTAAAAGTTACTTTTCCTTAATATTTAATAGAAATCTGACTTTGTTGTTTAGATATATTTTAATTAACTATTAAAAATAGTTGAAGTTTAGTTGTTTTTTCTATATAGCCCCATTCCTGAGATACATTACGTTAAGGCGTTGGTAGCTAATGCCTTTCTACTAAAATATAATTAACATTTTGTTCTGGTTTTCACCATCGGCCAACCAGCCTTTCAACAGTGCAGATGGCTTTTGGCTACTTGTCACTTAAGCTAGATGTTAACAGTAAATATCTATATGTCCTACTTTTAAATGTCATACACACTGCCGTGTGGACTAGAAGGAAATAGGGGTGAACAATTCATATTTTAAAGGAATGTTTTACATGCAAAAAGGCTTTCATTTGACAAGTTGAATTAAAGTTTGCGAGCTACACTGTATAGACCTGAAGCCAAGTTTATACTTTTACTGTAGCAGATTGTACAGTGGGTACTTCAGTCCACAAGTAGCACTTAACTTCTAGTCCCCGGGGACACTTGTAGCATAAACTAGGGTCTTACATGTAAATGAAATATACCAATTACGAGTTTGCCAATCCAACCATATTTAAAGGGGGAGCACAGGCACTTTACTACTGTTTAGCAAGGATAAAGTGCACAGAGTATAGGGTGCAGCAAAAGGCAACATATCCAAGGTGACCATGAAGAAAATTTGGATTTCCTACATGATGCATTTATGGAAATAGCTGTTTGCCAATTGGTTTTTTTTCCAGTTTAAAGAATAGGTAGTAGGAGAATTAAAAGGCTACTGTGCTTTTTAAGGGTTTATATGTTGTTTAAAAAAGTGGCTTCAGAAAGGTGTATTATGTTTTGAAAACAAAGGCTGTCTTCTGAAGGATCCAACAAGTAGGCTGAAATGTTCGTTGTTAATAAATCCAGTGAAGAGCTCCAAGATGGAGAACTAGGATTATATGAAACACTAATAACACATTTAATCTGATAGAGACTTCTAGTTGCAGATGTCTTACAGTTGAATTTTCCCCAGACGTCAGTCTGTATCTGGAGATTTTTTCTCAAGCAGGTCCCCTGCGTGCTGTTAGGTGGCGTTGGTTGGCTCAGCGTCCTTCGTTGGCGTTGTGTGCGCCAGAATGATGTTGAAGGCTCAGCGTTTCCCCTGTTTTCGGTCAAGAGGAAGGTTGTGAGAATGGTCACAGATTCCCGGCCCCCCTCCAACCCTTCCTTCCCAAACTTTTCCTTGTCCCATTCAAACTCCTCTGGACGATCGGGTAAGCACAAGAATAAGTCAAAAAAGAGCGAGCGTTCTTTGACTTCACCCCGTCGGTTGGCTGACGCGAAACGGGAAAAGGAGCGGCATCACTATAGGCCTTCGGCGTCAGAGCCTGCTTCTGGGTTGACTCTGCGCCTCCCTGAGTTTCCAGGAGCCGGAGCCACCACTGCCCAACTTTGTGAGTTGTTCAAGGCCATGCGTCTCATATTTGGGCAGTCTAACTCCACCAAAGTGCCTTCAGGTCCAGCAGAATCGTCAGGAGCCCTCTTGGGTTATGCAGCAGTGCCTTCGGCCTCTGCTCCGGAGGGCCCCTAGGGGTTCGTTCCCGGATCCGAACCAACATTGGGAATGCCATCCTGATCTTCCCTGACGGCGGTTCCGGCGCCATCCGTGCCTACGATCTGCGTCGGTCACATCCTCATTATCGACTCCGACACTGAGCCAGACCGATGTCGCATGACACTGAATTGGACTTCGGCAGGAGTGTTGCTCCTTTGGTTACTGGACCCTTTAGAATACGAGCTATAGGACCCTATGGACTGGCATACAGACCTGCGTGAAACCAGTGGCCTGGACACTTCTCCTGACACTGGCATGCTTTCTTCCCTTACAGTGGCTACGGAGGAGGGAGCGTCCTACTCCATGGTGGTGAGAAGAGCAGCCAAGGTCCTGAGCCTCTAGCTGCCTTCTGTGGCAGTCAAGACTAACAGACTAACATCCTGACAGAGGTGCTTCAGCCTGGGACTTCCTCCTCCAAACCCCTTTTGCCCTTTAATGAGGCCCTCACCGATGTCCTGCTAGGGACGTGGTCCAATCTCAGCAGAGGGGCTCCTATTGTAGGAAAGTACCCTGCTTTCTTGGCATGCCTACCCCCATTTTCTGCCTGTTGTCAGTGTGTTTGACTGTGTTCACCGGGATCCTGCTAACCAGGACCCCAGAGATTATGCTATCTCCATTTTAACTTGGTAACTTGTACCATTTTCACCGCACATTTGGCATACTGGTGCCCCCATGTAAGTCCCTAGCATATGGTACACACGTACCCAGGGCATTGGGATACCAGGGGATCCCTGTAGGCTGAAGCATGTATTGTGTCACCCGTGGGGAGCCCATGCAAAGCGTTATGCAGGCCTGCCATTGCAGCCTGCGTGAAAGGGTGCATGCATCTTTTTTCACCATAGGTCACTGCACCAGGTCACTATAAGTCACCCCTATGGCAAGCCCTCCTAGCTCAGAGGGCAGGTTGCACATACCTGTGTGCAAGGGACCCCAGCACTAGCACAGGTGCCCCCACGAATTCCAGCGCTATTTTCCTGGACTTCGTGAGTGTGGGGACGACATTTTATGCGTGTACTGGCCATACGTCACTACCTATGTCCAGCTACATAATCGTAATGATCCTAGGCATGTTCGGTATCAAACATGTCGGAATCATACCTCTATCCTGTTGCCAGTATTGGAAGTATGATTCCATGCACTCTGGGGGGCTCCTTAGAGCCCCCACCCCCCAAGCACTGCTCATACTAGTCTACCAGGGTTTTCCAGGAAGCCCAAGCTGCTGCCACCCTTCAGACAGGTTTCTGCCCTCCTTCTGCTTGAACAGCTCAAACCCAGGAAGGCAGAACAAAGGATTTCCTTTGGGGGAGGGGTAACACTCTCTCCCTTTGGAAATAGGTGGTACAAGGCTTGGAAGGTGTAGCCTCCCCAAGCCACTGGTATGCTTTGAAGGGCACATTTGGTGCCCTCCATGCATAAACCAGTCTACACCGGTCCAGGGACCTCCAGTCCATGCTCTGGTGCGAAACTGGACAATGCATAGGGGAGCGACCACTCCCCTGTCCATCACCACCCCAGGTGTGGTGCCCAGAGCTCCTCCAGATGCTCCCTGGGTTCTGCCATCTTGAATCCAAGGTTGGCAGGGACTTCTGGGAGCATCTGAGTGCCCAGGCCAGTCAGGTGACGTCAGAGCTCCCTCCTGATAGATGGTCACCTGGCTGGGTGACCAATCCCCCTTCCAGGGCTACTTAGGGTTTCTCCTTTGGGTGGGTCCTCAGATACGGCTTGCAAAATTCCAACAGGACTCCTCTGCAACCTTACTTGGACCTCTAGCCACCGGATCCACAACTGGACCCTCCAGGAACCGACAATCTGCATCCATGACGAAGACTCTTCCTGCAACATTGTTTTCACGCCACCTTCCAGGTACTGTAACATTTCCCCGGCTGTGCATCCTCTGAGGGTGGCAAGTCTTCAGTCTGCACGAGAAGGAAGAAGGAATCTCCTTTGGAGTGAAGGAGTCACTCCCCTGCATCTGCCGGCACCTACTGCAACAACGACAGGCTGCGTGGATCCCCTCTCCTCTCTTCTTGAGCTGTGTGGATCCTGCATCACGGGTGATGGTCCAGAGTAGTCCTCTTGGTCCTCTCTGCCTGCTTTCCAACTTTGGTAGAGGTAAGCCCTTGCCCTTACACGCAGGACAGTACCCGTATGCACCGCATCCCTTGCAGCTGCCAAGGCTTGTTTGCATCTCCTCCAAGGGATCTTCAGGCTGCTTGTAGCTCCAGCCCCAAGCACTCCTTCCTGTGACGCACAGCCCTCTGCGTGGTTCTCCTGCTGCGTGGGACTCTTCTCCGGTTGTGCTGCATGGGTTCCTCTGTGACTCGTGGGACTCCTGTGGGCTCTGTGTGGCTGATAGTCCCCTCTGACTCCCCCCTTCTGGGTTGAGTCCTCATGGGCCTTGCTGGTCTACGGCAGCACCACTTTCTGCCAACCCCGATTTTGCCTTTGCCAAGGCTTGGTGGTGGAAATCCTGTACCAACACCTAACTGCAATCCTTTCAGGATGGGACTTCATCTGTATCCCTCAGGAACTCTTCTCCCCCTTCCGGGCTGTGGTGATGACCTTCTTCTGATCACCATAGACCAACTCCTGCAACCACAGCTGGGTGGGTAGTAGCTCCTACTCCTCGTGGACTCCTCTGTGATTCTTGGACTTGGTCCCCTCTCTCCACAGGTCCTCCTCTCCAGAAATCCACCGCTGGTTTCTTGCAGTCTTGTCTTCTTTTCTTCTTTTTCCTTCCTTTTGAGTGGTTTGGGGAAATTCCAGTGATTTACTTCTGCTTTCCTGGTCGCTGGAGGGTAATGTGTTACTTACCTCTGTGGTTTTCTGGTATGCCCAGCTCCCCTCTACACATTCCACTTACTTAGGTGCGGGGTCCTGTGTTCGCATTCCATTTTTTTAGTATATAGTTTGGGCTCCCCCTAGGGTCACTATTGTTTATTTGCAACTGCACTGTTTTCTGACCTTTTCCATGCCCATTACTGGTTACTAGTGTATATAATTAGTGTATTACTTACCTCCTATTGGAGGGCTGCCCTTCTAGTATCTTGTGGTATTGTGTGACCAAAATAAAGTACCTTTATGTTTGTACGACTGAGCGTTTTCTTTCATATGTGTAAGTGCTATGTAACTACAGTGGTTTTACATGAGCTTTGCACATCTCCTAGAAAAGCCTTGGTTGCTCTTCCACAGCTACCTCTAGAGTGCCTGGCTTCTAGACACTTCCTACACTTCACTAATAGGGGATACCTGGTGTAGGAAGTTGGCTCTGTATGTGCTATTTCAAAGTAAGGAATAGCATGCACAGAGTCCAAGGGTTCCCCTTAGAGGTAAGATAGTGGCAAAAAGAGATAATACTAATGCTCTATTTTGTGGTAGTGTGGTCGAGCAGTAGGCTTATCAAAGGAGTAGTGTTAAGCATTTGTTGTACATACACACAGGCAATAAATGAGGAACACACACTCAGAGACAAATCCAGCCAATAGGTTTTGTTATAGAAAAATATATTTTCTTAGTTTATTTTAAGAACCACAGGTTCAAATTCTACATGTAATATCTCATTTGAAAGGTATTGCAGGTAAGTACTTTAGGAACTTTGAATCATTACATTAGCAGGTATACTTTTCATATAAAACACAAATAGCTGTTTTAAAAGTGGACAGTGCAATTTTCACAGTTCCTGGGGAGGTAAGTTTTTGTTAGTTTTGTCAGGTAAGTAAATCACTTACAAGTCTCAGGTTTGGGTCCAAGGTAGCCCACCGTTGGGGGTTCAGAGCAACCCCAAAGTTACCACACCAGCAGCTCAGGGCCGGTCAGGTGCAGAGGTCAAAGAGGTGCCCAAAACACATAGGCTTCAATGGAGAGAAGGGGGTGCCGCGGTTCCGGTCTGCCAGCAGGTAAGTACCCACGTCTTCGGAGGGCAGACCAGGGGGGTTTTGTAGGGCACCGGGGGGGACACAAGTCAGCACAAAAAGTACACCCTCAGCAGCGCGGGGGCGGCCGGGTGCAGTGTGTAACCAAGCGTCTGGTTCTCTGTAGGTTTCAATGGGAGACCAAGGGGTCTCTTCAGCGGTGCAGGCAGGCAAGGGGGGGGCTCCTCGGGGTAGCCACCACCTGGGCAAGGGAGAGGGCCTCCTGGGGGTCACTCCTGCACAGAAGTTCCGTTCCTTCAGGTGCTGGGGGCTGTGGGTGCAGGGTCTTTTCCAGCCGTCGGGACTTTAGGTTCAGGCATTCGCGGTCAGGGGGAGCCTCGGGATTCCCTCTGCAGGCGTCGCTGTGGGGGTTCAGGGGGGACAACTTTGGTTACTCACGGTCTCGGAGTCGCCGGAGGGTCCTCCCTGAGGTGTTGGTTCTCCACCAGTCCAGTCGGGGTCGCCGGGTGCAGTGTTGCAAGTCTCACGCTTCTTGCGGGGAGTTGCAGGGGTCTTTAAATCTGCTCCTTTGAAACAAAGTTGCAGTCTTTTGGAGCAGGGCCGCTGTCCTCTGGAGTTCCTTGTGTTTCTTGAAGCAGGGCAGTCCTCTGAGGATTCAGAGGTCGCTGGTCCTTTGGAAAGCGTCGCTGGAGCAGGTTTCTTTGGAAGGCAGGAGACAGGCCGGTAGGACTGGGGCCAAAGCAGTTGGTGTCTTCTGTTCTTCCTCTGCAGGGGTTTTTCAGCTCAGCAGTCTTCTTCTTCTTGTAGGTTTCAGGAATCTAAATTCTTAGGTTCAGGGGAGCCCTTAAATACTAAATTTAAGGGCGTGTTTAGGTCTGGGGGGTTAGTAGCCAATGGCTACTAGCCCTGAGGGTGGGTACACCCTCTTTGTGCCTCCTCCCAAGGGGAGGGGGTCACATCCCTAATCCTATTGGGGAATCCTCCATCTGCAAGATGGAGGATTTCTAAAAGTTAGAGTCACTTCAGCTCAGGACACCTTAGGGGCTGTCCTGACTGGCCAGTGACTCCTCCTTGTTTTTCTCATTATTTTCTCCGACCTTGCCGCCAAAAGTGGGGGCCGTGGCCGGAGGGGGCGGGCAACTCCACTAGCTGGAGTGTCCTGCGGTGCTGGCACAAGCTGGAGTGTCCTGCGGTGCTGGCACAAAGCCTTTGAGGCTCACCGCCAGGTGTGACAGCTCCTGCCTGGGGGAGGTGTTAGCATCTCCACCCAGTGCAGGCTTTGTTACTGGCCTCAGAGTGACAAAGGCACTCTCCCCATGGGGCCAGCAACATGTCTCGGTTGTGGCAGGCTGCTGGAACTAGTCAGTCTACACAGATAGTCGGTTAAGGTTTCAGGGGGCACCTCTAAGGTGCCCTCTGGGGTGTATTTTACAATAAAATGTACACTGGCATCAGTGTGCATTTATTGTGCTGAGAAGTTTGATACCAAACTTCCCAGTTTTCAGTGTAGCCATTATGGTGCTGTGGAGTTCGTGTAAAACAGACTCCCAGACCATATACTCTTATGGCTACCCTGCACTTACAATGTCTAAGGTATTGCTTAGACACGGTAGGGGCACAGTGCTCATGCACTGGTGCCCTCACCTAGGGTATAGTGCACCCTGCCTTAGGGCTGTAAGGCCTACTAGAGGGGTGACTTATCTGTACCTGCATAGGCAGTGAGAGGCTGGCATGGCACCCTGAGGGGAGTGCCATGTCGACTTACTCGTTTTGTTCTCACCAGCACACACAAGCTGGCAAGCAGTGTGTCTGTGCTGAGTGAGGGGTCTCCAGGGTGGCATAAGACATGCTGCAGCCCTTAGAGACCTTCCTTGGCATCAGGGCCCTTGGTACCAGGGGTACCACTTACAAGGGACTTATCTGGATGCCAGGGTGTGCCAATTGTGGAATCAAAAGTACAGGTTAGGGAAAGAACACTGGTGCTGGGGCCTGGTTAGCAGGCCTCAGCACACTTTCAATTCAAAACATAGCATCAGCAAAGGCAAAAAGTCAGGGGGTAACCATGCCAAGGAGGCATTTCCTTACACAACCCCCCCCCCAAACGAAAGAGGATGAGACTAACCTTTCCCAAGAGAGTCTTCATTTTCTAAGTGGAAGAACCTGGAAAGGCCATCTGCATTGGCATGGGCAGTCCCAGGTCTGTGTTCCACTATAAAGTCCATTCCCTGTAGGGAGATGGACCACCTCAACAGTTTTGGATTTTCACCTTTCATTTGCATCAGCCATCTGAGAGGTCTGTGGTCAGTTTGAACTAGGAAGTGAGTACCAAAAAGGTATGGTCTCAGCTTCTTCAGGGACCAAACCACAGCAAAGGCCTCCCTCTCAATGGCACTCCAACGCTGCTCCCTGGGGAGTAACCTCCTGCTAATGAAAGCAACAGGCTGGTCAAGGCCATCATCATTTGTTTGGGACAAAACTGCCCCTATCCCATGTTCAGAGGCATCTGTTTGCACAATGAACTGCTTGGAGTAATCTGGAGCTTTTAGAACTGGTGCTGTGCACATAGCTTGTTTCAGGGTGTCAAAGGCCTGTTGGCATTCTACAGTCCAGTTTACTTTCTTGGGCATTTTCTTGGAGGTGAGTTCTGTGAGGGCTGTCACAATGGATCCATATCCCTTCACAAACCTCCTATAGTACCCAGTCAAGCCAAGGAATGCCCTGACTTGAGTCTGGGTTTTTGGAGCTGCCCAGTCCAGAATAGTCTGGATCTTAGGCTGGAGTGGCTGAACTTGGCCTCCACCTACAAGGTGTCCCAAGTAAACCACAGTTCCCTGCCCTATCTGGCATTTGGATGCCTTGATAGAGAGGCCTGCAGATTGCAGGGCCTTCAAAACCTTCTTCAGGTGGACCAGGTGATCCTGCCAGGTGGAGCTGAAGACAGCAATATCGTCAAGATAAGCTGCACTAAAGGATTCCAACCCAGCAAGGACTTGATTCACCAACCTTTGGAAGGTGGCAGGGGCATTCTTTAAACCAAAGGGCATAACAGTGAACTGATAATGCCCATCAGGTGTGGAGAATGCTGTCTTTTCTTTTGCTCCAGGGGCCATTCTGATTTGCCAGTACCCTGCTGTTAAGTCAAAGGTACTTAAGAATTTGGCAGCCCCTAATTTGTCTATTAGCTCATCAGCTCTAGGAATGGGATGAGCATCTGTCTTGGTGACAGAGTTGAGACCTCTGTAGTCCACACAAAACCTCATCTCTCTCTTTCCTTCTTTGGTGTGAGGTTTGGGGACTAAGACCACTGGGCTAGCCCAGGGGCTGTCAGAGTACTCAATTACTCCCAATTCCAGCATCTTGTGGACTTCCACCTTGATGCTTTCCTTAACTTGGTCAGACTGTCTAAATATTTTGTTTTTGACAGGCATGCTGTCTCCTGTGTCCACATCATGGGTACACAGGTGTGTCTGACCAGGGGTTAGGGAAAAGAGTTTAGCAAACTGCTGCAGGACCTTCCTACAGTCAGACTGCTGTTGGCTAGAGAGGGTGTCTGAGTAGATCACTCCATCCACTGAGCCATCTTTAGGGTCTGATGAGAGGAGATCAGGGAGAGGTTCACTCTCAGCTTCCTGGTCCTCATCTGTTACCATCAACAGATTTACATCATCCCTGTCATGGAAGAGCTTAAGGCGGTTCACATGGATCACCCTCTTGGGGCTCCTGCTTGTGCCCAGGTCCACCAGGTAGGTGACCTGACTCTTCCTTTCTAGTACTGGGTAAGGGCCACTCCATTTGTCCTGGACTGCCCTGGGAGCCACAGGCTCCAGAACCCAGACTTTCTGCCCTGGTTGAAATTCAACCAGTGCAGCCTTTTGGTCATACCACAACTTCTGGAGTTGTTGGCTGGCCTCAAGGTTTTTACTTGCCTTTTCCATGTACTCTGCCATCCTTGAGAGAAGGCCAAGTACATAGTCCACTATGTCTTGTTTAGGCTCATGAAGAGGTCTCTCCCAGCCTTCTTTAACAAGAGCAAGTGGTCCCCTTACAGGGTGGCCAAACAGAAGTTCAAAGGGTGAGAATCCTACTCCCTTCTGAGGCACCTCTCTGTAAGCGAAAAGCAGACATGGCAGGAGGACATCCCATCTCCTTTTGAGTTTTTCTGGGAGCCCCATGATCATGCCCTTTAATGTCTTGTTGAATCTCTCAACAAGGCCATTAGTTTGTGGATGATATGGTGTAGTGAATTTATAAGTCACCCCACACTCATTCCACATGTGTTTTAGGTATGCTGACATGAAGTTGGTACCTCTGTCAGAAATCACCTCCTTAGGGGAAACCCACTCTGGTAAAGATACCAATGAGGGCCTTGGCTACTGCAGGGGCAGTAGTCGACCTAAGGGGAATAGCTTTAGGATACCTAGTAGCATGATCCACTACTACTAGGATGTACATATTTCCTGAGGCTGTGGGAGGTTCTAGTGGACCAACTATGTCCACACCCACTCTTTCAAAGGGGACCCCCACCACTGGAAGTGGAATGAGGGGGGCCTTTGGATGCCCACCTGTCTTACCACTGGCTTTACAGGTGGGGCAGGAGAGGCAAAACTCCTTAACCTTCTGGGACATGTTGGGCCAGTAGAAGTGGTTGACTAATCTCTCCCACGTCTTGGTTTGTCCCAAATGCCCAGCAAGGGGAATATCATGGGCTAAGGTCAGAATAAACTCTCTGAAACCCTGAGGCACTACCACTCTCCTAGTGGCACCAGGTTTGGGATCTCTTGCCTCAGTGTACAGGAGTCCATCTTCCCAATAGACCCTATGTGTTCCATTTTTCTTGCCATTGGACTCTTCAGCAGCTTGCTGCCTAAGGCCTTCAAGAGAGGGACAGGTTTCTTGTCCCTTACACAGCTCTTCCCTTGAGGGTCCCCCTGGGCCTAAGAGCTCAACCTGATAAGGTTCCAGCTCCATAGGCTCAGTTCCCTCAGAGGGCAGAACTTCTTCCTGAGAAGAGAGGTTCTCTTTTTCTTGCTGTGTTGCAGCTGGTTTCCCAGCTGACTTTCCTTTCCTCTTGGTAGGCTGGGCCTTTCTTCCAGACTCCAGCTCTACTTTTTCACCCTGAGCCTTGCACTGTGCCCTTGTCTTGACACACACCAGTTCAGGGATACCCAGCATGGCTGCATGGGTTTTCAGTTCTACCTCAGCCCATGCTGAGGACTTCAGGTCATTTCCAAGCAAACAGTCTACTGGGATATTTGAGGAGACCACCACCTGTTTCAGGCCATTGACCCCTCCCCACTCTAAAGTTACCAAAGCCATGGGATGTACTTTAGTCTGATTGTCAGCGTTGGTGACTGGATAAGTTTGTCCAGCCAGGTATTGGCCAGGGGAAACCAGTTTCTCTGTCACCATAGTGACACTGGCACCTGTATCCCTCAGGCCCTCTACACTTGTCCCATTTATTAAGAGCTGCTGCCTGTATTTTTGCATGTTAGGGGGCCAGGCAGCCAGTGTGGCTAAATCCACCCCACCCTCAGAGACTAATTTAGCTTCAGTGTGACACCTGATTTGCTCTGGGCACACTGTTGATCCCACTTGGAGACTGACCATTCCAGTTTTAGCTGGATGGGAGTTAGAAGTGGTATCTTTCTTGGGACAGGCCTTGTCTCCAGTTTGGTGTCCAGACTGACTACAGTTACGACACCAGGCCTTTTTGGGATCAAAGTTTTTACCCTTGTACCCAGAATTGTTTTGTGAAGAGGCTCTGGGCCCACCCTCCTGTGCAGGTTTTTGGGGGCCTGTAGAAGACTCTTTACTATTTTTGTTTTTGGCTGTCTCACCACCCTTCCCCTGGGGAGGTTTTGTGACCCCTTTCTTTTGGTCACCCCCTGTGGAAGTTTTGGACACCCTAGTCTTGACCCAATGGTCCGCCTTCTTTCCCAATTCTTGGGGAGAAATTGGTCCTAGGTCTACCAGATGCTGATGCAGTTTATCATTGAAACAATTACTTAACAGGTGTTCTTTCACAAATAAATTGTACAGCCCATCATAATTACTTACACCACTGCCTTGAATCCAACCATCTAGTGTTTTTACTGAGTAGTCTACAAAGTCAACCCAGGTCTGGCTCGAGGATTTTTGAGCCCCCCTGAATCTAATCCTATACTCCTCAGTGGAGAATCCAAAGCCCTCAATCAGGGTACCCTTCATGAGGTCATAAGATTCTGCATCTTTTCCAGAGAGTGTGAGGAGTCTATCCCTACACTTTCCTGTGAACATTTCCCAAAGGAGAGCACCCCAGTGAGATTTGTTCACTTTTCTGGTTACACAAGCCCTCTCAAAGGCTGTGAACCATTTGGTGATGTCATCACCATCTTCATATTTAGTTACAATCCCTTTAGGGATTTTCAACATGTCAGGAGAATCTCTGACCCTATTTATGTTGCTGCCACCATTGATGGGTCTTAGGCCCATCTCTTGTCTTTCCCTTTCTATGGCTAGGATCTGTCTTTCCAAAGCCAATCTTTTGGCCATCCTGGCTAACTGGATGTCCTCTTCACTGGAGTTATCCTCAGTGATTTCAGAGAGGTTGGTCCCTCCTGTGAGGGAGCCAGCATCTCTGACTATGATTTGTGGAGTCAGGGCTTGAGAGGCCCTGTCTTCCCTAGATAGGACTGGTAGGGGGGAATCACCCTCCAAGTCACTATCATCATCCTCTGAGTTGCCATCCTCAGAGGGGTTGGCCTTTTCAAACTCTGCCAACAGCTCCTGGAGCTGTAGTTTGGAAGGTCTGGGGCCCATTACTATTTTCTTTATTTTACAGAGTGACCTTAGCTCCCTCATCTTAAGATGGAGGTAAGGTGTGGTGTCGAGTTCCACCACATTCATCTCTGCACTAGACATTATGCTTCTAAAAGTTGGAATACTTTTTAAGAAACTAAAACTAGTTCCAGGTTCTAATTCAAACTATTACCAAACTTTTAAACTCTAAAAGAAATGCTAAACAGGATCTAACACATGGCCCTAGCAGGTCTTTTAAGAATTTAGAAAAATAGCTCAAATTGCAAAAATCAATTTCTAATGACAATTTTTGGAATTTGTCGTGTGATCAGGTATTAGCTGAGTAGTCCAGCAAATGCAAAGTCTTGTACCCCACCGCTGATCCACCAATGTAGGAAGTTGGCTCTGTATGTGCTATTTCAAAGTAAGGAATAGCATGCACAGAGTCCAAGGGTTCCCCTTAGAGGTAAGATAGTGGCAAAAAGAGATAATACTAATGCTCTATTTTGTGGTAGTGTGGTCGAGCAGTAGGCTTATCAAAGGAGTAGTGTTAAGCATTTGTTGTACATACACACAGGCAATAAATGAGGAACACACACTCAGAGACAAATCCAGCCAATAGGTTTTGTTATAGAAAAATATATTTTCTTAGTTTATTTTAAGAACCACAGGTTCAAACTCTACATGTAATATCTCATTTGAAAGGTATTGCAGGTAAGTACTTTAGGAACTTTGAATCATTACATTAGCAGGTATACTTTTCATATAAAACACAAATAGCTGTTTTGAAAGTGGACACAGTGCAATTTTCACAGTTCCTTGGGGAGGTAAGTTTTTGTTAGTTTTGTCAGGTAAGTAAATCACTTACAAGTCTCAGGTTTGGGTCCAAGGTAGCCCACCGTTGGGGGTTCAGAGCAACCCCAAAGTTACCACACCAGCAGCTCAGGGCCGGTCAGGTGCAGAGGTCAAAGAGGTGCCCAAAACACATAGGCTTCAATGGAGAGAAGGGGGTGCCCCGGTCCCGGTCTGCCAGCAGGTAAGTACCCGCGTCTTCGGAGGGCAGACCAGGGGGGTTTTGTAGGGCACCGGGGGGGACACAAGTCAGCACAAAAAGTACACCCTCAGCAGCGCGGGGGTGGCCGGGTGCAGTGTGTAAACAAGCGTCGGGTTCTCTGTAGGTTTCAATGGGAGACCAAGGGGTCTCTTCAGCTGTGCAGGCAGGCAAGGGGGGCTCCTCGGGGTAGCCACCACCTGGGCAAGGGAGAGGGCCTCCTGGGGGTCACTCCTGCACAGAAGTTCTGTTCCTTCAGGTGCTGGGGGCTGCGGGTGCAGGGTCTTTTCCAGCCGTCGGGACTTTAGGTTCAGGCAGTCGCGGTCAGGGGGAGCCTCTGGATTCCCTCTGCAGGCGTCGCTGTGGGGGTTCAGGGGGGACAACTTTGGTTACTCACGGTCTCGGAGTCGCCGGAGGGTCCTCCCTGAGGTGTTGGTTCTCCACCAGTCGAGTCGGGGTCGCCGGGTGCAGTGTTGCAAGTCTCACGCTTCTTGCGGGGAGTTGCAGGGGTCTTTAAATCTGCTCCTTTGAAACAAAGTTGCAGTCTTTTGGAGCAGGGCCGCTGTCCTCGGGAGTTCCTTGTCTTTCTTGAAGCAGGGCAGTCCTCTGAGGATTCAGAGGTCGCTGGTCCTTTGGAAAGCGTCGCTGGAGCAGGTTTCTTTGGAAGGCAGGAGACAGGCCGGTAGGACCGGGGCCAAAGCAGTTGGTGTCTTCTGTTCTTCCTCTGCAGGGGTTTTTCAGCTCAGCAGTCTTCTTCTTCTTGTAGGTTTCAGGAATCTAAATTCTTAGGTTCAGGGGAGCCCTTAAATACTAAATTTAAGGGCGTGTTTAGGTCTGGGGGGTTAGTAGCCAATGGCTACTAGCCCTGAGGGTGGGTACACCCTCTTTGTGCCTCCTCCCAAGGGGAGGGGTCACATCCCTAATCCTATTGGGGAATCCTCCATCTGCAAGATGGAGGATTTCTAAAAGTTAGAGTCACTTCAGCTCAGGACACCTTAGGGGCTGTCCTGACTGGCCAGTGACTCCTCCTTGTTTTTCTCATTATTTTCTCCGACCTTGCCGCCAAAAGTGGGGGCCGTGGCCGGAGGGGGCGGGCAACTCCACTAGTTGAAGTGTCCTGCGGTGCTGGCACAAAGGGGTGAGCCTTTGAGGCTCACCGCCAGGTGTGACAGCTCCTGCCTGGGGGAGGTGTTAGCATCTCCACCCAGTGCAGGCTTTGTTACTGGCCTCAGAGTGACAAAGGCACTCTCCCCATGGGGCCAGCAACATGTCTCGGTTGTGGCAGGCTGCTGGAACTAGTCAGCCTACACAGATAGTCGGTTAAGGTTTCAGGGGGCACCTCTAAGGTGCCCTCTGGGGTGTATTTTACAATAAAATGTACACTGGCATCAGTGTGCATTTATTGTGCTGAGAAGTTTGATACCAAACTTCCCAGTTTTCAGTGTAGCCATTATGGTGCTGTGGAGTTCGTGTAAAACAGACTCCCAGACCATATACTCTTATGGCTACCCTGCACTTACAATGTCTAAGGTATTGCTTAGACACGGTAGGGGCACAGTGCTCATTCACTGGTGCCCTCACCTAGGGTATAGTGCACCCTGCCTTAGGGCTGTAAGGCCTACTAGAGGGGTGACTTATCTATACCTGCATGGGCAGTGAGAGGCTGGCATGGCACCCTGAGGGGAGTGCCATGTCGACTTACTCGTTTTGTTCTCACCAGCACACACAAGCTGGCAAGCAGTGTGTCTGTGCTGAGTGAGGGGTCTCCAGGGTGGCATAAGACATGCTGCAGCCCTTAGAGACCTTCCTTGGCATCAGGGCCCTTGGTACCAGGGGTACCACTTACAAGGGACTTATCTGGATGCCAGGGTGTGCCAATTGTGGAATCAAAAGTACAGGTTAGGGAAAGAACACTGGTGCTGGGGCCTGGTTAGCAGGCCTCAGCACACTTTCAATTCAAAACATAGCATCAGCAAAGGCAAAAAGTCAGGGGGTAACCATGCCAAGGAGGCATTTCCTTACACCTGGTATAAGGTGTAAGTACCTTAGGTACCCACCACACACCAGGCCAGCTTCTTACACCTGTTGACAGGACAATTGCCCACCACCATTGACCGGCTCCTAATGACTCCGTGTTCCTCACTTAACACCTGACCCCTTAGAGCTTGGTTATCCAAGGCACCACATCCCCAGGCATATTCCATTCCGCAAACCCAGATATGGAATCCAAGAGGCTGGGTCACCTTGAGAAGATGTTTTCTTCCTCCAGCCTGGCATTGCGGTCTGTGAACATCACATGCCTTTTTGGGCCGTTACACCCATACTTGATGGACACAGTTGCGTGGGTGCTGCCACAGGTCCTGGAGGTGGCCCCGGCCATTCTCTCCCAAGCTGTTGCTGATGGGAGAGATGCAGCAAATTTCACGATACGATGTGGACTGGATACAACCGACTCACTCGGTAGATCGGTTGAATCGATGGGGGCCTTGGGGCGCCACGCCTGGTTGAGGATGTCTGGCTCTTCGGTGATGTCCAGTCCACAGTCATGGACCTGCCCTTTGAATAGCACCCATCTCTTCAGAGTCAAAGAAAAAGCTCCAGGCTACGGCCAGGTTCTTGGGCCTTGCAACAGCCCCTCACCCCCTCATTCTGTTTTTCACCCCTTTCGTGGTTACGGCGGGGGCGCTCAACCATGTCCTTTTTCCTCCAGCCTCCGTGCAGCACATGCTGCCGAGTCTCTGCATGGCTAGGAGTATAGGATCCAACATCCTCATGGATCGGGAGGCCAGCTGTCCATTGCCTCTCCTGCTGCAGCAAACCTTCCTAGTCTGACACTTCCCCATCAGGGAACAGTCGGAGACAGGATTCACCACCACCTGTCCTGCTGGCAATCCATCACGCTAGACAGGTGGGTTCTGCAGATAGTCTGAAGAGGCCACTCCCTCCCCTTCCAGACTACCCCTTCATCCATGCCATATCCTACAATTGCATGATGGAGGATCACTTGGCACATTATTTGCTGGAAGGTTACAGCTCTCTCGGCCAAGGGAGCCATAGAGAGGGTCCATGTGCCAGAAGTAGGTTGTGGTTATTATTACTGCTAATTTATGGTGCCCAGAAAGGACAAAGGGCCTCCACCCTATCCTAGACCTCCGGTCCCTCAATCTCTTCCTCAGGAAGGAGAAGTTCAAAATGCTCACTCTGGGTCAGGTCCCATCTCCCCTGGACCCTGGGAGACTGGATGGTAGCGTTGGACTTGCTGGATGCTTATTTCCATTTTCAAGTACTGCCTGCCCACAGACGTTACTTGCAGTTCACAGATCACGAGCATTTTCAGTTTACTGTGCTCCCCTTTGGCCTTACCAGCGCCCCTCAGGTGTTCACCAAATTTATAGCAGTGGTTGCAGATCATCTGCGCAGGTCAGGGATTTCAGTCTTCTCCTACCTCAACGACTGGCTGTTGAAGGCAGGCTCACCCTAGGCTGTTGTCTCTCACCTCCAGACTACAGTGGACCTCCTGTATTCACTGGAGTTCGCTATAAATGTGCCAAAGCCACACCTGACTTCCTTTCAGACACTCCCTTTCATCAGAGCTGTTCTGGACACAGCGATGTTTCTCGCCTATCTTCCTGAGCGGCGAGTCCAGGTTATTCAGGCTATGATACTGATGTTTCAGCCACTATCCTGGCTTTCGGTGAGAATGACTTTGAGGCTGCTGGGCTAAATGGCCTCCTGCATCCTGCTGGTGACACATGTCAGATTGCATATGTGGGTTCTGCAGTGGGACCTGAGGTTCCAGTGGACGCAGCATCTGGAATATCCCTCAGACATGGTCCAGATCTCGGAGGGAACTACACAAGATCTGCAGTGGTGGCTCTTAAACTGCTATTGGGTCAGAGGCAGATCCCTCTCCCATCCTCAGCTAATCTGACAGTAGTGACAGATGCATCACTCCTGGGATGGAGCGGACACATGGGAGAGGCGGAGATGAGAGGCATCTGGTCTCCGGCAGAGTCCGGGCTCCACATCAGTGTTGTGGAGCTCAGGGCGATCAGGGTAGCAATAAAAGCGTTCCTTCCCTCTCTCAAAGGGAAAGTGCAGGTTTTCATGAACAACACTACTGCCATGTGGTACTGTAACAAGCAGAGCGGGTGGGGTCAGGAATCATTTGCCAGGAGGCTCTGCACCTCTGGACAGGGCTGGAACATCAGAGCATTTCCCTGGTGGTTCAACACCTGGTGGGCTTTCTGAATTCCAAAGCAGACAAACAAAGCCGTCAATGCCTGGTTGATTATCCGGAGGTGGTGCAAGGTTTTTTTCAGCAGTGGGAGATCTCTTTGCCGAAGCAGAGAAGCGCCATGTCAGCTGTTTTGCACGTTGGAGTTTTCAAGGAGACCCTTACTCGGCGACACTTTACATTTAGAGTGGAACTCGGCCTCCTGTATGCCTTTCCACCCACACCACTTCTGCCCTGAGGTCTCAAGAAGGTCAAGAACGACCTGGTCCAAGTAATCCTTGTGGCTCCGGACTGGGCACGAAGAGTCAGGTATCCTGAGCTATTGAGCATTGCCATCGATCCTCTAATCAGGCTGCCCCTTTGAGAGGATCTTCGGTCACAGCAGCAGGGGACAGTTCTCCACCCAAACCTGTCCAGTCTCCACCATCTTACATGGAGATTGAGTGACGGCAGTTGAAAGCTTTTGAGGTTCTGCCCAAAGCCTGTAATGTTATCTTGGCAGCCGGGGGGGTCTCTCCACCAAAATGGTTTACCCCTAGCGATGGAACAAATTTGTAGCCATTTGTACAGACTAGTCTGTTGATCCCCTCTCTGCTCCTCTCTCTGAAGTCCTCTTGTTTATACTTTCCTTAGCCCAGCAGGGCTCTGCTTTGAGGACCCTCAGAAGGTTATTTGTCTGCTATCTCTGCTTTTCTGAGATTACCCGACCAACCTTCTTTGTTTAAATCACCTATTGTTAGTAGATTCCTAAAGGGTCTTACCCATATGGTTTCTCCTTCACCATTCATAATGCCCCATTGGGAATTGGATCTGGTTCTTACTTTTCCACTCTGTATTCCTTTTGAGCCACTTCATAACTGTGCGCTCCAGCCTTTAACTTTAAAAATAGCTTTCTTTGTGGCCATCACTTCTGCCCGTTGTTCGAAGCTAGAGACCCTTTCTTCAAACCACCCTTCCTTTCCATCTATCCTGACAAGGTAGTGCTTTATACCAGGGCTTCCTTTTATGCAAAATTGGTCATGCCTTTTCATGTAGGCCAGTTCATTACCTTTCCTATTTTTTACGCACTCCTACATCCTTCAAAGTAAGAGGAGAAACTCCACTGCATGGACCCAAAAAGAGCATTGGCATTCTACCTTGATTGTACCAACGAGTTCCAGGTGGATGATCAACTATTTGTGGGTTATGTGGGTGCGAAGAAAGGTTGGGCCGTGCAGAGGACAACCATCTCCAGATGGGTATTTCTCTGCATTTAAATGTGCTGTGCATTGACGAAGAAGCAACCCCAGGGTGGTTTCCATGTTCACTCTATCAAACCAACAGCTGCAACCACTGTGTTAGCACGCAAAGTTCCAGCCCTTGACATCTGTCAAGAAGCAACATGGCCGTCATTGTACACATTCACCAAACACTTCTTCCTGGACAGTCCGGTCCGAAGGGACAAGTATTTTGCCCATTCGCTCCTGCAAGATTTCCTAATGTGATCTTGGTTCGCAGATCCACCTCCGCGGATGGTATTGTTTGGGTATCTACAGGGAGTGCAGAATTATTAGGCAAGTTGTATTTTTGAGGATTAATTTTATTATTGAACAACAACCATGTTCTCAATGAACCCAAAAAACTCATTAATATCAAAGCTGAATATTTTTGGAAGTAGTTTTTAGTTTGTTTTTAGTTTTAGCTATGTTAGGGGGATATCTGTGTGTGCACGTGACTATTACTGTGCATAATTATTAGGCAACTTAAAAAAATATATATATATACCCATTTCAATTATTTATTATTACCAGTGAAACCAATATAACATCTCAACATTCACAAATATACATTTCTGACATTCAAAAACAAAACAAAAACAAATCAGTGACCAATATAGCCACCTTTCTTTGCAAGGACACTCAAAAGCCTGCCATCCATGGATTCTGTCAGTGTTTTGATCTGTTCACCATCAACATTGCGTGCAGCAGCAACCACAGCCTCCCAGACACTGTTCAGAGAGGTGTACTGTTTTCCCTCCTTGTAAATCTCACATTTGATGATGGACCACAGGTTCTCAATGGGGTTCAGATCAGGTGAACAAGGAGGCCATGTCATTAGATTTCCTTCTTTTATACCCTTTCTTGCCAGCCACGCTGTGGAGTACTTGGACGCGTGTGATGGAGCATTGTCCTGCATGAAAATCATGTTTTTCTTGAAGGATGCAGACTTCTTCCTGTACCACTGCTTGAAGAAGGTGTCTTCCAGGAACTGACAGTAGGACTGGGAGTTGAGCTTGACTCCATCCTCAACCCGAAAAGGCCCCACAAGCTCATCTTTGATGATACCAGCCCAAACCAGTACTCCACCTCCACCTTGCTGGCGTCTGAGTCGGACTGGAGCTCTCTGCCCTTTACCAATCCAGCCACGGGCCCATCCATCTGGCCCATCAAGACTCACTCTCATTTCATCAGTCCATAAAACCTTAGAAAAATCAGTCTTGAGATATTTATTGGCCCAGTCTTGACGTTTCAGCTTGTGTGTCTTGTTCAGTGGTGGTCGTCTTTCAGCCTTTCTTACCTTGGCCATGTCTCTGAGTATTGCACACCTTGTGCTTTTGGGCACTCCAGTGATGTTGCAGCTCTGAAATATGGCCAAACTGGTGGCAAGTGGCATCGTGGCAGCTGCACGCTTGACTTTTCTCAGTTCATGGGCAGTTATTTTGCGCCTTGGTTTTTCCACACGCTTCTTGCGACCCTGTTGACTATTTTGAATGAAACGCTTGATTGTTCAATGATCACGCTTCAGAAGCTTTGCAATTTTAAGAGTGCTGCATCCCTCTGCAAGATATCTCACTATTTTTGACTTTTCTGAGCCTGTCAAGTCCTTCTTTTGACCCATTTTGCCAAAGGAAAGGAAGTTGCCTAATAATTATGCACACCTGATATAGGGTGTTGATGTCATTAGACCACACCCCTTCTCATTACAGAGATGCACATCACCTAATATGCTTAATTGGTAGTAGGCTTTCGAGCCTATACAGCTTGGAGTAAGACAACATGCATAAAGAGGATGATGTGGTCAAAATACTCATTTGCCTAATAATTCTGCACTCCCTGTATTCTAAGGTGAGGAATCTGCAACTAGAAGTCTCTGTCAGATGAATAAGTTACCTACCTTCGATAAGGCATTATCTGGTAGAGACATATTCTAGTTTCAGATTCCTTACCGTCCCACCCAACCTCCCTGCTCAGCTAACGGATCTCTAGGGACATGGACTTCCCTTTCAGGGCCCTAGTTCTTGCATAGTGGTTCGTGTTCTTCATGGCTCCGTGCTTCTGGCGTGGAAGGTCGTGAAAAGAAACTGACTTCAGTACGATGGGGTAGCACACAACACCAACGACAGGTGCAGAGTCGACTAATGCCACCTAACGACACACAGGAGTACTGCTCGAGGAGAAGAAATCTAATGATCCCCATGGATGACTGTGGAAATTCTAAGGTAAGGAATCTGAAAATAAAATATGTCTATCAGCTAATGGATTACCGAAGGTAAGTAACTTGTTCCTTTCAGTTTCTCCTCTTTTATTTTTTGTCACATATTTATCTGATACCAGCAGATAATTTATCATGGGAACAGTAAATATATTTCTTCTTCCTAGCAAACCAAGTTGCTCAGCAAGTTTCAGCTGTCAAGACTCATTCAGACCTTAAGGTTGGGGAATATTCAGATTTGGAATTGACTGAATTGTGGACAGCAGAGAAATGGAACGAAGAATTTGTTCAACATCAGGTAAAGTATAGTAGTGGATTCATAGATTAAAAATGGTTTCAAAACTCCCTTACCATGACAGCATCCTCAAACCTCAATTTTGAATGGGTTTGGTACATTAGTACCTATACCTGGAATGTGCAGCCTGATGCAGCGCTTCAAAACTCAGGGGAGTGTGCTTTACTGAACACTGTCATGCTATGCCTCTCTTTTCTGGCACCTCTCCCAACCTACCTCTCCTCTCCTGATAATGTCCACTGGTCCTTGGAACACATTTTCTCTTTCTGTTGCCTGGCAACTATAAAACAGAAAGGGCAGGCAAGACGTCAGGGCAGGTTTATAAGAGAGTTGCTGCCCCATGCCTGACGTTGAGTCAACACAATTGTTGGCTTTGCTGCTGCCCACTTACCCATCCGCTGTTTTCTTTCCCCCCTACTCCTGCACCCCCAGGAAAGCCACCACGCCCTTGAGCCAGGGAAGTCAAGACATCTCACTTACATTTATACGGGGTACTGGAGGAACTGGTGGGCTGACTAATAGTGTGACATTTTGCATAGAAGTGGGGCCCATATTTTTTACCTGGGTTCAGGGCACGGAGCAACTACACACACACTGCCCATTACTTGCCACAGCCCTGACACTAGTGCCTACTATTATTTCCAATTTGTCTAGTCTGTTCAGCATAATTGTGTGGCCAACTGTGTTATATGCCATAAACCGACCAAGAATATGAGAGTTCATTTCTTATCCTGATCATTGAAAAAAGGAGTTCCTTTAGGTGAGCTATAACTGGTTTGGTCCCACTCACTATATTGGTGTTCATTGAGGAGGTGCTCTAATTATGTGGTCTTAAAACTCTCAGCTCCTCTTGTGGTCTATATTTTTTTTCAGGAGTGAGGTGAAAATAATGTACTTTAGATGACCATGTAGGGCTCTTGATCGGAAGGAAGCATTTGGCTTATAAACAAGCAATGCAAGAGGGGTAAGTCAGTGAGCATGGGTCTGTATGTGAGTTGTACACTTTATTTTGGAAACCTGTTTGAGAACCTAAGCGGTCTCTAGTGGTTTCAAGAATGTGATTGCAGGAGTCCGTAAAAAAGTGAGATGAGAGGAGTATGTTGGGCTGTTAAGAAATCTAATAGATCTTCAAAATGCTGTTGATATGCAACTTGGTTGCACTTCTCGTATCTATGGTTCCACAGCTTATGATGGTTGTTACTGTTCTCCTTTTGTTTATTCAGTGCTTCTGTAATGCATTTTGCAAAGTAGACTTTTCTGGCTTGTCTGCATGCTCTGTGGTAGTCTTATCCACGTAGCTTACAGCGAGTTTTGACATGAATGTGCAAGATTAGTGCTCTGGGTTATGAATAACTCAATTAAATTCAGCAGCCTTCTTGCTGAATCATCGGAGTGTTTTAATGCCTTGTTTACATTTGGAAGCTTTTATAGGAGAAAGGGTATCCCGGACAGTAGAAACGTTGTGTAGTTTGTTCAACGGTGAATTATGATTGCCTATATGAGTTTGAAAGTTTTTACCTCTGATGTACTTTGAATATATGTTTTAGGAGTGTTTAAGAGGACTGAAGTGTTTAGGTTGTGGGTGGTTGATTTATGTGTGAGGTTATTCAGAGCAGTTGCGATGAAGGAATGGTCCGAATACGTCTCTTGCTTTAACGTTGATCTTTCAAGTTTGTACTTTCTGACGGGGTCAAGTGTGTGCCCTGCTTTGTATGGAGGGCTACTGATTATCAGTTGGAAAATGCTTGCATGTTTGCAGTGAGGACTGTTGTGGATTTTGCGATCTGGCTTATTGACCAATAAAATAAAGTCATCCATGATCACACGTTTTTGGCCTCGAGCTGAAAGTGTAACATCAGTTCCAGGAGGCCTTCCATTGCATTTGGGTTGGACGTCAGAACACTGTGAGCCCTTGAACTGAGAGCCTTCACACCAAACAACACAAAGCCAGCTCTGATCCCCGGGGGGGATCACCAGCGGCGACTCTACCTCCTTGAGAAAGATGGCTTCACTCGCTCCTTTCCACCGTAAATAATGGTCCTTTCTCATCTCAGACTAAAGGGTGCAGTCAAGAATCTCCAGTTCCTGACACCATTCTACAAATGTCCTCTTCTGAATGAATGAATTATCAGTAGCCAATACTTAAAGGTTACGTCAGCTGCATTTACAACAAGCTGACACCAAGACACATTGAGGATGTTTTTCAGCGTTTAATAGCAATAAAGAGAGAAAGTATTTGCTGTGCTCTTCACCTTAAAGCTAGAAGATGTTTCTTTTGTACATGTTGAAAAAAGAGAAACAGATTGCATAAGTGCATAGTATTTTCATAAGAATGGCATTTTGCTTGTATGTCGTCCTGTACCATCTGTAATTGGCAGAGGACCGAAGTGCTGGGAAACAAGAGAGGAGATAAGCAAGGGTGGGGAATTTATATCATCCGAGCCATGTGAATTTCAGTCACGGCATGAAGTTTTAAAGTCTAGTTTGTCCTAAGGGCAACTAGACATTAAATCACTGTAAGAAAGAAGCAATGGTATATGCAGGAAGTTTTGCCAATGTTGTTAATAATGAGCTGCTTTTTGTTGTAAGTTGTAGCTTGGTGAGCAGTTGGGCAATTTAAGCAAACAGCTTAAAAGAGCAGTGGCAAACCAGTGGGCACTGCCTATGAGATTTATTGGTTGGGCTTATGTTTTTAGCTATGCTGCAAATGGCTGAAAGTAATGTAAAAAAGCTGTATGAAACTGCCATCATAGTCTGCGTTATGGCACTTTTTTAAATTTTCAGTTAAGCTGCACTGAAGCTGGTGTATTAAATAGCTAGCAAAGCATTCACAAAACGATAGCTCTTGCGTAGGCGTGTCATATTGGCTTTGCCAGTGCTTGGTATGGAATGCCAGATGGTAAGTTATAAGTATTTATATAGTGCTTTCAATGGCTGAAAGCTAATATTATAGAATAGAGAATGCTCTTGGCAAGTTGTTAATGTGTCCAGATTCGGAGGCATTTTAGGACCATTCAAAAACTGTGAAAATGTGCTGTATAAATGCGCTGAATGTAACATAAGAAGTCCTGAACAGAAAATTCCAGTATGTTACAGCTTTTGTTAAAGTGACACTTTAACCAAAAAAACACTCCTGATTCCTTGCTAGTAGTACAATATAGCAATAATCGGTGTTAATTGGGTTTCCTAGAGCATTTGGCCTTTCTTCCACTGTACCTCCTGCACCATTCAAATCATGGCCCTTGTGCCTGCAAGGTAACTGTGCTTGTGACTGCTTGTTTAGTAGCAGCATACAACAATAATCTGTGTTCAGTGGGTTTCCTGGAGCGTTTGGCCCCTCTGCCGCTGCCCCATTCAAATCATGGCCCTGGTGCCTATAAGGTAACTGCGCATGTGACTCCTTGCTTAGTAGCAACATATAGTTATAATCACTGTTCAGTGGGTTTCCTGAAGCATTTGGCCCCTGTGCCATGCACCTGCTGCACCATGAAACAGGGTCGTCCAAAGGGCTGGCTTTGCTTCTGTTCATGGAGATGAAACTGAAGTTGAACCACTCGCAATGACTGGTGCCCCGCAGCATGGCTCCTGGTCCTTCTCTGCCTGGCTGTAGCTCTGACGAGGAGAACAAGACACCTCCAGCTGCTGTAGACTGAGAGGCGGCCTCGTTGAGGGGTGTTTGCAAGGAGAGATGGCAAAGTGACCCAGCTGCTATTGGTGAAGGAAGGTGGGGACGCACTGAGGGAGGTTTTTACAGTGTGGCTGGCTGTACCTCCTCTCAGGAGAACAAGACACTAGGAACTTTAATATTTATTTATATATACATTTATGTAACAATTTTGTGTGCCACTCAAACAAAAATTAAGGTACAAGAGAGCTTTAGACTGCAATAAAAGATACAGTAGAGTTTACCTGTAACACCAGCAGCAGATGGGAGTGGGGGGCAGTCAGAACATGATCCGTAGACTGAGGGGGGTCACGTGGAGAGGAATTTGTGAGGAGTGGCAGCGAAGTGGCCCAGCCACAATTGCAGAAGGAAATGAGTGCCACTGAACATGCTGAATAAAAAAAATGGTGCTGCTTTGTGTGAACACGTCAAACAGCAATTAATTACGATTTAAATCAATTACTAAGGTGTTAAAGTGATTTAAATTATTTGTAATCTGATGTGATTTTGTAATTGTCCTGGTGCCTGCAAGATAAGTGCTTGATTAGTATTAGCATTTAGCTATAATAGGTGTTCAGTGGATTTCATGGAGCTTTTGGCCCCTGTGCCACTGCACTTGCTGCACCATGCAAGAGGGTCATCCTGGGGGCTGCCTTGGTGAATGTTTGTGGAAATAAAAGAGAAGTTGAAACTCCTGCAATGACCGGTGCCCCGCAGCAAGGCTCCTGGGTCCTGCTCTTCTGTCTGACTGTACCTCCAACGAGGAGAACGAGACACCTCCAGCAGCCATAGACTGAGAGGGGAGTCGTGTTTAGAGGGGTTTGAGAGGAGGGGTGGCAAAGTGACCCAGCTGCAATTGCTAAACAAGAGTACCGAAAATAGAAGAGAAGGGGCAGGACAGAGGATGTTGCATAACAGCCAGAACTGCTGACCTTTCAGCTAGGTAGCCGGGATTGAGTCTCTGTGTTGGCTCAGCAGGTCTGAGAGAGCAGCCTCACAAAGAAGTTTGGCAGATGAAAAGGAGTACTTGGGCCTCGGGGTACTGATAACAGCAAAAACATGTGGAACAACTGGAAATAGTGCGCAACATCCAATAGAAATGGAGGGCAACTAAGTGGCAAACACACAAACCAGTAAAAAGTAAGGGTGAGATATGTAAGTCCCTTTTAATAATTACATTAAACACAATAGATTTCACAAGCACAGCGCTAGAGCGGTGCAGGCAAAAACTAAAAACAGAGCTACCGAAGCCTGATGCTCCCTGCTGTTCTCAAGTCAGGGATTGGGTGGAGGAACAATGCGCCCTCCCCCAGATAAAACATCTCCTTTTGCTAGAATTGCCTAAAGATGGGCTCACATGGGTCACTGAGCATTCCGTCATCCTTTTACTCAGACGCTGATGTGAGCATATACTGGAGCTGGAAATCCTTGAAAATAGTGCAAGTAAGGGGAAGTCAATGCAGTGCCCTTAATTACAGCTCCAGCATTGTCATTTATGAGGCTGGGGGTTGGAATGTGGCCTCACATCCTTGGAGTTCCTGCAGTGAGCTGTTTGAAGGCCACCTCCCCCTTTCCGTCTCATTTGCATATTCCTTTCTCTTTCCGATGGGAGTTAAAATTGTACTTTAATGCTACCCCAGGACCATTTCTCATAGCTTTTTGGAATCCACGTTTCTCCCCCAATTGTATCTGGACAGTAATCCATGCTTTCTGTTCGCCCTGGACCTCTGATACCTCTCTCTGCCAAAGACTCCTTCAGCCAGGCTGTGCGACTCCCTTCAGCAGATTTCAGCTACCTACTGTGCAAGACTGGCATTCTCATCTTTGTGTCCAGGCACAATTCCTTCATTACCCGCCGGGATAGGTTTCTGAGTTTCAGCTGCAGAAAAAAGTGCATGTCTGAATGGCGTGCTTTTGTCCGCATTTATAGATTGAAAGTGCTGGCTTTGCCCACTATTCCCTCCCTCAACACTTCCCTCTTCACCACTTGTCCACAAACTGCCCAGGCCTCTTCCTGCTTTTGCCCTGGGGAGGCCTCCCTCATCCGCAGATCTCTAGATAGGTTATCACTACAGCAATCATATCTCATTGATGCAGTCCTTCCTCTCGTCATCTGATCTCATAAGCTGGCCTCTGACCTCATGCAAGCATTAGCCAGTTCTCTGCTCTGTGAGGGTTCATCTTGTTCTTTTAAAGTCACAGTTATTGATCCTGCAACTGGTTACACTGTCCATTGCTCTGCTTATTGTACTGTCTGCTGCAGAGGTGGTGTGTATGCAAGTTATGTACCTGGGTGGAAGTATGTGCGTGCGCACACTTGAGTCTGCCAGGCCAGAAACCTGTCAAGCAGAAGAACGTGTGTTTGTTTTTAATGTGCATCTGCAGGAGATTGAGTTTCTATGCCAGAAGAGGGTACGTTGTCTTAGCAGATTGTCTGTGTTTTTATGTACCTTTGTAGGGAGGTTGTGTGTCTGCAGGTTAGAGGTGTGTGAATGTGAAAAAGGGGTAAGTTTGTATTTGTGTGTTGTAGGAAGTTGGCTCTCTATGTGCTATTTCAAAGTAAGGAATAGCATGCACAGAGTCCAAGGGTTCCCCTTAGAGGTAAGATAGTGGCAAAAAGAGATAATACTAATGCTCTATTTTGTGGTAGTGTGGTCGAGCAGTAGGCTTATCAAAGGAGTAGTGTTAAGCATTTGTTGTACATACACACAGGCAATAAATGAGGAACACACACTCAGAGACAAATCCAGCCAATAGGTTTTGTTATAGAAAAATATATTTTCTTAGTTTATTTTAAGAACCACAGGTTCAAATTCTACATGTAATATCTCATTTGAAAGGTATTGCCGGTAAGTACTTTAGGAACTTTGAATAATTACAGTAGCATATATACTTTTCACATAAAACACAAATAGCTGTTTTAAAAGTGGACACAGTGCAATTTTCACAGTTCCTGGGGGAGGTAAGTTATTGTTAGTTTTAGCAGGTAAGTAAATCACTTACAAGTCTCAGGTTTGGGTCCAAGGTAGCCCACCGTTGGGGGTTCAGAGCAACCCCAAAGTTACCACACCAGCAGCTCAGGGCCGGTCAGGTGCAGAGGTCAAAGAGGTGCCCAAAACACATAGGCTTCAATGGAGAGAAGGGGGTGCCCCCCGCGCCTTCGGAGGGCAGACCAGGGGGGTTTTGTAGGGCACCGGGGGGGACACAAGTCAGCACAAAAAGTACACCCCCAGCAGCGCGGGGGCGGCCGGGTGCAGTGTGCAAACACGCGTCGGGTTTTCAATGATTTTCAATGAGAGACCAAGGGATCTCTTCAGCGGTGCAGGCAGGCAAGGGGGGGGCTCCTCGGGGTAGCCACCACCTGGGCAAGGGAGAGGGCCTCCTGGGGATCACTCCTGCACAGAAGTTCCGTTCCTTCAGGTGCTGGGGGCTGCGGGTGCAGGGTTTTTTCCAGCCGTCGGGACTTTAGGTTCAGGCAGTCGCGGTCAGGGGGAGCCTCGGGATTCCCTCTGCAGGCGTCGCTGTGGGGTCTCAGGGGGGACAACTTTGGTTACTCACGGTCTCGGAGTCGCCGGAGGGTCCTCCCTGAGGTGTTGGTTCTCCACCAGTCGAGTCGGGGTCGCCGGGTGCAGTGTTGCAAGTCTCACGCTTCTTGCGGGGATTTGCAGGGGTCTTTAAATCTGCTCCTCTGTAACAAAGTTGCAGTTCTTTTGGAGCAGTGCCGCTGTCCTCTGGAGTTTCTTGTCTTTCTTGAAGCAGGGCAGTCCTCTGAGGATTCAGAGGTCGCTGGTCCTTGGGAAAGCGTCGCTGGAGCAGGTTTCTTTGGAAGGCAGGAGACAGGCCGGTAGGTCTGGGGCCAAAGCAGTTGGTGTCTTCTTTTCTTCCTCTGCAGGGATCTTTCAGCTCAGCAGTCCTCTTCTTCTTGTAAGTTGCAGGAATCTAAATCTTTAGGTTCAGGGGAGCCCTTAAATACTAAATTTAAGGGCGTGTTTAGGTCTGGGGGGTTAGTAGCCAATGGCTACTAGCCCTGAGGGTGGGTACACCCTCTTTGTGCCTCCTCCCAAGGGGAGGGGGTCACATCCCTAATCCTATTGGGGAATCCTCCATCTGCAAGATGGAGGATTTCTAAAAGTTAGTCACTTCAGCTCAGGACACCTAAGGGGCTGTCCTGACTGGCCAGTGACTCCTCCTTGTTATTCTCATTATCTCCTCCGGTCTTGCCGCCAAAAGTGGGGCCGTGGCTGGAGGGGGCGGGCAACTCCACTAGCTGGAGTGCCCTGCGGTGCTGGAACAAAGGGGGAAAGCCTTTGAGGCTCACCGCCAGGTGTTACAGCTCCTGTCTGGGGGAGGTGATAGCATCTCCACCCAGTGCAGGCTTTGTTACTGGCCTCAGAGTGACAAAGGCACTCTCCCCATGGGGCCAGCAACATGTCTCGGTTGTGGCAGGCTGCTGGAACCAGTCAGCCTACACAGATAGTCGGTTAAGGTTTCAGGGGGCACCTCTAAGGTGCCCTCTGGGGTGTATTTCACAATAAAATGTGCACTGGCATCAGTGTGCATTTATTGTGCTGAGAAGTTTGATACCAAACTTCCCAGTTTTCAGTGTAGCCATTATGGTGCTGTGGAGTCCGTGTTTGACAGACTCCCAGACCATATACTCTTATGGCTACCCTGCACTTACAATGTCTAAGGTTTGGCTTAGACACTGTAGGGGCACAGTACTCATGCACTGGTGCCCTCACCTATGGTATAGTGCACCCTGCCTTAGGGCTGTAAGGCCTACTAGAGGGGTGACTTATCTATACTGCATAGGCAGTGCGAGGTTCGCATGGCACCCTGAGGGGAGTGCCATGTCGACTTACTCGTTTTGTTCTCATCAGCACACACAAGCTGGCAAGCAGTGTGTCTGTGCTGAGTGAGGGGTCCCCAGGGTGGCATAAGATATGCTGCAGCCCTTAGAGACCTTCCCTGGCATCAGGGCCCTTGGTACCAGGGGTACCAGTTACAAGGGACTTACCTGGATGCCAGGGTGTGCCAATTGTGGAATCAAAAGTACAGGTTAGGGAAAGAACAATGGTCCTGGGGCCTGGTTAGCAGGCCTCAGCACACTTTCAATTCAAAACATAGCATCAGCAAAGGCAAAAAGTCAGGGGGTAACCATGCCAAGGAGGCATTTCCTTACATGTGTGCATCTGTATGAGACATGTCTGCAGTGCGCTTTGTGTGCTTACTTCTTTGCAAAGTGTCTGTCTTAGCAGATGTTTGTGGGGCTGTCAGACAATCTGCTGGGCCTCTCTTCTCTAGAGAGATATTTAGGATAAATAGCTTAAAAGCAGCAGCTCTTGAAGTTATTCTGCTCCACTTGTCACTTCAACAGGAAAGAGAGAACAAGATGAGAGAGCCAGAAAAGCAAAAGAGACCAGAGAAGGGAAATAAACTGAGGAAAAAAATCAAAAGGTAGATAAAAGTAGACAGAAAATAGCAGAAATATGAAAGAAATGAATCTTTAGGCGAGGAAACCAGGGCTTGAAAAAAATGGGCCGGAAAGGGAAAAGAATGAACATTATTTGTAAATTGAAAAAAGTTGACTTTGATCTGATCTGTGGGTGGTGGGAGGTTAACAAGTGTATGTTTTTTATTTTTTGAACAAAAAAATATTTTTGAGATGTATCAGTAAGTACAAATGTCATTCGTAATGTAATAAAAAATAATGAGCAAAACAAAAGAAGCCTGCAAGAAAAGGAAATTGTGCCACATCAGTCATCCCAGCATTTCCATATTTTCAGGAATCTCCCTATAGGCCCAATTCTCAATGTGTACAGATTTTCAAATGATTTAACTTTCCACATTTTTGCGATTCACTGACTCGAAATTCTGGACTTAGCTGGATTTTCAGTTAGTTAATATCAGACATCTTGTGATCAGGGTGGAGGCCCTCATTGCCATCTGGGATGATCTTAAAAATACAGTAGACCGCAATGGAGTTACTGCACTACTTCTCTTGGACTTCTCAGCTACCTTTGACCATGTCCGCTAATATAAAGACTCTACGAATCCGGCATAGAGGGGACTTCTCTCGACTAGAACGCATCCTACCCTCAAAAACAAACAAACATAATCCATACTCCCTCTTTCTCATCCAAATTCTACTTCACAAAATCAGGGGTCCCTCAAGGCTCATTCATCTCACCCATGCTATTCAACATCTACATGTAGTCATTACTTGCAGTGATCAATGAATTTCAACTCACATGCTACAGCTTTGCAGATGACACACAAATTGCCCTTTAACTAGAATGCCGCAAAGACATTAGAAACTCACAAATCTTCAGTTGCCTCAGAAGCCGTTGATCAGTGGATGACTTGGAGTCATCTCAAACTGAAGTCTTCCAAAATGTAAATGCTCACATGTGGCGATTGAAAATATTATGACCCTCTCTGCGTCTGGCCTGACAATCTGGGACCCCCTCCTGAAATATACTAAAAAGTTAGAATCCTTGGAATTACCATGGATGTTAAGTTATCAATGAATGCCCAAGTGGACAAATTAGCAAGATCAGGCTTCATCATCATGAAAACTCTGACGCATCTCCCCTCACCTCGAATTTCCACATTAGTTCTAGGCTACAATTTCACTTGTACTGTCTAAACTGGATTACGCCTATGGCATCTACCGCGGATCATCTCTGTATACTATGAAAAAACTACAACACATTCAGAACTAAGCTGCCAGACTACTCCTACATGTAAAGCCACAAGCTCACATCTCCCTTGCCTTGAGGGCCCTACATTGGTTACCAGTTGCCAGAAGTTCCCCCTTCAAGCTGCTTTGTATCACCCACAAAGGAATATGTGGAACAGGACCACTTTTCATCAGGAATAAAATCACCAAATACATTCCACAAAGAAATCTCTGCTTAAGATTGGCACCCCTCCTGAAATTCTTGGAGTACAAGAAAACCAACATCAGTGGTACATCTTTCTGTGCTCGGGCGGCCAAACTTTGGAATTCATTACCGCCAAATATAAGATCCACGGATAACTATCTTTTCTTTAGGAAGACTACTCAAGAGTTGGCTTTTTCCTACATAACCACCATACTCAAACCGCAGTGGACTGCACATCCATGTGTATGTAAACATTTATAATTTGATTATATGTATATATCTAGATATCTGTATTTCTTTGTACAAATATGTATAATAAAGCTATTTTATCTTAAAATATATACATACTCTTTAGGCCTGTTCAACAAATGTGTATATATGTATAAATTACTTAGGGTTAAATCTATATATGTATGTATGTATGTGTGTGTATATATATATATATATATATATATACAGGGAGTGCAGAATTATTAGGCAAGTTGTATTTTTGAGGATTAATTTTATTATTGAACAACAACCATGTTCTCAATGAACCCAAAAAACTCATTAATATCAAAGCTGAATATTTTTGGAAGTAGTTTTTAGTTTGTTTTTAGTTTTAGCTATGTTAGGGGGATATCTGTGTGTGCAGGTGACTATTACTGTGCATAATTATTAGGCAACTTAACCAAAAAAAATATATACCCATTTCAATTATTTATTATTACCAGTGAAACCAATATAACATCTCAACATTCACAAATATACATTTCTGACATTCAAAAACAAAACAAAAACAAATCAGTGACCAATATAGCCACCTTTCTTTGCAAGGACACTCAAAAGCCTACCATCCATGGATTCTGTCAGTGTTTTGATCTGTTCACCATCAACATTGCGTGCAGCAGCAACCACAGCCTCCCAGACACTGTTCAGAGAGGTGTACTGTTTTCCCTCCTTGTAAATCTCACATTTGATGATGGACCACAGGTTCTCAATGGGGTTCAGATCAGGTGAACAAGGAGGCCATGTCATTAGATTTCCTTCTTTTATACCCTTTCTTGCCAGCCACGCTGTGGAGTACTTGGACGCGTGTGATGGAGCATTGTCCTGCATGAAAACCATGTTTTTCTTGAAGGATGCAGACTTCTTCCTGTACCACTGCTTGAAGAAGGTGTCTTCCAGGAACTGGCAGTAGGACTGGGAGTTGAGCTTGACTCCATCCTCAACCCGAAAAGGCCTCACAAGCTCATCTTTGATGATACCAGCCCAAACCAGTACTCCACCTCCACCTTGCTGGCGTCTGAGTCGGACTGGAGCTCTCTGCCTCTTACCAATCCAGCCACGGGCCCATCCATCTGGCCCATCAAGACTCACTCTCATTTCATCAGTCCATAAAACCTTAAAAAAAACAGTCTTGAGATATTTCTTGGCCCAGTCTTGACGTTTCAGCTTGTGTGTCTTGTTCAGTGGTGGTCGTCTTTCAGCCTTTCTTACCTTGGCCATGTCTCTGAGTATTGCACACCTTGTGCTTTTGGGCACTCCAGTGATGTTGCAGCTCTGAAATATGGCCAAACTGGTGGCAAGTGGCATCGTGGCAGCTGCACGCTTGACTTTTCTCAGTTCATGGGCAGTTATTTTGCGCCTTGGTTTTTCCACACGCTTCTTGCGACCCTGTTGACTATTTTGAATGAAACGCTTGATTGTTCGATGATCACGCTTCAGAAGCTTTGCAATTTTAAGAGTGCTGCATCCCTCTGCAAGATATCTCACTATTTTTGACTTTTCTGAGCCTGTCAAGTCCTTCTTTTGACCCATTTTGCCAAAGGAAAGGAAGTTGCCTAATAATTATGCACACCTGATATAGGGTGTTGATGTCATTAGACCACACCCCTTCTCATTACAGAGATGCACATCACCTAATATGCTTAATTGGTAGTAGGCTTTCGAGCCTATACAGCTTGGAGTAAGACAACATGCATAAAGAGGATGATGTGGTCAAAATACTCATTTGCCTAATAATTCTGCACTCCCTGTATATCTATGTGTGTGTTTGTGCATTCTGTGCTTAACATGTTCATAGGTCATTGCATAGTTTCTATATTTTGTTTGGATAGATGCATATGAGTCTGTTTATTTCTTTATCACAATAGATAAATATTATGTTAACTATTTACAAGCATTTCACTATTGAAATATTGAGAAAAGATGAAATAATGTTATACATGTACATAAATAAACTCCAAATACTGCAGCACTTGAAAGTCTGTGTTTATACGATAATACTTTAAATCTCAATATATTATATTCCTTACAAATATATATTCCCTTACTATGTAATCATGTATTTATATATTTGTTACTTTAGTCCTACTATACAAGAGAAAAAGGAAAATAAATACTCTTTTGAAAGCTTTACTCTGTCTCACTATAACCCCATACCTCTATCAATCTGTTCCCTATTCTACTCTGACTCATCCCAAACCCATTCTACTACTACGATTGCCAAAATAACCTTTCTTAGACTCCCTACTCAACCCCTCCTGGCTCACCCCAAACCTCAGTTTACTGCTATGATTTCCCACACTACAGTACTAAATTCTCCCTCATCTGTCTCTCCTTTGACTCATCCCAAACCTTAGTTTACTTCTATGATCTCCCTAATCCCTTTCTACAGACTCTTCCCTCCTCCATCTCACCTTTACTCATCCCAAACCTCATCTTACTACTACTACTCTTAATTAACACTTCTGGATTCTTCCCTCTTCTATCCCTCCATTATTCTATTAATCCAGCTAACAGACTCACATGTCCTCTGCTCAAATTAACTCATACCTTCCTATACTAATACTATGCTCATATTTCCCAATACTAATCCACCAGTAAACCTTTTGGGTTCCGGTGTAGCGTGCTACGTGCCAAAAAACGCTCCGACGCCTTGTCAGGGGTAGTAAGTGCTATATGAATACAATTACAATTATTAAAGAGGTGTAAATTGCTACTTTAAAATGTATTATTGTTCTATTTTGTAGCTGCAGAAATTGATATACATATGCAGGTAATGAAGAAGAGTTAGGCCTGTTTGTGTATTGTTATTTTTATGTAGGGGAAAAAAATACAAGCATAATATTTTCAGTCGGCATCCAATAGTGTATTGTCTTCAACTAAGCCAAACTGTTAAGGCGTTGGTAGCTAAAGCTTTTATAGTTAAAGAACATCAAAATAGTTTGTTTTTACCTGTGCACATCGTAGCAGGTCTACAAAAATGCCCAGTCGTCCCTTCCTCAAGACACGTGACATTCACACAACAGAACACTAAACTGTCATCTGAGACCTTCAGAAAGATACAAATATGAGTAGGTGCAAGGCTGCCTACAGATGTTGTCTTGGGTATTCACTCTATAGCTCACACAGATAAGTCTTTTGACTTCAGGTGATCCGACATTTGTCAGTGCAGCCTACTTCGGCCCTTGCACTCTGTTTGTTAGTGGCCCTTCTTTATATGGTCTTGCATGACATATCCTGTGATAGCATGTCCTTTGAAAGGCAGGAGCAGCATCATTAGAAGCTAATTTTTCAAAACTGAACAACACATGCCAGGGCCTACCTTTTGCGAATTCTTCTATCAGTCTCTGGAGCAAACTTCTTTGGTGGCCTTCTTTCATGTCCTCTAAGAATTGAGGTTGTTTTATCCAATCTCTCGTCTTCCCCTCTTTTCAAGGAGTTTTTAGCTTGATGTTTGTGTTTAGAGAACAACTAAAAATGTCACCTTTGTTTCCCTGTATACTACAACTTGCTCCAAAGCTTTCTCTGTAACTGATATTTTTGCAGCATGAATCTTTTTCTGGATTCTCTTGCTGTTTTTCATTCTGCCATCTAGTGGTTGGGTCTGGAATTGTCTTTGGTTCTTTTTTTTTTCCTTCTTCTCCTGGCATCATCGACCACCATTTGGTTCCCAACAATGAAGAAGATCAAGCAGGAGGTGCAGAGTACACCCAAGGAGGGTCAGACGCCAAATTCCTTGAAGGAACCGCAGAGGAAAGACTCCCAAAAAAGAAGATAAGAGACTTTGAAAAGAAACAAAAACCAAACAAAAAGCCCCCAAAGACGTCGGGTGAAAAAGCACTCAAAAGGCAATACCTCAAGGCAGCCCCGACATCAAAGAAAAGGACGATCGAGGTCAGCCAGTAACAAAAGAGCCCCACAGATAGCACACCAGGAATACCAAAGAGAACTGACCGCCAAAACTGTTGAGACCACAGTGTGCGAAGGACACCCTTAAAACCATCAGGGAAAGAGTCCCCGAGGGTATTGGGGGATCATCCACCTAAAAGAAAAACTTCGGTTGAGACGCCGAAAGGCATTGGAGGTGGACAGAAAAAGAAGTTGCCTGGAGGCTGAATTGGCAGCACTCCCACAAAAGAAAAAATAATACAATGACGCAGTGAGATAGTATTGAATCCCAGCAAGACCATCAATGAACCCTGCAGAAGCGAAGGAGGAAGAAGCTGCTCTCGAAGCCCCAATAACCCTCGAACCAAATGAAGAGGCGGTCGAGAAGTCTTTCTATGACCCAGAGGAGGAAATGGCAATGGAAAATTTTGAGGATGGCTGGCAGGACCTCGAACCTGAGATCCCCAAAGAGGAGATCAACAGCTATCCCTCAAAGCCTTCATGCCCTGATGCCGTCACATGCTTGCAATAGCCTGGTAAAGAGAGCAGCAGACACCTACGGGGGTTACCCCTCGAGGAAGTAAAAGGGGGACTCATGTTTCCTCTTAGAAACACTAAAATGAACAAGTAAGGGGAACCTATTCCTTCCCATGTTTCCAAGTGTACTCGATCAAGGTAGGGGAGCCCTCAAAAGACCCAGTAGCAGTGAAATGGGGTCACACCCAGGGTGGAGAAGAAATACAAACCTTCCCCAAAGGACCCTAAATACAAGCAAGGTAATGGAGTGGCGGACTCCATCATAGTGCCCACTGCAAGGAGGAGGAACAATGCACACTCCTCAGGAGGTAGGGAGGGAGTGAGGGAGAGAGACTGAGAGACTGAGACTACTGGACATAGCCAATTCCAACCACTCCCCAGCAGATTCAGTCATCAACAGTGGGATGAAATTGATGAGCTCTTGAAGAAGCTCCCAGAGACCGATAAAAATACGGGAAATGCTATGATGCAGGAAGGAAAGAACATCGCAAATGCATGTTTAAAATCCACCTTAGACGCCGAGGACACTGCAAGCAGGCAGATGTGCACAGGAACAACTCTGCGAAGGCACACATGGCTCAGGATATCTGGCTTTAAACCATAGGTACGAGCCTCCATAATTAAACCCTTCAATCGAGAGAGCTTGTTTGGCCAAGATGTGGACGAGTCCGTGCAACAGATTACAAAGGACAATGAAACAGCTGAGGCAGTGGGGGCATTACAGTTCAGAGGAAGCTTCAGGAGAGGAAACAACATCAGAAGTCCCACAGGAAGGGAAACCTTTACCTTTGGTAACAACAGACAACCCAGGCTAATACATCACAGGGTAACCAACAGACTGGATACCAACATTGGGAACACCCTGGCAGACAGTCCTTTTGGAGTAGAGTAAGAGCAAGGGGCCATACCCCCAGAGGAGGGGGAACAACCAAATGATGCGCAAGTGCCCACAATCCCCCACACAACACTAGTATGGGGGGGGGGAAGAATAGCGCGGTACCCAAAACAGTGGTAACAAATTACCACGGACAATTGGATACTAGATGTGGTGCGCCACGACTACTGTATAGCACTAACAAAGGCACCACCAATAAATCCACCAAGGAAGAGGGGTCATCAATCAACAGAGCTCACTGTACTGAAAAAGGAATTGAAAGAACTCCTGCTGAAACAAGCAATAAAAAAAAAGTTCCAATGAACGAGTTAAACAAAGGGAATTACTCACCCTACTTCTTGGTGCCAAAACAGGACCTTTCACTAAGACCAATACTAGATCTCAGGTTCGTAAACAAATTCATCCACACACAGCATTCAGGATGACAGCGCTTCAAGAGGTCATACCACCCCTACAAAAAGGAGATTACATGGCAACCATAACATTCAGGATGCCTATCTACACATACCAATGCATCAAGCACACAAAAAATATCTCAGATATAGAAAAAGACTAGAAGAGCACCATCAATACAAGGTCTTAACATTTGGAATAAAATCGGCATCAAGGGTTTTCACAAAATGCCAATTTGCAGTTGCTCTGAATCATTAAGTTGAAAAAGTCTGAATGTTAGCTTATCAATGTGTCTGTTTTGTCAAAGCCTTTTTAGAAGCCCAATTTTCAGATATCTGCCTGTTCCATAATGATACTTAAAGTGAGACAAATCCCTCAAGACCTAAATGTTATGACTGTAGCTTATTTGTAAAATTACTTTTATGACAGTTTATGAAAATGTCAGAATTAATTGCAGAAAATCAAAGTGCAAAAACCAGAAATGTGTTACTTTGATTTCAGTACTATGTTTTTCGTATAAAAATGTTTGCTGTGCAAAACTGCCATATCAAAGAGCCCTCAAGTAAAAAATAGTCCTAGAAAGGCAAACATTAGAAATGGCTGACAAGTAGGGGAAATCACACAAGTAAATTCAAAGAAACTAAAAAGTATTTATAAGAGAAGAGTATTCTGCATGCCAAGCAGGCGGAATCACCCCCTTCGTGCAAAATGAAAGGGTGGAAGAGTAGAGGAGATTAAGATGAAACAACCTAACCAAGTGTTTTGCGTAGCTTCAACATAAGAGGCAATGAGGCTAAAGTATACAGCACTCTTAGTCTGAGTGATTAATTTATTAAGGCACTTCCCAGGTCTTAAACAGGAGGATACAAATGTATTAATGTGAGCATTTAATTTGAATGCAGCAAAAGGTGTGCAGATAGTAAAATAATCACAGCAGTTGAACAATAATAAGCAGAAAAGGTGCAATATATCAACAATGAATATGTATGCAGTGAAAATAAATATATATATATGTATATATATATGTGTATATATATATATATATATATATATATATATATTTATGCATGCACACTGCAAAGCTAGATAATTAAGAATGCATCACCATGGGGATCGATTTCCAACATCTTCCTCGTCCTTGCCAACGTGAACCTGTGGAACCCTGGACAGCTGAGACAGGAGAAACTTTCTCCAAAGGGACTCTGATTTTCCGAGCAATGCGTCCCGCCTCAGAAATGAGTTCCTTCTGCCTCAGCACCAATTTTCCCCACCTTATATACCTTAAACAAACTCAAGAGGAAGGTTCTGGTAACCTTCCCCCTCCCTTTAAATAAGTTGTTAAATTCAAGCGCTGGCTGTACTTGGTCAGTGTTGAAAGCACACAAAAGGATTGGACAGATCCCAATGTGCATTTTCAAGACAGAGCCGTACCGTTTTCCGCTATAAACATGTTCTCATCCTTGTACACGCTTATCATCGTTGTCCCCCCCCCCCATGTTATGTTCCCTTTTCTGGTGAGAAGAGTGAAAACACATTCAGTGTACAGAACAAGCTGTGCATGGAAAAATACCAGCAC
Source organism: Pleurodeles waltl (assembly GCF_031143425.1). NCBI lineage: Eukaryota > Metazoa > Chordata > Amphibia > Caudata > Salamandridae > Pleurodeles > Pleurodeles waltl. The sequence continues at coordinate 901,840,298 of NC_090448.1, read as the reverse complement.
CACTGATGTGACGGCATTTAAAGCTAAGCTAAGCACAGTATTGAGTTAGTGGTATGATGTAGAACAATGTATATGTTTGAAGATGAGAAGGTACCAGTACTATGCCTATTTAGGGATATATAAAACTGCAGGGCAGGTTCCTGTTGGGAGTATGTCTTTATGTTCCTGAACCTAATAGGTGATACTAGTGGCTGCGATAAAAGCTTTATGCTGTTGGAATCATTGATTTTACAAGATTTGCTGCCCCCACGTTTAATGTTTATTTGGATATGGCTCCTGAATGATCCTTTGGTGAACACCCCTGGGTTGCTTTTCTCACTATTCCGATGGGCTGTGATAATGAAATGTCATTCTTGGGGTTCTTTCTCTATCCTGGATTTGCTTTTATCTGTAGGAGAGGGAGCCAATCTGAAGTGCCATCTGTAGTGAGATCATGGCCAGCACTGTGCAACAGAAATGCCTCGGGTAGACTTACTTTGCATGTTAATCTCTGGTTCTCGCTCTTGCTTCAGTTCCTCATTTCACTTCAGTTTGTGGGTAATACCCCCCCGCCCCCCTCACCCACCGAATGGTCCCAAACAAACATGTACTCACAAAGGCCACAGATATATAGACTTGGTGAGCACTGGAAACATAAGGAAATTTAATGCCAGGGCCTAGATTTGATTGTGGTGTGTGTGTCAGCCATTCTCTGAACTTAACCAGAAAGTATGCAACTGTTCTTAGCAAGTTTTGATTCCATCAGGAATTCTGACCTTTCCTATCCATTGTTAACAGTGTGAAAAGTGTATGGCATCCGTTATTCACAGATCATAGTTTTAGCTACTAATATTAAATAAAAATCATGACTGAGTGCTCAGATAGATCAACGCCATAAGTGACAAGAATTGTTTCTTGTGACTTTGCTCAAGTTTGATATGATCTGTTAGGCAGAAAAGGTGGAATTGGAAGAGTGTGGAATTGAGATGCTTTCAATACATATGGATCATAAGAAGTTATTAATCTGGGGGAGAGGGGCACCCAAGTCAGGTAATAACATCAATTCCTTTTATGGTGAGTTGCTAAAATGACACCGAAATGGAAAAAAAAAATGTAAGAAGGGAAACCAGAGTTAAGCATTTATAAAGATTGACCAAAAACATTAAGCTGCAACCGCAGTCATCTGTTTGGAATTGACTGATATCAAGTTGCTGGCTAAGGTTGCCCGCAGTGGAATGCTGGTTGGATACTGAAACCAGATACAACCGGTCACTGAAATGGAAGTCCTAAAAACCTCAGGAAGTCAAGGCAGCAAGCTGTTGGTGAAGAGGGCGACATGTCATCGTATAGCTGCTGAACAAGGTTTCGGTGAAGCTGTTGCCTTTTTGGTGAGAAAGCTCAGAGCAGGTAGGAGCAACTTGAATTTTTTGACCCATCGGCAGCGCACCTTCGTTGGATTTTCTTGGTAGCTTGGTCCCTGTCCTCTAGGTGTCTTTGAAACTAAGTTTCTAAATCCCAGGTTTCAGGAAAGTTAGGAGGGAGTACACTTTGACAGCCAGATTCTAAGTTGGGGAGCAAAAAGATAGCTTTTCCAAGGTCTATCTGTACTGTTAAATTTGGTGGTATGTAGATATGTAGGTTGAAACATGAAAATAAAATGCCAATAATAAAACTGTTCTGTTACTGTTGCATTATCATAGTTTCTGTTATCTCTTTTAGGTTCTGGTTATGACCTGCCATGTCTTCTTAAATGTTTTGAAAAATGAGTACTTGTCACTGTCCAACATTAATCTGTTGGTTTTCGATGAGTGTCACCTTGCAATCCTTGACCATCCACATCGGGAAATTATGAAGGTAACAGGTGTTTAGCATATACTATTTGAAATTTTACTCTTCTGGGTGAAAATTTAAGAATGAATTGTGTATCCTTTACAGCAACAGTTTGATACTACCAAATGTTTGCTGACTTTGTTCTTTTTTATTAATATACTTAAAAGCATTTCTTACACACTTCACTTAACCATAGTATTAAAAAAAACAAACGATTAGTGTTTTCCCATTGTTTTTGCACCTCTGTCTTGTTGCAGCGAAAAGTGTGGATATTCATTTTGGGGAAGTTTTGTTTTTTCTGTATTTGAAGTGAATGTGAGGACAACATTTTGTTAAAATTATGAACTCTGATGACAGCGTATGCTTGGCCCTTACCTGGGAAGTAGCAGAGTAATGTATTAAATGTTTGTTTCTTCTTCAAATGGATCTCGATTGAAACATAAGCATGAATTTGACCGACCCATGCACAGGATTCTAGACCATCCTATAAAATAAAAATAAACTCTATACAATATTTCTTCTTGAAATTACAACTAATTTAACAGCCTATTAAGAGTATCAGAAGAGAGCTATTAGTCAATGTAGTGCTGCTAATTGTCTTTTTAGGGAAAAAACATCTATGGCATCTATTAATATACATAAATTGGAAAAGGGTGAGGCTAGTAAGCTTGTATGTAATATTTATTTCCCTTGGATTCACATCCCATTGAGATCCTGTTACTACTTTTCATTCCATTCTCACTTTTTAATTGAATAGATGCAGTGCAGGAAACTCCTTATATGGAATGTATTGGTCAAGGTCTGTCAAGATGTTCTATTTAAAGATGAATAAAAACGTGAATCATTTATAAATGACATTTTATTATCATCCAATTTACAGATTTGTGACAGCTGCCCCTCGTGTCCACGAATTCTAGGATTAACTGCTTCTATTTTAAATGGAAAATGTGATCCATCGGATCTGGAGGAAAAGATTCAGAAGCTAGAAAAAATTTTGAAAAGTAATGCTGAAACTGCAACTGACTTGGTTGTCTTGGACAGGTACACTTTAGCTTATGCTTCAGAAGATACTGGACCATTTACATGTTTTTCCATATCTAGTAAAAGTCCAGCCAATGGCTATATTTTAAGTTAATGCAAAATTCTGTGACACACTGTTCTAGCTTAAGCGTTGGCCTTCTTTAATCACACGTTTGCTTGAAAATTCACCCTCTAGGCTGCAAGTTAGTTTGATATGTATTACCATCTCACACAGTTTCTGTCGCTATTATTTAATTGGCTAGCTTTTCTCCTTATCGTGATCTATGGAAGTCAAGTTTTTCGCTAGTGAGAGATCCTTTGCTTTGAAAAGTGTCACTTGAGCATGATTATTATAATCTTCTCACTGAATGTTGCAGGTTCCTAGAAGCCGAAAAGTGTAAATTTGCTTATTGACCTAAACCTGTGGTAAGAATATAGATGCTAGATTTCCACTAAGGTATATGACTGTGTAGCTACTTTAAAGAAGATGCAAAACATTATTCAGTGCTCATAGTCTATTTCTTTCAGAAAATTGTGAGGTATTCTAAAAAAGGTTAACATCCTTACCATCCAAGAGCTCCCTTCTTTCGCCACCAGTTCCTTGGAAACATGTTTGAAAGATGAGGAGACCTGTATTTTGTCTACAGGTTGGCATGCATATGAGGGCCACATCTCCACAGTTGGGTGTTGTATCTACTGCTGCTACACTGTTAACTTCTACTCCGCTCCCCAGCGCTTTTAGTTTAACTTTTTGGTGTTGGTAGATTCAGTGTGCCATTTAAGGCACATCTCTCCATTACTGTCTTTCTTTCTGAGTACCTCTCTTTCTCAATCTCTCTATCTCTTTCTGCATCTTAAAGTCTCACTCCATACCTGTCATTTCTGCCTCTTTTCTGTCTCGACTATGCCCCTTATTTGTCTTGATTCTGCTGATCTCTCTCACTTCCTCCACATCGCCCATCTCCCTCCCTTTCTCTTTTACCCGTTTTCTACCTGTTTTTGTGTCCTCCATTTTCCTTTCTCTAATTTTTTCTCCCCATGTTTCTCTCATTTCTTCATTTCTGTGTTTTTTCTTTCATCTGTATTTCTCTTTCCTGATTTTTCTTTTGTTCTGTTTTTTTCTTTCCTCTTTTGCTCTTTTTTCACTTTCCCCCAATCCCCCCTTTTATATCTTCTCCTCCCCAACCCCATTTTCTCTTCTTTGCATGCATACTTGAGAAGACTTATACTCCTAAAAACTACAGGATATCATCCCATTTATTTGTTAATGGTAAGATAGGGATGTTTTCAGGAATGCAAGAAATTGTGGTTTAGGTACCTGCAGCTGAGACACTGGGCAACCTACCTCCTAACAAGCTAGCAGCCTATAGGGAACTAACGGGATTTCACTAGTTAGTAAATGTGATGGGGGGGGCCCATAAAGTGTGAGTATAAGAAATCTTGTGAGAAGTACCAGAGCCACAAAGATGTAGATGCATGAAGAAGAGGGTTAAACTGCTAGGTTATGAGATCGGATGGTGAATGGTTAGATCATTGAAGAGATGTTAGTTTTAATAAATTGATTCTACACAGGAAACTGATTAAAATAGTGATGCACTGCTATTTGATGCCAGAAAAGCTAAGTTAATAATAAACAGGATGGTCCGACTAATGATGCAGATAATGTGTGGACAATAGGAGACCTTGAGCACATGTGGTAGACTTGCCCAACACTAGTGACTTATTGAAACACATAAATAGATGATAGTTGTAAGAAAGTACCCTCTTTCTTGGCATGGTTACCCCATTTTCTGCCTGTTGTCAGTGTGTTTGACTGTGGTCACTGGGATCCTGCTAACCAGGACCCCAGTGATTATGCTCTCTCCCTCCTAACTTGGTAACTTGTACTACTTTCAACCCCCATTTGGCATACTGGTACCCCTATGTAAGTCCCTAGTATGTGGTACATAGGTACCCAGGGCATTGGGGTGCCAGGGGATCCCCATGGGCGGAAGCATGTATTATGGCACCCATGGAGAGCCCATGCAAAGTGTTCTGCAGGCCTGCCATTGCAGCCTCCGTGAAAGGGTGCATGCACCCTTTTTCACCATAAGTCACTGCACCAAGTCTCTATAAGTCACCCCTGTGACAGGCCCTCCTAGCCTAGAGGGCAGGGTGCAAACACCCGTGTGTGAGGACACCCTTGCACTAGCTGAGGTGTCCCCATGAACTCTAGTGCCATTTTCATGGACTTCGTGAGTGCGGGCCTCCATTTTATGCGTGTACTGGACATAGGTCATTACCTATGTCCAGCTACATAATGATAACTTTGAATCTAGACATGTTTGGTGTCAAACATGTCGGAATCATACCCCAATACTGTTGCCATTATTGGAAGCATGATTCCATGCACTCTGGGGGCTTCTTAAAGGATCACTAGCATTACTCCTACCAGTCTTCCATGGTTTTCCAGGCAGCCCAAGCTGCTGCCACCCCTTAGACAGGTTTCTTCCCTCCTACTGCTTGAACAGCTCAAGCCAAGGAAGGCAGAACAAAGGATTTCCTTTGGGAGAAGGGGGTAACACTTTCTCCCTTTGGAAATAGGTGTTGCCTGGCTTGGGAGGGGTAGCAAGATTCCAGCAATATTCCTCTGCAACCTTACTTTGACTTCTACCTAGTGGAACCGGACCTGGGCCACCCAGGAACCGAAAATCTGTATCCACGAAGAAGACTCTTCCTGCAACATGGTTTCCATGCCTCCTTCCAGCTTCTGCAACATTTCCTCGGCTGTGCATTCCCCGAGTTGGGCAAGTCTTCAGTCTGCATGAGAAGGAAGAAGGAATCTCCCTTGTAGTTTCCTCCAGAAGTGGGGCCCTTCTCCAGTTGTGCTGCGTGCGCTTTTCAGTGACTCCTGTGTCCCTGTTCTGTGGGACTCCTGTGGGTGCGGCCTTTGCTTCTTTGGGCTCTGTGTCGCTGAGGGTCCCCTTTGACTCCCCATCCTGGGTTGAGTCCTTCTGGCCCCTGGCAGCACCATTTTCTGCCAACCGCGATATTTGCTTTTGCCAAGGCTTGTTGGTGGAATTCCTGCACCGACACCTGACTGCAATCCTCCTTCCAGCATGGGACGTCATCTGCATCCCTCCAGAACTCTTCTCCAGCTCCAGGGCTGCAGTGCTGACCTTCTGTCCATCACAGTCGACTAACTGCTGCAACTCCAGCTGGGTGGGTAGTAGCTCCTACTCCTCCTGGACTCCACTGTGTTTCTTGAACTTGGTCTCCTCTTTCCACAGTTCTTCCTCTCCAGTAATCCACTGCTGGTTTTTTGCAGTCTTGTCTAGGTGTCTTCTTTTCTTCTTTTCCTTCCTTTTGGGTGGTTTGGGGAAATTCCAGTGATTTACTCTTGCTTTCCTGCCACTGGAGGGTACTGTGTTAGTTACCTCTTTGGTTTTCTAGTACTCCCAGCTCCCCTCTACACATTCCACTTACCTAGGCGGGGGTCCTCTGTTCGCATTCCATTTATTTTGTATATGGTTTGCGCTCCCCCCAGGGTCACTATAGGTTACTTGCGACTGCACTGTTTTCTGACCTTTTCGATGCCTATTACTGTTTACTAGTGTAAATAATTAGTGTATTACTGTAGGAAGTTGGCTCTGTATGCACTATTTCAAAGTAAGGAATAGTATGCACAGAGTCCAAGGGTTCCCCTTAGAGGTAAGATAGTGTCAAAAAGAGATAATACTAATGCTCTATTTTGTGGTAGTGTGGTCGAGCAGTAGGCTTATCAAAGGAGTAGTGTTAAGCATTTGTTGTACATACACACAGGCAATAAATGAGGAACACACACTCAGAGACAAATCCAGCCAATAGGTTTTGTTATAGAAAAATATATTTTCTTAGTTTATTTTAAGAACCACAGGTTCAAATTCTACATGTAATATCTCATTTGAAAGGTATTGCAGGTAAGTACTTTAGGAACTTTGAATAATTACAGTAGCATATATACTTTTCACATAAAACACAAATAGCTGTTTTAAAAGTGGACACTTAGTGCAATTTTCACAGTTCCTGGGGGAGGTAAAGTATTGTTAGGTTTTGCAGGTAAGTAAACCACCTACGGGGTTAAGATTGGGGTCCAAGGTAGCCCACCGTTGGGGGTTCAGAGCAACCCCAAAGTCACCACACCAGCAGCTCAGGGCCGGTCAGGTGCAGAGTTCAAAGTGGTGCCCAAAACACATAGGCTTCAATGGAGAGAAGGGGGTGCCCCGGTTCCAGTCTGCCAGCAGGTAAGTACCCGCGTCTTCGGAGGGCAGACCAGGGGGGGTTTTGTAGGGCACCGGGGGGGGGGGGGGGACACAAGCTCACACAAAAAGTACACCCTCAGCGGTACTGGGGCGGCCGGGTGCAGTGTAGAAACAAGCGTCGGGTTTCCAATGTAAATCAATGGGAGACCAAGGGGTCTCTTCAGCGGTGCAGGCAGGCAAGGGGGGGCTCCTCGGGGTAGCCACCACCTGGGCAAGGGAGAGGGCCTCCTGGGGGTCACTCCTGCACTGAAGTTCCGATCCTTCAGGTGCTGGGGGCTGCAGGTGCAGGGTCTTTTCCAGCCGTTGGGATTTTAGAGTCAGGCAGTCGCGGTCAGGGGGAGCCTCGGGATTCCCTCTGCAGGCGTCGCTGTGGGGGCTCAGGGGGGACAACTTTGGTTACTCACAGTCTCGGAGTCGCCGGAGGGTCCTCCCTGAGGTGTTGTTTCTCCACCAGTCGAGTCGGGGTCGCCGGGTGCAGTGTTGCAAGTCTCACGCTTCTTGCGGGGATTGCAGGGGTCTTTAAATCTGCTCCTCTGTAACAAAGTTGCAGTCTTTTTGGAGCAGGTCCGCTGTCCTCGGGAGTTTCTTGTTCCTCTTGAAGCAGGGCAGTCCTCTGAGGATTCAGAGGTCGCTGGTCCTTGAGAAAGCGTCGCTGGAGCAGGTTTCTTTAGAAGGCAGGAGACAGGCCGGTAGGACTGGGGCCAAAGCAGTTGGTGTCTTCTTTCTTCTTCTGCAGGGGTTTTCAGCTCAGCAGTCTTCTTCTTCGGTAAGTTGCAGGAATCTAAATTCTTAGGTTCAGGGGAGCCCTTAAATACTAAATTTAATGGCGTGTTTAGGTCTGGGGGGTTAGTAGCCAATGGCTACTGTCCTTGAGGGTGGCTACACCCTCTTTGTGCCTCCTCCCTGAGGGGAGGGGGGCCATCCCTATTCCTATTGGGGTAATCCTCCTTCTACAAGATGGAGGATTTCTAAAAGTCAGAGTCACCTCAGCTCAGGACACCTTAGGGGCTGTCCTGACTGGCCAGTGACTCCTCCTTGTTTTTCTCATTATCTCTCCTGGACTTGCCGCCAAAAGTGGGGGCTGTGTCCAGGGGGCGGGCATCTCCACTAGCTGGAGTGCCCTGGGGCATTGTAACACGAAGCCTGAGCCTTTGAGGCTCACTGCTAGGTGTTACAGTTCCTGCAGGGGGGAGCTGTGAAGCACCTCCACCCAGAGCAGGCTTTTGTTTCTGTCCCCAGAGAGCACAAAGGCTCTCACCGCATGGGGTCAGAAACTCGTCTCTCAGCAGCAGGCTGGCAGAGACCAGTCAGTCCTGCACTGAACAATTGGGTAAAATTCAGGGGGCATCTCTAAGATGCCCTCTGTGTGCATTTTTTTAATAAATCCAACACTGGCATCAGTGTGGGTTTATTATTCTGAGAAGTTTGATACTAAACTTCCCAGTATTCATTGTAGCCATTATGGAGCTGTGGAGTTAGTTTTTGACAGACTCCCAGACCATATACTCTTATGGCTACCCTGCACTTACAATGTCTAAGGTTTTGCTTAGACACTGTAGGGGCATAGTGCTCATGCACATATGCCCTCACCTGTGGTATAGTGCACCCTGCCTTAGGGCTGTAAGGCCTGCAAGAGGGGTGACTTACCTATGCCACAGGCAGTGTGAGGTTGGCATGGCACCCTGAGGGGAGTGCCATGTCGACTTAGTCATTTTCTCCCCACCAGCACATACAAGCTGGCAAGCAGTGTGTCTGTGCTGAGTGAGGGGTCCCTAGGGTGGCATAAGTCATGCTGCAGCCCTTAGAGACCTTCCCTGGCATCAGGGCCCTTGGTACCAGGGGTACCAGTTACAAGGGACTTACCTGGGTGCCAGGGTTGTGCCAATTGTGGAGACAAGGGTACATTTTAGGTGAAAGAACACTGGTGCTGGGGCCTGGTTAGCAGGGTCCCAGCACACTTCTCAGTCAAGTCAGCATCAGTATCAGGCAAAAAGTGGGGGGTAACTGCAACAGGGAGCCATTTCTTTACAATTACTTACCTCCTATTGGAGGGTTGCCCTTCTAGTACTTTGTGGTATTGTGTGACCAAAATAAAGTACCTTTCTTTTTGTACAGCTGAGTGTTTTCTTTCATGTGTGTAAGTGCTGTGTGAATACAGTGGTTTTGCATGAGCCTTGCATGTCTCCCAGATAAGCCTTGGCTGCTCATCCACAGCTACTTCTAGAGTGCCTGGCTTCTAGACACTGCCTACACTACACTAATGGGGAATCCCTGGACCTGGTATAAGGTGTAAGTACCTCAGGTACCCACCACACACCAGGCCAGCTTCCGACAATAGGGTTCACAAACCTGCAGACCCAAAGATGACAATTCTGGAAATTAAACTTGAAGTATGGGAAGACATGAGGAGCAGCGAACGATAGATGATCTCCCCAATATTGGCAGTAGTGAAAATGTTAATAGTAAACCTGTGGAGGCAGAACCCTACCTCAGACCGCTCCCCAAAGATTTTCCATATCTGATATTTACCAATGCATGACAGGTCAAAACACACACATCGGAAAGACTTAGGAAAACGAATAGGGAGTGTCTGGTATCAGGTAATAGACTACCAGCCTTGGTATTCGGTGCACTGACATTTATTTGCTCAAGCTGCGGGCTCCTGGTCAGAGCTTTGGGCACTGGCACTCTTTTACAAAATAAGTACTAGTGGCACTAAAGCCTCCGACAAGTCTCAGAGATTGAAATATTGTTGGGTAAGGCCCTGGGTGACCCACATGGATATGAATCCTGGTGACTCTGGAATCATGAAATACTTTGAGAGATAAACACTTCATAAGGCAGATGACTATCGGCTCATTTCTGAGCTATTCATAGCCATCAACTCTGCTTCCCCCAGGATGGGGACAGCTGGCCATCTTTATCGCTCACACATAAAGATTGGTTGAACATACTAGCAAAACCCTGTGTAAGGGCCTCTAATATATCCATACGTGAGCTATTCAGAAAAATCACAACTAATTGTTACTACACCCCTAGTGGAGTTTGTAAATGGTCTCCCCTGAGGAGCCATCTCTTCTGGAGTAACTGCAGCAACACTGGGCCTCTTCTCCATCCACTGTCGCATTGCCTAAAATTTCAGAGAAGGAAGGAAGGAATAGACGAGATTGATAAAATGTACAATGTTAACTGCTGTGATTCACAACCTATATTTCATTGTATAGTCCATAACTCAGCTTAAATATGGGTTGTTGCAGGTACCGTCTGGTCCTTTAGCTTTGGTGTTATTGTGAGATCTCTCGGGGTTGTGGGATGGGTGGGTTAAGGGTTGTTTTTTTTAGCTCTATCTTTGTACGGTGTTGAGTGACAGCACAAAATACCTTGTCAAATGCTTTCTTATGTTTATAGCGCCACTCTTTTCTCTGCAGTCCCCAGTGGTCTTGGGATGTAGGTGGGAGTATGCGTTGTGAAAATGTTGAGTAAACAAAGTCAGTCCTGCAAAACGTTTTACACAAGAAATCACTCTCAAATCTTGCTCCGTTAGGTATGTAGCAACTGCCATTTTAAGAGTATCCAGATTATCAGCAGTGACCTATTACTGAAACTAATGCTGTTTCAATGCACACACATAATGCTGCTAGACTTTTTTCCTTCTAAAGCGCTGTTTAGTGTCTTCTTGCAGCTGCTGTCTCATTGTAAACTGTCTTGACTTTGGTTTCAAGTGAACTGAACCTACTCATCCCTTATCTTTTCTTCGTTTCAGCCTGCTATCTCTCTGGCCCAAACTGCAGTTTTAGCCTTCATGTATCTTACTGTGTTTCTCTTCATACAACTTGGTCTATGCACTTATTTGGGCGTTAAACACTCTCTGAACAAACTACTGATTAGCTAAAATAAGTACCTCTGCTAATCTGATGACACTCGCAAATTAGTTTGATCTCTGTTTTTACAATGATCGCATGTTCAAAGAGGCACTGCAAGGAACAGATAGTCAGTCTTCTACATTTCCAAAACTAGAAAGCAGGACTTGTGGAGCAAATGATTCCCCAGGATTGAGGATTTAGGTAACTAGTGTGACCACATTCTGCAGAGGCAAATTCTGAACAGTGGGTGTAAAAATTCAGGACAAAAGGTCAACATTCAGGACAAAGGGTCAATTTTACAGACATATCAGCGATCGGAAACTGGTAAACAAGTAACAAAATGGTTCGTTGCACCAGCCACCCTAGATCTCCAGGCAAACCCGCTCCCATCGCCCAACCCCATGACCAGCAGTTGGAAAGTAAAGATTGTCCCCTAGAATGTGGCAGGTATCAAATCCAAACTCCCTTTGCCTCATTGGAACACCTTTATCAACCACCATGACATATCGGTCTTTCAGGAGACCTGGCTAATTGAAACTGCCCACAAACCTGGCTATGCAACCTACCACATACCTGCTGTTCCCAGCAAGGCGGGCCGTCCATCGGGGGGGGGCCTTCTAATATGGGTGAAAATCGCACTACAGTGCTTAAGGAAACTGATACCCACCGATAGCCCTGATATTCTTGGTATCAGTCTCAAGGGAACAGGGTCCACTGCCCCAACCACTGTGTCAGCTTGCAGTCTCTAGAGACCTAATAGGGCGAAAGACCCTTCAAACATGCCCTCTTTGTAGCGGGGGACTTCAGTACCACCTTGGAACCCATCGGTCTGGGCCATATGGGCGATTTCAGGGAAGAAGATAATATATGGCACATACCTAGGCTGAAGCTTCCCCCATCAAGAAGTGGTACTCGGCTGCCCTGCTTCCAACCTCCCTGACCCTTGGCCATGGCCTGATGGCTGTAAATGGAAGAACCAAATCTGATAAGCATTCCGCCCACATGTTCACTGGCACACAGGGGAAGAGCCGCATCGATTATATACTGATGGACCTTAGGTACTGGCACTTGGTAGATGACATGGTAGTGGGGTCCCAATTGGACAGTGACCACAATCCACTCTGTCTTACTTTAGAGCCACCGTGGGGTAGGGTGCCCATTGCAACAACCACTGCCAAAGTAGCCAAGGTGGGCCAGGCTGAGAACAGAAGTCGGCGACTTATCTTCCATCGATTTAGACCTGACACATTGCGTAGCATTGATATCCACGATGGGAGAAGACGTGGGAAGCAGTTCCTCTCTAATCGAAGTACACACTGAGTTTAAAAAAAAATTGGAACAGCTACTATCTTTGCCAGTTGCCCACAACACTGGCAGTACTCCTCACTGTGAGGGTGATAACTGGTACAATCGAGAATGCTGGATGGTAGAAACAAATGTAATCAGTGCAATCAAACAAAAGGATTTTGCCCAAGTTAGGACCATATGGAATATGTACAAGCAGACGCAGAACAAGGCCAGGAAGGACTGGGATGAGAAAAGATGGAGACTCTTGAAGGTTGCATGTGAACACAGAGATTCCAGATCCTTTTGGCTTACAGTAAGCAATAGAAACCAAAAGGGAGCCCTTGCAATTGGCAACAATATCCTGCCCTCAGACTGGTTCCAACACTTCAACTCTATAATTTTGAGAGCCAAGTCGCAACCTTTTCTGTCCTTCCACTTCCACTACAGCTGAATACCACCCACGGGGATGGTTTGTTCAACTTGGGAGATATCTGAGATGCAATTAACAATATAGTTCGACTGAAAGCTGCTGGCCCCGATGGTAGTCCTGGTGACCTTTTTCTTCACAACACCGATAAATAGACTGAGTACATTCTTCTCTTATCCAGCACAATTGTTAGGGGAGCCCCATTCCCAAGTCCTGGAAGGGTGGTGAGTAATACCCTTTTACAAGAAAGGTGATAGGTCCCTACCCGCCAACCATAGGCCCATAAGCCTCATTGATACAGCGCAAAAGGTATTTTACTGTGCCCTACTATCAAAAATCCAAGATTGGATTTCTGAGAATGACATCCTATCACCATTCCAGGCTGGCTTCAGGTCTAAAACAAGCACCATAGATCAGGTGTTTAGGTTTTTACTTTAGTATTGGAAGGTTGTAGTGTTAGCGAAGGAGAGTCTCTTCACAGCCTTCATAGACCTTAAATCTGCATTTGATCTGCTCCCTAGAGGTAAACTTTGGGAGGTCCTCAACGAGATGGGTATGCCCCCCAGGGCTCCTGACCACAACAATCCGACTACATGAGGCCAACTATGCAATAATACGCTGGGGGAACCAGGGCGATCTCACCGATCCAATCAAAGTAGTCGGGGGTGTTCGTCAGGGCTGTGTACAAGCTCCAACTCTCTTCTCCCTCTATTTGAATCAGGTCATCCAACACCTCACTTTGCAGGCCTCTGATGCACCATCCTTAGGCAACGAAAAGATCGCATCACTGTTATTTGCAGATAACCACCTGATAGCATCCAAAACCCTGATGGGCCTCCAATCCTCGCTGAATCGATTTGATGATTTCTGCTCCAAGAGAGGCTTAAAAATAAACACCTCTAAAACCAAATTCATGGTCATTAACCCTCACAGGTCATATAGGGGGAACCTTTCCCTAGGAGGTCTAAATTAGAACAAGTTAACACCTTCGTATACCTGGGAATTTAACTATCTGACTCAATGTCTTGGAAAGCCCATTTCAACTCTGCATCATTAAAATGTAGGCAGCTAGTGGGCGTCTTTCTAAGGGAGCACTATGCATCAACTACACGACCAATAGCTGCGGCTCTCCAGATTTATAATATAAAGTCTGTTAGCGCAGCACTTTACGGGGCCGAACTCTGGGGCTTTGAGGATGCAAAGGAGCTTACCCGTACTGAGAATACGTTTATTAGAAAGCTCACCTCCCTGCCCCCGAGCACCCCGCTTCTTCCTTTGCACTTGGATCTGGCCTGCAAACCACTAGCTGCCATAGTCTGTCTCAGAAAGCTGTTGTTTTGGAGGAGAATCATGGCAACTCCCGAACTTTCCTCCTATGCCACCGCTTTTAGGGAAGTTTGTTCCTTGGACACCTCCAATGAGATCCGGTGGATCCATTCAGTTAGGACAGCATTGATTGCCATTGGGATGGGAGACTCATGGAGCTCTTCATACACAGGGCCACCACCGACCAAAGAAAGAGTGAAGTCCTGCTACTGGGAGGTGGTAACCCAGTCTATATCTCGCTCCCTCTCATTAGGGCGACTATCTGTCGAGTTTCTGGACTTCAAGTCTACCTGGTTGCTAGAACCTTAACTGGACAGCAATCTTGATCCAACTGATAGGAAGCTCTATATGCAATTCAGATTTGGTTCCCTCCCTCTCAAAACCTTTACCAGCAGATGGCAGAATAAGGCCCCTAGTAACAAGTTATGACCCTACTGCAATCCGCACCGGGAGCCAACTGCCTATGTCCTCTTTGCATGCCCATTCTACGCTCCCCTACGAAGGAAGTGGCTCACGCCATCCTGCAAACAGCTTGGGACCTGAGATCACGCTGCAGCATGAGAATTTTAAAATGAGACTCCAGACTGCCCATTGCAGTTGCCAAGTCTCTCGGAGGAATGTGGCGCATCGGAAGGAAATGGACTGCGACTGCCTAACCCCATGTCCCAACAGTCTTACATGTTCATTTCTGCACCATTACTGTATCCTGGAACTGTGTTTTGCAACACTCCTCTTTTATAGTACTGCATTTTGTGCATTATCATGTTTTATTTATTTTTAACCAAGCTTCATTTAATACATTTTTTGTTATTATTTATTGTGGTGCGATGTGACTTTTATGGCACTGGGTGCCGAACTAAAGTTTATGATGATTAGCAAAATACTCTTAGAGCGCTTAACACATTTTCTCAGCTTTGATTGCAAACTGTTATCATCAACATACTCAAACCACCCGTAAAAATCTGAGTCCATATGCACAAGGGACTGTGCCTGCTGAAGACCCTGACATTACAGTCAAGGAACTGATCGCAATAAACAGCAAACAAAAAAACAATAAGATAGTGATACCTAATTAGATATAACATAATTTGTGCCTCAATCTAAGAAATGCTTGTAACAAAAAAGAAACCACTTTACACAAAAAATAAATGCCTTTGAAGTGGTATGCCAGTCATTGAATTAGGCCTTCATCCTCTCACCCCCTTCTAAAACAATTGTGTCCCTTCAGCGCATCCATCGAAAACCTCAAACACCATTCCCTTATCATTTTTGGCACTGTAATTGTGCAAGTTGGCTTAGAAAACGAGGGTGCGCACGTGTATAGTGCAGATCAGTGGCTCACATGGAGACTTATAAATGTCAACATGAAATAAAGTGAGCCATGACATGAGTTTGTAGAAATCACTAAAAAGACAAAAAATGCATTAAGGGCGCATGGCGGCAGGCCCTATGGTGGACAGCATGATAAGCAATGTGTATGATAGATCCTAACAAGTTAAGAAGGGAGGGTAAACACAAAGCAACTGACCTAGATTGAATATTTAGCAGAGCTGCATCACTTCCTTTTGAAAAAACAACAAGGTGATGGATGGAATGCCAGGTGAGGTCCTCCCTCAACTGGAACGCAAGCAACCTAGGACCAGTTTTGCCCTAGGTAGGGCTCTTCAGACAGATGTAGCTTGATTCCAGTGCACACTAAGCTCGGGACCCACGCCTAGGCATACTTGGCCCACTTTGGGCGTCTAATGCAAAAACAGCAAGGTGATGGATGGAATACTTGAATAAAACTCAGCCACTGGCAATCGCTAGGGCTGCATCCCAATCCATTGTTTTTTTGCCCAACATGCCACCTCACTTTGGACCGAGCCATTTGCAAATCAGTCTTGACCCTGCTCCTTATTGGAACAGTCCAGTCTGTGTACTGTAAGGCCAGATCCTCCCGTAACCAGAACACAAGCAGCCTAGGACAGGATTCGCCCTAGTTGGGGCTCTTCAGCCAGGTATAGCTTGGTTCCAGTGGCAGATGGAAGAGCCTTGATCATGTCTCCTACAGAGTGGCTTCCAGTCGCAAAGTACAGCAAGACTTTCCACATCATCCTTTTAACCTAGTCAGAAGTGATGGTTGAATGTGCCATCCCTGCCCTGTAGTAACAACTTTTGGCTTCAAACTTTGTTCCAAACTTGAACCACAGTAGTGGGGGGGCGTGAACTGTCAGAAGGAGGAAATAGTGTTTCTTAAAGTAAGCACTTGATGGGATTCTGCTGCCTTTGCTTGAAACATTGTTAATTTGAGTGACTCTTGCTGGGTGAAGCCACTATTTAGAGTATTTGCATTCAGTGATCACTTGGTCTTTCTACAGCCCTTTGCGTTAATTCACTTAATCTGGCTACCTAAAAAATCAGGTAAATCTACAGTCTCTTACAGTTCACCAACGATCTAATCATCAGAAATCAGTTCACTGATTTGAATTCCATCTGTAGAAGATATTTGATTCCATATGTAACACAGGCTTTACAAAGCAAGACTGTTTCTATTTGTACACAACCAGAACAAAATGATAATTCTGCTTTTAAAATACATTTTTTTTCTTTTTTTTTAAGGGAATAGGAGCCACACATCAGTCATGCCAGACTTAGGTCTGATTATGCAGTATTTCTCCTGGTGAAACACATTGACTGCTGTTTCCATTCTATAACACTTACATTTGTAACCAGGTCACAGCCTATGTTTAGCTCATAATCATCAGTTCTAAGGCCTTATAGCTCCTATCTCTAGAGTCATAAAACAGCAACTCAGTCTCATGTAACAAGGCAACTCAGACAGGAAACCTGCCTATTTTACCCACAGTGCATATATCTCCAGCACTACTCAGAGACAGGGTCTTCAACAGTGGGGTGCAGATGAACAAAGCATTTAAGATAAATGGACACCCCTTCACAGCGGCCTTAGTATGAAACATTGATTTAAGTCATATCGCTTGATATTAGTCATTACCCAACAATTAAGAAATAACAAGTTGCATACTATGTTCATGAAATAAGGTTCGATATTAATGCCACTCTTTTTGCTTCCTCTTGTAATATAATCAATTTTGTTTTTTCAGTTTGCTTATTTCTCTGTTTCTGTCATCTAAGGCATTCGTGTCAGCCATGTGAAATTGTTGTGGATTGCGGACCATTTGTTGATAAAAGCGGACTTTATGAAAGGCTTTTGAAGGAATTAAATGATGCACTTAACTTTCTCAATGACTGCAACATATCTATTCAGTGCAAAGAAAGAGATTCCACAATCATTTCTAAACAGGTGAGGAATGTTTCAGAGCCAACTTGTGTTTTTAATTAATCTGTGGGCTCAGACTTTGAGCATATGGCATGATTGCTGTGTAAGTGTTCTTGTTGTAACTGATTATGATAATTCATAAAACCGATACAGAAAGTGGCTTGAACAAACATTAAAAGGTAAATCAAATTTCAGGTTTGGGCATAGGTGTTTTCATTCCTAGTTTGAATTTAGAGTTGCTTAATCAACAAATTTGAGGCATGTGTTGGTGGTTTGTTTTTATAAAATAATTAAAATATTTCTTGTGATCACTTCAAAATAATTTCTTAGCCTCAAATTTGTTGATTAAGCATTTGTAAGTAGCAACAGAAGGGGCTTTACAAACCTATGAGACTTAGTTGCAAATTATACCATTACGGTTCCCAACCAGTTTGGCATTTGAATTTTGAGTTATTTTACTCCTGTAGGAGAGTGTTGATTTAGTATGGTTTTATGTCATGTCATCAGTTGGGGCTTATTTGCTGACTGCAGATTAATAAATAAGTAATTTTATAAATGTTTTGACGCCAGATCCTGTATGCCTAAAGCATTGCACAATTTCAGTTGTATTCAGGGAAACCATCTCAGAATATGCTGTTAGTTCTTCTTACAATTACATGCACATAAGGTTTGTTCAGACCCGTTTTCTACATTTATACATTCATCATGCTGCTTTATTATACAGCATCTGATTTGTTTAGTTCTTTGGCTCTTACTGCACAGACCATTAATCCTAAATAAAGGGCAAAATGGAATGATAGAAGTCATAAAAAAGCCCAAACAGATGTAGCTGTTAGAGCGGTTACGGTTAAATGCAACATTACCATACAGCCTAATAGTACACAAATAGTAATTAATGCCCTATTATATGTTGGTAATCAAATGATGTAGACATGCAATACATAGCAATACTCTTATTGTTAGATGTGTATTACCCTCATTGTCCATGATTGTTCCAAGTTAATAATAAACCAACCAGTCATAGATGTTTGCAGAGAGTTATTTTTAAAGCATTTTCTCCCCATGACTGGTCTCATAGTACCAGCAGAACACATAAGTAGAGTGGAAAATTGGGAAGGTTCCATCGTAACAAGAAAGTAGTTTGGATGTCAAGTTTTTTCTGACGATGAAGAGCTTCTCTGTGACATTAAGCTGCTGAGTTACAGTACTTCTCTGGAGGAAATATCAGAAAAGGAAAATAAATTCACTTGCTCCTATTAAAAAAAAACCAAAAAAAAAAACCTTGCTCCAATAGTGGGTGAACGCGGAGTAGTCGGCCTAGCAGAGGTACTGTGGGAAGTAAGAGATTAGTGCTGCGTAGGTCCCTTACTACCTTGTTATACAAGGCAGAATTCATTGAACGGGATCTTAAGAAGAGCAAGAATAGGAACATAATCTCTCTTGTCCTCAATGAGGACCATACCTCTTCTGTCTCCACCTTGTTATTGTTGTGACTGGAGGTGAATCGAAGTCTGTCCTTTAATTAAATTATTGTAATTTTTTTTACAGCTTTCCTGTACGTCAGAAAACACTTTTCATTCCATGTACAAGCTTATTTCAACTCATGTAAATCGTTGTTGATTTTGTTTCTTTAAGGAGTTTACATTTTCTGCATGAAAATGTTTTCTGAATTGCTTTCCTTATTGTTACAGATTTTATCAGACTGCCGGGCAGTTCTAGTTGTTCTGGGACCATGGTGTGCAGATAAAGTAGCAGCTATGATGGTGAGAGAACTGCAGAAGTATATTAAGCATGAACAAGATGACCTACACAGAAAATTCTTATTGTTTACAGACACTTTCCTAAGGAAAATCCATGCACTCTGTGAAGAGCACTTCACACCCGCCACACTTGACCTGAAATTTGTAACCCCAAAAGTTATAAAACTGCTGGAAATTTTGCGAAAATACAAACCATATGAACGCCAGCAGTTTGAAAGTGTTGAGTGGTATAACAATAGGAATCAGGATAATTATGTATCTTGGAGTGATTCTGAAGATGATGATGAAGATGAAGAAATTGAAGAAAAAGAAAAACCTGAGGCAAATTTCCCTTCCCCCTTCACAAACATTTTATGTGGGATTATTTTTGTAGAGAGAAGATATACAGCTGTCGTCCTAAACAGGTATTTTTTTGCAAACATTATAAAATATATCTTGTTTGAAATGTTTGTATGGGTATATGATATAAACTCAAAAAGTATGATTAAAACTTAATTACAGTTCACAGTTTGATAGTTGTTTTACACATGACACCAATAATGTGGTGTTGCAGTTTTACTAATACAAAAATGATAGCATTTGAGGTATCTGTTTTGTTTCTCCTGAGCACATGGGCATGTTTTCTCAGTTAGCCGTTAGAGGTTAAAAAACAAATTCTAAGCCAATATTGTTTTTTTTTTTTTAAGGACGAGCTTACAACCTCTTGTATACGTTTAGTATACTTCTCTTGTGTGCTTAAAGCCATCCCCTGCTTTTCATTTGTTTGTTTCAGGGCCCTTTAAAAATCCTTGCTTGCTGGTGGCTGGGGGGTGAGGTGTTGCTCCTTGGTTAGTGCAGAGGCGCTCTCTTGTGTCTTTTATCTCTCTTGGATCTTTTTACTCTTTTATGGTTTCTTTGGGTATTTGGTTTAAGGGTCCAGTCGCTTCCATTTTGAATTCTACCCCTCTTCTCATTGCAGTGGAACTTTTCATGTCTATTTTTAAGTGCAGTGCTAGGATAGGACGGCGCCATTTTTAAAGGACTGGGGTGGGTAGAGTTTTTACAGTTTAAAACATTCATTTTTCATAGACAGATGTAGTCGACAAGAGTCTACTTTTTCCTCACCCCTTCTCCCTCCTTGAATGCTTTATCCTTTTACCTCTCTAGTGAGATAAGGCATCTGCTTTCCCACAAACTCCTGTTTTTCCACAGTAACTTCCAGATTGTTTTACAGTTTGTGTTAATATCCCTGTTCTCGCAATCACGTAAGCAAACTTTTTTTGTAAACAAATTTATAACCCTTTCACGACTAATCTCCTTTATGATTGTGTTCACGACTGACGTTATTGCGTCCCGTATTTTTCAAAATAGGACTGTTGAAATCTTAGTGATCACTCTACCAGCAGTAGCATCCTCTTGTTATTACAGGTTAGCCTAAGACTTGTGCGTGAAGTTTTGTGATTGCTTTGTGAAAATATTTCCTGCTGGTGTTGAGTGAGGTGATGTTTGCCACTTATCTTGGGTTAAACTAGCTACAGTCGGTAGTTTTGCATTTCTCTCAGCCCTTCTCAGTTGGCACCGCCTCTTCATTATCTCTCAACTAGAAAATTTGAGCTCTAGCCATGCCCTCCCACTCCACCACAGCCTGGCCCCTCTTCATGTAGTCTCTCCTCAAAGTTGGGTATCCTGGGGAAAAATCTTTGTTTGCTCTTTGTCGCCTTGAAAAACACGCATGTGTGCGTGCACTCTAAGCGTGCTCTGTCTCCACTCTCTCTCTCATGTGGCATGACAACAGGGTGCCCCTGCATCCATTTTACTGGCGACGAAGCTCTGCAGTCTTCCTCCTTGGTTGTAAACGTTATTTACAGCTGCTAAAAAAGTGGGCATATGAATGTATTACCTTTGGGCACTTACCATTAAAATGGCTATACAAGAGCAAGTCTGTGCTTATGTCCACTGAACATCATCTACAGGTCAATGCAGCAGCTAAAGTTGTGCCTAATGGTGACAAGCCGAGGACGTGGACTGTGGAACTGAGACATAGGCTGAGTGTAATATCCCCCTGGTGCCTACCTCCCTCCACATTGTGTGCCCCTGGACAGATGCCCAGCCCATTTAATATTTTACCTTGTTTGCGTAAAGTGGGAGTGATTAACTCCATTAAAGCAATATCATCTGCCCATGTGGGAAAACAACGTGTATTGCTCTCTGAGGGGTATGTCAGTATACATCAGGTTTATGCTGCATCCTGCAGGCCCATTGTTTAAAGGGGAAAAACAATGATTGTATGTATTTGGAAGGGTAGCACATTACTGTCTTAATTTCCATGCTGGCCGGCGCAGCTGGTACCGAAAGTACCAAATGGGAGCGACGAAACACCTAGGCCCAGAAGACGCTTGTCCTCTGGCTTTATGTACTCTCACCCCTGAGATGCTGCTCTTCCCGAGAGTTTGGTGGTCCATGCAGTGCCCCCTCATGTTCGCATACACATTCCACCTCCCAAGCATGCCCTATCATGACTATTTTCAGTTCCAGCAAACCTGCTTCCTGCTGCATTTTGAAGATTAGTGTGTGACTGTTATCTACACTTGTCCTTACACAGCTCCTCTTCAGCCAACAGAATGGCTGCAAAAGCTTGTGTGTGACCCAGAAGTACAGAAACTATGGACCATTAGGTCCATCCAGAAGTAGCCGGAGGAATGGACTCTGGTAAGTGAAATCCTTAACTACTTCATCCCCCACCCTACCTGCATGCTATGACATACCCCCACCCTCGCACTCACCCCCATCACTCCAACTCCTCACATATGTCCCACTATTACAAACCACACATCCCAACACCAAGCCCTGCATGCAACAACAAAGCATGTATACCCATCACCAATGCATGTCCACTACACATACCCACATAGACCCCTAAACAATTATCACCCAAGGTCCTACACAGGAATGGAAGCACTGGGGTACAGGGTCACCCACCCATTGCACACCATGGCACTTACAGATACTAAAACTATGCATTTACACCCCTGCAGGACCCCTACCCAACGTCACCGGACAGGAGGTTACAGACATGTCCACTCCACCCTCAGAAGATACCCACAGTGATGACAGCAGCTCTGTCCAACTGGATCTAGATGCCCAGCCCATCTGGGACCTCGGGCAGTCGGTTCCCCTCACACAGTCACAGGCCACCACAGAGCCTCCCCCCTCAGGAAAAACCAGCACAGCACCCACCCAGCGGGCCCATATCTCTGTTCCAAGACACATCAAGCAGCAGTGTGTCCACCACTACAGGGAACCCAGGCTAACCCACCACCCAACAACAGCAGGGACCTGGGGCAGTGGTAGTGGGCACACGGTTCAGGGGACAGAGGCCCAGGAACACAGGGGAACTGGGAGGGCTGCTGTGCGACCGGGGGAGGACAGGCCCAGGGAACCCACTCTCCACGAGGCCCTTTCCAACATCATGGGAGCCTACCATCATTCCCAGGAGACTATGGCAACGGTACTGGCCACGTTTCAGGAGACCCAGCGGCTGCAGGAGGAACTCAAATCCATCCCTGGCACTAGCCTGGATGATGAATTGCCCACCACCTCCGCCAGCGCTAGTGGACAGGAGGCACCGCCACAGGACCACGACACCAGCACCCCACCGCCTGCAGATGGAGAACCACCCCGCAAACGGTCCTGAGATCCAGGACAAAGACAGAGAACAATGCCAAGACCCCCGCCAAGAAATGAGACTACCCTGATTATCATCCTTCTGTCCCAGTTTGTCACCCTGTCCATCCTTAAACTGCCCTAAATCCACTTCCTATTCCCCTTTGGGCAATGCACCTTTGAGACAAATAGACTGGACTCTACCATGGACATTCCTCCACCATCATCCCTGACCATTTTCAACACCCTCCACTTTGCACTGAAATAAACACCCTTGAATCACAAAACAATCTGGAGTCAGTCTGTGCTTTCACAAATGTGTATTTGCAATAACTGAGGGAAATAGCAATGTCCATTGTATTGTCAACATACCTATGTCCATAGCTCTAGTCCATGAGGTAACATAGCAGAGGTCACACAGTGGGACCCACATCTGTGAAATCGAAAGGGAAAGTGACAAATCAGGGTCCATACATTGGGTGAAAGTGACAACAGATGAGAGGTCGAACAATTTCATCAGATGTAGGAGGCAGTGAGGTCTTCTTACCTGTGTCTCACAGGAAGTATTGATGCATCATGGTGTTTCTGTTGTCTATGTCCTCTACTTCTGCCTCCTCTTCTTCACTGTCCACAGGCTCCACAGCTGCCACAAGACCTCCATCTAGACCATCCTCCTGCAGAAAAGGCACCTGTCGTTGCAAAGCCAAGTTGTGCAGCATACAACAGGCCACGATGATCTGGCACACCTTCTTTGGTGAGTAGTATAGGGAACCACCTGTCATATGGAGGCACCTGAACCTGGCCTTCAGGAGGCCGAAGGTCCTCTCTATAACCCTCCTAGTTCGCCCATGTGCCTCATTGTAGCGTTCCTCTGCCCTTGTCCTGGGCTTCCTCAAGGACCAAGGCCACATGTGTCCCATCATTGGCACCTATGATGTTGGGGATATGTCCCAGGGCATAGAAGTCACCTTTCACTGTAAGCAAATCCTCCACCTGAGGGAAAACGATGTAGCTGCGTATGTGTTTCAGGAAGGCAGACAACACTCTGGACAACACGTTGGAGAACATAGGCTGGGACATCCCTGATGCAATGGCCACTGTTTGAAAGGAACCACTTGCCAGGAAATGGAGTGCTGACAGGACCTGCACTAGAGGGGGGATTCCTGTGGGATGGCAGATAGCTGACAACATATCTGACATCAGATCTGGCTCCAACTGGGCACACAGTTCATGGATTGTGGCACGATCAAGTATGTAGGTGACTATTAAATGTCGCTCTTTCATTGTCCACAGGTCCACCAGCGGTCTGTACACCGAAGGATGCCGCCATCTCCTCAACTGTCCCAGCGGACGTGCTCTATGGATGAGAACAGCAATCAGAGGGTCAGCCAACACTGAGGTACGAAAAAACAACTTTATTGCACACATTTGTCAATCCGCTATGTGCCTGTCTTAGTGTGTATGCAAGGCCTAGATATGTGTGACACATTTAAAATTAATGCCATGTGGACCCCTGAAATGGGGGCTGCCTGACCTGTAATGTGGGACAATGGGATACGAGGTAACTGTGCTGACGTTGTACACCGTCGGGGTAGGCAGTCGAAGACCGCGGCGCAATCCTGCATTGGTAAACATTGGACCCGCCATTTTCACTCTGTTCACTCACTTGATACCTGATCTTCGACAGGAGAGGACCGACACTGCAAGTGCTGCTGTGACCTCAGTCTGGAAGCGACAATGGCTCATGTGTCTGGGGAAAGGGCCCCTGCCTTCACATCGGAGGAGTTGGACAAACTAGTGGATGGGGTCCTCCCCCAGTACACGCTACTCTACGGTCCTTCAGACAAACAGGTGAGTACACTATGAGCATGCTGTATGGGCAATGCCTGTTTGGAGTGGTGTGGATGGGAGATGGGGGTGGGGGGTGAATGAGGCGTGCATGAAATGACGGTGAGTGGATGTGCGTCAGGACAAGGGTGGGAACGTGGGCCAATGACTGTGACGGTCCGGACGGTTATAGTTTTTCCTTTTTCCCTGTACTATTCCGGTAGGTCAGCGCCCACCAGAAGAAGGAAATTTGGCGTGCCATCGCCAAGGAAGTCCGGACCCTGGGGCTCCACCACAGACGGAGCACCCACTGACGGAAAAGATGGGAGGCCGCGGGAGCAAGAAGATGGAGGAGGCCCAGCTGGGGATGGCCTCTCAACGTGGGAGGGGTGCCCATCGCACCATGACCCCCCTGACGTTCCGGATCCTGGCGGTGGCGTATCCGGTGTTGGATGGGCGCTTGAGGGCATCACAGCAGCCATAAGAGGGTGAGTACAGTCACATTCATCTGATTCAGCGCGCATGGGATGTGTCTGGGTAGGGGAGGTGGACCGTGGGTTTCGCTAGGCCAGGGTGAGTTTTGTAGGCAAGGTCCCTTCGTGAGGCAGTCTGTGTGGCACCCCACCAGTGTTAAGAGCCATCTACCCCTAGTCAGGCTCCTGTGACTTCCATGTGTGCAGCAATCGGGCATAGCCCTTGTACCCCATGGCCCTGTGATTAATTAGGGAACTCTAAGTGCATGGCGTAGTGCAGAGGGCTGCTGTGTCTGTAGTGTCCGCCACCGGTAGCAGTATTGCATACACAGAACATATCTTTCTACTTTCTTTCCCCCCCTTTGTGTGGTCTCCCTGTTCTTGTGTGCATTAGCATCATAAGGTGGAGGAGCAGTGCCACCGGAGCAGGAGGGAGCTGCATCCCACATGGCCCTGGAGGGCGAGACTACGGACGCCAAATTCACCAGTGGGACGGAGGGCGAGGGGAGCTCCACGGCAGGGACAGGAGCTGAGACCAGCGACACCGACTCCTCCTCTGATGGGAGCTCCCTTGCGGTGGCGGGTCCCTCTGTGTCCACCGCATCTACAGGTACAGCCACCACCCTTCCAGCAGCCCCTCAGCGTGAGCTCCGTGGCCGCTCACCTAGGAGGTTGGGAATCCCCTTCACCCCAGGAACCTCAGCCCCTGCCAGCCCTGCTGCCCTCAGTGAGGAGGCCATTGACCTCCTCAGATCCCTCACTGTTGGGCAGTCTACCATTCTGAATGCCATCCAGGGTGGCCTCAGCACTGATGGCAGCCATTGTCCCTGTGTCCAACCTCCCCCCTCCAACTTCCTCCACCCAGACCCAATCCCCAGTACCTCAGCCTATCCCAAGCACACTATCAGACCAGCATGCACACACCTCAACACACAAGGGTAGCTCTGGCAAACATAAGCACCACACATCCCACAGGCACTCACACAAGCATCATTCCCATGCAGACATACCAAGAGCTACTGCCTCCACTGTGTCCCCCTCCTCCACGTCTCCCTCCTCCCTCCCTGTCACGTCTCCACTCACACCTGCATGCACTACATCTTCAGCCACTACGTCCATCACCAGCACCCCCATCACCACACACCGCTCACGTGCACTCACCACCCCCACTACCATTCACATGTCCCCTGCGTCCTCTCCCAGTGTGTCTGTAAGCCCACCTCCCAAACTACATAAACGCAGTCACACATCCACCTTACGACAGCCTCCAGCCCATGCACCTTCACCCAAAGTCAGCAAACGAACACCTCCTACAACCACTACCTCTTCCTCCACTCCCAAACCCCCTCCATCTCCCCGTCCCAGTGTGTCTAAAAAACTTTTCCTGTCAAACCTTGACCTCTTCCCTACACCTCCCCCACCCCTTCCGTCCCCTAGGGCCCGCCTTTCCAGGTCCCAACACAGCAACTCAGCCACCACATCACTGGAAACAGTGGTGCCAGCAGTAACTGGCTTCTGGAGTGCACCAAGCAGCGGGGCAGCCAGTGTCCCAAGGAGCCAGGCCAAGGACATTCCCCCACCTCAAAAACAAAAGAAGTTGGCCACAGCCCAGAGGGAGAAGGCCAAAACACCTGCCACCAAGGGCTTTGCCAGGACAACAGTTGGGAGTGGCAAGACAGCTGCACCACCATCCGAGGTGGGGAAGGGCCAGAGAAAGAAAGGGAAGTCACCACCAACCTGCACGGCGGACAAGACCGCCACCGGCACTGCCACATGCACTGCCGCCACGGGCACTGCCGCTCAGGACACCGCTGCCAGCAGCACGCTCAGTGAGCCCCCCACCAGCACCGCCGCCCAGGACACTGCCCCCAGCAGCACGCTTAGTGAGCCCCCCACAAGCACTGCCTCCAGCAGCACGCTTAGTGAGCCCCCCACCAGCACTGCCGCCCAGGACACCGCCGCCAGCAGCACGCTCAGTGAGCCCCCAACCAGCACCGCTGCCTAATGAGCGCAGCAAGCACCGCCGCTACTGAGACCGCCGCCAGCGGCCACGCCACATCCTGTGCCAGTGGCACCACCGCAGACATGGCTGCCATCCCCAGTGGTCAGTCGTACAAGGCTGGTGGTCAGTTCCAGGGACCTGGACAGCTTCCATGTTGGCCCACTGTCAGTGGAGTGTCAGATCCACTACCTCAGTCCTTGGCAGGATGAAGCACTCTGGGCACAAAGCCCCCTCCAGAACAGTGGAGAATCACATCCACTACCTCTCTCCTTGGCAGGATGAAGCACTCTGGGCACAAAGCCCCCTCCAGAACCAGTGGAGAAAGGCATCCACTACCTCAGTCCTTGGAAGGAGGAAGCACTCTGGGCACAAACCCCCCTCCAGAACCAGTGGAGAAAGGCATCCACTACCTCAGTCCTTGGCAGGATGAAGCACTCTGGGCACAAAGCCCCCTCCAGAACAAGTGGAGACTGTTAACCACTTGAGAGACTGTGGCTTTGCACTCCCCAGGATAAAGCAGTGGGCAAACCACCCACTAAAAAGACTTGAGGTACTGTGGCTTTGCACTCCCCAGGATAAAGCAGTGGGCAACCCACCCACTGGAGAGACTTGAGAGACTGTGGCTTTGCACTCCCCAGGATACATCAATGGGCATGGAGCCCCCTCGTGGAGCTGGCGTCTTGCACTCATCCGGCTGAGGTGCCCCCTCTTCCCTTCCCTCTGAGGTGCCTGTTTTATTTCGATCTGATGCCCCTGCAGTGTTCTCTCCGTTTGGATCGGGTATTGAGTGTGGGCATCGCCCATGCATTTTGGGCCCAGTGGTCCACGGACTATGTAGGTGCAGTACATGGACTTGAACGGCAGGTAGAATTTGGAGTTCCAGCTCCATGGCGTCCTGGTTCCTCGTGGGGTGTGTAGAGGTGAGAGTTTTCCCTTCCAAGTCCAGTTTCCGCTGTGTTTTTGTTTGCGTTGAATCTACCCCGGAAAAGGTGGCAAATTGGCCTCTCATAATGGTGTGGGCGGTACATTGTCTCCCGCCTGTCTGTTGGTGGTGACCGCCATGCTGTTTGTACCGTTGTGGCGGTCGGAGTGTTAAAGTGGCTGTCTATGTTGGCGGTTTCCGCCATGGTCGTGATTCAATTTTTTTAACCGCCGGCCTGTCGGCTGTCTTACCACCGACCGCCAGCTCTAACTCTTGCAAATGCAGGACAAATTGGCAATGCCAATGCTTGTTTTTAAATATTTTTTAGTAGAAAACTCGCTGCCACAGCTACTGAGTTGCATCAGGACAATACTTACAGATCTCTGAGAATTTTAGTAAAGAGCCTATTGTAACCACATATAACCTCTCAAAAAGCTTTACCTGTTGTAACTTGCTTACTCATAGGGCAAACATCGGTACAAGTCTGGGCTTCCAGTTTTGCAATATTAATAATCTGGTGACCAACAAGAAATTAAATATAAACTGGTGCTACCACACAGTGATATCTAAGCTCTGAGATACTAGTCCGAATAGAGCCCTGAGTGAATCTGGCCGTAAATCAACTTGGAGCTGTTGTCTTAAAAACCTGAAAACCTGTTCCTATAAAGAACGAAGATGCAAACTGGTGAAAAATATATGGATCCAATCTCCTGTAAGATATGAGCATCAGAAACAAGAGGATGATGTTGTATGCATCTTATGGAGGCGATCCAGCGTATAATAGAGCATCCATTTGCTTAAAAGGCTTATTCTTCTAAAGTTAGCAGCACTAATTGCTCTACTAGTAATCCTACTATAGAAGCCCCAACGTTTAAGATCTATTTATTGGTTGTAGGAGACAAGGCTTTTGTTGCAGTAGTCCCTCCACTTTTTGCCTGATATTTGATGCAACTTTGATTGAAGTGCACTGGGTTCCTGCTAATCAGGTCCCCCGTGCCAGTGTTCTTTCCCCAAACTGTGCAACTGCCACTGCAGGCTGCTTGTCTTGGTGCAGTTAAAAGTAAAAACACAACTTGGCACACAACCTGCGTACCATGCCCACTAACACTGCATGCAATATATGTAAGTCACCCCTACAGCAGGCCTTTCAGCCCTATGGCAGGGTGCAGTATATTACATGTGTGGACATATCTTAGGGAGTAGATATGCCCCTGCTATGTAATAGTCATAGCAGGTTATCAGGTAAGCCATTCTAAGTACTTATGCTGGACACTGGTGTAGGAAGTTGGCTCTGTATGCACTATTTCAAAGTAAGGAATAGTATACACAGAGTCCAAAGGTTCCCCTTAGAGGTAAGATAGTGGCAAAAAGAGATAATACTAATGCTCTATTTTGTGGTAGTGTGGTCGAGCAGTAGGCTTATCAAGGGAGTAGTGTTAAGCATTTGTTGTACATACACACAGGCAATAAATGAGGAACACACACTCAGAGACAATTCCAGGCCAATAGGTTTTTGTATAGAAAAATATATTTTCTTAGTTTATTTTGACATATAGCTATTTTAAAACTAGACAGTGCAATTTTCAACAGTTCCTGGGGGGAGTAAGAGTTTGTTAGTTTTTGCAGGTAAGTAAACCACCTACGGGGTTCAAGTTTGGGTCCAAGGTAGCTCACCGTTGGGGGTTCAGAGCAACCCCAAAGTTACCACACCAGCAGCTCAGGCGCAGCTCAGGGCCGGTCAGGTGCAGAGGTCAAAGTGGTGCCCAAAACGCATAGGCTTCAATGGAGAAGGGGGTGCCCCGGTTCCAGTCTGCCAGCAGGTAAGTACCCGCGTCTTCGGAGGGCAGACCAGGGGGGGTTTTGTAGGGCACCGGGGGGGACACAAGTTAGCACAGAAAGTACACCCTCAGCAGCACGGGGGCGGCCGGGTGCAGTGTGCAAACACGCGTCGGGTTTCCAATATAAATCAGTGGGAGACCAAGGGGTCTCTTCAGCGATGCAGGCAAGGGGGGGCTCCTCGGGGTAGCCACCACCTGGGCAAGGGAGAGGGCCTCCTGGGGGTCACTCCTGCACTGGAGTACCGATCTTTCAGGTCCTGGGGGCTGTGGGTGCAGAGTCTTTACCAGGCGTCAGGATCTGGGAGTCAGGCAGTCGCGGTCAGGGGGAGCCTCGGGATTCCCTCTGCAGGCGTCGCTGTGGGGGCAACTCTGGCTACTCACGGTCTCGCAGTCGCCTGGGAGTCCTCCCTGAAGTGTTGTTTCTCCACAAGTCGTGCCGGGGGCGTCGTGTGCAGAGTAGCAAGTCTCACGCTTCCAGCGGGAAACGCAAGTTGTTTTTAAAGTTGCTCCTTTGAAACAAAGTTGCAGTCTTGGGTGAACAGAGCCACTGTCCTCGGGAGTTTCTTGGTCCTTCTAGAGCAGGGCAGTCCTCTGAGGATTCAGAGGTCGCTGGTCCCTGGGGAGAGTGTCGCTGGAGCACTGTCTTTAGAAGGGAGGGAGACAGGCCGGTAGAGCTGGGGCCAAAGCTGTTGGTGTCTCCGTCTTCTCTGCAGGGCTTTTCAGCTTAGCAGTCCTCTTCTTCTTAGGTTGCAGGAATCTGAGTTCCTAGGTTCTGGGGAGCCCCTAAATATTAAATTTAAGGGCGTATTTATGTCTGGGGGGTTAGTAGCCAATGGCTACTAGCCCTGAGGGTGGGTACACCCTCTTTGTGCCTCCTCCCAAGGGGAGGGGGTCACATTCCTATCCCTATTGGGGGAATCCTCCATCTGTAAGATGGAGGATTTCTAAAAGTCAGAGTCACCTCAGCTCAGGACACCTTAGGGGCTGTCCTGACTGGCCAGTGACTCCTCCTTGTTTTTCTCATTATCTCCTCCAGCCTTGCCGCCAAAAGTGGGGCCGTGGCCGGAGGGGGCGGGGAACTCCACTAGCTGGAGTGCCCTGTGGTGCTGTAACAAAGGGGGTGAGCCTTTGAGGCTTACCGCCAGGTGTTACAGTTCCTGCAGGGGGAGGTGTGAAGCACATCCACCCAGTACAGGCTTTGTTACTAGCCACAGAGTTACAAAGGCACTCTCCCCATGTGGCCAGCAACATGTCTCTAGTGTGGCAGGCTGCTAAAACCAGTCAGCCTACACGGGTAGTTGGTTAAGGTTTCAGGCGGCACCTCTAAGGTGCCCTCTGGGGTGTATGTTACAATAAAATGTACACTGGCACCAGTGTGCATTTATTGTGCTGAGAAGTTTGATACCAAACTTCACAGTTTTTAGTGTAGCCATTATGATGCTGTGGAGTTCGTGTTTGACAGACTCCCAGACCATATACTCTTATGGCTACCCTGCACTTACAATGTCTAAGGTTTTGCTTAGACACTGTAGGGGCACAGTGCTCATGCACTGGTGCCCTCACCTATGGTATAGTGCACCCTGCCTTAGAGCTGTAAGGCCTGCTAGAGGGGTGACTTATCTATACTGCATAGGCAGTGTGAGGTTGGCATGGCAGCCTGAGGGGAGTGCCATGTCGACTTACTCGTTTTGTCCTCACCAGCACACACAAGCTGGCAAGCAGTGTGTCTGTGCTGAGTGAGGGGTCCCCAGGGTGGCATAAGATATGCTGCAGCCCTTAGAGACCTTCCCTGGAATCAGGGCCCTTGGTACCAGGGGTACCAGTTACAAGGGACTTACCTGGATGCCAGGGTGTGCCAATTGTGGAAACAAAAAGTATAGGTTAGGGAAAGAACACTGGTGCTGGGGCCTGGTTAGCAGGCCTCAGCACACTTTCAAATCAAAACTTAGCATCAGCAAAGGCAAAAAGTCAGGGGGTAACCATGCCAAGGAGGCATTTCCTTTCAACTGGTAAGTAAGAGTTCCCTAGCTACGTGATGACTCCTCTGAAACTAGGGATGTTTTGGTATCAAACCTCTCGTATTAATAAATCCTCACTGATTCCAGCGATGGATTAATTAATACATGCACCCAGAGGGCAACTTAGAGGTGTCCCCTGAAAAACCTACCAACTACTAGTGTGTTGGCTGACTGGTCTTAACCAGCCTGCTACCACAGACAAGCTTCTGACACCCAAGGGTGAGAGCCTGTGCTCTTGCATAGCCAGAAGAAAAGCCTTCTCTGACAGGGGTGTTCTACACCCCTTCCAACAGGATGATCTGCAAATAAGCATTCCAAGGCAGGGAGTTCAAAGAGATCGCCGCTTTTGGTATGTGAATCTGGCTTCCCTCAGAAGTGAGAAGATGCTGACGTCCCCCTGACAGGTGGTAAAATTAGTAGTCAGAAAGGCTTGTCCACCTTCATAGAGGAGTCATTGTGACCCCAGGGGTAAGTAGCCCTTTGGCTACAACCCTACACTCACTTAACACACCATAATCCTGTATTTAGCTGAGCCCCTGACACCAGAAAATCAATCCTGCCGACCTGAAAGAAGAAAGACACTAGAGAAACGCAAGAGCTGAAGAGCAGTTACTGACTCAGCGCCAATCCTGCCTGCTGACTTAGACAGTTGCGACAGACACCTCGTCCTGCAGCTGTTTGTGGCTTCAAAAGCCTGGAAGGACTGCCAGCCTTTACCCAAGAACCAGGAACTCCTTTGGAGTAGCAGAACTACTCCCCTGCGTCTTGCAGGCACACCAAGAAAAACATGGAGAACTCCGGACTGACAAAACCCTAGCCGAAGTCAAAGTAGCCCAATTGTGCCAGCGTGGTCCTCAGACCCCACAGAGAACAAGCTCACCTTGGGTCTGCCCACTGTGAACTCCACGACAATGCCTGCAGCTTTCTTCTGCAGGCCCCCCTCTACCTCAAGTGACCTGGAGACAAAGATCCAATGCCGCAGGACACTTCTGCACCTGGCCACTCCAGACCGAGGACAAGAGGACCAAAGGTGTCTCCACGCCCCCCAGCCTCTTAAAACCTGACCCACTTGTTGGGTGAGTCAGACTGGGCCCCAGCCCACGCCTGCAGCCTCTTTCTGCGGGCCTCCCCTCTACCGCGATTGCCTCTGGTGACAGAAACCTGACGCCTCAGGACCCTCTGCACCCGACCACCCTGGCCCCAGGAGAAGAATACCAAAGGTGTCCCACGGTCCCCACGGCACCTAGCATCACAATATCTGAACCCCCTTGTACACTTATTATGTCTAAGAATCAACAGAAATAGTAGGGGCATATTTGCTCATGCATACATGCCCTCACTTGTAATATAATGCACCCTGCCTTAGGGCTGAAGGCCTGCTGTAGGGGTGATTTACAGATAGTCCAAGCAGTGTTTTAGGGGACATGGCACACAAGTGTGGGCTATGTCATGTATTAAATTTTTGGAGCAACTTGTCACACAGCCTGCAATGGCAGTCCACATAAGGTTGGTGCTGGGTCCCTCAGAGAGGCACAATATGTGCTACAGCTCTGAGGGGCCCTCTGTAGTACCCATGCCCTAGGTACCAGGGTTACCATTTACTACGGACTTATAAAAGGGCTGAAGTGTCTGGTCACTTGGAGATCAAGTGACCAGGTGTCTTGATTTAGGAAAGGAACACTGGCACTGGGGACCTTGTTAGCAGGAACCCAGTGCACGTTGATCAAAGTTGCATCTAAAAAACAGGCTAAGAGTGGGGAGGTACCACAACCAGAGCCCAGCTCCCTACATCATGGTTGATAAAAATCATTCAAAGACTGGAAGGGTTGGCAGTAACATAAATCTCTGTATTAGATTGGGGGACCAAGGGCAAACTGGTCCTGCATTTCGACCTAAAGAACACAGGGAGAAGAGTTGAAAAGTAAAGCTTTGGCTTTAGAATGGTTAACTTCATAGCCGATGATAAAAGTGAATTCCTGGATTTTGGCAAAAGCCTTTGGATGTTAGCTTTTTTAGCAGCCAAGTACAAAATCATGTTTTCCAGCTTACCAACATCTCAGTACGCGGTCTAGTCACAGGATCTTTTCTCATTGCACAAGCTAGAGGCTTAATGAACAAAGATAAAAAAAAGTGGGAACATGGGACATTTCTGTCTTGTACTGCGCCTGGCAGTAATAAGACGTGCTAATCTGTTATTGATGACTATTTGCACCTCAGCTGCATTATATAAAGGGTGTGCACAAGAGTTACAAAATTTGATGGAATCCCAAATTTGGGCAAAGTATTAAATTTCACATCTGATTGTACTAAATAAAGTGCTTACTCAGAATCTAACTGTAGGAAAGTCCCTCTTTGGCATGATTATCTGCACGTTTTTACCTGATGTCAGTGTGCCTAGACTTTCACTGGGATCCTACTAACCAGAACCTCTGTCAGGAAAACTATTGCTAGTGTTGTTAAGTTCTTCCTTCAGAAAAAACGATTCCCCTTTTCCTTGTACCCACATTGGTTGCAGCGGCGTCCTCATTTCCGGTGGCTCTTGCAGAGGCTGTTCTTAGAACTAGCTTCTTCAGGTTTAACTGCCACTCAGGATGGTGGCCACAAATCTTTGTGAGGTCAGCGCTCTAGTGTTTCTACCTTAGTCTCGTGCTGAAGCTTCCCTCCAGCTGTTTCTCTCTGGGAGCTGTGCACTTCAAATGTCACCCCGAGAGGAATAAGCAGTGTTCCTGAGGCACTTCGTTTCATAAAGAATTGTTCCAGTTTCGAGTAATTAATTATTTTTCTTGTAACAGTGTGCACACCAGCTACTTTTTCCCTTCTGGAGAAGCTGAATTTATTCCTTCTTCCAACAACTGGCTTCAAAAACTCTGCACCTTGCAGACTTGCCAGTCTTAGAGACAAACCTCAGTGCTCATACTAATTCGTAGAGACTGTGATTGAGAAAACTGAACCTTGAGAAGCAGTTTTCGTTTCCTGTAAAAAGACATTAGTAGATTGTATATTTGTGAACCTTTGAACTCTTCTCCAGAGAACCTTGGATACCCCTGACTCCTGGAGAAAAGAAGATATTAAGTTAATATTGTTCTCTTAGAGAGAGGCTAGTCTCTCAAAAGATCCTGGTTAGAAGAATGATAGAATTGGGTGAACGTGAATGGCTGAACAGTTGAATGCGCAAGGGAATGTACTTATCTATGCTCTTTTCACCCGATTGCAGGTCCTTCCTTTAAAGAAATCCCTATAAGAAGAAAGGTGCAGGTTACAGAAGAACACACTGAATATCCTATCTTTAAGTGGGAAACACAGGCTGGAACTGCATCTGTAGGCGGTCTCCCTTAATCTATTCCCATTTCCCTTTCCCCTTAGCAGATGCAGGGGGTTAGGATAATCAGTAAAGTCTGAGCATGTATCTGTTGGAGGGAGTTGGGTAAAAGGCATCTACTTCTGTGGAAGTTTGATTTAATGGGTAATCTCCCGACAGCCCCAGTGATTGTGCTCTCTCCTCTACATTTGGTTACCTTGGTACCCCTTACACCCCAAAGTTGGCATACTGGTGTACCCCTGTAAGTCCCTAGTATATTGTACTTAGGTACCCAGGGAATTGGAAACCCAGGGGTCCCCCATGGGAGCCCATGGAAACTGTCTGCACCCTTTCACTGTTAATCACTATACCAGGTCACCCCTTTGGTAGGCCCTTCCAGCCCTAATGGCAGGCTGCAGGTCACTGTGTGTGTGGGCACCCCAGCAAGAGCAAAGGTGCTCCTACGAGCTCAAGTTCCAATTCCTCGGACTTCATAAGTGCGGGGATGCCATTTTAGCTATGTACTAGCCATAGGTCACCACTACCTATGGTCCAGCTACATAATGGTAACTCTGAATTTTGTCATGTTCGGTATCAAACATGTCAGAATCATACCTCAATACTGATGCCGGTATTGGTGGCATGATTCCATGCACTCTGTGGGATCCTTAGGGGACCCCCAGTATTGCTCCTACCAGTCTTCCAGGGTCTGCGAGCAGCCCAAGCTGCTGCAGCCCCTCAGGCAGAATTCTGCCCTCCTATTGCTTGACAAGCTCAAGCAGAGGAAGGCAGCACAAAGGATTTCCTGTAGGAGAGGGTTGCAACCTCCTCTCCCTTGGAAATTGGTGTTACAAGGCTCGGGAGGGATAGTCTCCCCAAACCACCGGCTTGCTTTGAGGGGCATATTTGGTAACACCCTTGCATAATCTGGTTTGCACGAGTCCAAGGACCACAGGTCCCTGCTCTGGCACAAAACTCACGAAGGAAAGGGGAGTGACCACTCCTTTGTCCTTCA
Source organism: Pleurodeles waltl (assembly GCF_031143425.1). Taxonomy (NCBI): domain Eukaryota; kingdom Metazoa; phylum Chordata; class Amphibia; order Caudata; family Salamandridae; genus Pleurodeles; species Pleurodeles waltl. The sequence goes on along the minus strand of NC_090448.1, from coordinate 901,804,211 downwards.
CCACCCCAGAGATGATGCCCAGAGCTACTCCAGGTGGCTACTTCATTCTGCGATATTGAAATCAAGATGGGCAGAGGCCCCTGGGAACATCTGACTGGTCAGGTTAAGCAGATGACGTCAGTGACCCCCCCACTGACAGGTGGTCACCCTTTAAAGTGGCCAAGCCCCTTTTTGGGCTATTTAGGGACTCCCTTGCAGATGGGTCCCCAGAACTCTCTGCAATTACTTTTTCTGCTCCTGGCCACCAGATCCGCTCCTGGACCCCACAGGAACCGAACAAAACTGCAACACCAAAATTACTTCTCCTTGCAACATTGTTTCTGTGGCTCCTGCCAGCACTTTGTAATATTTCCACGGCTGTGCATCCTTTGGGATCAGCAAGACTTTAACTGCACGAAAGAAGCAAGAAGGAATCTCCTTTGGAGTGAAGAAGCCACTGCCCTGCATCTGCAGGCACCTAAGGCAATGATGTCCGGCTGCTGAGATCTGCTGTCCTCTGGACCTGCAAAGATTCTCCAATATAGGTGGTGGATCTAAGGGTGTCCTCTCTGCCTTCTGTTCTACTTGGGAGATGGCGAGTCCTTGCTTTTTCCTCCAAAACAAAATCTCTGTGCACCGCGACTGTTGCAGCAACCAAGTCTTGTTGACTCCTGCTCTGAGGGATCTTGAGGCGTCAAGTTGCCTCAGCCCCCATCACTCTACTTCTGCAAGGACAGTGTCCTCTCTGCTGCTCCAGCGATGTGGGACTCCCCTTCAGGTGTGCTGCCTGGGCCTCACGGCGTCTTACTGTGCCTGCTGCCAGTAGGCTGCTTGTGGGAGCTCTGACTGCTTCTGCTGGCTCTCCTGTCTTCTTAGGGTCCGCCCCCAGGACCTCGCTGGTCCTCTTCAGCACTGCAAATCTCCAGCAGCTCCAGTTGCATTTGCTTGTTGGTGGTCCTCTTGACAACTGACCCCTCTGCAGCTCCTGCACTCCGCAGCTCGACTTCATCCACCATCGTCGACCCGGATCTTCACCCATGGAAGGTTGGGCATTGCCTCCTGCATGGACTTAAGTCTATCCCCTTCTCTTTTAGGCCCTCTTCTTCCCGAATGTACTGTTGGGATCCACCGACCTGGACCTGCTCTTGCAATAGTCTAGTTCCAAGTCCCCATGTTAGCCTATGGGATGACCAGGTAACTTACCTCTTCTCTCCTGGTCACTGGGGTCTTCTAGATACTTACCTCTTGGGGTTCCATACTCTCCCAGCCCTTGGCTAACTACTACATATCCTCTGGTTGGAGTCCCATTCTTGCATTCCACTATTTTAGTATATGGTTTGCCCCCCCTCCTGTAAGGCCCTTACTATTTCTGGTGTTTTTATGCTAATTCCTAGTGCTTACCTGTGTATATTGTGTGTGTACTTAACTCCAGAAAGGGAGTATTGCCTGTAGTAATCTAGTTCAGTGTTCCTGTAATAAAGTACATTTATTTTTGCAATACTGTGTGGTTCCTTTCAGGTGTGATTAGTTACTGTGTGACCACAGTGATATTGCAAATGCTTCACGCTCCTCCTAGATAATCCTTTGCTGCTCACCACAGCTACCACTAGAGAGCCTTGGCTTCCTAGACACTAACACTAACTACTAAGGGTTGCCTGGACCTGGTTTAAAGTGCCAACACCATAGGTGTTCAAACACACCAGGCCAGCATCCTACAATAAAATAATAACGGGGGCCTTAATTTAATAAAGTTTAAAAATAGTTGTTGGCCTGAATCAAATAGTTGGTGTTGATTGACATTAACCTTGTAGGAAGGAACCATTCCGGTCAGGATGGAGAAAGACTAGCACTAATAGGGCCAATCTAGATATTAAGCTTTTCATAAACATCTTATTATTCCATTTAAGCAAACAGATGGGCTGATAAAAACGGGTTGTACGGGGGCTTGCTCTTCTTCAAAAAAGCTGACGACCACAGCCTCAGTGAATGTTTTTGAGGAGGGGAGGGCACCTTCACTTGCAGTAACTCATCATATATACTAACTAAGATGTTGGTTAGGTGAGGGAATGGTCCCTAAAGTTGATGGTGGTGTGAGCTAAGGCTGCAAACTCTGCATTAGCACGTGGAGTTCCATTCCTGGACATCTGTCAGGCAGCAGCGTAGGCATCTCTGCACCAAGCACTTCTTCTTGAACAGTCAGGTCAGAAGCAATGGATACTTTGCCTGTTTCGTCCTGAAGGACTCTCTTGCTTGATATTGGTTTGCAGACCAACCTCCGGTGATGGTATTGCTTGCGTATTTATTCAAAGGCAAGGAATCTGCAGCTAGAAGTCTCTATCAGATGGACAAGTTACTTTCCTACGGTAACGCCTTATCTGGTAGAGACTATAGCTGCACATACCTTACCGAACCACACATCCTTCCCGATCTGCGAATGGATTTCTGGGGGCAGTGACTCCCCTTTCAAGGCCCTAGTTTTGAAACATCAGTGGTCAGTGTTCTTCATGGTTCTGCACTTCTGGTATGGAAAGTTGTGAAAAGAAACTGACGTTGGCGTGCCTGGGTGTTGCCTATATAGGGACCACAATGCCATTTCTGGCGTGGAGCCTATTAACAGCTACCAGTGCACAGGAATAGTGGTCATGAAAATCTTCCTGAACCAGTCTGACTCCTGGGAAGAATTCAAAAGTAAGGAGTCTGCAAGTAGATATAGGGCCTGATTACAACTTTGGAGTAGGTGTTAATCCGTCCCAAATGTGACAGATATACCACCAGCCGTATTACGAGTTCCATATGATATAATGGACTCGTAATACGGCTGGTGGTAAATCTGTCACTTTACCGTCACTTTTGGGATGGATTAACACCTCCTCCAAAGTTGTAATCAGGCCAATAGTCTCTACCAGATGAGGTGTTACCAAAGATAAGTAACTTGTTTGTTATTTCAGGCAGAAAATCACCTATAGTGACACAGCACCCTCCTACATTTCCCTTATCAAACATCCAGGAAACATCCAATGGAGTAGGCTGAATAGTTCTGATCATAGTTCGAGGCATGTGAATAATAATGTGCCATTACCGTCTCAGATTCCCATGGAGAATAAAATCACAAAATTCCTGCCAAATGGAGAATGATGTTAATGTTTGGAGTTGAGACTCTTCAGAAACTGGGTGGCGGACAGGACCGTGGCACAAATGTAAAAACTTCCCATTGTGGGTGACTGAGCTTCGTCTGTTGAACCAGACCTGGTTATGGTCCAGCTTGCTTAAATGAGTCAATCATTCATTTAAATTACATAAGTTGATGAGAAGTGGATAAAGACATGTCCGAAACAATGTGAAATGAAAAGTTATGCGAAGTCTGAAAGACCTTGTCCTGTAAGGCCCTATTAAGAGCTCTTTAGTACAGTAGTCTCCAAAATTCACAATAATCTTTCTGCGATATTTTGAATTGGAAGGGAGGAACCCCGGGACCCAGTGGGCATACATGATGGTGAGATCCTTATTGGAAGTTGCATGTTCTGGAATTACATATGATTTAAACAATTACAGTAACTAGACCCACAACAACCGAGACATTATCCGGGCCTTCCGATATGTCAGTGAAGAGGAGATTTGAGAGATGGGCTGTATCTTCCATCTTAGACTTAGGACCATAGTTGTCTACTCTAGACTGGACTATAGTGGTATCAGGCTGATATAAATTGTCGTCCAGATCCGATATCCTCTACTCTGCTTGATCAAGACGAGCATTGCACTGAAGCAAACACTCATTTATGGCTCGCAGTTGATAGCTGATTTCTTTATTTGACCCAGTTTGCTGCCCAATTGTCACTAATCTCAGCAAGAACCCATTGAAGAGAAGCGAGCGATGCAGAAGACTGTTGGGCAGTTAAGGCCATCTGTCGCATCCTGTTGCACTTGTAAAGCCATCTCTCAATATATAGTTTGGTGGACTTCTATACCTAGGTCAGTAGACTGTGGGAAGAGGGAATCCTGGCTAGGTGGCTTAATGCCCCACTGACTAATATTAGTCTGATTGAAGTTTTTTAAATGTAATAGTGTTATTAGTGGACCCTTGACTCCAGTTGGCAATAAAGCCTTGGTTCGGGTATGGGTGCCTTTGACATATCCTTGCAATAATCCTTAGAAAATGAGCTTTTACAATGTAATAGGTCTTGCACTTGTGAGAGAGAATGCTATTGGTATTGTAAATGACAATGTTTTTTACCTATGTGTTTTGGTTTGGAGTGTAGTGGATGTATGCCAGATGCCACAGCAACCCTCCCAGGTTGTCGCTACAGGAAAGAGGACACAACAAGGCTGCCATCTTGGTAGTGGTTTTGCCTCCCTCCTACAGAGTGGCTGCAATATTAAAAACAGGAGTCCAGAGGGTGATGGAAAAGTGTTCTGCGTCTGTGACAGCGACTGTGCAGGGTATTCGAGATGGGGCCTCTTCAGACAGGAAGCACTGCTATTCAAGCGCTGTTTTAGGCAGCGCTTCTGGAAGTGGCATCTGCAAGGTTGCAGTAGGTGTGAGGGGACTGTCAAAGCCATGTCACCAGTGAATTATGAGAGGAGGAAGTGGAGTTTGCTCCACTTTATTTGCCCTATGACACGCTGCTCCTTTTCTGTTAGCTTCTTTGCGCCACAGGGTTAGGAAAATGGCTGCCTGTACTAACTGAACTCTATTTGAAGAGGCCTAATTTACATCCAAAGGCTAGATGTGTTTTTGCTATCAAGCTTGAGGCTGTGAAGTTCTTGGGTCTGGAGTCACGACTCCTTTTCCACCATTTTGGAGACAATAGCTTTCACCATCTTCTTGCCTAGAACTAACCTGTGTGCTTGGTTGATGACTCTTCAGAGGCTATTAAAAACCACGTGCTGTCACCTAGTGTTAAGCTCTATTCAGGTCAGTTGGTTAATGCATCCACTGCAGTGGTCTTGACAGAACAAGGATGTCACTGATTACAATCCTGACATAGCTTTTTCACCACTTCATCTCTCCAAGGTTGAAGCAAATGAATTATAGCTATTTTGTTAAAAATGACACCTGCTTTGCAGCGCTCTGAAATGGCAGAACCTGTACTACCAAGCGCTATATAAAAAAAAAAAAAAAAAAAAAGTTATTCAGACTGCCTCAATGCGCACCAGACAACCCTATAGACGAGGATGCGGCGTAGGGGCCAGAGCTGCCAACTTTGGAGCTGGGAAACACAGTTTGAGTCTCAATCCTGGGATTCTGGCCAAATCACCTAATCTCCCCTTGCTACCAAAAATCAATGTGTTCTTGTGTAATGTAACCGGTGCTCATGTAAAGCACTGTAATACCTTTGTATTGAGTTTGCGCTATGTATAACTGCAAAATAAATAAATAAAACATTCCAGTACATTCGTGTTGAGTTTGCGCTACATACAACTGCAAAACAATAAAGTGATCCAATACCTTTTTTTCCAGTTCGCGTAACTTAAAAGTGCAAAAAAATAAAAATAAAAATTATAATGAAAAAGACCCTGTCGCAAAGAAACAGCAAATGCCCGAAAACAAGAAAGAGGAAGAAACACATACCGCCACGCAGCGCAAAGCTGCGAGGCAAATGAGGAAATTAGTGTGCTACACTAAGTTACATGGCCGAAAGTGCAATAATCCATGTAACAGGGTTAGTCTCCAAGGTGGTAACAAACCAGCCTCAAGGCAGGATAAACGTAAAGCATTTGCCATCGACATCTACGGGGTTTTGAAAGGCAGGCCCGGGTGCCAATAAAAGTGCTGGGCGTGAGATGGTCATGGTTAAAGCCGACAGAATAGATTACAGGATGTCAAGAAGAGAAGTGCTTGCGACTGAGAGCAACAAGTTGGGTCAGGTGTGTAGGAAAGTGCCCCTTTTGTCATGTGTATCTCTCCACCCCTCCACCTCACACCCACACCCATGCACCCACTTTTTTCATGATTTCTGATGCTAATTTGTCTGAATGTGTGCTGGGATCCTGCTAACAAGGCCCCAGTACCTCTGTTCTTTCCCTAAACTGTACCATTGCTGCCACGAATGGCACACCCATGACACACAGCTAAATCCCTTGTAAAAGGTACCAATGATATCAAGGGCCCTGTGGCCAGGGAGAAGTCCCTAAGGGTTGCAGTATGTATTATTGTATTATGCCACTCTAAGGGACCCTCACCAAACACATGCACACTGCTATTGCAGCTTGTGTGTGCTTGTAGGGAGGAACAAAAAGGTAATGTCAAGATGGCATCCCTCTCTGGGTGCCATGCCCCCAGACCACTGCCTCTGGTATAGGTAAGTCACCCCTCTAGCAGGCATTACTGCCCTAAGGCAGTGTGGATTACACCACAGGCGAGGGCATAGTTATGTAATATGCCCCTACAGTGTCTGAGTCCATTCTTAGACATTGTAAGTGCAGTGTGGCCATAGTTAGTACATGGTCTGGGAGTTTGTCATTATGAGCCACACCAATCTAATTGGGCCACTTCTCAGGGCCAGCGTGGAAAATACAATAGCGCTACAAACTTAAAAAAGTAATGAAAATGATCATGTAGAACATAACGAGTGCAGTGTGGTATTTAAGGGCATTGCCTGGCCCCATCAGCAGGATTAATAGCTAACAAGAGTCACTTCATCTGGAAGCTGCCAGGGAAAAAATGCCTGCACACTCCTTTAATCAGATAATGCTCCTGCGCAAATGGCGGCTCCTCACAGGCCCCTCTCAAGCCCATGATGCCCCTGTAAGGCTACGGTGCTGGAAGCAATGTGAGCAGCTCTCCTCACTTGAGGATGAAGTGCCCCGACCTGGAAGCACGTGACAGAGGAGCATCACAGGTGTTCCTACATGGCTCTCACACCTGACTGACCCATGCTGATGGTTTCTAAGCCAGCCTATTAAAAAAAAGATGACATATTTACATAGTGCTGGAGTAATTGACATTTAGAGGTGAACTAACACTTTTTGGCCGGCAGGGGATGCATTAACTGTTGTCTGTCCATTGGCAGCAACACATCTGTTAAACAGTCATTGACAGTCTTTATGGGCCAGAAGCCATGGGGGACATTGCCAGAGAAAATAAACAGCTCAGCAACTAACAGAACTAAGTGCCGTACAGCCCTGCACGTGAGCCTCTTGTGATTCTTGTTTATTTTGCTCCCTCCGTGACCCAAAGCCCATGGCTTCCCCTCCTCCTCTGCTGACAGACTTGAAGAAATCAGGAAAGCGGGGTGTTTTATTGCATCGTACATGTGCAGAGAAGCACTCACAGCCATTGTAGGAAGCTGGCCTGGTATGTGGTGAGCACCTATAACCTTATACCAGATCCACGTATCCCCTATTAGTGAGGTGTAGGCAGTGTCTAGGAAGCCAGAGCTCTCTAGAGGTTGCTGTGGATAAGCAGACAATACTTATCTAGGAGGCATATTAAGCTTATGCAATACCACTATAGTCACACAGCACTTACACACATGAAAGAACCACACAGTGTTACAAAAATAAAGGTACTTTATTATGGTAACATAAATACTAAGATACTGTATAGGTGATCCCCCAACTGCAGTTAAGTAAACACACTATTATATAACATTAGCAATCAGTAAATAGCATAGAAAGCAATAGGCATTGGTAAAAGCAATAGCAACTAGTGAGGACCCTAGGGGAAGGCCAAACCACATACTAAAAAAAGTAGAATGTGAAAGGTAGTCCCCCACCAAAGAAATGGGTTCAGTAGAAGAAAGCTCGAGGAACTAGGAACCCAAAGAGGAGAGCAGAGGTAAGTACTGGTTTTCCTCAGAACCAAAGGAGGATTATGCAAGACGCAACCAAGACTAGAAGAACCCAAAGGTGGATCCTGACAGAAGATGACCTGCAAAGGAAGGGGACCAAGCCCAGTTTGAATTGGAGTGTCTGGTTGTGGCAGGACCCACTACCCACCCTTCTGTGGATGCAGGACCAGGTTGTCGGTGGACGAAGAAGGTCAGCAGTGTAGCACAGGAGCTGAAGAGTAGTCCCAGTAGTGATGCAAGTGATGTCCTACGTCAGCGGTCCAGATGCAGTCGGCTAGTGGTGCTGGAAAATCACCCACAAGCCTTGGCAAATGCAAGAGTCAGAGAAGGAGGTTTGCAAAGTTAAAGAGGACCAGCAAGGTCTAGGGGACTCGGCCCAAGGACTGGAGTCTGGTGTGACCCCCAGCAGCTGGGAAAGTCACAAGAAGCAGGCACAGGAGTCACAGTGAGGCCCACTCAGCACACCTGAAGAAGTGTCTCTGGAGCAGCAGGCAGCAGGCAGTAGACTGTGCGTTGCAGTAAGAAGTGCTGTAGGCCAGGGCTACACAGAGCCTGAGGATCCCTTGGAGGAGAAGCAAAAGAGTCGCGGTGCACAGGGCTACTGTCCTGCAAGGAGATTTGAGGGCTTTCCGTCTCCCTAGTTGGATAGCTGGGAGAGAGGGACAACGGGACTTCTCAAGACCACCACCTCTAATACAGGATCCACGCAGTTCCGGACGAGAGAGAGTACATGCAGCCGGTCGTTGTTGAGGTTGGTGCCTTCAGATACAGGGGCGTGACTCCTTTACTCCAAAGGAGATTCCTTCTTACTTCTTGTGCAGACTGAGAACTCCATGCCCTTAGAGGATGCACAGCCAGGGCAATGTTGCAGTTGCTGGAAGGAGCCAGAGAAACAATGTTGCAGAGCGGAGTCGTCGCTGTAGCTGCAGATTGTTAGTTCCTGGAGGGTCCGGTTGCAGTCCCAGCGACTAGAAGATGAAGTAAACGATGCAGAGGAGATCTGCTGGAATCCTGCATGTCGAATCTGAGGGGGTTTGGTCACTTACAAGGTGACCACCTAGCTGGAGTGGGCTGTGACATCACCTGCCTGACCTGGCCACTCGGATGCTCCCTGGGGCCTCTGCACATCTTGGTTTCAAGATGGCAGAACCAAGTGGCCACCTGGAGGGGCTCTGGGGTAGTGATGGACAGGGGAGTGGTCACTCCCCTTTTCTTTGTCCAAATTTGCATCAGAGTAGGGACGGGGGAGGGGGTCCCTGGACTGGTGCGAGCCGATTTATGTAAGGATGGCACCAAATGTGCCCTTCAGCGCATACCGATGGCTTGGGGGAGGCTACCCCTCCAAAGCTGTGTCACACCTACTTCCATGGGGAGAGGGTGTTACCTCCTTCTTCCATAGGAAATCCTTTGTACTGCCTTACCCTGCTTGAGCTGGTCAAGCAGCAGGAGGGCAGAAACATGTCTGGAGGGTGGCAGCAGTGCCAGCTGCTTGCAAAACCATAGAGAACTGGTAGGAACAATACTGGGGGGGTCCTCTATGGAGCACCCAGAGTGCGTCGAATTATGCAACCAATTCTGGCAACAGTGCACAGGTAAAATGGCTTCCCCGCACTTACGTAGTCCAGTGCAAGGGAGCTGGAGTTAGTGGGGACACCTCTGCTCATGCAGGGGTACCCTCACACCCACGTACCTGCACTCTGCCCTCTGGGCTACGAGGGCGTACCGAAGGGGAAACTTAAAGTGACCTGGTGCAGTGACCTGTATGAAAGAGTGCATTCACCTTTTCACGCAGGCTCCAATAGCAGGCCTGCAGATACATTTTGCAAGGACTCCCATGGGTGACACAATACATGCTGCAGCCTATGGGGAAGACCTTGTGCCCCTATGCCCTGGGTACCTAAGTACCATATACTACAGACTTATATATGGGGGCAGCAGTATGCCAATTGTGGGTTGAGCAATGTCTTAAACAACCATTGTAAAGAAATGGCTCCCTGTTGCAGTTACCCCCCACTTTTTGCCTGATACTGATGCTGACTTGACTGAGAAGTGTACTGGGACCCTGTTAACCAGGCCCCAGCACCAGTGTTCTTTCACCTAAAATGTACCATTGTCTCCACAATTGGCACAACTCTGGCACCCAGGTAAGTCCCTTGTAACTGGTACCCCTGGTACCAAGGGCCCTGATGCCAGGGAAGGTCTCTAAGGGCTGCAGCATGACTTATGCCACCCTAGGGATCCCTCACTCAGCACAGACACACTGCTTGCCAGCTTGTGTGTGCTGGTGGGGAGAAAATGACTAAGTCGACATGGCACTCCTCTCAGGGTGCCATGCCAACCTCACACTGCCTGTGGCATAGGTAAGTCACCCCTCTAGCAGGCCTTACAGCCCTAAGGCAGGGTGCACTATACCACAGGTGAGGGCATATGTGCATGAGCACTATGCCCCTACAGTGTCTAAGCAAAACCTTAGACATTGTAAGTGCAGGGTAGCCATAAGAGTATATGGTCTGGGAGTCTGTCAAACACGGACTCCACAGCACCATAATGGCTACACTGAAAACTGGGAAGTTTGGTATCAAACTTCTCAGCACAATAAATGCACACTGATGCCAGTGCATATTTTATTGTGAAATACACCCCAGAGGGCACCTTAGAGGTGCCCCCTGAAACCTTAACCGACTATCTGTGTAGGCTGACTGGTTCCAGCAGCCTGCCACAACCGAGACATGTTGCTGGCCCCATGGGGAGAGGGCCTTTGTCACTCTGAGGCCAGTAACAAAGCCTGCACTGGGTGGAGATGCTATCACCTCCCCCAGACAGGAGCTGTAACACCTGGCGGTGAGCCTCAAAGGCTTACCCCCTTTGTTCCAGCACCGCAGGGCACTCCAGCTAGTGGAGTTGCCCGCCCCCTCCAGCCACGGCCCCACTTTTGGCGGCAAGACCGGAGGAGATAATGAGAATAACAAGGAGGAGTCACTGGCCAGTCAGGACAGCCCCTTAGGTGTCCTGAGCTGAAGTGATTCTAACTTTTAGAAATCATCCATCTTGCAGATGGAGGATTCCCCAATAGGATTAGGGATGTGACCTATTAGGGATGGAGGCACAAAGAGGGTGTACCCACCCTCAGGGCTAACGCTCCGAGACCGAAGAGCCAGAAGGTTGCAGATGGCGTCCACGCCGACAGGACAACAACGGTTCGAGGAAGAGGGAGAAGAAGAAACATTCTCCATCCACGAATCCGATTCCGAAGAATTCAACGTCGAAGAAACCGTGAGTAAGACGTCGAAACAAGCATCACACAGAAAAACAGACAAAGCCCAGGGGACGCCACTGCCGACAGGCCATGGCTCAACCCATAAAGTAGGTGACCACCCATCGGCACCGAAAAAGGGTGAGCTGGTGCCGAGATCGTCCGACTCAGGTCGAGACACAGGCACGCGGCAATCTCGGGACCGAGATACTGCCGCAGAAAAGGGTCGACACCGAGACAGTGGCACCGAAGCTGCTCGGCACAGGGATAGCGGCACCGAAGATGGTCGACGCCAAGAAGGTACGACACCGAAAAAGAGGAAAATCTCTTCGGAGCCGAAAACAACAAAAGACACTGTTTCGGGGCCAAAACGCCCAACAACCGAACCGAAAGCCAGTTCCTACTCAAAGGAACAATCACTGTCCTCCCAACTTCAAAAACACAGGTTTGAGGAGGAATTACAAACAACAGCTGTAGATCACACGCAAAAGCGGACCTTTATACAAAGTGGTACAGGGAAGATCAGCACCCTTCCCCCAATCAGAAGAAAAAGGAAACTAGATTTCCAACAACAAGAAACAACACCACAAGCAAAAGTGGTGAAGAAGGTAACTCCACCACCCTCTCCACCACCGGCAACTCCTATATCACCGGCACAGACTCCGTCACAATCACCAGCTCATACCACCATGAGCCAAGATGACCAGGACGCATGGGATCTCTATGACGCCCCAGTATCGGACAATAGCCCTGAGTCGTACCCCACTAAGCCCTCACCACCTGAGGACAGTACAGCGTATGCTCAGGTGGTAGCTAGGGCAGCAGAGTTTCATAACGTATTGCTACATTCAGAGCCTATCGAGGATGACTTCCTTTTTATCACCCTGTCCTCCACCCATAGCAATTATCAAAGCCTTCCTATGCTCCCTGGAATGCTAAGGCACGCTAAACAAATCTTTAAGGCGCCAGTTAAAAGCAGAGCTATAACCCCAAGGGTGGAGAAGAAATACAAGGCACCACCCACAGACCCTGCTTTTATTACATCAAAACTGACACCAGATTCAGTTGTCGTAGGAGCAGCTCGTAAAAGAGCCAACTCGCACACATCAGGCGACGCACCACCTCCAGACAAGGAGAGCCGAAAGTTTGATGCAGCCGGGAAAAGGGTTACAGTACAAGCTGCAAATCAGTGGCGCATCGCCAACTCGCAGGCACTCCTAGCGTGATATGACAGAGCCCATTGGGACGAGATGCAGCATCTCATCGAGCACCTCCCCAAAGAATTCCAAAAACGGGCAAAACAAGTGGTTGAAGAGGGACAAAACATATCCAACAACCAAATCCGTTCTTCTATGGATGCAGCAGATACAGCTGCAAGAACTATAACTACTGCTGTAACGATAAGGAGGCACGCATGGCTGCGCACATCCGGCTTCAAACCTGAGATACAACAGGCAGTGCTCAATATGCCGTTCAGTGAACAACAATTGTTTGGACCAGAAGTGGACACTGCAATTGAAAAATTAAAGAAAGACACTGACACAGCTAAAGCCATGGGCGCACTCTATTCCCCGCAGGGCAGAGGCACATTTGGCACATTTCGCAAAACTACTTTCAGAGGAGGGTTTCGAGGTCAAGCCACACAAGCCAGCACCTCACAAACAACACCGTCTACCTACCAGGGACAGTATCAAAGGGGAGGCTTTCGGGGCCAATACAGAGGGGGCCAATTCCCAAGAAACCAGGGAAAATTTCAAGGGCCCAAAACCCCTCAAAACAAGCAGTGACTCACAAGTCACTCAACCCCTTCACACAACACCAGTGGGGGGAAGACTAAGCCAGTTCTACAAATCTTGGGAGGAGATAACAACAGACACTTGGGTCTTAGCAATTATCCAACATGGTTATTGCATAGAATTTCTCCAACTCCCTCCAAACGTCCCACCAAAAAAACACAAGATGTGCAAACAGCATATAGACCTTCTAGGACTAGAAGTTCAAGCATTACTGCAAAAAGACGCAATAGAATTAGTACCAAAAACACAAAAGAACACAGGAGTTTACTCACTGTACTTTCTAATACCGAAAAAGGACAAAAGTCTGAGACCAATATTGGATCTCAGAACACTAAACACCTACATCAAATCAGACCACTTTCACATGGTCACGTTACAAGACGTAATACCACTACTGAAACAGCAAGACTACATGACAACGTTAGATCTAAAAGACGCGTATTTCCATATACCGATACATCCCTCGCACAGGAAATACCTAAGGTTCGTATTCGAAGGAATACATTACCAATTCAAAGTGTTGCCATTCGGAATAACGACAGCACCAAGAGTCTTTACAAAATGTCTAGCAGTAGTAGCTGCACATATCAGGAGGCAGCAAATACACGTGTTCCCGTACCTAGACGATTGGTTAATCAAAACCAACTCGCTAACAAAGTGTTTACACCACACAGATTATGTTATACAAACCCTTTTCAAACTGGGCTTCTCCATCAACTATGCAAAGTCACACCTTTTGCCGTGTCAAACACAGCAATACTTAGGAGCCACAATCAACACAACAAAAGGGGTAGCCACTCCAAGTCCACAAAGGGTTCAAAATTTTCACAAGGTGATACAAGCTATGTATCCAACACAAAAGATACACGCAAAGATGGTCTTAAAACTCCTAGGCATGATGTCCTCATGCATAGCCATTGTCCCAAACGCTAGATTGCACATGCAGCCCTTACAACAGTGCCTAGCATCACAATGGTCACATGCACAGGGTCACCTTCTAGATCTGGTGTTGATAGACCGCCAAACATACATCTCGCTTCTATGGTGGAACAGTACAAATTTAAACAAAGGGCGGCCTTTCCAAGACCCAGTGCCACAATACGTGATAACAACAGATGCTTCCATGACAGGGTGGGGAGCACACCTCAATCAACACAGCATCCAGGGACAATGGGCCGTACATCAAAGAAAGTTTCATATAAATCACCTAGAATTGTTGGCAGTATTTCTAGCGTTGAAAGCATTCCAACCAATGATAACCCACAAATACATTCTTGTCAAAACAGACAACATGACGACAATGTATTATTTAAACAAACAGGGGGAACACACTCGACACAGTTGTGTCTCCTCACACAAAAAATATGGCATTGGGCAATTCACAACCACGTTCGCCTAATAGCACAGTTTATTCCAGGGATCCAGAACCAGCTAGCAGACAATCTCTCTCGGGATCACCAACAGGTCCACGAATGGGAAATTCACCCCCAAATCCTGAACACTTACTGCCAAATTTGGGGAACACCTCAAATAGATCTATTTGCAACAAAAGAAAACGCAAAATGCCAAAACTTCGCATCCAGGTACCCACACCGGCAATCTCAAGGCAATGCTCTATGGATGAATTGGTCAGGGATATTTGCGTACGCTTTTCCCCCTATCCCTCTCCTTCCATATCTAGTAAACAGATTGAGTCAAAACAAACTCAAACTCATACTAATAGCACCAACATGGGCAAGACAACCTTGGTATACCACACTACTAGACCTGTCAGTACTACCTCATGTCAAACTACCCAACAGGCCGGATCTGTTAACACAACACAAACAACAGATCAGGCATCCAAACCCAGCATCCCTGAATCTAGCAATTTGGCTCCTGAAATCCTAGAATTTGGACACTTGAACCTCACACAAGAATGTATGGAGGTCATAAAACAAGCTAGAAGGCCATCCACTACACACTGCTATGCAAGTAAATGGAAAAGATTTGTTTGTTACTGCCATAATAATCAAGTCCAACCATTGCATGCATCTCCAAAAGATGTAGTAAATATCCTACTACATCTACAAAAAGCAAATCTAGCTTTTAATTCCATAAAAATACATCTCGCAGCAATATCTGCTTACCTGCAGATTACTCATTCAACTTCCCTATTTAGAATACCGGTCATTAAAGCGTTTATGGAGGGCCTAAAGAGAATAATACCACCAAGGACACCACCTGTTCCTTTATGGAACCTCAACATTGTCTTGACAAGGCTCATGGGTCCACCTTTCGAACCCATGCATTCTTGTGAAATGCAATACTTAACGTGGAAAGTTGCATTTCTCATTGCCATTACATCTCTAAGAAGAGTAAGTGAAATTCAGGCATTTACTATACAAGAACCATTTATTCAAATACACAAAAATAAGGTAGTTCTAAGAACCAACCCAAAATTCTTACCAAAGGTCATCTCACTGTTCCACTTAAATCAAACAGTAGAATTGCCAGTGTTCTTTCCACAGCCAGACTCAATAGCTGAAAGAGCACTACATACATTAGACATCAAAAGAGCACTAATGTACTACATTGACCGAACAAAACTAATTAGGAAAACAAAACAACTATTTATTGCATTTCAAAAACCTCATACAGGAAATCCAATATCAAAACAAGGTATAGCTAGATGGATAGTTAGGTGCATCCAAACCTGCTATCTTAAAGCAAACAGACAGCTGCCTATTACACCAAAGGCACACTCAACCAGAAAGAAAGGTGCTACCATGGCCTTTCTAGGAAATATTCCAATGAACGAAATATGTAAGGCAGCAACATGGTCTATGCCTCACACATTTACTAAGCCCTACTGTGTAGACGTGTTATCTGCACAACAAGCCACAGTAGGTCAAGCTGTACTAAGAACTTTATTTCAAACTACTTCCACTCCTACAGGCTGAACCACCGCTTTTGGGGAGATAACTGCTTACTAGTCTATGCACAGCATGTGTATCTGCAGCTACACATGCCACCGAACGGAAAATGTCACTTACCCAGTGTACATCTGTTCGTGGCATTAGTCGCAGATTCACATGCGCCCACCCGCCTCCCCGGGAGCCTGTAGCCGTTTGGAAGTAATATTCAACATTTGTACATTTGTAAATATATTACTTTAACCTTCATTTTGTACATACTTAGTCATTCCATTGCATGGGCACTATTACTAACATACACAACTCCTACCTCACCCTCTGCGGGGAAAACAATCTAACAATGGAGTCGACGCCCATGCGCAATGGAACCAAAGTAGGAGGAGTCCCTCAGTCTCGTGACTCGAAAAGACTTCTTCGAAGAAAAACAACTTGTAACACTCCGACCCAACACCAGACGGCGGACTATGCACAGCATGTGAATCTGCAGCGACTAATGCCATGAACAGATGTACACTGGGTAAGTGACATTTTCCTTTCCCTTCATAGCATTTCCAGAGGCTCTGGGAGGCTACCCCTATCATGCCTGTGACACCTATTTCCAAAGGGAGAGGGTGTAACACCCCTCTCCCAAAGGAAATAATTTGTTCTGCCTTCCTGGGCTTGAGTTCCTCAAGCAACAGGAGGGCAGAAACCTGTCTGTGAGGTGGCAGCAGCTGGGGATGCCTGGAAAACCTCAGAAGGCTGGTATGACAGTACTGGGGGTCCACTGTGGAGCCCCCAGAGTGCATGGAATTGTAAAACCAGTATTGGGGTACAATTCCCAGATGTTTGCCACCTTACATGGCCATATTCAGAGTTAGCATTGTGAAGCTGGACATAGGTATTGACCTATGTCCAGTGCACGCGTAAATTGGCGTCCCCACACTCACGAAGTCTGAGAAAATGGTCCTGGATGATGTAGGGGCACCTCTGCTAGTGCAGGGGTCTCCTCACACACAGGTTCTTTGCCTTCAGGGTTGGAAGGCCTGACATATATGTGACTTATAAGTGACCTGGTGCAGTGTAAATGGCTGTGAAATGGTACTTGCACCATTTCACACAGGCTGCAGAGGCAGTCCTGTAGAAGCCTTTGCATGGGCTCCCTATGGGTGGCAAAAGTAATGCTGCAGCCTATAGGTATCCCCTGGAACCTCAATGCCCTAGGTACCCAAGTACCATATACTAGGGACTTATAAGGGGCCACCAGTATGTCAGTTTGGGATGAAATACTGGGTTACCAGTATGTAGTGACAAATTTGAGAAGAGCGATAGCATAAGCACTGGGGTCCTGGTTAGCAGGACTCTAGTGACACAGTTAAACACACTGACTTCAGGCAGACATTGGGGGTAACATGCCAAAAAGAGGGTACTTTCCTACACTAGTTTTATTTGTGTTACCTAACCACCTGTAGGGCTATATGAGGGTTACTGGGGCGCCCTTAAAGATTTCAAGGTATGTGTTCTTGCTTATTCTCGGTGACTGCCAGGGCACACGATTCTTCAGGAGCAGCTGCGGGGGCGCCACGCTTTTTAGGGATCAGGCACATCTTGTGCTGCATGTTTTCATGTGGCTGCAAAGATGGCGGTCCCATTGCAAACCTCTTGCACTCCATGCCCTTGTTATTCTTGTTTTCTTTTTGAAGCATCCAGGACTACTACTGTATTAAAGAGAAAGCAGGCAACTTCTAGTTCAGCAGAGCCTCAAGTGATTGCAAGAGGTTGTCAAATAGAACAAAAAAATCCCCTTTTCTAGGTAAATAGACATGCAAAATGTGGCTGTGGCTTCAAAATCTTTGACCAGTATCAAACATTGTCATTCACTCATGTGAGACCTATTGGTATTGCAATTGCTTGTTTGATTTCTTGTGCATTGAGATATCATCAAAGAAGACTGGTTTCAAGCCCTGCAACTGCTGTCACCCCATGATGTCGGTGACAGATCCAGAACTGGTGTTTGTGGTGCTTGGAGCACGACCACAACTTGAAGTTGTGCTCTGACTGTCAGGCCGTGACCTCGAAGGCTTTGAGGAAGTGGTCCCTAAAGATGCTTGCAGCCTGGCGTCCGGCTCCGCTTTGCTCCCGGTCTTGGTCAAGAGCAATGTCCCAAGAATGTCTGCAGAGCCATCACCACTCTACCTCGTCCTATTCTAAATCTTTGGGTCATTCAGGTAAGCAAAAGAAGTTGTCATAGAAGCACACAAATTCTTCGACTTCATCCTGTCGGTCTGACGGTGTGACCCTGGAGAAGGAGTGTTCTCGCTCTAGGCCTCCGTCTTAGGAGCCTGTTTCAGGGTTGGCTATTCACATCCCCGAGTTTGCGGGAGCAACTTCTGCCCAACTAACCCCTTCCATGCAGAGGACGTAAAGGTTACGTCCTTGGCTTTGTTTGTCATGTACCAATGACGTAACCATTATGCCCTGGCACTAACCTGGGTGGGGGGGAGAGGAGGAGGGGGGGGGGGAGGAAGAGGGGGGGTGGGGAGGAAGAGGGGGGGTGGGGGGGTGGGGAGGAGGAGTGGGGGGGTGGGGGTGGAGGAGGAGTGGGGGAGTGGGGGGAGGAGGAGGGGGTTGGGGGTGGGGAGGGGGGGAGTGGGGGTGAGGGGGGATGTGGGGGGGAGGGGAGTGCTAGCGCTCCCCACGTGGGCTTCCCCCACCAAACCCCCCTTCCTATTTGTTAGGCCCATTTGACCCCAAGGGGGGGCACATACCACTAGGCCCCAGGGATTATTTTGTGTGTATGTTTTTTTTTGGGGGGGGGGTGGCCCCTTGGGCAAGGGTTGCTCACCTTTTGGGGGGGGGGCATTTATTTTGGCTGTTTCTGCCCCCTGTGGGGTAGATAGGCCTCTTTGTTAGGCGGATGTGCCCCCGTGTGGGGAAGAAAGCCCACTCGACACCAGGGAGGATTTTATTTATTTTTCATATATATAAAAGGGTGGGGGTATGGCTATGCCCCCTACCAGGGAAAAAGTCTGTCTCACACCCTGGGGAGCAGATGGGGTAATTACCCCTGATCTTACCCTCGGGGGCAGAATTCCTACTAGATGCCAGAGAATTCATGAAAAGAATAGAGCGGTGGGGGCCACCAACCTGTGTGAGCATGGTTATGCCTCCCCACCCCAGCTGAAGGGGGTAACAGTCTTTCAGCCCCCTCTAGAAATTAAAACATTTCTTCCCAATGGCAAACAAGAGGACAATTTGGCTCTTTTGGGTTTTGATTTTACATATGGGCCAAGAGAGCTTGGTTAACTTGGAATATTGTTCTACTTGCAATGGTGAGCGGCTTCTCTGGACTTTGGTGCACTGTCATATGGAATAACCTATCAGACACATCTGAAAACCAAACATCTGGGTGAATCCAGGATGGTGTGTTTCACATGCAACCCACACCATTTTCTTACCCACAATCCAATGCAAACCGCCAACTTTGCCTGAAATCTCGCATTTTCTCTACATTTCTGTGATGGGACTATTCTATAATGGAACCTTCTGGAATTTGCGGGAATTCACAAAATTCCTACCATCCAGCATTGTCGCATCGGTACCGATAAAAATTCTGCCCCACTTGTGTGGGTACCCAAAGCAGAGTCAGCCTAAAAACGTTTAGAAAAAAATGCCCTTTAAGACCCACTTTAGTTCCCCTCAATTTCTTCCTGTTTTTGGCCCTCCCCTGTCACAGGCACTGGCCCACCTACACAAGTGAGGTATAATTTTTATTGGGAGACTTAGGGGAATGCTGGGTGGTGGGGTGGGAAATTTGTGCTGGTGCGGTGATCCTATTCTGAAATGGGAGGAAAATGTGAATTGTTTTGCTAAATTTGAGGTTTGCAGGAGATTCTGGGTAGGAAAACTCTGGGGTCACACCTCTCTGGGCTCCGTCGGTTATCTAGTTTTTAGAAATGTCTGGGTTTGGTAGGTTTCCCTAGATGGCTGTTGAGCCCCAATACCAAAACGCAGTTGCACACCTTACAAAACCGTTACTTTTGTAATAGATAATTTTGATATGTCCACGTTGTATTTTGAGCCCTTCCTTTCCACTGTCACTAGGCCTAGACCTCTTAGGATTTGCGCCAATGGCTTCGACCCTGAGGGGCACCCAGGGATCCGCTTCTGCATCCGGACTGGCGTTGGTCGTACCTTTGCAACCTTTCCAGACGACAGTTCTGGAGTCAACTCTCCTGACGTTGCCTGTGACCGCAGGCAGCGTTGATCCTATACTCATTACAGACTCCAACATAGAGCTGGAGCAGCGTTGCTAGACGCTGATTCCAGTTTCGGCGGGGACCTTATTCCCTAGATGGGATCCTGACCCTTATTCTTATAGGTATGACTTCAGTGAGAGTATAGAGAGGTTTTTGGGCCGTTAGAATTCTACCTTGAACACCCTATGGACTGGGTTTAGGAACTGGGTGAAGCCAGCGGTCTGGGTACCTACCCTGATGCGGATATGCTTTCTCCCCCTGCTGTGACTAAGGAGGAGGGGGCTTAATACTTCATGATGGTGTGGAGAGCAGCTAAGGTCTTCGGACCTCGATCTGCCTTCGCTGGCTGTCAGGACCAGTCACCTGACTGAGGTGCTTCAGCCTGGGGTTCCACATCAGAGCCCTTTTTGCCCTTCAATGAAGCCCTCACTGGTGTCCTGCTGGGGACCTTGTCCAAACCCAGCATAGGGGCTTCTGTTAGTAGTACAATAGCTGCCACCATAGGGCTGCTTCTAACAACTATGCTTTCCTGACCCAACACCCCACCCCGAGAGCTTGGTCATCCAAGCCTCAACGTCCCTTGGCATGTCCCCTTCCGCTCCTCCAGATAGGGAATCAAAGAGGGTGGACCAACTTGGGAAGAAGTTGTTGTAGGAAAGTGCCATCTTTCTACCATAGTTACCCCCCACTTTTTGCCTGATCTCAGTTTGTTTACACTGTAGTTTACTGGGATCTTGCTAACCAGGACCCCAGTGGGTTTGCTCTCCCCTCTAAATTTGGTTGCTTGGTAACATTTTACACCCACATTTAGCATACTGGTGCACTCATGTAAGTCCCTAGTATATATGGTACTTTGGTACCCAGGGCATTGGTACACAGGGTTCTCCATGAGCTGCAGCATGTATTGTGCCATCCATGGGAGCCCATGCAAACTGTGTCTTCAGGCCTGCCATTGCAGTCTGCATGAAATGGTGCATGCACCCTTTCACCACAGATATAAGACTTGCCTTATATCCTGGTCACTGCACTTAGACACTGTAAGTCACCCCCCTGGTAGGCCCTTCAGCCCAAGGGCAGGGTGCATGTCCTTCAATGCGAGGGTACAGTTGCATGAGCAGGGTACCCCTGCAAACCCCAAGCTCCATTTCCTGGGCTTTGTAAGTGCGGGGAAGACATCTTAAGGTATTTAGTGGATACTGGTCAACACAAATGGTCCAACTACAAAATGGCCTCTCTGAAACCTACACGTTTGGCATCAAAATTGTTGGAATCTTGCAACCAGCTAGATTCCAGTGGTAGCTGCATGATCTCCTGTACTCTTGGGGTTCATTAGAGGACCCACCAGTTCTGCCTGTGCAGCCTTATGGGGCCTGGCTGTTAGCCCTCACTGCTGCCAAACCCAGACACTGTTCTGCCCTCCTGCTGGTAAGCCTGGCTCAGGCAGAGGAAGGCAGAACAAATGATTTCCAGCAGGGGAGAGGTGTGACCACCTTCCTCTGTGTATTACGTGTCTAAGGGCTGGAGTGGGGTAGCCTCTGAGCGCCCCCAGACTACTGCTTTGAAAGGCATATTTGGTGCCTTTCTTGCATAATCTGGTTTGCACCAGTTCAGGAATCCCCAATTCCTGCTCTGGCGTGAAACTGCAAAGGACAGGGGAGTGACCATCCCCCTATCCAGCTCCTCCTCTAGGGAGGTGCACACAGCTCTACCAGGTGGCCGGTTGAGTCCAGCATCTTGGAAACAGGATGGACAGAGGCCCCTTGGAGCATCTGAATGGTTATGCCAGGTAGATGATGTCCCTGACCCCCCACTTCAGAGAGTGATCAATCCCTATTTAGGATTAATTGAGGGCTCCCCCGAAAGTGGGTCCTTATATTCGTTGAGCAAGACTCTCCAAGGAACTCTATGCAAGACATCTTCTGCTCCTGACCTCTGCAACTGCTACGGGTCTGCTTTGGAACTGAAACACGTCTGCTTCTGGTGGGAAGGCTCCCATTGCAACATTGTCTCGCCGGATCATTCAAGACTTCTGCAACATCCAAGGCTGTGCATTCTCTAGAGTCACAAGGACTCTGTTTGCACCTGGAAGCACAAAGGAATCTCCCTTGAAGTGAAGGAGTCACTCTCCTGGTTCCAGAGGCACTTCAAGACAGCATTGATCCCCTGGTGGGGTCTGGTGTCCAACTGACATCGAAAGGCTCTGCATCACAGGTGGTGTCTGTGGCCTCCTCTAAGTCCTGCTTGTCTTCTGACTAACTTGGGAGACTGTGGGTCCCTGTTCTTGCCACTAGATTGGAATCCCTGTGCACCATGACTGTTGCTCTTGCCAAGGCTTGTTGACTCTTCCTCCAGGAGATTTTCAGGCGCCAAGAAGCCCCGTCTTCCAGCACTCTGCAACTCGAAGATCTATCCCTGTCGTGCAACATGGGACTTCTGCTTTGTTGTGCCGCTGAGGCCTCCTTGTGACCCCCTGTGTCCATTGTTTGTGGATCACTTTTGGAGTGCTTGAATGTCGTCTTCTGGCTTTCCTGCGTGCTGAGAGCCATCCCTGACTCCCCCCTCCTGTGTAGGTTCTGGGGGACCTTGCTGGTATCCAAAACTTTGCAAATACGTCTTTAACTTCCTCTTGAATTTGCCACTACTTGTTGGTGACCTGGCTGGTCACTGACCCTCCTGCAATCCAGCGACCATTAATGTACAGCTCGTAGGCGACTCCTGGGATCTTCTGAACCTCCTCAACCCCACAGCTAGGAATGTTTCTTCTAGGAGGGTGGACATGCCACCTGCACCACCTGGGTACCTCTAAGTGTGTTGGTCTCTGTCACCTTCCTTTAGCGGTCCTTCATGTCTGGAATCCCACTCTGGGTTCCACTGGCCTGGTCCACTGGTCGTGACAGCAACTCAACAATCCGAGGCTTCCACTGACTAATGAGAGTCCCTCCTGCCCTCTGCATCCGGGTCCCTGGTGTAGGTACTCCTGTCTTTTGTGTATCCTGAGGTAAGGCACTCTTTGTCCTCCCTCTTGTGTGCTGGTTTCTTCAGGGACCACTGGGAAGGGTTGTGAATCCCACGAGCTCCTACCACTACTCCCTGTGTTAGCCTATGGGGCCACTAGGTGGCCACCTGGTCGCTCGAGAGACTTAAAGTACTTACCTCTGGTGTTTATATCTACAGCAGCCCTTAGCTAACTACCACGCTTACCTTGGTCGGGTTTACTATTTCACATTCCGTTTTCTTGGTATATGGTTTGGTCCTTCCATACGGGCCTGCATATTTTATGCTTTTTCTGTGGGTTATTTTGTGTAGATATTGTGTGTATATATCTCCAAAGGGAGATATACCATTGCTAGTCTAGTAGTAGCGCTGTAATAAATGATCCTTTATTTTTGCAAGACTTGTGTGGTTCTTTCTAGTGACTGAGTTACTGACTGACTACTGTGGTATTGCAAGTGCTTTACATTCCTCTTGGATAAGCTTCAGCTGCACGCCTCAGCTACTCCTGTAGATCTTTTGCTATCTGGACGCCTAGTGACTATCACTAAGGGTTACCTGAACTCAGTATAGGGTTCCCCACCATAGATGTACACCATAAACCGAGCCAGCCTCCTACAATGACTCTGAGGCTGCTGGGTCTTATGGCCTCCTGCATCCTGCTAGTGACACGAGCCAGATGGTATATGTGGGCTTAGCAGTGGGACCTGAAGTTATAGTTGGGCCAGCATCAGGGGAATCTCTCCGACATGGTCCAGATCTCAGAAGGGGCTGTGCAAGATCTGCAGTGGTGGCCTTTGAACAGCGATTGGGACAGAGGCAGATCCCTCTCCCTTCCCCAACCCGATGGGACTGTAGTGAGAGATGCGTCACTCCTGGGATGGGGCGGTGCCATGGGAGAGGTGGAGATTAGAGGCGTCTGGTCTCTGGTGGAGTTCAAGCTCCATATCAACCTATTGGATCTCAGGACGATCAAACTAGCATTGAAAGCATTCCCTCTCTCTCTCAAAGGGAAGGTAGTGCAGGTGTTCATGGACAACACCGCTTCTATGTAATACTGCACCAAACAGGGCGGGTGGGGTTGAGTCATGAACCCTTTGTCAAGAGGCTGTCCACCTCGGGACATGGCTGGAACATCAGGGCATATCCCTTGTGGTTCAGCATCTGGTGGGCTTACTGAAAGTTGGAGTGGACAAATTCAGCCGTCAGTGCCTGGTCGATCACAGATTTTGTCTTCACCTGGAAGTAGCTCAAGGTCTCTTTCAGCAGTGGGGAGAGCCATGGTTAGATCTGTTCGCCTCCGCAGAGAATGCACAATATTATCTGTTTTGCGCGTTGGAGTTTTCAAGGCGGCACTCGCAGGACGATGCTTTTTTTCTCGAGTAGAACTCAGGCGTCCTGTACACCTTTCCACCCATACCACTTCTGCTCAGAGTTCCCAAGAAGATCAAGAACGACCCAGCACAAGTCATTCTTGTGTCTCAAGACTTGGGGCTCTTGAACATGTCCATCGATCCTCCGATCAGGCTTCCCTTTCAGGAGGATCTTCTGTCGCAGCTGCGTGGGACTGTTCTCCACCCGAACGTGCCCTATCTCCGCCTTCTTGCGTGGAGATTGAGCGGTGGCAGTTGACAGCTTTTGACCTTACGCCCGTAGTCTGTGATGTTATCTTGGCAGCCAGGTATTTCTCTACCAAAACGTAATATGCCGGTCATTGGAATAAATTTGTGGCATGGTGCACCAACAAGTCTGTTGATCCCCTCTCTGCCCCTCTTTCTGAGTTTCTTTTGTTTGTTCGCTCTTTGGCTTAGCAGGGCTCTGCTCTGGGCACCCTAAAGGGTTATTTGTCTGCCATCTCAGCTTTCCTCCGATTGCCTGACCAACAATCTCTGTTTAAATCTCCCATTGTTGGCCAGTTTTTTTTTTTTTTTTAGGACGTTACGCATCTCTTTCCTCCTTCCCCGTTCATAATGCCCCCATGGGATTTGAACTTGGTTCTTACCTATCTAGTGTGTGCTCCCTTTGAGCTGCTTCACAACTGCCCACTTTGCCTGCTTACTTTGAAAAAAGTCTTCCTTGTATCTATCGCCTCTTCCTGCAGAGTAAGTGAGCTGCAGGCTCTTTCTTCGAAGCCACCTTTTATCTCCATCCACCCTGACAATGTGGTGCTTCTTACTAGGGCTTCTTTTCTGCATAAAGGGGCCACTCCCTTTCATGTAGGCCAGTAAATCACCTTAGCTACCTTTTAAGCATCCCCACATCCTTCTTAGTAAGAGAAGAGACTCCACTGTCTGGACCCAAAAAGGGTGTTGGCATTCTAATTTGATTCTACAAAAGAGTTCAGGGAGGACAATCAACTCTTCGTGGGTTATGTTGGTTGGGTAGTGCAGAAGAGCACCATCTCTGGATGGGTTGTTCTCTGCATTAAAATGTGCTATGCATTGACTAAGAAGCAATCCCCCGAGGGCTTACGCGCTCATTCTACCAGAGCAACAGCTGTAACTACTGCATTCGCACGCAGCGTTCCAGCCCTGGATATCTGCCAGGCAGCAACATGGGCGTCCTTGCACACATTTACTAAATACTTCTGCCTGGACAGTCAGGTCCTAAGAGACAGGTGCTTTGCCTGTTCGGTCCTGCAGAACTTCCTAGTATGATTTTGGTTTGCAGACCTGCCTCCAGGGATGGTATTGCTTGGGTATCTATTCTAAGGTAAGGAATCTGCAACTCAAAGTTTCTATCAGATAAATATGTTACTTCCGTTTGGTAACTCCTTATCTGGTAGAGCCAATGGGCCTCATTGCGAGTTTCACAGAGGGGATTACTCCCTCCCAGAAGTGACGGATATCCCACCCACTGTATTACAAGTTCCATCACATCCTATGGAACTTGTAAAATGGCGGACGGGATATCCGTCACTTTTGGGACTGAGTAATCCCCTCCACCAAACTCGTAATGAGGCCCAATATCTAGTTACAGATTCCTTACCAACCCACCCATCCTCCCCACTCTGCAAACTGATTTCTAGGGACGGGACTTACCTTTCAGGGTCCTAATTCTGACACACCAGAGTCAATGTTCTTCATGGCTTCGTGCTTCTGGCGTGGAAAGTTGTGAAAATAAAATGACGTCAGCGTGTTGGTGTGGCGCCTATATATGACCTGTGGTGTCAAATCCAGCGACCACGACACCAACGATGTGCAGAGTCAACCGACGCCACCTAATGGCGCGCAAGGGTACTTCTTGAAGAAAAATCTCCAGATCCAGACTAATGCCTGGGGGAAATTCTATGATAAGGAATCTGCAACTAGAATGTGTGTCTACCAGATAATTTGTTACCGAAGGTAAGTAACGTATTCATTAATCACCAACATTTCAGTCACACTTCAGCTAAAGCTATTTACTAATTCTAAGTAAAAGTTGTTTATTTTCTCTCGCAGTGAGTGTTCATGCAAAGAAAGTTAAGTACCTTGTAAATACATTATATGGAACATTTAAACGCCAGAGTCTGAACAATATCTTGGTGCATTCATTTTATATGCTATCACTAATTTAAATGGTCCTTTATTTGCTTTGGTGTCTTGAGAGTTTAATGCAGCCCTACCAGGATTTGAACCTGTGGGTCCGCTGTTTACAGTGTTCTCTATAATAGATACCTACTCCTTTGATCAATTCTACCAATGCTGCTAATGCAGCCACTGATACTCTTTTGAAAGCCATTTTACAGTAAGCAGAGCGGATCAAGTACGTGGAAGGACCAAAGCATTCCTATATGTTTAGCATTTCTGTGAATACGTTTGCCCATTAAAATATTAAATTAATCTCTTTCTTGCCCTCTCATATTTGACTTCAGTCCGTAGGGCCTCTGCCAAAGGGTAGGAAAACATTGTGGGAGACTTTGGCCTGATAGGGATGTGTTGCTTAATGTGAGCAAATTATTTAGACTTAATGACTGAAATAACGTCTGTGATGACAAATGCCGAAAAATGGCTAACAGGTTGTTAAGGTAAAGAGGTGATCAAGGTAGAAAAATAGAAGGCATGGGAAAACGAGGGAGGAGCCATGGTGCGAAAAGGGATATCAGAAGTTGATGAAGACGAGGGAGAATGAAGGAAGTTAGAAGTAGAAAGAATAAGGAACAAAAAAAAAGGAGGAGTTTGAACAATAATAGAAATGGAATAACAGAAGAACTAAAACTGAAGAGAGAATCCGTAGAGAAGGAAAGAACATAGAAAGGAGAGAGAAAAGTGCAAAGCAATAATATGGGAAAGAGGATTTTTAGAACAAATAGGAGTAGATAAATGAGATGGTTGGACAATTGGTAAATGTTAGCAAGAAAGAAGGAAAATAGTAAAGGGGCACGGAAGGTACGTGGATAAAAATAATGATGCAAAGGAAAGCAGGGAATCTCAGAGATGTAGGTGAAAAAACTGTAAGAAAATATTAAATCCTGCAGAAATGAAGTTATTGAATGAGAGATAAGAATGTAGTAGGAGAAGAACATGACAGTGAGAAGTGAAGGTTTAGGCAGAGACGAAAATATGCAGAAGATATGTAAACCAAATATACAGATAAGTGATTCGAGATGAGAATGTAGATTAAATGAGCACTGCAAGAGAAGGAGCTGAGTGAACAAGAGCTCTGTTAGTGGAGGTAATAGGAAAGAATAAAGGTATGAAAATGAGAGGAGGAGGAGACAGTGAAATGGGCAAATGCCATAAAGGAGAAAGGTAGAGGTGTGTGAATGGGTTATCAGTGGCAAACTGGAAAACATGTTGAGAAAATAATAATATTCTACACTAAAGGAGAATATAATTTAATAAGACACAGCCGCAGGTTTTATGCTTTATCTTTACTGATAAACTCAGTATAAAGAAGAAAGACTCTAATATACATAGAGAGGCCATAACTTGGAAAAGTACAAAATGGCTAACTCTGTAGTTAAAAGTTGAACAGAACTCCTCCAGTAGAGGTGGTCCTTAATACTTCCATACGTATGCAACACACTGTATTTGCTCCTCCACTTTGCAGCTAAACCTGTTGCTGTCCAACTCGGGCACTCAAGCAGACGGGCATGACTGCTCCCCAGCTCAAGCCAATCCCCTTTATCATTTCTACCTTAGCATTTTTACTGTCTCCATCTAGGCAAAACATTTCAGCTGCATATGTTGGGTCCGTAGTGACCGAAACACAAGAAAAAGATAACCCCTTTAAAAAACTGACCCTGTTATTTTAATTGCACAACATCCTAATTGCAAAAACAAATGAAAATCAGCAGACCATAATTCAACCAAAATAATGTAATAAAAAATGCAAGCATACCACCTTCAAGAAGTCTTGTTTTTAACCAGGGCATTATAATTCTCCTGTTAATAAATATTTAATTGAACTAACAGTTTTCCTCTACCTTTGTGTGGAAAATTGCTGTGTTGTGAGAAACCTAGAGGCTAATTTTATGCTAGTTTACAAATAAGAAACTGTTACACCTCCCTGATTCTCCAAGACCAGTTCACATTTGTGGTTGTATGATGGAATCACACATGCCTCAACAGCGTGGTCTGAACAACGACAGCGTCTTTACCACGCATGCCTTTACAACTAATTTTGTTGTAAAAGCATGTTTGGGAAAAGAATATGCATGGTAAATTCCCCCCTGCCCTGCGCCCTAACACCCGATATCCCAACCCTGCAACCCTGTAATCCACCCCACCACAGCTGTTAAAATTGTCCCTTTCCCCTGCCCTGAGCGCTAAACGCCCCTCTCTCCGAGTCCTGAAACTGACCCCACCCTATCCTTAAAACTACCCTGACCCCCCCGCCCTAAGCTCTGAAACCGACTCCGCTCTGCCTTTAAAACTACCCCTGCCCCTACCCTAACCCCTAAAACCCTGCTCCCTGCTAAAAACTACCAACCCTAGCCCCCCTGCCCTGAGCCCTAAAACTGACCTCACCCCCGAAAACTGCCCCTTCCCCACCCCAAGACTTAAAACCCTATCTCAGTCCTTAGAACTACGCCACCCCCCTCCCTGAGCCCTAAAACTGTGCTCCCTGCCCCATCCAAAAAAAAGAACCCGACCCCTTTCCTCACCCTGAGCCCAAAAATCACCCCACCCCTAAAAATTACCTCCCACCCAAACCTTCCCCAGCTCCCAAAACCCTGCTCCTTGCCCAAAAAAGAAACCGAGCCTCCTCCCTCAAAAAAAACAAACTAAAACAACCCAACCCCCCCTTTTCCCCTCCCCCATCCAGAGTCCTGGCACAGCACCCCACCATAAAAACTACCCCCCTCCCCCAACCCGGACCCAGTCCCTAAAACCCTGCAACTTGCCCAAAAAAACGAACCTGACCTCCCCCTGTCTAAAAAAAAAAAAAAAAAGAAAATAAAATTACCCCTCCCCCAAACCCAGACCCAGGTCCTAAAACCCTGCTCTCAGCCCAAAAGAATAGCTCGACCTCCTCCCCTCACCGTAAATCCACCCTCTACCCCTAAAAACTATTCCCCCCCCCAAACACACACACACACACACACACACACACACACCCCCCCCCAACCCCAGCCCACTTACCCCTCCTGATGCTTCCGGCTCCTGATCCGACCCAGACAGCTCAGCTAGACTGCTCTCTGCCTTAACCACGCCTTTACGTGGTTCAGGCAAGCATGGGTTAACCCGCGTAGAAAGGGCACTCGTTTTTAAGGCCATTTCCCAACATATTAACAGCCTTTAGGGGTCTTCGATCTAGTTCCTATGAATGTTTTTGTTGCCCATTTTATCCTCTTCTGAATTGTTGTCAAAATCAACTGGAAATGCTTACCTTGTCTTGTTTCAATAATCTTGATAAACTTTATCGCCATAGAAGTGGAAAACAACATGAGTTTTCCTACAATAAATCTAATCATGATTTTTTTACTAGATCAAAATCATCAGCTGTTGCCAGGGAGCACACACCCATAGTTTCTACTTCAGCCCTCCTTAAACATCTCTCCACAAACTATCCCACATTCGTGTTACGCAAATAAAAATGTCATGGGTCAGAGGTCCCCAACACACCTTTCAGCACTGTTGAACCATCCATCATTATGTGTGGCAGACAACACTGGTTCACTATTTGCTTGTTTTTATCTCTTTCTGCAAACTGGTAAACATGTCCTAAAGCTGTAGAGGTAGGGTGCATCATGGTTCCAAGACACTAGCTCAGAAGAACCAGAGACGTTCTCTATTGTACAGGCTGATAATGCATGCTGCTCGGGCAGAACCATGAATGTAAAGTCTCAATTCAATATAGGAAAATGAAGGGTTTTCTTAATTTTCAAAGTTTTATGAAACAGGTACAATATTTGAGGAGGTGTGGGGTAGAATGCAGGAATGCTTCAAGGGACTTGAAGTGCTGTCACAGAAGACATTAACTTTCATTTTAGACTTGGCCGTTGTGTCTTAGCTGTTGTGGGAGAGGTGATACTTTGGCCAGTACAGTGAAACAGGTAACTGAAATTGTATTTCATTTTTATTGCAGAGGTTGCGATTATACTATTACTTTGTAAAATGTGTGTTATACTTTTAGGTTAATAAAGGAAGCTGGTAAGCAGGATCCAGAGCTGGCTTATATCAGCAGCAACTTCATAACTGGGCATGGCATTGGAAAGAGTCAGCCTCGGAACAAACAAATGGAAATGGAATTCAGAAAACAGGAGGAGGTAAATTATATTACATTGAGTGTGCAAAAAGGCTGACTCCAGCATTCTTCCCAAGCCATTATCTTAGTAACATATTAGTGGTTCAGCATATTGTTAATGTAGATGTTTGGTGTGAGTCTGACAGGGTATTTCGATGCACAGCCCAGTTTCGGTTGAACCATTTTAAATAGTGAAGCGCTAATTACCCTGACGTTAGCATATTTCAAGCTGCTGTCATCAGCATATGTTTCTGAAGTATTGAGATAGTCTGTGTCTGAAGAGTGGGAAACGGTGGCAAGCAGCGGAGGACTGTTGGTGGACTGCATATTACATATGATTATAATTCTCCTTCAAAGGTGTGCCTTTAAGAAGACAGTTTGTATAATTTTGCCACCCAGAGCAGAGCTTTCTTTCAGGAATAGTCTAGTTCAATTTTCAAATCAAATGGTTATGTGAAAGTAGAATTCAAAATGTAGGAAATAATTTGTTCCCAGTGGTACCTAGCATGTGAGGCACATACCTTGTAAAGTATTTTAACTTAGCATAGCTTTTAAGGATTTATTTTTACTCACATCATAAATAGCAGGTATTCTCAGGAATCACTACTTAAAAGAAAACAACATAATTCACACAGGTGGAAATAGAGTAGATGATAACAGGGCAAATGGAATGATACAGCATTTAGGCCAAAGTAAACGTTCAAAAAGCCTACATTCATTTCCCAATTTGCTTAACTGGTTTTGTTTAGCTAATATTTAGCTCTATGTGCCTCTAATACTTCTGTAGTCATTTGGGGCTGGTGTAATGGGCATTTTTGATTTTTAAGCAGACGAAAATCTGAAGGGTCCTAGTGTGCTCCACTGTCTGTCCAATTGATGTTTTCTGTGCCTATTATCAAATATCTGCCTTAAGGCTACTAATGTAGGCATTCCACATTTAAACTAACAAAAGATTTAGCCTTCTTTTTTAAATGGTGCGTAATGTCCCTTCTTCCTTTTCTGTTAATAAATGCTGCCATTACCCAATGTAATGGTACTCAGTTCACTGATTTCAGAAGAACGGAAGGCTGACGCTAACTTTCCATGATTCAAATTTGCAAACTGAAAATCACTTCAAACCTCTACTGTGCACATTCACTTCTTAGTGGAATCCTGCTATCTTATAAAAAAAAAAAAAAACTGCTCACTGGTAGCTGCGCATTAAGTTTCAGTGTTTGAAGAGAAAATGGTCCAAAAACTGCTCTGGTGGCTCTCATATAGGGTTTGCAGGTTCTTGCTAGGTAAAAGGTAGCAGCTGTGGAAAGGACTCTTCTTTCATGGAATCTTCATGGCTTCAGTCTTATGAACAACGGTACCCTCTGTTATGTAAACCTGAATTATTTTCATATATATTTCCAGATGACATGGTTTTGCGTGACCACTACAACCATAACAGCTAGCTTTGGTATGCAAGTTATGCCACCAGAGACCTGCACAGTGAGGTGCTCCTCTAGCAGAATAATTTTTATTTATGTTACATATTTATATAGCACAGCCTTCCCACAATAATGTCAGTGTACTTTACAAACAACCTACAAAAAGAGAGATACATATCTTGCATGTTGGACATTAGAAACAGTCTACTGTGAAACCAGAATTGAAGCTGTTAGAAGAAACCATGGAGAGGGAAGGCACGACCTCAACATAGGACAAAGATTGGTATTCCGAAGTAAGGATAATGTAAATGGTGTAAAACAGGTGACGGTACGAATGATGAGCCAATCTGAAAGGTAAAGGAGTAAGTATTTAAAGGGGAAGTCGTTTACATGTAAGGCAAGGGCTAGAGGGATAGTAAAGAGAAGTTACTAAGGAATCATACAATACATGGGTAGGATAGGACAGAGTTGAGAGGAGAGGGAAAAGACAGAGGAGTGTAGTATGAAAAATGCATTAAACATTAAAAAAAGACTGACGTTTAGTTTTTTTTTTTTTTCTCTTCACAATATAAGCTGCTTCTGGCAGCACGTTCCAGGGATCAGTCTGCATGGAGGAAATATTGACTAACTGCTGATTGGCATAAGACTATCTTTTACTCCAAACAGAGTTGACATTTGCTCTAGAAGTCTTTTAGTATATTGCGTTTGTTTTTGATGGAGTGCCTTGAAGAAGATTCAGACGGCTTTAAACTTGATCCTGGCTTCCTGAGGGAGCCAATGCAGGTATCAAGATGGCTAGATCAGTGTGGAGTTCCCGTAATGTGTATGATAAACAACTAGATCATTAATAACTATCCTGAAATCCAGTGGTTTTTGGAAAGGTTTTAAGAGGACAGCATAAATTTCACCTCAGACATTGTGTGTGCAAGCAGTCAAGACATTGCAGGGTGTTTATCCAAGCAGAATCTCAAATATTTTACACCCTGTATTGGAGAGAATAGATAGTGTGCAGTTCTGTAAGTCAATTGATCTGGCTGATGTCTATCAATTTGTATAGGAAACTGAATTCCATTTCTCAGCGTTCTGACTCTGGAAACTGTTAGGAATAATTTTTTAAGTTTTGAGAGCATGGTTTCTGGGTGCATATGTCTTGAAATGGCCATAGTCTTGAATTAGGCTCGCTGTCATGTGCACATTGATAGATTATGATCTTCTCTTTTTGAAGAGCAGTCGAAGTGTTTTCATAGAGATATTGAAAAGAGTTGGAGCGAAAATTGTACTTTACTGGACACCACAGTCTGTAGAGGTGTGTTAAGATTATTTTTTGCCTAATCTCACTAAGTTCTTTTCATTTGAAAGGAATGATGTAAACAATCAAGGGACAGGTCTTCCTGTTTATGCGCTTCAAGAGTGTGAGTGATGCTTTGGAGGTGAAGGCAGAAGATGCAACTTTATCTATAATAATAATAATAGACTACACATCATCTAAAACTTTCAAGATGGCAGTTTAAATGCACATGCCTAGTATTATCCTAATTTGGGAGGGGTTGAGAAATTTTTTATTTTCGAGGAAGATGGCAATTGATCGGAATACCGTTTCTCGTTTACTTTACATAACCAGGACAATTTGATGACTAGTCCAGAGTTGGAGAGAACATTAGTATAAGCAATGGGTTTCTTTAAGATGGGGTTAATTTTGCCAGCTTTTAGGATCTCTGAAAAGGTACCATTTAGAAAGGGGGTATTAATGAAGGTACACCATCGATAAGAGAAGATTAATTTGATTTAGTTTAACTGCATAATATCGTCCACATGGAGCTGTTCACAGATTCTTGGAAAATGTGGACAGGTTTTGTTCAGAGATCATATTACACTCCACCCAGAAGCCAGATGGTCTGTGAATTAGTAGGTGGTTTTAAAAGAAAGTATTCTGTCAACTAACTGATAGAGCCTCTCATTGCTCAACTCTTTCAGATGAGATATTTTGTAGGTGAAGTGATTTACAAAATCATTGCGTTTGGAGACTTGAGAGGAAGACAGTGGTACCTGTTGTGACACTGGCCAGTGCTGCATCAGTTCCTGCCTTAGCCACTGTCTCCAACTCTGCTGATGCCACATCTGTCAGAGAGTCTATGACTGAAGCCCTACCATTCTAGAAGAGTGGCTCAGCAGCTATTAGAAAAAGGCAGATATTTATTTGGGGGAAACAGACCCTCAAGACTCAAGAAAACCCCAGTACAATTGATAAAGGAGACAGCTGTTTGACTTAGACTTTGCAGGATTGGAGGATACCAATGGGCTTGATACCACAATTGAATGTAAATTCTGTATCCGACTTGCCTTTCTCCACTGAAAGTCATCTCCACTCACATGGTGATCAGGAGGTTTGCAGACATGTTAAACCTCCAGCGTAAGTCCACAGAGCTCAAATCCAAGATTTTCACTGTAGGGGAGTGCCCTTGTTGGCATGGTTGACCCCCCCAAATTTGTGTCTAGTATTGATGACAACATTTGAGTGTGCTGGGTCCTGCTAAACATGCCCCAGCACCAGTGTTCTTTACCAAAATATGTACCTTTGTTTCTCCAATTGGTGGCACACCCATGGTATACAGTTAAGTCCCTTGTAAAAGATATCCATGGTGCCAAGGGCCCGGTGGCCAATGAAGGTCCCCAAGGGCTGCAGAATGTTATGACGCCCTGGGGGACCCCTCAACAAGCACATTCACACTGCCTTTGTAGCTTGTGTGTACTGTTGGGGAGAATAAGACAAAGTCGACATGGCACCCCTCTCTGGGTGACATGCTCACAAACCACTGCCTATGGCATAGCTAAGTCACCCTTCTAGCAGGCCTTACATTCCTAAGGCAGTGTGCACTATACCACAGGTGAGGGCATAGCTGCATGAGCAACATGCCCCTACAGCGTCTTAAGTTCATTCCTAGACATTGTAAGTGCAGTATAGCCATAGTGAGTATATGGTCTGGGAGTTTGTCATTACGAACTCCACATCTCCATTATGGCTTCACTGAATACTGGTAAGTTTGGTATGAAACTTCTCAGCACAATAAACCCACACCGATACCTATATGGAATTTATTGAAAAATGCACCCAGAGGGCACCTTAGAGATGCCTCCTGTATGTTAGCCAAACTGCTAGTACAGGACTGACCAGTTTATTCCAGCCTGCCACTTTCAGACAAGGTTCTGACCACAAGGGGTGAGAGCCTTTGTGGTCTCTGTGGCTAGAAACAAAGCCTGTCCTGGGTGAAGATACTTCACACCTTACCCCTGCAGGAATTGTAACATCTGGCAGTGATCCTCAAAGGCTCAAGCCTTTTGTTACAGTGCCCCAGGGCACCACAGCTAGTGGAGTTACCTCCCCGACCGCAAAAGCTCCAGACGAAGATATCCGATGCCTAAAGATACACTGCTCCGCAGCCCCCAGGCCTTGGAGAAACCGACCACTGGTGCATCAACGTTTAGCAGGTGGCCCTCCTACTTGTCCAGCCTTTGGTTTTCATGAACGAACCTCCTCGGCCCAGCCTGCAGCTTTTAAGTGACCCCTGGGGTCCCCTCATAGAAAAGCATTAGGAGCCCGACGTTCTGTTTGCACCCTGCCCCCGACCGCCGGTGTGCCACTAAGGGTGTGTTTGGTGCCTACTTGTTCACCCCCCCCCACCCCGCCTGATGCACCTCTAAACCCCCCATGTCTCTCTTCCGAAGACGCGGGTACTTACCTGCCAGCATATCTAAAACAGAGTGCCCCCAGTCTCCATAGGAGCCTATGTTAAATTTGCCTCAGCTTTGATCTCTGCACCCGGCCTGCCCCATCTTGCTGGTGGTGGGTGTTAGGGGTTAACTTTAACCCCAGCATATGGACTTTGTAACTCCCAGATACTGGAACTGTAAATCAAGTACTTTCCTGTAAATCGTACTAACTTTTCTTTCCCCCAGAAACTGTTTCTGAAAATTGCGCTGTCAGCTTTTAAAACAGATTATTGCCATTTATTTTTAACTGTACAACTTAGTGATTCCAGTCATATTGATTTATATGTAAAATACGTATTTATTAATGTACGTACTTGCAACTTAAATCTTGTGGTAATAGAAATAAATTAAGAAAATGGTCTGGAGTTAAGTCATTGAGTGTGTGCTTCTTCTGTTGTATGTGTGTACAACAAATGCTTTGCGCCACCCTCTTTCAAGCCTAACTGCTCGACCACACTACCACAAAAGAGAGCATTAGTATTATTTACTTTAGCCTCTGTTAAGCCTCTGGGGAACCCCTGGACTCTGTGCACACTATATCTCATTTTGATAAAGTATATACAGAGCCAGCTTCCTACACTCACGTAGGTCTTCCCTCCCACCTCCCACACATCGAAATCCTTATGTTCGATGGCGTGTGGTTTTCTCTCCGCTGTCTGGTTCGGACGTGTGTGCCTACGCTCTGTTTCATCTCTGTTCGGTACAATTCTTCTGTTCTTTACTGTCCTCAAAAGTATAGTTTTTGATCACGCTTTTCACACTTCTGCACTTCCCTCGATTTTCTCGGTTCGGAGTCCTTTTACCCTCTGCCCCTCGGGTGATGCCTGTTCGGGCCTACCTTTCCACTGTCACTGACTCCATCGGGAATGCATTGCTGATGGAGTCACACCCTTCAGGTTTTACCCGGGTGGCCATGCAAAATATCCGCACCCTGATCAGCACCTCGTGTGCAATCTGTGCCTTTCACGTGACCGCAGAGAGATCGACTGCGACACCCTACAAACCATTCCGTTAAAAAAAGACCCTTCGGGACCAAAGGGCTCGTAGGCTGGAAATGTCACAAAAAGACTCTGACGACACTCCTGATCTCTTTGGCGAAGAACAAGTGCAGGAAGGGCCGACTGCCGAAGAAGAGGAGGCCGTCTCTAATGAAGATAGCTCTGGCTCTGACGCCGAGGTAAATTTGGAAAAGCAGGAGATATCATCTGCCCAGTGCATGATTACTCTGGCCCCTGCTCCCAACACCCAAGCCCACCAAAAAGAAATCTGTGATTTCCCCACTCCCACGATTGGAGGTTGCCAGACAACCTTTTGCCCATGGTCGGGCTCGAAAGACTGGTTCAGACGCCCCACCCTTGGGCCCGGTGCTGAAAATTGCATCAACCTGACTCTCAGTGCCGACCGAGCTGCCGACTCCGTCTCCCTCGGCGCCGGCAAAGCCTCACCCATCCAAACAGAAACTCCTGGTTCCCAAACCTACAGAGCCGAAAGACTCAAGACCATCTTCTGCTTCTGAATCCCTTGTTGAACCAATTCTTGAAAAATTGGACATTTACCAGAGGAAAATTCAGATTCAAGTGGGGACTGGCTTCATTATCGCTGCTCCCTTCAACTTTAAAGAGGAAGAGGAGGCACTGAACCTTCCCCTACCTTCTAGGAAGAAGACTAAGGACAAGGCCACCATCCCTGCCAACAATCCTCCTCCTACACCACCTCCACCCCGTCACCTCCCTCACCCTCCTTCACTCTCATCCACCATCCTCATCCACACACGACCCACTAAATATCTCACCCTAGGGGTCGCCACAGTCAGACAGTGAGGGATTAGGAGAGTAATCAGGTGATCTTGACCCTTCGGACATGTGACACTGATCCCACCACACTGAACGACCCTGATCTAAACCCAGCTTGTTCCTTCCCTCCCGAGGCGGCAGCCTTCTATAATTTTAAGCTGAACAAAGAACCCCAGAACAGGACTTTCTTTTCGACACCATAGCTTCCACACATAGGGGTACTCAGTATTTACCCATTCTACCTGGCATAATGAGGCACCCCTCAGGTGGACAAAAAATATAAAGCTGGTCCTTCCAACCCCTTGTTCATCCAAAGATAAGTACCACCTGACTTTACTATCCCAATCACTGCATGCAAGAGGGCAAGCAGACAGGTACTGGGGTTACCCCATTCCCGAAAAAGTAAGCAGACAGATGCTGCTGGGAAGAAGGTTGCAGCGCAGACAGCAAGCCATTGGCGTATCACCAATTCTCAGACCCTATTGGCCCGATATGATAGTGCCACTGGGACGAGTTGGAGGAGCTTTTATAGTGGATCCCGGAAGAGAATAGGAAGAAAGACCAGCAAATTGTCATGAAGGAGCTAGCCAAAACAAACAATTTCATCCACTGCGCCCTTGATGCAGCAGATACTGTTGCTAGAGGGATCAATAGCAGCATCCTTCTTAAGAGACATGCCAGGTTAAGCTGCTCTGCTTTCATACAAGAAGTCCTGCAGCCAGTATTAAATATGCTGTTCCACAAAGAGCACTTTTTTTGTCCACAGGTACATTCTACCCTTGACAAGATAGAAAAGGACACTGACACTGCCAAAGCAATGGGAGCATTGCAACTTTATACTCCCAGGGGCTCCTTTAGTCAGCCAGACTACAGAGGTATATATAAATCTGCCTCCACTTTCCTACTAAAACAACCCAAGACTGCATACACCAAGAGTTTGTATAGAGGCTCCTTCAGGGAAAGTATCAATAAAGGTTGGGGCAAGGGTGTCTCCACACATGGTGCAACACCTAATGCAGAGCAGTGACCGCCCAATCCTCCCTACAGCCACACAACACCTGTTGGGGGCAGACTGCAGTTTTTTCACCCCATCTGGTATCCCATCACGACAGACACATGGGTACTAGCCATGACCCAACATGTCTATTGTGTGGAGCTCATTACCACACCGCCCAACATCCCACCTCGCACTCACAGGTTATCACAAGAACACCAAACCCTTCTCAAGCAGGAGGTCCAAGCTGTTTTTCTCAAAAGGGCCATAGAACCCGTTCCCCTTCAACACCGAGACTCAGGAGTATGCGCCCTATACTTCCTAATCCCAACAGGTACGGGTCACTAGGCCTATCTTAGATCTCAGACCTCTAAACAAGTACATTATGACATATGGTCACCCTACAGGATGTCATTCAGCATCTTCAGCAAGGCGTCTTTATGGCAAAACTAGACCTAAAGGGCTCTTATTTCAACATACCAATACACCCTGCTCACTACAAATACTTAAGGTTTGTCATAGCAGGCAAGCATTATCATTTCAAAGTTCTTCCACTTGGGCTAACTACTGCACTGCGAGCATTCGCTAAGAGCCTGGCAGTGGTATCAGCACATCTGTGAAGACAAAATGACCACGTATCTCCCTACCTGGATGATTGGCTCATCAAAGTCAGCACACACCTGCAGTGCCAACCACACACACAGATGACACTGGGTGTACTTCACAGGATAGGGTTTGTAGGAAGCTGGCTATGTATATACTATAGCAAAGTAAGTAATAGTGTGCACAGAGTCCAGCTGTTCCCCAGAGGCTTAACAGAGAGTAGATAATACTAATGCTGTCTTTTGTGTTAGTGTGGTTGAGCAGTTAGGCTTATCAGAGGGTAGTGCAAAGCATTTGTTGTACGCACACAGTCAAGAAATGAGGCACATACTCAATGACTAACTTCAGGCCAATGAATTTATATGGCAAAAGTATATTTGTTACTTTATTTCTAGAACCAAAAGATTCTTGTTGCAGCTAAGTACAGTTGTAAGTACCTATCAAGCATATGTATCAAATGTACTTTGTTCAGGTTTAGTAAATAAAACAGTTTACAGGCAAGTAACACTTATCAATTTCAGCAGTTGATGTAGTGAAATTTTCAGAAAAGTCCCAGCGGGAGAAGTGTTAGTGCAGTTTTGAGGTAAGTACTCGACTTACAGTTAGTCTTCCGGGGTTAGGATGTCCACTGGTTAAGTTTTAAGATGACCCCAAACATACGTCATCAGCAGCACAGGCCGGCCAGGTGCAGAGGTCAAAGTTGGTGCTGGATTTAGAATGGGATCCTGTGTAGACTGGTGGCACTTGGAACAAATATGCTGGCTGGTAAGTACCTGTGGCTTTGGACCGCCACCCTTGGGGGGTTTAGGTGCTCACTGGGCTCCCAATGCTTTCCAATAGGGGATCCTGGTCGTCACAAAGATGCTGCTGGCTTGTTCCAGGGGGCTGGTTCTGGAAAACCAAAGGCTGTACACGGAAGAGGGCCGCCTGGTGAACGTTGCTGGACCATTGGTCGGATTCCCCAAGGCCAGGGGGCTGCGGGTGCAGGGGTACCTTTGGGCATCGGGTATCTTTTCTTGCGGTGAGGCAGATCCACCGGATTTAGGCTGCAGGCGTTGTGTTGGGGTCAACCCAGGGTGCTCACAAGGTTGGAATCGCCTGGGGAACTACTCTGGACCTGTGGGCCTCCTGGACACTTGCCATGGGTGTCAGGTGTAGAGTGGATAGGACGCGCAGATGTGGAGCAGTTGTGGAGTCTTTCTTGGAGTTTCTTGTGGATAGGGCCGCTGTCCTGAGATGTTCTTGGTCTTCTGGTGGGCAGGCAGTCTTCTGGGGGTTTTGGAGAGATCACTGGCTCCGCCTTTTAGTAGCAGGGCTTCTCTACAGGCAGGCGGGATGTGGCTAAGTCAGTTGGTGTCTGGAGTCTTCTCTGCTGGGGTCGACTTAGAAGTCCTTCTTGCTTCTTTCTTTTTTTCTTCTTGAGGTCGCCAAGAATCTTGTGAGCTATGTTCAGGGCTGCCCTTAAATCCTAGATTCAAGGGTGTTACAGGCGTCAGAGGGCAGTGGCTAATGGCTACTGTCCCTGAGGGTGGCTACACCCTTCCTGTGCCCACTCTTTAGGGGGGGACACATTCCTAACCCTATTGGTCCCTGTTCTCCAAACTAAGATGGAAAATTCTGAGGGGAGGGGGTCACTTCAGCTCTGGACACCTTAGGGGTGGTCCTAACTAAGTTGGTCCCTCCTCCCTGTTTTACCTAGTTTTCCTGCCAGACTTTTTGGTGAGGGGGTGGAGATGGGGTGTACCAGGAGGCCTGAGCCTTTGAGGCTCACTGCCAAGTGTCACAGTTCCTACAGTGGGGAGGTGTGAAGCTCCTCCACCCAGAGCAGGCTTTGTTTCTGACACCCGAGAGCACAAAGGCCCTCACTCCATGGGGTCAGAAACTTGTTTGTTAGTGGCAGGCTGGCACAGACTAGTCAGCCTAACACTGAAGGGTTGGTTAGGGTACAGGGGGCAGCTCTAAGATGCCCTCTGTGTGCATTTTACAATAAACCCAACACTGCAATCAGTTGGGTTTACTGTGCTGCGAAGTTTAATACCAAACTTTCCAGCATTCAGTGAAGCCATTATGGAGCTGTGGAGTTTGTAATGACAAACTCCCAGGTCATATACTCAGAATGGCCACACTGCACTTACAATGTCTAAGGATGGACCTAGACACTGTCTGTGCATATTGCTCATGCAGCTGTGCCCTCACCTGTGGTATAGTGCACCCTGTTTTAGGGCTGTAAGGCCTGCTAGAGGGGTGACTTACCTGTGCCACAGGCAGCAGTTGGTGGGCATGGCACCCTGAGAGGGATGTCATGTTGATTTCACTTTTTTCCTCAAACCAGCTCACACAATCTGCAATGGCAGTGTGCATGTGCTTGGTGTGGGGTCCTTTAGGGTGGTAGAATACATGCCGCAGCCCTTAGGGATGCTCCCTGTTCTCAGAGCCCTTGGTTACCACTGGTACCTTTTGCAAGGGACTTAGCTCTGCTCCAGGGGTGTGCCAATTGTGGGAACAGTGGTACTGTTTAGCAAAAGAACACTGGTGCTGGGGCCTGGTTATTAGGATCCCAGCACACTCTGTCAAGTCAGGATCAGTTTCAGGCAAAATGTGGGGGTAGCCATGCCAAAAGCAGCAGTTTCCTTCAGAGTTTACTATCAACATCCCAAAGTCTCACCTTCAACCGCTACAAGTTCAGCCTTATTTTAAAGCAATCTTATAGACAGTTAGGATTAACCTACCTCAATCCCGCTCTTATTCAGAACTTAAAGACTTCTCTGCTCCAGTTCCAGGGAAACCAAACACTCGCAGTCGGGACTGTCAGCCGCACCAACACTTAGACCATCTGGTTCACTGCTGACCTCCAGGCCTCCAAACAGGAGTGCCGAAAACTCGAGAAGAAGTGGCGCCACGAACAAACACAGATCAACCACACTGCCCTCAAGAACGCCATCTGCAGGCACCACCAGCTCATCTGGACAGCCAAGAGATCCTCCTACAAGGAACGCATCGACAACAACGCACACGACAGCAAAGAGCTCTTCAACATCGTGAAGGAACTCGCCAACCCCCCCTTCTGCTCCAGCGACACCCCACCTTCGTAAGACCTCTGCGACTTGCTCTCCACCTTCTTTCACCACAAGATCACAAACATCCACGACAGTTTCAATACCTCGACCCCCAACGTCAGCCG
Source organism: Pleurodeles waltl (assembly GCF_031143425.1). Classification (NCBI taxonomy): domain Eukaryota; kingdom Metazoa; phylum Chordata; class Amphibia; order Caudata; family Salamandridae; genus Pleurodeles; species Pleurodeles waltl. The sequence continues at coordinate 901,761,824 of NC_090448.1, read as the reverse complement.
CTGTCACCACAAACCCAGACTCACCGGACCCCAGCCACACCAACCTCCTGCTCTCTTGGACCCACGTCAACAACGATGATACCATCAAAATCATGAACACCATTCACTCCGGCTCACCATCCGACCCCTGCTCTTATCACGTCTTCAACAAAGGAAACTCCATCATTACCCCCAACTCCGAATGATTGTCACCAGCTCCTTCGAGACCACCACCTTCCCGGAAGACTGGAAGCACGCCGAAATAAACGCACTACTAAAGAAACCCAAGGCAGACCAAAGAGATTTCAAGAACTACCGGCCCATCTCCCTGCTCCCATTCCCGGCGAAGGTCATCAAGAAGATCGTCAACAGTCAACTGATCCGCTTCCTTGAAGACAACAACACTCTAGACCCGTCCCAATCCGGTTTCAGCAGCAACCGCAGCACTGAGACCGCCCTCATCGCCACCTGCGACGACATCAGGACCATGCTAGACAGAGACAAAACTGGGGCCCTCATCCTCCTAGACCTCTCGGCCACCTCTGACACCACACCCTACGCACACGCCTCCACGACCCAGGGATCCGCTACAAAGCCCTACATCCTTCCTCACTGGTAGAACCCAGAGAGTCCGCCTCCCTACCTTCTGTTCTGAAGCCCCACGAGACCATCTGCGACGTTCCCCAAGGATCCTCCCTCAGCCCGACCCTTTTCAACGTTTACATGGCACCACTCGCCAACATCGTCCGATCACACAACCTCAACATCGTCTCATACGCCGATGACACCCAGCTGATCCTCTCGCTCACCAAAGACCCCGCCACTGCCAAAACTAACCTCAACGACGGAATGAAGGCCATCGCCGACTGGATGGAGTGCAGTCGCCTGAAACTGAACTTGGACAAGACTGAGATCCTCATCCTCTGCTCCACCCCCTCCGCCTGGGATGGCTCCTGGTGGATGTCCACTCTAGGAACCCCACCAACCATGCACGCAACCTGGGATTCAACCTGGACTCATCGCTCTCCATGACCCAGCAAGTCAACGCCGTCTCATCATCCTGCTTCACCAGGGAGGGAGTGAGACACGGTGTTCACACCTTTCTCAGACCATATGGAAATGGGCTGTAAACCACTACTTTCACCTGTTGGCGGAATAACTTCCGGGAACAGACTGACTTTGCAGACCTGCTAAGCAGAATGCAGCACCAAGTCCACAAATGGGAACTCCACCCACAAGCTCATAGCTGACATTTGTAAGGCAGTTACATGGCTGACACCACACACATTCAACATACACTATTGTGTGGATGTTTTAGCATGCCAACAAGTAGTGTAGGACAGGCAGTGCTACTTAACATTTTTCAGACTACTGCAACTCCCACAGGCTAGCCTCCGCTTCTAAGGAGGGTCTACTTTACAGTCTATGCAGAGCATGTGTATCTGCAGCCACAGGTGTCATTGAACGGATTGTTACTAACCCTGTAAACATCTGTACGTGACATAGTGCTATAGATTCGCCTGTGTCCTCCCTGGAATCCTATAGCCGTTGTACTTACATTGTATGTTAACGTTTAGTATGTGTAGGAAGTTGGCTCTGTATGCACTATTTCAAAGTAAGGAATAGTATGCACAGAGTCCAAGGGTTCCCCTTAGAGGTAAGATAGTGGCAAAAAGAGATAATACTAATGCTCTATTTTGTGGTAGTGTGGTCGAGCAGTAGGCTTATCAAAGGAGTAGTGTTAAGCATTTGTTGTACATACACACAGGAAATAAATGAGGAACACACACTCAGAGACAAATCCAGGCCAATAGATTTTGTTATAGAAAAATATATTTTCTTAGTTTATTTTAAGAACCACAGGTTCAAATTCTACATGTAATATCTCATTCGAAAGGTATTGCAGGTAAGTACTCTAGGAACTTTGAATAATCACAGTAGCATATATACTTTTCTCATAAATCACAATAAGCTGTTTTAAAAGTGGACACAGTGCAATTTTCACAGTTCCTGGGGGAGGTAAAGTATTGTTAGTTCTTGCAGGTAAGTAAACCACCTACGGGGTTCAAATTGGGGTCCAAGGTAGCCCACCGTTGGGGGTTCAGAGCAACCCCAAAGTCACCACACCAGCAGCTCAGGGCCAGTCAGGTGCAGAGTTCAAAGTGGTGCCCAAAACGCATAGGTTTCAATGGAGAGAAGTCGGTGCCCCGGTTCCGGTCTGCCAGCAGGTAAGTACCCGCGTCTTCGGAGGGCAGACCAGGGGGGTTTTGTAGGGCACTGGGGGGGACACAAGCTCACACAAAAAGTACACCCTCAGCAGCACTGGGGCGGCCGGGTGCAGTGTGGAAACAAGCGTCGGGTTCGCAATGTAAATCAATGGGAGACCAAGGAGTCTCTTCAGTGGTGCAGGCAGGCAAGGGGGGGGCTCCTCGGGGTAGCCACCACTTGGGCAAGGGAGAGGGCCTCCTGGGGGTCACTCCTGCACTGAAGTTCCGATCCTTCAGGTGCTGGGGGCTGCGGGTGCAGGGTCTTTTCCAGCCGTCGGGATTTTAGAGTCAGGCAGTCGCGGTCAGGTGGAGCCTCTGGATTCCCTCTGCAGGTGTCGCTGTGGGGGCTCAGGGACAACTTTGGTTACTCACAGTCTGGGAGTCACCGGAGGGTCCTCCCTGAGGTGTTGGTTCTCCACCAGTCGAGTCAGGGTCGCCGGGTGCAGTGTTGCAAGTCTCACGCTTCTTGCGGGGATTGCAGGGCTCTTTAAATCTGCTCCTCTGAAACAAAGTTGCAGTCTTTTTTTGGAGCAGGGCCGCTGTCCTCTGGAGTTTCTTGTTCCTCTTGAAGTAGGGCAGTCCTCTGATGATTCAGAGGTCGCTGGTCCTGGAGAAAGCGTCGCTGGAGCAGGTTTCTTTAGAAGGCAGGAGACAGGCCGGTAGGACTGGCGCCAAAGCAGTTGGTGTCTTCTTTCTTCTTCTGCAGGGGTTTGCAGCTCAGCAGTCTTCTTCTTCGGTAAGTTGCAGGAATCTCTATTCTGAGGTTCAGGGAAGCCCTTAAATACAAAATTTAAGGGCGTGTTTAGGTCTGGGGGGTTAGTAGCCAATGGCTACTAGCCCTGAGGGTGGGTACACCCTCTTTGTGCCTCCTCCCAAGGGGAGGGGGTCACATTCCTATCCCTATTGGGGGAATCCTTCATCTGCAAGATGGAGGATTTCTAAAAGTTAGAGTCACTTCAGCTCAGGACACCTTAGGGCTGTCCTGACTGGCCAGTGACTCCTCCTTGTTATTCTCATTATCTCCTCCGGCCTTGCCGCCAAAAGTGGGTCCGTGGCCGGAGGGGGCGGGCAACTCCACCAGCTGGAGTTCCCTGTGGTGCTGGAACAAAGGGGGTAAGGCTTTGAGGCTACCTGCCAGGTGTTACAGCTCCTGCCTGGGGGAGGTGATAGCATCTCCACCCAGTGCAGGCTTTGTTACAGGCCACAGAGTGACAAAGGCACTCTCACCATGTGGCCAGCAACATGTCTCGAGTGTGGCAGGCTGCTAGAACCAGTCAGCCTACTCGGGTAGTTGGATTCGGTTTCAGGGGGCACCTCTAAGGTGCCCTCTGGGGTGTATTTTACAATAAAATGTATACTGGCATCAGTGTGCATTTATTGTGCTGAGAAGTTTGATACCAAACGCCCCAGTTTTCAGTGTAGCCATTATGGTGCTGTGGAGTCCGTGTTTGACAGACTCCCAGACCATATACTCTTATGGCTACCCTGCACTTACAATGTCTAAGGTTTGGCTTAGACACTGTAGGGGCACAGTGCTCATGCACTGGTGCCCTCACCTATGGTATAGTGCACCCTGCCTTAGGGCTGTAAGTCCTACTAGAGGGGTGACTTATCTATACTGCATAGGCAGTGTGAGGTTGGCATGGCACCCTGAGGGGAGTGCCATGTCGACTTACTCGTTTTGTTCTCACCAGCACACACAAGCTGGCAAGCAGTGTTTCTGTGCTGAGTGAGGGGTCCCCAGGGTGGCATAAGATATGCTGCAGCCCTTAAGAGACCTTCCCTGGCATCAGGGCCCTTGGTACCAGGGGTACCAGTTACAAGGGACTTACCTGGATGCCAGGGTGTGCCAATTGTGGAATCAAAAGTACAGGTTAGGGAAAGAACACTGGTGCTGGGGCCTGGTTAGCAGGCCTCAGCACACTTTCAATTCAAAACATAGCATCAGCAAAGGCAAAAAGTCAGGGGGTGACCATGCCAAGGAGGCATTTCCTTACAATATGGTCATCGCTTTTTCATACACATACCTTAAACTCCTTTCTCACCTGCCTGCGGGGAAATAGTCTAACAATGGAGTTGATGCCCATGCGCAGTATCACTCGACCTTGTGACTCTAAGGACTTCTCTTAGAAGAAAAACAACTAGCACAACTCTGAACCCAACACTAGATGCCAGGAGTATGCAGAGCATGTGAATCTACAGCAAAAAATGCCACAAACAGATGCTTACAGGGTAAGTAACATAATCCTTCTGTTTAATGAGGCGCTGTCAAAGCCCATAATTCCAGTTGCCCAGAAATATAAGCCTGCTCTGTGAGATCCCATCTTATCAGCTCGTCCATCTCTGGAGAACATAGTGGTGTAGGCCTCGTGTTCGTTCAAAGGGGCACCAGACTCCTTTCTCTCTAACCCTGCTGCCAGGAAATCAAAGAAGCTAGAACAGTTTGCCAGCTGGGAGTAAAGCACTCCGGTCTTTAAATGCTGCCTGCCTTCTTTGTAGATATGTGTATGCTCTGTTCCATTCTGCACAGGAGGTCAGTCCTACTCTTTTGGACAGCCTGCGAACACACTTCACACAGCTGATTGGAGATGGTCACTCTACTGCAAAGCAGATGATACAGCCTGGCCTGAATAGTCTGGATTCCATGCCTGGTTACAAAATACACTTTTTTTCACAAGAATGCTAATGTATGTTCCATTTGACTGATCTCAGCTCTTCGGTGCCAAAGCAGACTCTGCACCGGAGAAGTTTAAGGACAGTAAAATCACCGCTCAATCCCCTGAGCTCCGAACACAGTCCAAAGACTGCTGTCAGTTTCAGACATTTGGAGCCTTCAACAGGGGATTTTCAATTCGAGGCTGTCAACAGTTTGCAGCTCAACAGCAGCAGCCAAACACAAGTTATCCCAATCCTTACCTCTTCCTCTTTTTCCTCTGTGCTCCTGCCCAATCATCTGTGGATCCTCCAACAAGAGGTTAAGTCGTTCCTCCTCTAGGGTGCCATACAGTTGGTTTGGGAGCAGGAAATGGGTCAGAAGTGATACTTTCATTACTTCTTGGTCCCCAGAAAGGCTGGCAGCCTTCATCTGATCCTAAATCTCAGGATTCTGGACTGGCTTTTGAAAAAGGCAAAGATCAACATGCTGTACCTATCTCCGGTTCTGCCTGTGCTGGGAGCGGAATAATGGGTGGTGTCCATCTGACAATGTGCAGGATGCTTACTTTCGCATCCCTATCCTGTAGTCACAAAGGAAGTATCTAAGCTTCACCGATGGATTCAAGCATATTCAATGTACAGTACTTCTGTTTGGTCTCACTTCCACATTTTGATCCTTCACATAGGTCAACTATATTACATGTGTGGACTGTAGGAAAGAGCCCCTTTTTGCAAGGTCTAACACACACTCATTGCCTGATATTTGATGCAAACTTGACTGAGTGTGCGCTGGGATCCTGATAACCAGGCCTGCACCTGTGTTCTTCCCCTAAACTGTACCATTGCTTCCACAATTGGCACACCTCTGGCATACAACTAAATCCCTTGTAAAAGGTACCAGTGGCAACAAAGGCCCTGTGGCCAGGGAAGGTCCCAAAGGGCTGCAGCATGTATTGTGCCACACTACGAGACCCCTCAACAAACACATGCCGACTGGTATTGAGGCTTGTGTGTGTTGTTGGGGAGAAACAGGTAAAGCTGATGTGGCATTCCTACCTTGGCGCCATGCCCACAAACCACTGCTACCTCTAGCAGGCCTTACAGCCCTAAGGTAGGATGCACTATACCACAGGTGTGCAGGCATAGCTGTATGGGCAATATGCCCATACAGTGTCTAAGTCCATTCTTAGACCCTGTAAGTGCAGTGTAGTCATATTAAGTACACAGGCTAGAAGTTTGTCATTACGAACTCAACAGCTGCATGATAGCTTCACTGAATGCTAGGAACTTTGGTTTCAACCTTCGCAGCTCAATAAACCCCCACTGATGCCAGTGTTGGATTTATTGTAAAATGCACACAGAGGGCATTATAGAGATGCCCCAGTAATTCAGCCATCTCTCTAGTGTGTGGCTTACCGGTATATGCCAACCTGCCGCCTCCAGACAAGTTTCTGACCCCCATGGGGTGAGGGCCTTTATGCTCTCAGAGTTCAGGGACAAAGCCTGCTCTGGGTATAGGTGCTTCACACCTCCCCCCTGAAGGAACAGCAACTCTTGGCGGTGAGCCTTAAAGGTTCCTGCTTTTTGTTCTGCTGTCTCGGGGCACTCCAGCTAATGGAGATGCCCACCCCCAGGGTCAAGCCTTAATGTTGGCTGCAGGTCCAGCTGAAAAGTTAGTAAACACCAGGTGGAGTGTCTACCTTAGGTGGGACCACTGCTTGGGTGCCCAGAGCTGAGGTGAACCCCCTCCTGGCAGAGTCCTCCATCTTGTTTTAGAGGGTGATAGCCAATAGGGTTTGGTATGTGCCCCATCCCTAAAGGGAGTGGGCACAGGACGGGTGTAGCCAAACTTAGGGTCAATAGCCATTGGCAACTGCTCTCTGACCCCTGTAACACCCCTACATCTAGTAGTTGTGCCCCCTGCCCCAAACCTGGCTGTTAAGATTCCTGGCAACCTACCGAAGAAGAAGGACTGAAAAGCTGCACCAGCAATGAAGACTCCGGATAACAACTGACATGGTCCCAGCCCTACCGGCCTGTCTGCAGCTTCAGGACTCCTTCTACAAGAGGACGACTCATGCTGCAGGACCACCCAGACGACTGTCTGCCTTCCCGAAAGACCAGATCTCCAGAGGACAGCAACCCTGTCCACAAAGAAACCTCCAACAAGGACTCAAGGACCCTCCGGGTCTGTGAATCCTGCCCACTCTGCATCCGAGTGTCCATGGTTCGAGTCCAGTTGGCCCACCTGACCAGAGAGAGTACCCAGGCGATTCTGATCTCGGGCCCATGCCGGGTTGACCCCTCCTGGCCACCACGACAACGCCTGCAGCCTGAATCCAGAGGTCCCCCCTGACTGTGACTGCATCCAGTGAAGTTACCCGACGCCTCAAAGTACCCCTGCGCCCGCAGCCCCCTGGCCTAGGAGAACCCAGCCAATGGTCCATTGACGTCCAGAGGAGCATCAACTTACATGTCCAGCCACTGGTCTTCTTCAGCAGACCCCCTGGACGAAGCATGCAGCCTCTTTGCACCCCAGAGTTTCTCATTGGAAAGTATTGGGTGGCCCACACTGTGTTTTCACCCTGCACCCAGCTGCCCCTGTGCTGATGAGGGTGTGTGTTTGGAGCTTACTTGTGTTTTCTCCCTGTGCTGATCTAAACCCCTAGGTCCCGTGCCCTGAGACCGCAGGTACTTCAAACTGTTCACTTCTGAGTGCCCCCACTCTCCATAGGATTCCATTGGGTGCTTAACACCCTGTTGCTGGTGGTGCACCCTTAGTGTCTTCCTAAACTTTGCCCTGTGGATATCTTAGCTTCCGAAGACTGGCACCGTAAATCCAGTACTTACCTTTAAACTGTGTATGTACTTTTCCCCCCCAAGGACTGCGTTGCCATCAATGAAAAAATTGCTACTTTTGATATTGAAAAGTACTACTTACCTGAAAACTGTTTTAGCTGTGAATTACTAAAAAAGTGCATTTGATATTTGAAAGTGATAGATTTTTGAAACTTTACTTACCTGCAACAAAGTTCATTTTTGGTTCTAGAATCAAAGTAGCAAAGTGTTCTGTGGCATGTGTAACTGTGCATACACATGCTTTGCCTAAGTCTGCCACCTAATGCTGGGCGCAGAGTATTACAAGTTGTTTTTCTTTGAAGAAGTTTTTTGAGTCATGTGACTCCTCTCGATGGTACTGTGCATGGGCATCGAGTCCTTTGTTAGATTGTTTTCTCTCTGCTGTCTGGTTCGGACGTGTTTCCTCTTGCTGCTTTGATCTCGGTTTGTTACTTCTGAACTTATTCTACCTTTCTCTAATTCAGTCAGTATATTTTCAATGGCGTTTCCTATCTGTACTTGATCTTATTTAGACCGTTGGGGGTCGATTTTTCACCCTTGACAGGGGCCTCGCCCTTTTAGGGCCTACTTCAATGATGGAACGAACTCCGTTTTGATTCTGCCCTTGGTGCCACGCTAAATTCCCATACACCGACCAGCATTCGGTGTTTAATCTATGTTTATCTCCTGATCATTGAGAAGAGACTTGCGATGCCTGCAGATCGTTTCGAACTAAGGAAACTCTCCGGGATCGAAAAGCTTGTGGTCTGGAAAATGCGTCTGTCCTCCCCTGCCTTCAGGCAATGGTCGGATCAGAAAACAAGTCTGGATGACCAGCCCTTGGGTTCGGCACCTAGAACAAAGACCTAAGTGCCCTCGGCATCGAGAAAACAAACTGCTGCAGCTGTCTCGGTACTGAGCCGAAAAACTGAAACATCATTTTCGGAGCCGAAAAAACTGTTACCAATTTCGGAGCAGACACTTTCAGTTCGAGGTAAACACTTGGGGGGTTATTCTAACTTTGGAGGAGGTGTTAATCCGTCCCAAAAGTGACGGATTTACCACCAGCCGTATTACGAGTCCATTATATCCTATGGAACTCGTAATACGGCTGGTGGTATATCCGTCACTTTACCGTCACTTTTGGGACCGATTAACACTCCTCCAAAGTTAGAATAACCCCCTTGGTGTCTAAACCTTCGGATTCGAAAGCCATAACTAGTAAACCTACTACTTCTACACAAGAATCATAGGATATTCAACCAATTTTTAGAAGTGATGGACGCTAAACAGTGAAAATTGCATATTTAGAAAAATACAGGAAGTATAATTGCTTCTCCTCCAGTGCCTATTAAGAGGAAATTAACTTTTCATGAGGCCTTAGATGCTGGACCTTCACCAAAAAGGTCTAAAAAAAAAAAAACAGAGAAAAGGCTTTACAACAAAAATAGCCTTCACCACCACATTGTCCTGTTCTTCCTTCTACACGACCACCATCAACCACGTATGAGAGGCAGTTTTCACTTCAGACATCCTCAGCATCACCACACAGGGATGATCTTAGTGATGTTCAGCAGGAACAGATCCCTGGGATCTATATTGTCCTGATCCCATTATTTCAAATGATCCAGACTTATATCCTGCTAGACCTTCTCCACCAGAAAACATTACTGCACATAACCAGGTCCTAGCCAGACCAGCTGCCTACCACAATGTGCAGATACATACAGATCATAGAGAGGAAGATTTCCTTTTTGACACATTAATGTCTACACACAAGGAATATCAGTGCCTCGCAATGCTCCCAGACATTCATTTGACATTTTCAAAGAACCAGTGAAGGCCAGAATTATCACTCCTAGAGTGGATAACAGATATAAACCGGCACCCTCAGACTCAGTTTTTATCAGGACTCGGTTACCACCGGATTCAGTAATGGTTAATGCAGCAAGGAAAAGGGCCAACAGTCAGTCAACAGGAGATGCCGCTCCTCCTCCACATAAGGAGAGCAAAAAGCTAGATGCAGCAGGTAAAAGGGTAGTCTCACAAGTGCAAATCACTGGAGGACAGCCAACTCACAAACCCTCTTAGCTATATATGATATGGCCCGCTGGGACGAGATGGAAGATCTTTTGCAGTATCTTCCACCAGAGCATCAGAAACGGGGACAACAAAGTGTCATAGACGGGCCAATAGCTAATAACGGTATTAGATGTGCTACAGATGCGGCTCATAACGCAGCAAGAGGAGTCCACACCAGTGTAGTCATCAGAAGACATGCTTGGTTAAGATGTTCAGGGTTCAAGTCTGAAATACAGCAAGCTATCTTAAATATGCCATTTGACAAAGAACATCTGTGCGGCCCAGAAGTTGACACAACTATAGAGAAACCTAAGAAAGATTCTGAGACTGCTAAGGCGATGGGTGCAGTTTACACCACACCCACCAGAGGAAATTTTCGTTGGCCACAGTTTCGAAGTGGCATCAAACCTTCTGCCACAGAATCATCAACTTCCCAACAAAAACAGACCTCACAATTCTACACAAGAGGATCATTCAGGGGTTCCTATGGAGAATCCAACAACAGAGGAAGAGACAAACTATCTACTTCCAGAGGTGGTTCTACCTCAACTGAACAGTGACATACTCACCATTCCCATAGCGCATGCATCTCATGTGGGACAGTGGCACAACATCTCCACATACCAGTGGTTTCTGTCCATTATCCAACATGGTTATTGTCTGGAACTCATGTCCACTCCACCAAATTTTCCCCTTGTTCACACAGACTCTCTCTACTGTAAGAGGAGGTACAATCACTACTAATCAAAGGAGCCATAGAGATGGTATCTATATCCCAACAGGGATCAGGGGTATATTCACTATACTTTCTGATACCAAAGAAAGATGGCAAATTAAGACCAATTCTAGATCTCAGGCCTCTCAATCTATACATCCTTTCAGAGCAGAACACTTCCATATGGTCACTTTACAAGATGTCATTCCCTACTACAAAATCGGGATTACATGACAGCATTAGACCTCAAGGATGCAAAGTTCCACATTCCCATACATCCAGTACATCGCAAATATCTAAAGTTTGTCATTGCAGGAAAATACTACCAATTCAAAGTACTACCATTTGGAGTAACAACAGCACCAGTGGTGTTCACCAGATGTTTAGCTGTAGTTGCAGCATTCCTCAGGAGTCAACACATACATTTATTCCCATATCTAGACGACTGGCTCATAAAAGCCAGTACAATCCATGTTTGTCAACAACATACTCAGTTTACCATAGATCTCCTACACAGTTTAGGATTCACAATCAATTACATCAAAATCCACCTACAACCATTTCACAATTTAATATCTCAACTACAATACACCCAGACATTTATACAGTAAAGTTAGTGAGGAAACTATTAGGAATGATGACTTTATGTATAGCCATAGTTCCAAAACAAGATTGCACACGTGGCCACTACAGTAATGCCTTTCCCTACAGTGGTCTCAGTCACAGGGTCAACTTCAGGATCTAGGGCCACATGTACGAACATCAGGTTTTGCGAGTCGCAAATTGCGAGACTTAGCAACTCGCACTTTGCGAGTCGCAAAACCTGATGTACAGCAGTGTCAGTGACACTGTTTGCGATTCGCAATGGGGTTGCAAATGACCTACCTCATGAATATTCATGAGGTGGGACGCAATTTGTGACCCCATTGGGAATGGCGGTACTCACAGGGATGGTGGCCTGCTGGGGTCAGCAGACCACCATGTCTGTGACTGCCTTTAAATAAAGCTGTATTTTTTTTTTTTTTTTTTTTTAATGCAGCCCTTTTTCCTTAAAGGAAAACGGAATGCATTTCAAAAAATGAAAAGGGACCACTGCTTGCTTTGAAAAAATGTTTTTGCATGCATTCACAAAGGGGAAGGGGTCCTATGGGGGCCCCTTCCCTTTTGCAAATGGGTTAGCACCAGTTTGAGAATGCGGTCACAAAACAATCATACATCAGACTGCGACTTGCAATTAGGAAGGGAACGCCCCTTCCTAATTGTGGCTTGCAAACCCTTTTTGCGATTCAGTAAATAGATTACCGAATCGCAAATATGGGTCTGTACATACCAAAATGCTTTTTTCTCATCACAAACTGCCTGATTGTGTGAATCGTGCCGTTTGGGACAAGAAACAAGGTATGTACATGTGGCCTCTAGTGTTGTTGGACCACCAGACTCATCGCTCCCTGCATGGTGAAATCACACCAACCTCTCAAAAGGGCAGCCCTTTCAGGACCCTGTGATTCAGACCACTATCACAACAGATTCATTACAGATAGGTTTGTGAGATCATCTCAACAGCCTCACCATACAAGGGGAATGGGACTCCAACTAACAGAATTATCATATAAATTACTTGGAATTACTAGCAGTATTCCTAGCACTGAAAGCTCTTGTGACAGAAACTACGCACAAAGTAGTGTTAATACTACAGACAATATGACAATGTATTAGATGCAAAAACAGGGATGGACAACTCATCTCAATTGTCCCTTTTAGCCCAGACCATTTGGAAGTGGGCGATTCGCAGTCACATTCCATTAGTGGCAGAGTATCTCCCACCGATGGACAGTCAACGAGCGGACCTATTAAACAGGGCGAAGCAACAAGTCCATTATTTTTTTTGGATTTTTTTTTTTTGTCCTCATTCCACAACCCCTCGCTTTGGTAAGAGAGAAAAACCTTTGGTCTATGCATCCAAGAGTAGACCCCACAATAACAATGGGCCACACCACCTGTCTTACACGTACCAAGTTTTCCCACATATGCCATTGGCCACACCTTACTGTTTTACTCAGGCTGTGGTCATACCAAAGCGACACCCATTAGGTAGAGGGAGTTTTAATCATTGGACTTAATTTTGGAGAAGGAGAGAAAAAAAAAAAAAAGGAAAAAAAATCAACATCTAACACACTCCAACCATATTTAACACTGATAAACATTTTCCCAAACCACCCATAAGTCATCTCTTCTACTAAGAGGACCAGATTGTTCCATATTACATAACCGTATTACTGATGATTGCCAGTCCTGAACGATGGAGGTAATGAGTTCACCCATTTACAACATATTTTCCGTCTAGCCAAAAGCATCAATATGAACAACAGGTGCTCTTGCTGCGCAGACACTTTGTGACCCATAAAATCTGGATCACATACCCCAAACATTACCATTAAAAGAATTATTCTTAAATTGTCACCAAAAATTGCATTAAGGATACTTCCTGTATCCTCCCAGTTCTTACTCAGACTTGGACATTGCCAAAACATATGGATATCATCCGCATTGTCATCCCCACATCGCGGGCAATTTTTGTTGGATTTCCCAATGGCCGTTAATCTAGCTGGTGACCAATATACCCTATGCAAAGTAAACAAATGGTTTTTCCTTATTGTCACTGATTTAATAGTAAACCACAACCTAGAACATGACTTTTGCCATAGGGAGATAATATCTAAAGTAGGAAATATCTAAAGTAGGAAAAGTCTTCCCCCATTTCAACCCCGGGAGAGACAAAACATCTTCTACTGCATCCAGCTGCGCATTATACCAAAAAGCAACCTCCTTATTAATGGATGTCTGATTTAATTTTCCCTCCCAAGAACTCATCCCAATTTCACCTACTTGATGGGACTTGGCCCATCTAGATAATTGGTAATACTTAAACTTGGAAATTGTCTCACCTATACGCTCCTAAAATGCAGACCAAGATATTTTTTCGGAGTCTTCTATAATCTGCCCCCATCTTGCCACGCCGTTAACTTTCACTGGAATAGATAGCTTATCCGTAAGACATTCAAATCCCAAATGGGGGCAGAGCTACAATAATAAGCTATCCCTAACACCTTACGAAATTGCAACCAAACCTTACAAGCATGTCTGGGAATCTTCAAACGAACCTTCTTAAAGAACTTTGGGTGCCCAAATTTATACAGAAAATTATCAGCTCCTTCCGCAAGATGCACAGTCAAAGCTCTCCAAACCGGAGAGTAATCTGACTTCTTATTCAGTAAAACTCTAATGTTCTTTAGTTGGAAAGCCAGATAGTACCTATAAAAATCTGGGGATGCTATACCCCACCGCTCCTTCTTTCTACATAGCTTCTTCCATGATATCCTTACTCCCTTAGATGCCCAAACAAATGTAGATAAGTCACCCTGTAGTTTTTGAAACCAGCATGACTTGAACTCCAAAGGGGGATAGTGTTAAATAGGAAAGTAAACTTTGGAAGAATCCACATCTTTAAAATATTAGATCTGCCGATTATGGAAAGAGGGAGAACGGCCCATGCCTTCAGAAGTTTTTTAGTTTCAATATAGGCTCTGTCAAAATTAACCCTGGCCACATCACTAAGATTAGCCGTAAACTGGATTCCCAAGTATTTAATCTCCCGTTTAACTAACGGAGAAACATAGGCCATATTCCAACACATGATTTCCGTTTTCTCAGTATTTATACTGTAACCTGACATTCCACCAAACTGCTCCATCAATGTACTAATGATAGGTAGGGAACCCACCACATCACTAGTATAAAGCATCAGGTCATCTGCGTATAATGCTACTTTCTTTTCCCAACCCCCACTCCAAAAAGGGAGAATATCCCTGCAAGCCCGTAGCAAAATTGCCAAAGGCTCAATATATAAGTTGAAAAGCAAAGGTGACAAAGGACAGCCCTGTCGAGTACCCCGACCAATCCTGAATTCTTGAAACGGCAAACCATTAACCAGGATCCTCGCAGTCGGTTATCTATACAATTCCCTGATAGCTCTAATGTAGGAAGTTGGCTCTGTATGCACTATTTCAAAGTAAGGAATAGTATGCACAGAGTCCAAGGGTTCCCCTTAGAGGTAAGATAGTGGCAAAAAGAGATAATACTAATGCTCTATTTTGTGGTAGTGTGGTCGAGCAGTAGGCTTATCAAAGGAGTAGTGTTAAGCATTTGTTGTACATACACACAGGCAATAAATGAGGAACACACACTCAGAGACAAATCCAGCCAATAGGTTTTGTTATAGAAAAATATATTTTCTTAGTTTATTTTAAGAACCACAGGTTCAAATTTCACATGTAATATCTCATTTGAAAGGTATTGCAGGTAAGTACTTCAGGAACTTTAAATCATTACATTAGCATGTATACTTTTGACATAAAACACAATAAGCTGTTTTAAAAGTGGACACAGTGCAATTTTCACAGTTCCTGGGGGAGGTAAGTTTTTGTTAGTTTTCACAGGTAAGTAAGTCACTTACAGGTTTCAGTTTTTGGTCCAAGGTAGCCCACCGTTGGGGGTTCCGAGCAACCCCAAAGTTACCACACCAGCAGCTCAGGGCCGGTCAGGTGCAGAGGTCAAAGAGGTGCCCAAAACGCATAGGCTGCAATGGAGAGAAGGGGGTGCCCCGGTTCCGGCCTGCCAGCAGGTAAGTACCCGCGTCTTCGGAGGGCAGACCAGGGGGGTTTTGTAGGGCACCGGGGGGGACACAAGTCCACACAGAAAGTACACCCTCAGCAGCGCGGGGGCGGCCGGGTGCAGTGTGCAAACAAGCGTCGGGTTTCCTTTAGTTTTCAATGGGAAACCAAGGGGTCTCTTCAGCGATGCAGGCAGGCAAGGGGGGGGCTCCTCGGGGTAGCCACCACCTGGGCAAGGGAGAGGGCCTCCTGGGGGTCACTCCTGCACAGAAGTTCCGTTTCTTTAGGGGCTGGGGGCTGCGGGTGCAGGGTCTTTTCCAGCCGTCGGGAAATGGAGTTTCAGACAGTCGCGGTCAGGGTGAGCCTGGGGATTCCCTCTGCAGGCGTCGCTGTGGGAGCTCAGGGGGGACAACTTTGGTTACTCACAGTCGTAGAGTCGCCGGAGGGTCCTCCCTGAAGCGTTGTTTCTCCACCAGTCGAGTCGGGGTCGCCGGGTGCAGTGTTGCTAGTCTCACGCTTCTTGCGGGGAGTTGCAGGGGTCTTTAAATCTGCTCCTTGTAACAAAGTTGCAGTTCTTTTGGAGCAGTGCCGCTGTCCTCGGGAGTTTCTTGTCTTTTTCGAAGCAGGGCAGTCCTCAGAGGATTCAGAGGTCGCTGGTCCCTTGGAAAGCGTCGCTGGAGCAGGTTTCTTTGGAAGGCAGGAGACAGGCCGGTAGGTCTGGGGCCAAGGCAGTTGGTGTCTTCTGGTCTTCCTCTGCAGGGGTTTTTCAGCTCCGCCGTCCTTCTTCTTGTAGTTGCAGGAATCTAAATTCTTAGGTTCAGGGAAGCCCTTAAATACTAAATTTAAGGGCGTGTTTTGGTCTGGGGGGGTTAGTAGCCAATGGCTACTATCCCTGAGGGTGGGTACACCCTCTTTGTGCCTCCTCCCAAGGGGAGGGGGTCACGTCCCTAATCCTATTGGGGAATCCTCCATCTGCAAGATGGAGGATTTCTAAAAGTTAGAGTCACTTCAGCTCAGGACACCTTAGGGGCTGTCCTGACTGGCCAGTGACTCCTCCTTGTTTTTCTCATTATTTTCTCCGGCCTTGCCGCCAAAAGTGGGGGCCGTGGCCGGAGGGGGCGGGCAACTCCACTAGCTGGAGTGTCCTGCGGTGCTGGCACAAAGGGGTGAGCCTTTGAGGCTCACCGCCAGGTGTGACAGCTCCTGCCTGGGGGAGGTGTTAGCATCTCCACCCAGTGCAGGCTTTGTTACTGGCCTCAGAGTGACAAAGGCACTCTCCCCATGGGGCCAGCAACATGTCTCGGTTGTGGCAGGCTGCTGGAACCAGTCAGCCTACACTGAAAAATTGGGTAAAATACAGGGGGCATCTCTAAGGTGCCCTCTGTGTGCATTTTTTTAATAAATCCAACACTGGCATCAGTGTGGGTTTAGTATTCTGAGAAGTTTGATACTAAACTTCCCAGTATTCAGTGTAGCCATTATGGAGCTGTGGAGTTCGTTTTTGACAGACTCCCAGACCATATATTCTTATGGCTACCCTGCACTTACAATGTCTAAGGTTTTGCTTAGACACTGTAGGGGCATAGCGCTCATGCACATATGCCCTCACCTGTGGTATAGTGCACCCTGCCTTAGGGCTGTAAGGCCTACTAGAGGGGTGACTTACCTATGCCACAGGCAGTGGGAGGTTGGCATGGCACCCTGAGGGGAGTGCCATGTCGACTTAGTCATTTTCTCCCCACCAGCACACACAAGCTGGCAAGCAGTGTGTCTGTGCTGAGTGAGGGGTCCCTAGGGTGGCATAAGACATGCTGCAGCCCTTAGAGACCTTCCCTGGCATCAGGGCCCTTGGTACCAGGGGTACCAGTTACAAGGGACTTACCTAGGTGCCAGGGTTGTGCCAATTGTGGAAACAATGGTACATTTTAGGTGAAAGAACACTGGTGCTGGGGCCTGGTTAGCAGGGTCCCAGCATACTTCTCAGTCAAGTCAGCATCAGTATCAGGCAAAAAGTGGGGGGTAACTGCAACAGGGAGCCATTTCTTTACATCTAATAAAAGAAATTCCCAGTCCACCTAATTACATCACAACCTGCAAAAAGAGCCAATTAACACGATCAAATGCTTTAGCTGCATCAAAAGTCAAAACTGCTAAGGGAGCCTTCTCCTGTAAAGCCAAATCTAAAGCGGCAAGTAAATCATGAGTTAACTCATAGAGTTGTCTACCTTTTATAAAAACCCTTCTGATCTGGATGAACCAAATTACCTATAACTTTCCCCAATCTTCTGGAAAGAATCCCTGTATACAGCTTGTAATCTGAATTTAGTAGTGAAATGGGTCTATACGACGAACATAACATTAGGTCCTTACCTGGTTTTAACAATAAACAAATTATAGCTTCATTCCATGATTTAGGTACTTGTACCCCCTCTAAAAGCATAGAATTCAATAATTCCAATAAAATTGGTGTAAGTTCCTCCCCCAGTACCTTATATAACTCATTTGGTAGGCTATCAGGCCCGACTGCCTTCCCTTTCTTCAGAGTCTTTCTAACTTCGGCTAGCTCTTCCCCCCCCCCTTATCTCGCTACCTAGCAACTGCCTCGCCGACTCATCCAAAACAGGGAGATGAACTTCTTTCAAAAATACTCTAATCTGCTCCTCTGAATTCTCAAGATTCTCTGTATATATTGCTTGAAAGAAAGACACAAAGGCCTTCTCTATTTCTGACTGCTCCATACAGGGCTGACTAGCAGTGTCCAATTTAATCGATGAGATGTACCTTTTTGAGTAGTCTGACTTAACCTTCCAAGCTAGCAATTTGCTGCACCCTTCCCCATATTCGTAATGTGCATACCGGCTACTTTCCCATTTTAACCTATTGCGGTTCTCCAGAAGAATGTCTAACTCCAACCGTGCTTTTTCCTCTTGACGCACCAGTTCCACTAATTGCCCTTCCTTCCCTTCGTGCATTGTGCATTAATACCTGTAGGGCATTTATAGATGTTTCAATGCTTCTCAACTTCTCTTTCTCTTCGAGAACGCCTGTAGGTCGCCAAACTAATAAGTCTCCCTCTAATATATGCCTTGTAAGCATCCCATACACACCATAAACTAGCTGATCCATAATTTAAGGCAAAATACTCTCTTGTATCTTTCTTTAGCACCTCCACTATTGAATCATCTAGAAGTAAAGAACAATTTATTGTACACCTAGGACCAGGACCCTGCACCCTAATACTCAGATGTAACTTTAAAGCTGAATGATCCAAAAGGTGTGCTGGGGCATGAGCTAATCTTATCACATCTCCACACAGGCTCTTATGTGTTAAAAAGAAATCTATTCTAGATTTATGACCATATTTCTTATTATAAAATGTATATCTGGATCCTTCACCCCCTTTTCAATGCCAAATATCTACCAATCCTAAATCTAACATGGCCTGCTTCACCTGTGACCGGGTCTTAGGCGAGTTAACAGTACCCCGAGGGGTAGATTTATCTAGAACGAGATCCAGCAATATATTGAAATCGCTTCCTAACAGCACCGGATACCTAGCTAAAAGTAGAAGATTATATAATTCTTGAAACGGTGTCGGATCATCTATTTTTGGGCCTTAGTAACCTGCCACTGTGATCCAGTACCCATATAGACACACTTCCACCACTACCCATCTACCCCTAGAGTCTACTTGCACATTGCCCACCTTCATCCTTACAGACTTTTTAAACAGGATTGCCACTCCTTTGACTACACAAGATTGAGTGGAGCACGCACTATATATCACCCATTTCATTCGCTTAAGCCAACTCTCCCACTCTTCTCGCCGCAAATGAGTTTCCTGCAGTATAACTATCTCCTCCTCAGCCAATCTAAGATACTCAAAAATCTTCCTCCTTCTTTGCATCACCCTTAAACCATTAACATTCCATGAGAGAATCTTCAACTGTAAACTTCCGTACTTAGCCATTTTCAAAGAAGAAAGTCTGAGCACTACCCTCCTCCCTCCTACCTAAACAAATTATGAGGACCCTCTTATTTTTATCTTTTTGTACCCACATGCCCCCACACCCAGTGCAAAACCACCCCTTCTCCCAACAATCAACCACCCAACCAAACCCCCACCCAAGGGGAACCCTCCCTACTTCTTTTAGGATAACCATCATGTTACCCCTATTTGAGCTCTCCGTCGGGCAGAACTTCCCATTTCCTACTGAGACGCCTTAATCTGCTCTATAAAGGTCCGAACCTCCCCCGGATCTCTCATATTGTACATTTTATTTTTCCACATAATACGTAAAGCAGCCGGAAACCTTAGCTGTACTGTGGCCCCAAGGGATCGAAGCTCTTGCATAAAATTCCACAGTTCCCACTGCCTATCCAACGTTGCTCTAGACACATCCGATCTCACACAAAGAGACCAGTCTCCTTTAGAAAAAGTTCTGACTTTAAGAGCTTCAGTCAGAATTTTCTGCTTGATTGTATATGTAGCAAAATTTATCAAAATCCTCCTGGGGATTTTCCTTCTGGGGCTCTTCCTAAACAGATCCCGATGAACTCTTTGGATATCCTCCTCCAAGTTCAAAAAGGCTGAACTCGGAATAGCCTCCCTAATCAGTGAAATCGCATACCCTTTAATATCTTCCCCCTCCAAGCCCTCAGGAACTCCCAGCAGCCTAATGTTGTTCCTCCTCATATTGTTCTCCAACAACTCCAACTTATCCTGCAACATTTTCTCTCCAAGTTTTAACTGTGAGATATCCTTAGTATGCACCAACAGCCGCTCCTCCTGGTCCTCCACCACAGCTTCCAGCTTGCCCAGTCTATCAGTCAACAAGTTAATTTTACTCTCCAATACCTCACAAGTTTCCTGAATTTTGGCTTGATTGTTTTCTGAGATCTCAAACTTCTCCCTAATCTCTTTAGTGAGAGAGATTAGCAACTCCTGTACATCTGGGATATGGGTCGCAGGGACAACTGAAGGGGTAGACTCAGCTTCCGGCAAAGTTGATATGGCAGGAGGGGCCTCCATTTGTCCTACCGAGTCCTCAATTGACTGATCTAGCATGTTACTATCAGGACCCACAAGCTGTTGTGTTGACCCCAGACCACCTAGAGAAGATTGAGTGTCAGCTGCGCCCTGTGGGGGAAGGGTCGTATTCTGGAAGTATCTGGTAATCGGGAGCTCACTAATGTTTTTCACCGAAGGACCTACCCGATCCTCCTTTGAGGCAAATTGAGAACCCTCTAGGGGTAAATCTTTAGGTTCAGCCTTCCTCCTCTCACTGCCCCCGCTACAAATCCTAGCTCCACTTTCACCCCTGCTCTTGTTTGTAGCCGTTGTGGGTAAAAAAGAAATGACGTTTAACCCCAGGGGGCCAGGCTTACCTCTCCTTGTACTCCCTCTCTCACCAACCTCAGCCCGAGCGCCCCTGGGGCGGCACTTAACCGGCGACATGCACTGTAAGGCACTTGTGCATTCTTCAACTCCTCCTCTCCAGCTTCTTATTAGCTCCTTCCTGAGTGGAAGCCCAGGACTTTCTAATAGTTCACCATGAAGAGAACAGCGAGAGGTAAAGTTTCTCCCACGACGCACACCCCTCACAGCCTCTGCCCACACACTAGAGTCTGACGCGCGCTTCCAGCACCGCTCCTCAGCCACCTTTGCCAGAGCGCACGCCTTCCCCAGCTAGTCCACCTCACCCGCCGTTGTTTTGGCGACCCGTCCAGAGCCGGAGATACGCGGCTCGAAAACTCTGCTCCTCTTCGCTCCGGTGCCTCTGATCTGTGATTCTGCTTCCGGACGCTGGCGTCACAGCGCACCGCCTCACGCCTGTCGGAGAGCTCACGGACCAGCTCTCTAACTGGCCGCCATGTTCCCCCAACAAGTCCATGAATGGGAAATTCACCCACAAGTAATTCACAAATACTTTCAAATGTGGGGAAACCCACACATAGACTTTTTTGCCACCAAAGAAAACTCAAAATGGCAAAACTTTGCATCCAGGTACCCACACCCCCAATCCAAGGGCAAAGCTCTATGGATGAACTGATCAGGGATATTTGCTTACGCTTTTCCACCTCTCCCACTCATTCCATTTCTGATTATAAAAATGATACAAACCTCAGTCACTCTGATTCTCATAGCTCCCACCTTGGCATGTTAACATTGGTACACAACACTATTGGATCTGTCTGTGGTACCACATCACAAACTGCCAAACAGACCAGATCTGTTCTCTCAACGGAGAGGCCAAATCAGACACCCAACTCGCAGCACACTCAATCTTGCAGTATGGCTCCTGAAGTCATAGAGTTTGGAAACCTATACCTTCCACCTGAAAGTTTGAATATTGTAAAGGAAGCATGCAAACCCACAACTAGACAATGTTATGCTGCCAAATGGAAACATTTTGTGTATTATTGTGAACCCAAAAATATTGATCCACCTAAGGCTTCAGTATTGTCTGCTCGTTGTTGCACTTACAAAAAGCAAATCTAGCATACTCCTCTTTTAGACTTCATTTAACATCTATAGCTGGTTCCCTTCAAAATAGACAGCATATTTCCATTTTTAGAATTCCTGTTATAAAATATTTTATGGTGTGCCTTAAGATAGTCATTCCACCTAAAGTTTCTCCAGCTTCTGCATGGAATCTTAACATTGTACCCACAAGACTTAAGGGCCCACCATTTGAACCTATGCATTCTTGTACTCTACAGTTTCTCTCATGGAAGATTGCTTTCTTAGAAGCAGTAACTTCTTTAAGAAGAGTTATTGCGATTCAGGCGTTAACTTTAGAAGAACCTTTCTTTCAAATCCATAAAGGCAAATTAGTTGTTAGAATTAATCCAAAATTCCTACAGAAGGTAGTTTCGCCTTTTCATTTCAATCAGTCAGTGGATTTGCCAGTCTTCTTTCCACAACCAGATTCAGTTGCTGAAAGAGCTCTACACACCCTAATGTTAAGAGCTCTCATGTACTAGATGTAGATATCTATGAATCCCTGCTCTCATCTTATATCACACTTATCTACCGATCATCATATGTCATGTCTCTATCAATCTATCCTCCATTCCCACTCTCAATCATCCCAAATCCATTCTACTACTTTCATTTCCTAAATAACTCTACCTAAGCTCTTCCCTCCGCTTCCACATCTAACTCACCAAACCTCACTTTACTACCATGACCTCCCAAACAACCCTACTAAATTTGCCCTCATTTATCTCACCCTGCTACTATGATCTCCCTAACCCCTTCCACAGACTCTTCCCTCCTCCATCCTCCTTTACTAATCCCAAGCCTAAATTCTATTACCATATACTCCTAATTAACACTTTTGGATTATTTCCTCCTCCAACCCTCCATTACTCCAGTCAATCTAACTAACAAACTCTCATATCCGGGGCTCAAATTGACTCATAATAATACTAAAACTGGACTCATATTTCCCGATACTAATCCATCACTAATTCTTGTTGGGTTCCGGAGTAGCGTGCTACTTTCAGAAAAGCGATTTGGCGCCTCGTCAGGGGTAGTAAGCGCTATATAAATACTATTACAATACAATACAATACTACATAGACAACAAAAGATTTTAGAAAATCAAAACAAATCTGTGTAGTATTTTCAGAACCTCACAAAGGTAGTCCTATTTAAAAAAAAAAAAATGGATTAGCCAGATGGATAGTGAAGTGTATTCAAACTTGCTATCTTAAGACTAAAAGACAGCAACTAAAGCACATTCCACTAGAAAAAAGGAGCTTCAATCGTATTCCTAGGGAACACACCAATAGCAGATATACATTAAGCTGCTACATGTCTACACCACACACATTTACTAAACACTACTTCGTATATGTGTTAGCTCGCCAACAAGCAAATGTTGGACAGGACGAACTTAGGACATTATTTCAAGCTACTTCAACTCCTACAGGCTGACCACCGCTTACTTTGGAGGGGACTGCTTTACAGTCCATGCACAGCATGTGTATCTACAGCCACTCATGCCATTGAATGGAAAATCTTACTTACCAGTAGATATCTGTTCATGGCATGTAGTGCTGTAGATTAACATGCGCCCTTGCTCCTCCCCGGAAGCCTGTGGCCGTTTCAGTTAGTTTATATTTGTATATGGTTACTTATATTTGCATGGAAATACTCTTTCCTAATATTCTCTATACTCTATCACTCACCCGCCTGCGGCAAAACAATCTGACAAAGAACTCGATGCCCATGCGCAATAGCACCAAGAAGGAGGAACAACTTGATCATGTGAGCCTTCTCGAAGAAAAACAACTTGCAACACTCCGAGGCCAACTCTAGATGGCAGGATAATGCACAGCATGTGAAGCTACAGCACTACATGCCACAAACATATCTCTACTGGTAAGTAACATTTTCCTTCCCTCTCTCAATACTGATCACAGATGCCTCCATCCTTGGCTGGGGAGCCCATCTGGAGAAATACAAGATCAGATGCCTCTGGTCTCCAGAAGAACAGATATTGCACATTAATCTGTTGGATTTACGGGCAATACATCTGGCACTCAAGACCCCCCCATCCATTTGTGGTCCGTCAGTCAGTCCGGTTCTTGACTGACTTTACAGTCTGAATGGGATACATCAAAAAGCAAGAGTGAGTAGAGTTGCAACTCCTCTGGAAAGAAACTCTGCAACTTTGGTCCTAGGCTCAGGACCATCATATTTCCTTAGTAGAAATTCACTTAGCCGGAGTGCTTAATGTGAGAGCAAACATTCTCAGCCAGCATCAACTTGACTTCAACCGGAGGTAGTCCACAACATTTTGTAGCTGTGTGAGGGTCTGCTCAGGTAGTCCTCTTTGCCAGTCTCCAGAAAGCTCACTGCCTGAACTTCTGTACCCATTCAGTATCCTATGCAGGAAGCATTGGGTGATGCATTTCACTTGAGATGGGACTTTCTGCTTTGTTATGCATCTCCTCACATACCCTTAATTCCTCAAGTTTTGAAGATTTGTCTCAACTGGGGCCAATTAATCCTAATTATCTGAACTGGACACAGATGGTGTGGTATGCAGATCTAATTCAGAAATCCCTGTGCCCTCTGCTCAGTCGCCCTCACAGAGTAGACCTCCTCTCGCAGTCACACAAGCAGTTTCAGCACCTCATACTCCAGCACCTACAACTGCAAGCATGGTTATTGAATGGGGCAATCCGAGTTCTTTTTCCCTCCCCCCTGAAATGGTGGATCTTATATTATGTTCATGAAGACAGTCCACCAAAAAAAGTCTGTTCGGGCAGATTGAGCAAGTTTGTCACATGTAAGTTTCTGGTCCCAACATTAGCTGATAGGTTTGTTCAAAGCATGTGAATCAATAGCACCAGCAGCTACAAGATTGTTTCAAGGTAAGTCAATTTCGTTTATCTATTTATATGTAACACTCCCCCTTCCTGGCCCGAAATTGACTTTGCTATTCTGCCTTCACACCTGTTCTGCGAAATATGAGCTACAATGGCCTCTGTTGGTAATGAAGTGCTGTGTGTATTCATCTCATTGGATAAAGTTTAGGCAATCTCAAATGAGGTGACTTACTAATAAATGAACATTGTTCAGCGTTGGATATCCTAATACTGCTTGTTGCTACATTGATACTGGTGATTCTCAGTTGGATTATAGGAAATGGTAGAAGCAGGTGAATCTGTGAAAGTTATTAAAAAAGCTGGAGAACTGTATTTACTGGTTTGTAACTATTTATTAGATGCTTGTCTTATCAATGTAATACATACCCTTTTTTTTATTTTATTTTTTACTTTTCTCATTATTTTTTACAGGTACTAAGGAAGTTTCGGGCTCATGAAACCAACCTACTAATTGCAACAAGTATTGTGGAAGAGGGGGTTGATATTCCAAAGTGCAATTTGGTAGTTCGATTTGACTTACCAACTGAATATCGTTCCTATGTGCAATCCAAGGGAAGGGCAAGAGCGCCAATCTCTAACTACATCATGCTAGCAGATTCAGACAAAATTAAAGACTTTGAGGATGATCTAAAAACATACAAAGCAATTGAAAAGGTACTTATTTGCATATTTCTGCATCTATGACTTCAATTGAATCTTAGTATGTTGAGCACCAGATTTAGATAGCTGTGCAACCTTTAGTCCACAGGTATTATTGCCGAGAGTGCAGACTGAAGTTGATGTATAGAGTCCTATTTGATTTTAGTAATTAATATCTATTCTTTGTGCCCCAAAAATATTTCAGGTTATATAAGGTAAATCTTTCAGTGTATGAATTGTATTTTTATTGCAAGTGTATGTATTTGAATCCAGAGAAAATCTCTGTTGTGGCTTGTTAATTAATGTTCATAAAAGTAGAAAAACTCAAGAAAAATATCTATAGCATTTTTTTTAATGTTACATGTTTTGTCTGTGTAGGAAGTTGGCTCTGTATGCACTATTTCAAAGTAAGGAATAGTATGCACAGAGTCCAAGGGTTCCCCATAGAGGTAAGATGGTGGCAAAAAGTGATAGTTCTAAGGCTCTATTTTGTGGTAGTGTGGTCGAGCAGTAGGCTTATCAAAGGAGTAGTGTTAAGCATTTGTTGTACACACACAGGCAATAAATGAGGAACACACACTCAAAGACAATTCCAGGCCAATAGGTTTTTGTATAGAAAAATATCTTTTCTTAGTTTATTTTAAGAACCACAGGTTCAAGATTTACATGTAATACTTCAAATGAAAGGTATTGCAGGTAGGTACTTTAGGAACTTTGAATTAGCAAAATAGCATATACAGTTTTCACATAAATCACATATAGCTATTTTAAAACTAGACACAGTGCAATTTTCAACAGTTCCTGGGGGGAGTAAGAGTTTGTTAGTTTTTGCAGGTAAGTAAACCACCTACGGGGTTCAAGTTTGGGTCCAAGGGAGCCCACCGTTGAGGGTTCAGAGCAACCCCAAAGTTACCACACCAGCAGCTTACGGCCGGTCAGGTGCAGAGGTCAAAGTGGTGCCCAAAACGCATAGGCTTCAATGGAGAAGGGGGTTCCCCGGTTCCAGCCTGCCAGCAGGTAAGTACACGCGTCTTCGGAGGGCAGACCAGGGGGGGTTTCTAGGGCACCGGGGGGGGACACAAGTCCACACAGAAAGTACACCCTCAGCAGCACGGGGGCGGCCGGGTGCAGTGTGCAAACAAGCGTCGGGTTTTCAATAGAAAGCAATGGGAGACCAAGGGGTCTCTTCAGCGATGCAGGCAAGGGGGGGGGCTCCTCGGGGTAGCCACCACCTGGGCAAGGGAGAGGGCCTCTTGGGGGTCACTCCTGCACTGGAGTTCGGATCCTTCAGGTCCTGGGGGCTGCGGGTGCAGAGTCTTTACCAGGCGTCGGGATCTGAGGAACAGGCAGTCGCGGGAGACTCGGGATTCCCTCTGCAGGTGTCGCTGTGGGGGCGTCTGGTGCAGAGTAGCAAGTCTCACGCTTCCGGCGGGAAACACAAGGTGTTTTAAAGTTGCTCCTTTGTTACAAAGTTGCAGTCTTGGGTGAACAGAGCCGCTGTCCTCGGGAGTTCTTGGTCCTTCTAGAGCAGGGCAGTCCTCTGAGGATTCAGAGGTCGCTGGTCCCTGGGGAGAGCGTCGCTGGAGCAGTGTCTTTAGAAGGGGGGAGACAGGCCGGTAGAGCTGGGGCCAAAGCAGTTGGTGTCTCCGTCTTCTCTGCAGGGTTTTTCAGCTTAGCAGTCCTCTTCTTCTTAGGTTGCAGGAATCTATCTTGCTGTGTTCTGGGAGCCCCTAAATTCAGTCCTGCACTGAACAATTGGGTAAAATACAGGGGGCATCTCTAAGGTACCCTCTGTGTGCATTTTTTAATAAATCCAACACTGGCATCAGTGTGGGTTTATTATTCGGAGAAGTTTGATACTAAACTGTCCAGTATTCAGTGTAGCCATTATGGAGCTGTGAAGTTCGTTTTTGACAGACTCCCAGACCATATACTCTTATGGCTACCCTGCACTTACAATGTCTAAGGTTTTGCTTAGACACTGTAGGGGCATAGTGCTCATGCACCTATGCCCTCACCTGTGGTATAGTGCACCCTGCCTTAGGGCTGTAAGGCCTGTTAGAGGGGTGACTTACCTATGCCATAGGCAGTGTGAGGTTGGCATGGCACCCTGAGGGGAGTGCCATGTCGACTTAGTCATTTTCTCCCCACCAGCACACACAAGCTGGCAAGCAGTGTGTCTGTGCTGAGTGTGGGGTCCCTAGGGTGGCATAAGACATGCTGCAGCCCTTAGAGACCTTCCCTGGCATCAGGGCCTTTGGTACCAGGGTTACCAGTTACAAAGGACTTACCTGGGTGCCAGGGTTGTGCCAATTGTGGAAACAATGGTACATTTTAGGTGAAAGAACACTAGTGCTGGGGCCTGGTTAGCAGGGTCCCAGCACACTTCTCAGTCAAGTCAGCATCAGTAACAGGCAAAAAGTGGGGGGTAACTGCAACAGGGAGCCATTTCTTTACAGTCTGCTTATAAATAATTACAACATAAGGGAAATAATGCTTCTGTCGGACAAACCACAGTAAAATTACGAACAACACTAACAGACAGTGTAAAATATCCAATAGACAAGCAGTCATGCAAATACTTTCCACAAGGAATATGGTGTAGATGCATTTCACAAGCGGCATGGCATCCTGTAAATTGTTTTAGACATCACTTTTTTTCTCATAGTTTGTATCGCGTTTTAACGTACTATACAGTACAGGTTGAATACCCTGATTACCATATACATTGTACGAATGATAAACCAAGAACTCCCCCACCCCTCTGCTGCTCTCTGTTACCTTTATACATTGGCTTTACTATACCAGTAATAGCAGCCTACTTGGCTGAGGCCAGCCTTGCTCACCCAGTGCAGACATTGGTAGTGTCCTCTCAGACAATGTCATCGAAGTTGAGCAGTCCAATGCATTACAATTTAAGCCTACCCTGTGTCCCCCTTGGATCCAAGCTTTCAGTTCGACATATCACATTGTGCAGTTCACTGATCACAGCTTCTTGGCGGTTGGTCGGGAGTCAGGTGGATCCCTCAGAACTTGCAGACATTGCTGTCCACGCTTGCGTGTCATCCTCAACCCTCTTGTCAGGTGTGGTCTGTTTCATGTGTACCTCTTCAGCCAATGCCCACTCTGCCATGTCCTTGAGCCACTCCCCATCCCCAGGAGGGTCCTGCACCAACCATTTTTTAAAACCCCTTAACATGGAGGGCTGTTTCCAGATTGCTAACTACTGTCTTCAGCCCCCGGTTTTAACAAGTAATGGTGAAGGGTGTCTCACCGAGAGGAGTGAATATAATATTGACCACCCCTAGGGAGCTTCTCTGATGTTACTCAGTTGCGAGTGTCTCGCCTGTCTTCGTTAATAATTCAGTGAATCTCACATTTGGGTGCTTGTCCTGTGGAAAACCCAGTTTAGATTGTTCACATTCAAACCTGTTTTTGGGGTCGAAACGTTGACGTACTATTTGGCTGTAACACAAACACATTAGCATTGGAGTTTCTCCTGCGGACATGCCTGTATATAAAATGGAAGATTTATTTTAATTGTAGCCCTTTCTTTATTCAACCACATATGCGCGCCCTCCCTCCCACTAGCACTTTCCTCAGCACTGTACATCGAACATCTTAGTGAGCAATGTTGTTTTTGAATTGCTGTACAAAGTGTAACATTTTGTGAAGTCAGCACATGTTTTGGTAGTTTTTGTGTATATGTCTTGATTACATGATTTTAAAAGACTGGATATTGTATACTACCAGTGTTATTAATTTCACGGAGTCTTATCCGACGGAACCATTGTTTGGCTTATGTTGTAATTAACCTGGATTCTGAGCAACACAGGCTAACCCATACTACATCTGTATTTTAAATAATGCCAAATAAAATTAAAAACTAGCTTCAACAGGAAAGTGAGCTGAGAGACTCTTTCTAATTCTTATTGTTAAATGGTGGTAACAGAGGGACATCGTGTGTTAGGTGCTGCACCTCCATTATAAAGAACTTCTCATTCACTTTATGAGGCAGGTGTACCACATCAGTGTCGCCTACCCTGGTTATTTTTCTTCATCCTGTGGGGTAAGGATTTTTTTTAACTTAAGAAATTGTATTAGATTTTACTCAACATCTTTAGGCATCTGCCAGTTGTTTATAAATGTTTGTGGAGGTGATGCAGATTAATTCTGTATTTTGCAGCACTGTCTCCCTTCAGTCAATGCTGTGTTTTTTTATAATGTTTCTCTAGTGGTGTGGAAAAACCTCTAGAATGCTAACCATACAGTGATGTTTGTCTTTCTCGCATCCATGCTGAAGAAGAGTTTAACACCTTTGGGATAAGCTGCATCTGTAATTTAAGGATGGTCTGTTCCCTCTGATTGAGGATCTGAGCTCCACATGAGAGCCCAGCAGACAACTAAGCGCACACCACCCTTGGACTGGCAAAGGAGGGTTAGGATATATATATGTGGGCTTTAGAGGTCGTCTTTAAATGAGAGGGTATGGCCCAGTGTCAGGACAGGCTGACCCTTCAGCTCATCAAAAAAAAAACAAACATTAGATGGGCTTTTTGCATTCACAGCTTCTCCACTCCTCCACTTCATGGAGCGGATTTGGGGTAATTCTCCCAATCTGCCCTTAGGGGAGGCAGAAAGACTCTTGGGGCCCCTAGAGGATAGTGGCACAACTAGATTCCAGGTTGGGCTGCCCCTCCCTTTTTTTTTTTTTTTACAGGGGGTTTTCTCACTAACATTCCCTGAGATAAGTGGATAACTGCCCCTGTCAATTCATCCTCTCCAGCAGGGCAGAAAAGCTGAATTTGTATTTTTTGGGCGATGAACACTTGTCCTGAAGATACTCTGTGTCTGGTGGGTGGGCCCCTTCTTGTGGGTGCCTTTCCGCCACAATCCCCATGCAAATATCAATTAGGGAGAGAAACTATTGGAAAGGGGAAAGTGTCTGCCGCTTAGATTGGTGCTCCATGGCTCGGCTATGCCCCTGAGAATATCAGAGCGAAAACAGCCAGCATCTGATTTTGACAATTGCTCTTTTTCCATCTGTCTTGTGTCAGCACACTGCTTGTCACAATAAAAAAAAAAAAAAAATAATCATGGGACTCGAGGGAAGCTCTTTAATAGCACACTTAAGAGTATTTTAAAATAAAGAAAATCCATCTGGTGCGAGCAAGTGAATGTCTTATCCTTCACTTTTAAGTGTTTAGGTGTGCATTTACAAAACAGCAGTGTTTCACAGGTAACCCTAACATATGGAAAATATTTTAGAGTTCCCTTTGAAATATGGGTTTAATCATTGCAATGATAGCCCCAAACCACTCTTTAGGTATGGTTATGCGAAATAGAGAACCAAATCATTTGGCACAGTTACACAAATTAATGCACCAGATTCCATGGCCATATTACTTAAGTCCTTTGAAGCGGGAAATATTTTTTGTGAAATTTGCAAACAATGTGGTAAATCCATATTTATTGTGTAATCACTGCAGTAAACAAAATCTAAGCCTTCTCATGCCATTCAGTTCCCATTGATAGCTGCATTTTGGAGAAATGATTTTTCAAGCTAACTACCACTAAATTACCATATAATATAGAAATTTCATTATTGGTAATGTAGTATGGTCTTATATTGCCATCTTAGTATTTTGATTCCATTTACAAGGCAGTTGCCATTCGCCGTGATTTATGATCTCACTGGAACCGTTAGATGCAATATTGGACTGTATGACACAGTTCTCAGGTCTTATTGTTTGTGGATAAATAAAGGTATGCATGAGCATGAAAATGGATGGAGGAGGGTGGGAGAAATAGGACTTCAAGTAAGTAACTTTTCCCTTTTGTTTTCAAAATATGAAGATCTTGAGGAACAAATGTTCAAAGTCAGTTGGTTCGAGTGAAACAGAAATAGAACCGCTAACAGAGGAGGAAGATATTTTTCCACCATATGTACTAAAACCTGATGACGGTGGCCCAAGAGTAACAATTAACACTGCTATTGAACACATCAACCGGTAACTATATTTTACATTGTTTCTGATGGCTGGCCGAGTCAAATGTCTACAGTAAAGAACCTTTGTTATAAATTACATTAATTTAAAAAATGTTGGTAGAACATAAATAACTGACATTCTTAAACACATGTTGTGCAGTGTGATTAATTTGCATTTTCCTTTTTAAAAGAGTTAGTTATATGCCATAATAGTTCGGTACATCGGTGTATTAGAAATAGATCAGTATACTTTGTCATGCAAACAACTTTTATTCAGCAGTGAAGAGCAATTGTTATAAAATATATTACGTTTATCAGAAATATTTAAAGCACACAATTAGCCAAAGGTGTTCTAATGCTGATAAGTGAACTAACAGCCTTGCCTGCCTAGAGTGTGAGCGGGCAGGTTTTAAGTGGTTTCCTAAAACTATGTAGAATGGATTTACACCTCCTCGAAAGTGAGTTTCACTTGATGACTGCCTGATATGCAAATGACCTGCCTACTTGCCAAGCATCCTATATCTTACCGATATAATGGAAGACAGCTGAAGAATGTTAACATTGAGAAGAATAATACCAAGAACAAGCTGCATGTTTAAAGGAGGACCACAACAGTGCAGAGCTTTGAAGCAAATGCAGATGCTTTTGGGGAGGTTGTGCTTCTCAAGTGGGGGCAAGAGTAAAGTTTGTAGATGCTAAGAGTTATGAGCATGAAAACGAGCTGTGCAATTCTGCACCAGTTGGAGGCATTGAAGCATGTGTGCTGGGAGTCCAAAACAGAGTGCATTTGCCTAGTCAAGCTGGTCTCCAACCAGCATTTGATTTATAGAATATCGAGGCGACTTAGGGATATATGAAAGTATCTTCTTGAAGTTCTTCAGCTTACCTGAAACAAGAGATAGAGACTTTCTGGATATAAAGGGGCAAAGAGGGTCTTGTCAAAATATTTTCTCACAAGAACTCTACCTTTTCAACCTTTACCTGATGTGTCATGTACCACATGTCACCTGATTCATTCCATTAATTAGTAATGAGTATTTTTCACCTGGTTTCTTTTAACCTACACCAGCAGTGGAAGTAGGTCGTTGTATAGACCACTGGCTTTCTGTAGTATGCAGGCTAAAAAACCCTAATTCAGTGCGACTTCCCTTCGAAGTGCATGTAAAAAGTGAAAAAAGAAATGTCTTATTATTACTACACAATATAGTACATACAATTTCACATCAGTAAGCAAACAGGTTCTTGGAAGACCCATAGAAAATGTAAGTGAAGGCAAACTACAATGCTTTGAAAGCCTTAGGTATTTCAGTATGACTTGTTCCCATAGTTGCTGTCTGGGTTTGCATATGCCAACACATAGAATCTTTTCTCGTTCTGTGAGGTGATTGCTTCTGTAGAGAGCATCAGCAGAGAATATTTTTCAGGACTAATAAAAAAAAAAAAAAACTGCCCATCACAATCTGTTAAGTAGTGCTTGGGAATATATGCCGAGTAGCACAGTGTGCAACCTTGCAGATTTTCAGGCATCCAGAAATTTCACCAGAATTCAGCATGCAATGTTTTTGCTATGAAACAACAAGATGTGAACCTATTTAGCCTACTAGTAGCACACTGTGATTCACTAAATAGTATATTGAAATAGTCATTGCTTATTTACGGTTTAGCTGCAAACCTTTGTCTGCATATTCCATGAATTGTAGTTCTATCTGAAGAGCAGCTAATTTGTCCTACATAAGGCGCAGAAACCATCCATTCCCTGAGAAACGTTTACAGAATTATTAAAATTTTAAGCCAAAGACAGTTTTGTAATAGATTAGAAATCAGTCTTGAGTAGTCAAAGCCTTACTGAATTGTATAGAGAACGTGGGTTGAATCTGCCAATTCTCTCCCTGATTCTTCTTAACATAATAATCATGCTAGAAGCTCGTTAGAGAATGGGCATCTATATCTACCTATTGTGAACAGTCTTATAGTAAGTCTTTGTTACTCTCTCTCTCTCTTTTGAGGACTTTGTATAAGTTTCCATTATATTTGATCCCTGAAAACCTGTTCCTATATGCATACCACACAGCTATGCATTAACTGTACTATAGTGAAATCTTGCTCATCTTACCGAAGTGTAGAGTTTGAGTATTTAACACTCCAGTAGTCTGTTGACTTCAGAGTTAATCCCTTTTTGGCAGGTATACATAAGTGTGCCTACTGGGTGGAGGTATTCACCTGTTCAAGGCTAATTTCATGTGATTAATCCTGCCTTGAAAGATTGCTAAGCCTTGCAACATTAGTCTTGTATGTCCATGCATTAAGAACCAAAGTGATGTGGCTCAGGCGCAGCTACCAGAACGTAAAGAGCTGCTACTTGCTACTCTGTTCCTGAGTGAAACTGGAGGGAAAGCAGAATATGTCACACAGTACTAAAAGAGAAATCATCCATGGAGTCTTTACCTCATGCTATCTTGAAACGGTATGAGAGATACTTAAACGGTCCCTGTGATTAACAGGTGCTCTACTTGCATGCTCGAATCTTGAAAATACTTTAAAGTATTGGCTCTTGTCTCCCACAGATCTTATGTTTCTACTTCTGGTCCACTGTGCACAATTCATTGAGATGCAGACTTCGTCTCGTATTATTTTTTCTGTTATTGCCTTTGAAAGCACCATTGGTTTACTTTAAATACATCATCATTCTGCAGTGACACTGTAAGAAACTGGCCCTTTATTTGGTATGTAAATACTGTGTGAAGGATCCAGGGTTTCCTCGGTGAGTGGACAGGGCTTGCTGTTCAATCCCAAAGTGCTCTGTTTTGGGGTAGTGTGGTCAAGGAGGCTTAGGCAAGACATCTGCAAATACTCATAATAGTTAATAAATGAGACACACCACCCATGAAGGAGATCCACACCAACAACAGTTTATAAAATTATTTTCACTTTATAAAGTGGACACAGTGCAATTTCTGAGTTCTAAAATGTTATCCTATGGGAGGAAAAACAAGTTCTGCAAGCAGGTACAATACAGCGACTTACAAGACCAATATCCTGGGGTTAAGGTGAGGAGTGGTCAAGGTCCAAGGCAGCACCCACAGTACACTAGCCGGCACAAGGGCAGACTGGTGCAGAGTGCAAAACAGCAAACCGTGCCCAATGCATTCATGTGGGGATTGGTCACTGTGAAAAGAGGCTACAGGTTGTGGCCAGAAAGCTGGTCAAGCTGAACCAATAGTGGGGCCCAGGCCTCACGATGCTTGGGCACAGGTAGGCACCTTTGGTCCTGTTCATCACAGCTTAAGGACCACAGGTGCAGAGGTAGAGGAGGCTGCATGCATAGGCTGCAGTCGTCGTTAGGGAGTGCAGGAGGGATGAAACCACAATGGACTCTGAATCTGGATGGCTGGGGTCCCTTGTTGGCACAGGTGTCGTGTTTTGGTGGTTCCAGAGGCTTCAGAGTCACTTCTTTGGAGGTTGTGGGAGAACAGATCCGCTGTTCACAGGAGGTCTTGAGTCTTTATTGAAGGCAGGCAGTCTTCCCGGGTTTTTGGAGTCACAGTTGCAGGGCGAGTCGACTTTGGGGCAGATTTCGATGAGGGATGCAGACCCTCGGGTTGGTACCAGGTCAGGTGCTTCTATTCTCATCTTCTGCTGTTGCGGCTCTTTGGTGTCCTTGGTCTCCTTAGGTCATCTGGATCTGCTTCTCTGGTGCCAGGGGCTCCCTTAAATACTGAATTTCGGGGCGTTAGGGGTGTGTAGGGTAGTAGCTAATGGGCTACTGACCCTTGGGAATACTATGCCTACTATATGACCACTACCCTGCCCCAGA
Organism: Pleurodeles waltl; assembly: GCF_031143425.1. Classification (NCBI taxonomy): domain Eukaryota; kingdom Metazoa; phylum Chordata; class Amphibia; order Caudata; family Salamandridae; genus Pleurodeles; species Pleurodeles waltl. The sequence goes on along the minus strand of NC_090448.1, from coordinate 901,726,771 downwards.
GCCATATCAAAGATGGCAACCTCTGACAAATCGTGTTCACCTCCACTTAGCCCACCTTTGGGGTGCTACCAGGCTGGAGGTGGCAGGTCTACCTTGACTTGCTAATTTTCCTGCCTGTCCAGGTGCCAGTGGGCTCTGGACAGGGGAGTTGGCTTCCTCTCCTGTGAGAGGGAGCCACATTTGGATTTCCAAGGCGGCAGCCCTTTAAGGCTTGTCACCTTAGGAAGGCTAATCAGCCGGTCATCCTGTGGGAAGGGGTGTTATACCCCCTTCCTGGACATGCTTTTGTTATTGGCTTCCAGAGAGCAGAAGGCTCTCACACTAGGGGGCCAGAACAGTGTCTCTGGTGGCAGGCTGGCAGAAACCAGTCAGCAAGCACACCAGAGGCTGATATGTATTCACAAGGCACCTCTAAGGTGCCCTCTGGGTGCATGTATTGGTAAATCCAGCACTGGAATTAGTGTATGTTTGCCAATATGAGATGTTTGATACCAAACATCCCTATCTTCAGTGAAGCTATCCTGTAGCTGGTACCTCGTAGTGACCAATGTCCAGCACATTCATTTAAAATGGCTTCCTTAGTCACTAACTATGTCTGAGAATTGACAGACATAGCAGGGGTGCATATCTTCTCTTGCAGATATGCCCTCACATGTAATGTAATGCACCCCCTGCTTAGGGCTGGAAGGCCTGCTGTAGGGGTGACTTACATATATTGTGTGCAGTGTTTGGGGACATGGCACACAGACCGTGTGCCATATTGTGTTTTCACTTTTGTCGACACCAAGACATGCAGCCTGAAACAGCAGCCTGTCATGTGCTTGGTGAGGGGTCCCTTAGGGTGGTACAACGTGCGCTGCAGCCCTTAAGGACCTTCTTTAGCATCTCAGGCCCTAGGTACCAAGGTTAACTTTTGCTTGGGACTTAAAGAGGGAGGGTGCTAAAGGTTTTGCCAGTTGCACGGTTTTGAGGGAAAGAACATTGGGGACCTGCTTGGCACGGGTTTTAGTGCACATCAGTCAAAGTTGCATCAAACACCAGGCAAAAGTGCGGGGTACTGAAACAAAGAACCCAGTTCACTACACAGGCCAGGAGACTCAGCCAAACCTAAGAAAGTCTTCCTAGTCTGTCAGGCGAGAAAGAGTAAGGGACCAGGCTGAGTTGTTGCAGGGCCTACTCTGCCTTAAATCCTTCTGTCTACATTATTCCCTCTGGGGGAACTGAACTACCTCAACAGTGATAGGACCCAACTCAAAATGCCCTTTGTCTGCTTCTTGAGTGTCCCCACCCATTATTTTTGCCTTGAAAGCAAAGGTGTCCACCTCTACTAAGCCTATCTTAGCCAGGGCAACCCTCAGCTTACACAGAGAGGTTATCCACAGCTTGAGAAAACCCTACTTTGATCAACAGGGTCATGGGGCCTAGCTAGCTATTGGACATTGGGTCAGACCACCATGCCAAGGACTGTGCGGCAATAAAGGCTAACACCCAGCAGAGGCCACTGACAGCTGTCCGTGCCCAGAACCACACCTTTAGGTCTTCACTGACAGGTGAAGATGCTAATATACAGGCTTCTTTGGTTTCTGGTTGCCTGTCTGCTGTTTTTGAATGGGGTTTACTACATCCTGGAGCAAGCACCCTCCTTTCACGCCCTCTTCTGTCAGCTGAGGAGCCACCTTCTAAGGCTTAACAGTTGCCTTCCCAGGCAGGCAGGGTTTCTTGTGGGGTAGGTTGTGCTTCACCAGTGCCAACTGTTCAGTTCTTCCCTACTGGAGCAGAATCTCCTTGGCTTAATGGATCTTTGGCTAAAAGTTGCCCCCCTTTCCTACACTTTGTATTTTACTTGCACTAAGTGCAGGGTCAACACTTCCAGAATCCTTGGGTGTGGACTGGTACTGGACCAGTGCCTCACTTTGGCTCAGGCCAACCTCTGAGGGTGGTCATTTCCAAATAGACAGTCAAGGGAGAAGTCTATACTTACTACCACCCTTCTCCAATAAGAGATCCAGCTATTTAAGCCACAGGCCTAACAGTAATCTCCCCTGGGCTAGCCCGTATTCTGGCAGTTTCATCTCGGATATACTGTTTTAGAGGACCAGCCTGTCATGCACAATGGTGGGACTGGCACAGGTATCTCTCAGGGCAGTGGCCGGGAATCCATTCACCAGTAGGTGGTGTAAGTGTTTACTTCACTCTGGAATCTCCAACTCACCTGTTGGGCCCACTTCCCAGTTAAAGGCTATGAGGACCTCCTCATCTGAGGAGTCACCCACTAAGGCTACTCAGGCAACCCCTGGGGGCACACTATGGTTTGTTTTTAAGACAGGAAGTGTCCTTGGCTTGGTGCTGTGTCTGTTTAAAGTCAGAACACCGGGCCTCTGTGGCAACCCAGATTTTACCCAGACATCCACCTTTTTTATGAGGTGTCTCAGGCCAACCCTTCTGGATAGCTGGATAGAATTTTGGAGGTCTACAGATGACTCCCTTCTTTTGTCTTTACCTCCAGAGTAGTCCATCTGTTTCTCTTGGGGGCACTAATTGGCCTCTTTCTTCAGGTCACCCCATCCATGTCTAATTTTGGACACTCCGTTTTTTACGCAGTATTGAGCCTCTTCCCTAACTCTGGGGAGATACTGGCCCCAGACCCACCAGCTACTGATGCAACTTTTCAGAAGTATAATTACTTAGCAGATGTTCTTTCATAAGCAAATAATAAAGCCAGTCCTAATCATGCACCGTACTTCCCTTCAACCAACCACCTAGTGTTTTCACTGAGAAATCTACAAAATCAACCCAGGACTGACTCAGAGGTTTCTGCGTCTCCTGGAAACGGATTTTGTATTCCTCAGTGTTGAGTCCAAATCCCTCAATCAGGGTATCATCATAAAAACTTTATTTCGATCTCAAGGATCTTAAAAAGGTGATTTCATATAAATACATAATATAAAAACAATTCTAGACAAAAAGCAAAAACTGCGGAGATGCCCAATAGACAAAAATGATATGACAACCACTTAAAACTGAATTACAATATACAAACTCACTCAATTAGCAGCATAGGGCTTGATGCCTATTAGATGAAGACCATTAAAGCAGTATATACAATAATAAAACCATCACATAGTATTAGCGAATAATATCACTTAATACCCTTTGAATGTCTGATCCAGAGGTCCATCAGAAATTTTGCTAATACAAACGCCACAGCTCGCCTTGTATCGGTGCTCAGAATTCTGAATACCTCAAGATGGTTTCTGGAGCCAATGGTCCTCCAAAAGGGGACTATCCACTTAGACCTCAGGGGCTTGTAATATGGACAAAAAAAGTAAATGCACCAAGGATTCGGCTCCTTAACAAGCTGGACACTGGCCACATGGAGGAACTTTGGTACGCCATTTGCTAGAACATAATTAAGTAGGGAGTGTCCCGTATCTAAATTGGAGAAACATTTTCCTTGCCATGGGATGCACAATATCATCAATCGTGTGTTCATATTGGGGATAGGGTGTGTAACCCTTAAACGATGAATAAGCAATCCTGTGGATTTGGTTACACTTTCCACCATAGCCGATTCCCTATAAGTTTCTTCCCCAGGTCTTCCCAATACGGTTCCTTCGCCAGTCTCCCCCAAAGCTCCCTAAGGGAAAGTAGCCATGGAATTTTACTAGCACACGTGGATTGCATATCATCATTTAACCCCACCCAATAGGAAGCCGGGGCCTCCGTGGACCACAGCTGATGCCAAAACATTAGGAGCCTACACTCAGTTTTGTGTGTGATCTTCCTATGGGCCATATAAAAAAACACAGGAGCTAAGGGATTGCTCACCGGAAGATTTAATGAAGATCTTATAAAGTGATGCTCTGTTCCTGATAGACCAACAGTATTACCGCAGCCCCATAGCTCTGCTCCATACCTGACTGATCCTAGGGCTCTGACAATATAGATTTCAAGTGCAGGAGCCACTTTCCTTTAGATTGTCTTTTTTAATTTTTTTTTATTATATTGACGGTTTGTTGGGTGAGAAATAATTGCACTTTCTCGATGTGTGGTGCCTAGCATAAACTTGGGGTGAGCCGTATGCCTAGATAATAAAAAAGTGAACCAGGTTAATGGGGTTTTTCCCAACACACATACATCTCACATATGACTTCCTCGGACTGTGTGTAAAGACCATATACATGGTCTTGTTGTCATTCATATCCAGCCCACGCTCATCACAAAAAGACTTGAAGTCATTCAATAGTTGTTGGCGCCCTCTTGGAGGGAGGGGGTGGTGGGGGGGAGAGGGTTATTTTGAAAAGCGTATCGTCAGTGAAGAGTAAGGCTGGGGCCCCTTTCAATCAATCAATGCATTTGTAGAGTGCGCTACTCACCCATGAGGGTCTCAAGGGGGGGCGGGGGCTGCTTCTGCTTGATCAGCCAGGTCTTGAGGAGTCTCCTGAAGGTCAGTAGGTCCTTGGTCTGCCGTAGGTGGATGGGGATAGTGTTCCAGGTCTTGGCCGCGAGGTAGGAGAAGGATCTGCTGCATAGACGGTTGGTGCAGTGGTGACTTCAGGTGTTGGGTTTTGGCAGTTTCAGAGGCTTCAGAGTCTCCTCTTTGGAGTTTGTTCGAGAACATTTTCAGTGAAGCCATCATGTAGCTGGGGAACTCGTTTTCACTAGTGTCCAGTACATGGTTTACAATGGCATTTCTGGTCACTTGCACTGGCAGTAATGGAATCGACCAGCACAGGGGCTTATGTGCTCATGCAGGTTTGCTCACACATGTAATACTAAGCACCCTGCTTAAGAGCTGTCAGCCCTGTTGTAAGGGCGACTTACACATGTTACATGCAGTGATAGGGAACATGGCACACAGGGATGTGTGACCTGTCATATTTTCACTTTTGTCTGCACCAAGGCACGCAGTCTGCAATGACAGCCTGGCATGTGCTTGGTGAGGGGTCCCTTAGGGTGACCCAATTTGTGCAGCAGCTCTTAGGGACCCTTATCAGTACCTCAGACCCTAGGTACCAGGGGTACCATTTACTATGGACTTACAGTGGGTGCTTAAGAATTTGCCAATTGAGGAAACAATTGTACAATTTTTGGGGAAGCGATCTAACACTTGGTAGCTGGTGAGAAGGAACCCAGTGCACTTTTTCGAAATCACACTTTGTACCAGGCAAAAAGTAAAACTGTAAAAACTTCGTACTTGTATAGCGCTCTTTTACCCTGAGGGCATCTTGGCGCTTTTACACATACCGCTGTGGAACCCTTCCTGGCTTTCCCTGTGAAGTGCCCCCTCCTGGGCACCCCCAAGGTAAAGCCAGGCATCCCTAGCGCTGTTGGGGCCGTTGTGGAGATTAAGCAAGCTATTGCCCAGAGTTACAGAGTGGGACCCCATGATTAGATTGGCACCAACGCGAGAGTTATCAGGTCTGAGGAAATTGAGCCCAAGACCCGCCGAGGCGGGAATTGAACCCTGGTCCCAGGCCACACCTCTGCATCAGGGTCTGCCGCTCTAACCATTGAGCCACACTTCTCCACATGGAGTGGGGGTAACCATGACAAAACGAGTCACTTTCCTACACCCCTACTATGTCTTTGTCGATTCTTAGACATAGTGAGTGAACAGGGAGGCGATTTTAAGTGCATGTGCTTCACTGAACCTAGGGATGTTTGGTATCAAACATTCTGTATTAATAAAACCTCACTGATGCCAGTGATGGATTTATTAGTATTTGCACCAAGAGCGCTTCTTAAAGGTGCGCCCTGAAAAAAACACTGAATTACCAGTGTGCATTCTGACTAGTTTTAGTCAGCCTGCCACCAACAGACATGTTTCTGACCCCTAAGGGTGAGTGCCTTTGCTCTAGGACAGTCAGGAACAAAGCCTGCTCTGGGAGAGGTGTTCATCATTGCCCTCCTGTCACCCAGCCCCCTAACAGGATGAACTGCAAATATGAATACCAAAGCAGGGGGCTTCAAAGTATCCACCGTCCTTCGCATGCAGATCTGGTTTTCTTCAGAAGAGGGGATGCCGACCTACCTGCCCCAGGTCACATTTCGCACCTGGACAGGAAAATTAGTAGTCCAGAAGGTGTGTCCACTTTAAGGTCAATTCCACCCCTAAGGGTGAGCTTCCTGATGTGGACAAAACATTTAAAAGTCTGCCATTTTGGTGATGGCAGAACTAGAAACTCTGGGACAGGGTTATTCCACTGCCCACAGTAAGTGGTCATATACAGTACACTCCACTAACATCCCTAAATTCAATATTTAGGGGAGCCCCTATCACCAGGAAATCATGTTCCTGCTGACCTAGAGGGACACTCGAGCCACAACAGTGAAGACTGAGGGAGAAGCAACTGACTTGCACCAGCCCTGTTGGCCTCTCTGCTGTTCCTGAAAAATTGCTCCAAAGTTGTATTGTCCTGCAAGTTGTTGTGCCCCCAAAAGCCTGGGATGACTGCCTGCCTCCAACATAGACTCCGGATCTCCCGTGGAGCGGATTCCCTGCATCCTGTAGACACCCCAAGAGACCCGAGACTGGTCTGTCAAAGCCCAGCACCAGAAAGCACCACTGCACTCGTGTCGCCTAGCCTGAGCTGAAGTGCGCCAATGGTGCCAGTGTTATACCCCGGCCCTCAAGAGACATAGCCCAGGGTGGTCTTGCCCACTGTGGACTCACGACAGCGCCTGCAAGCCCCCCTCGATCACAAGTGCCTCCAGTGACGAAAATACGACATTTGAAGGCACCTCTGCACCCATCACCCCTTGCTCATGGAGAAGAGTAACTAAGTTGTCCCCACGTCCTGAGCGTCCTAAGTGTTGAGCCCACTTACTGGTTCAGCCCAGTTGACCTCCCTGTCCAAACCTGCAATCTCTTTTTAACCAGACCAATCCCCATTAAATACATTTGGGTACCTGACACTGAAAAGCACCTCTGCACCTGGCGGCCCTCTCTATCCTTGTTTTATGAAATGGTGCACTTCTTGCTCGTTCCCCACACCACTGGCCCCAAACCCTTCCTGGTCTTACATGTAAATGGATTTTAATGGTTTTCTTATATTTGTATATGATTTTATATATTAACTTTTTGGACAATGAATAATGTGAGGATTTTAATTAAGGTTATAGAGAAAACAGCACCTTCTGCTCCTACACTTTATGAAATTGTCACACTCTAGATGATTCATAAAGGGTACATCATCACATTCTGCAACACACTGGACCCATTGAGGTTTTTATCAATGGATGTGCACTTGTAACCAGCGAGTAATATGGTCTTAATGTGCTGCACTGTCACTTTCTTTTCTGTGCTAAGTACTTTGAGACTCGCTTAGAAAGCCGTTCCATGGCTCATGCTCCTTTGTAGTTTCTGTATATATAATGCACTTAATTTTTATGTTAACGATTTTGATTTTATTCAAAATTGAATCAAGGATTGACTGACTGACTGGGTTTCGTGACCATCCTAGGTTGCCAAGTACTCCAATACTAAATTAATCTTAATGGTAGGTGAAAAATAATTCTAAGACAGATATGTGGTGCTGTTGGCATCTCTGGAGTTATTTAGAGTGAAGGGAGCTGCCGGCAAAGTATATGGGTAGGTGGTTTGAAGCCATTCAAATCTGAAATCACTGACCAAAGCCTATAACGCTTTCCTGAGCAAGATTTGTAATCTTCTCAAGGTTGCTAGTATGTCTTTTCTTGATGAGAAGCCTGTAATAAAGTCTATGGATCGTGTTGGCATCAGTTTTGTAGACAAAGAATGTGTGTGTATTAGTGGAGTTGCAGCAGTTTATCACCTGGTTCCCATAAGGACCTTTATGATATGATAATGCTTCTTGCCTCTGTTGTGTGGCACATATCTGCCAAATGCTTAGTGGCTTGGCTCTTAATTCAGTTTTAAAAGATCCCAGAGCCTCTTCTTGAAATCATTTTTTTGAAGATTAAAAGGAAGTGGTGTAATTTAATTTAATTTAATTCTCTGTTTCTTCAACGATTTTGCTCGAGTGGTTTTGCTGTATGCCCTATTTTTAAGTAGACTTAACTTTGTTTTTCACCTGCTGCACTGTTGGCAAACAAAATAAAAGTTTCATTTGTGCCATGGCGCTACCATTAAAGGGAAGTACCAAAGGAAATGCTGTGAGCAGGCAGAAGATGGTTCCTCACTTGTAGGAAATTCCCCAAATAGTTTTAGAGAGATTCACCTCTTAAGAGCGCTAGAAATCAAGATGCTTGTGTGTCACACAAACACCAGGTGTACCATTTCTTTGCACTATGGAATGCATTTGTGATGTACTTTTACCTTAACCATCACCATGTTGTCTTTTATTTTCTTTCTTTCATTCTGAGGAAGTACATTTCACCAAGTGGCTCTCATCCCTTTAGCATTGGACCGTACGAGAAGTGTTGGTACTTTAATCTGCTGGAGCTTACCAGCCCAACAAAGAAACACTTTCTCTTGGAACTTGGAGATGGAGGCATACTTTGGTCTTTTTATAAAGAGTTATTTGATGTGTTTTGCAGCCAGACTGTGTACCCTGGAGTTGAGAGACCATCCACTCCTTTGCAAGACATTACTTATTGTCAACTGATCCCCGCAATATACAATTTTTAGGCAATACTTCAGTAGTTCTCCACCTAGTCACTTCCTCTCCACTTTTTGTTTTTTTACTAGTACATCCCTCTCTGGGCTTTGCTTCTAAATAATTCTTTCAAGAGAGAAGTCATTTGATTGAAAGAAATGGTGTAGATCAATAGGTTACTAATCTTTACATTATTCTGAAGATACTTACTTTTTCTTCCAACAGTCACTTTTTTTCTTTCTCCATTTCACTACCTGGTTTCTAAACAGGTGTATGTTCATTCTCTGTGCTTTACTCTGAGCCGATGTAGAATGGGGAAATTAGTTGTAGTTGATGTCATGCAGGTAGTGGATTTGTGGAACTGTCTTTTTGCAGACCGCATTCAAGGCCTCATGATATGCAGTTATTGGGGTTTGCTTTAGCCTCCTTTGTGGTCCAGGTGCTGGACTACAATATATGACAAACACTGTCACTACATTATCCTCATCACTATACTGTCCTAACATAGTTATGTTTTTTGACTAATAAGTTATTCTGCTGTCTACAAAAGTTGAGCCAGTGAAAAAACTCAAAATCGCTCTTAAAGGAAACCCACTTTTGAGGCCCTCCTCAGTAGTTTTTGGTTATAGACCTTCAGGGAGCCATGACCAACTTTCATTTCCAGTTATAGAGTGGGGGTCTCAGCTAAATGACCATTATTCCCCTCAACCTCAAAACTGGCCATGGAAATGGAGTTGTAAACCTTTTCCCACTTTCTAAGTCTCGAATCCCTGTGCCATATACTACCAAATTCTAACTAAGTAAGCCTTCCTTGCCGCTTGCTTGTTTGTAACAGTTTACTCTTCAGCAGTAGTTTTATTCTCTGGCCTGGCAGCAGTACAGTAACACATCACAAATTCAGCCATATGTACCCTAACGATTTACTTGACATTCTACAAAGTGTCCTCCCTAATCTCAGAGCCCATAGGTGGGGGAGGGGGAGTATTTAAAGGCAACCTGCAATATGTTAGCTCACTTTAGAAACTGTCGACTGTAGAACATGATGAATTAATTTATAAATTTGTAACCTGTTTAGAGGAGCCCTGTGAATGTATTTGAAGATGGAGATAAAATGCTGATGATATCATTCTCAACCAGAATGCTACTTTGGCTAATTACGGTAAGGTTCTTGCCAGCAAAGCAGACATTGCTGTTTGAATCAAACCCACAAAGGATTCAAGCGTTCCACATTCTCATATCTCAGCTACAATACAATCAAACTTACACAGTAAGGTTTATCATGAAACTGTTGGGAATGATGGCATCCTGCATATCAACAGTGCCCAATGCACGTCTAAACATGAGATCCCGGCAACAGTGTCTTGCACAACAATGGTCTCACCACAGGGTCCAGTGTGTCCTCTGCAGGGACACTTGATAGGTTAGTTTCTATAAAAGCCCCCCCTCCAGTTGTAATGCCTTTACAGGGATATAGTGGTTATGTGTGGATCTGAAAAAACTGCCTATGTGAAGAAGGATAGTGGGCAGGTGAATTTCTAAAATAGCTAAATGATTCTCAGCCTACCTATGCCTGAGAAGAGGATGACACCTTTATAGCCATACATAAATGAATAAAGATTCCTCCTTGTTCCTTTGCAAGACCCACAAGTACTGAAATGTATCTTAAGTTTGTCTTCTGATCAGTTTGTAAAATCATATGGTTTCTGATCAATTCATCTTACTGTAAATTTATCAGTATATGAATATTCCCTCTGGATCAATTCATCTTACTGCAAATTTATCAGTATATGAATATTCCCTCTGGGCATCATACTGGTCCAGAAAACATTTTTCCCTACAGTGCTTCGCCAGCAGTGCCAGGTGGCATCATGTGGCTCCAGGTGCAACACCTTTTCCGGATGTGCTGTCATTGGGTATGAGAGACACCAGACGGCATACTGAAATCCTTTCCTGTTTTTCTACACTTCGACGTGATGCAGAGCTCTCTCTCTGTGTCTCCAACATTACCAGCTTTAAGGAGTGACATGGCTAAATGCCTTCTCAAAAGGCCATAGTCTTCAAGCTATTAGGAAGTGCCAGGCCATGTCAAGTTTTTGTGTAAGGCCTGCAAGGAGACAGGCCATCCACCCCAGTAATCTTCCACTCCAAAAGTCATCTCCGTCCTGGTAACGTTCTTAGAGATCATCCCACACAACAAGCATTGGAAAGCCTTCTGGCTTTGTTAATATTTATTTTGTCGTGTTTTTTTTTACGTATAAAACCTTATTTTTGTTGTGGGAGCTGCTGGACCCACATCAGTATGACAAATATAAAACATTGGCTAATTGCTCTGTAGTCCTTAGCACTGAATTTAAACTACTTAGTGTGTGGGTGACTCCTTGTGAAAGAGTCAAATAAAGTCACATCCAGTGAAGGTCCCCTAATAATGTATGTTGTAGTGGGCAGAAGAGAAATGTGAATGACACAACAGCAGACCAGTAGATGAAGAAGGCTGGCTGAAAGCCCGTATGAGTATGTATATTTCAAATGTAATTTTAGTGAAATCAAAGGGTCCTGGCAGACGTCAGACTCAAAAAGTGCAATAAGAATGAGAAGCCCCATTGTACCTTGAGGAATCAGTGACGAGATAGTTCAGTGTCTTGGTGACATTTGTGAAGTACTCCGCCCCCACTGTCCATTATTTCAACAAACATAAAAAATCTTCCCTAATAGCATCTCACCTAGCAGGCATCTTTAACATGAAGGTGATGCTCAGAGTCGCCCCTTCCTTGGAGACCGAAGGTGAGAGATATAGTTCAAAGTGGTTCAGGTGATCTCTCCAGATTGAAGTTTCTATTCATGAATTTATTTGCCATGACCCAGAAGAGAATGCATGCTTTTTTTGTGATATAGACTTCTCTTTTGATCAGTGGTGGATGCTTTCAAGCTGGACTGGTCCTTGGCCCTTTTATACACATTTCTGTCAGTCCCACTTTTTGAAGAGCCCTGCAGAAGATGCCTGAGGATCGAGCACAGACGATTCTGATTGCAGCACATTCGTTGAGGAGATCTGTTGTGCCAGTCAGTTCGTTTTACACATTCAGCTGCATGTTCCTCATTGAGCTTAGCAAATTTGCTCTCGCAGCAAGATGTCCTTCTTCCACCCCAGCCCCCATATGCTGCGGTTGAAAGCATGAAGATTAAGAGATGCCAGCTAAAATAATTTTGCCTTCTAAATGAAATCACAGACAGGTGCCTGGAAGTCTTAAACCCAATAAATCTACACAGGGTACTGGAATGGATTTGTGCAGTGGTGTGAGCCGCATGCATCAATACTTATTATTTCTACTTGTCTTGAGGTTTGCAGAGTGTGTGTGTGTGTGTGTGTATGTATATATATGTTCGATGGCATGTGTAGCTGCAGATACACATGCTGTGCACATCCCGCCATCTGGTGTTGGGCTCGGAGTGTTACATGTTGTTTTTCTTCGAAGAAGTCTTTTCGAGTCACGAGACCGAGGGACTCCTCCCATTTCGACTCCATTGCGCATGGGCGTCGACTCCATCTTAGATTGTTTTTTTTCCGCCATCGGGTTCGGACGTGTTCCTTTTCGCTCCGTGTTTCGGGTCGGAAAGTTAGTTAGAATCTCGGAAAAAACGTCGGTATTGTTTGCGTTCGGTATCAGGTTAGTTACAACAGATCGACACCGAATTTAGAAGAGTTCCGGTGGCCCTTCGGGGTTTTTTCGATCCCCAGTCGGGGCCTGGTCGGCCCGGCCACGTGTGAATTCAAGGCTGATGGAACGGACCCCATTCTGCTTCTGTCCAAAATGCCATAACAAGTATCCGTATACGGATCAACATCTGGTCTGTAACTTGTGCTTGTCCCCAGAGCACAAGGAAGATACTTGTGAGGCCTGTCGAGCGTTTCGGTCCAGAAAGACGTTAAGAGACCGAAGAGCCAGAAGACTGCAGATGGCGTCGACGCCGACAGAACAAGAGCGTTTCGAGGAAGAAGAGGAAGCTTTCTCTATCCACGAATCGGACTCGGAAGAGCTCGAGGCCGAAGAAACGCCGAAAACCGTGAGTAAGAGGTCAAAACATAAGACTCATGAGAAGTCAACAAAAGCCCAGGGGACGCCACCGCCAACAGGCCATGGCTTAACCCAAACAAGCGGTGACCGAGCCAAGGCACCGAAAAAGGGCACGCTGGTGTCGAAGTCATCCGACTCCGGTCGAGATACCGCCACATAGCAATCTCGGACCCGAGACATCGGCTCTGAGAAATTTCGGCACCGTCACAGCGGCACCGAACAAATTCGGCACCGAGACACCACCACGCCAAAAATTACAAAGGTTTCTTCGGAGCCTAAAAAGATCTCAGAAAAAGTTTCGGTTCCGAAACATCCAGCCTCGGAGCCGAAAACAGGTTCCTATACAGAGGAACAAGGATTGGCCTCCCAAATGAAAAAACATAGATTCGGAGAGGAACTTCAAGCTGTAGAGCCAGACTATACTCAAAGGAGGCTCCACATTCATCAAGACACAGGGAAGATAACCACTGAGGGCCTTGGCTACTGATAGGGTGTAGTGAATTTGTAAGTAACTCCACACTCATTCCACATGTGTTTTAGGTATGCTGACATGAAGTTGGTACCTCTGTCAGACACCACCTCCTTAGGGAAACCCACTCTGGTAAAGATACCAATGAGGGCCTTGGCTACTGCAGGGGCAGTAGTCGACCTAAGGGGAATAGCTTCAGGATACCTAGTAGCATGAGCCACTACTACTAGGATGTACATATTTCCTGAGGCTGTGGGAGGTTCTAGTGGACCAACTATGCCCACACCCACTCTTTCAAAGGGGACCCCCACCACTGGAAGTGGAATGAGGGGGGCCTTTGGGTGCCCACCTGTCTTACCACTGGATTGACAGGTGGGGCAGGAGAGGCAAAACTCCTTAACCTTCTGGGACATATTGGGCCAGTAGAAGTGGTTGACTAACCTCTCCCACGTCTTGGTTTGTCCCAAATGCCCAGCAAGGGGAATATCATGGGCTAAGGTCAGAATAAACTCTCTGAAACCCTGAGGCACTACCACTCTCCTAGTGGCACCAGGTTTGGGATCTCTTGCCTCAGTGTACAGGAGTCCATCTTCCCAATAGACCCTATGTGTTCCATTTTTCTTGCCTTTGGACTCTTCAGCAGCTTGCTGCCTAAGGCCTTCAAGAGAGGGACAGGTTTCTTGTCCCTTACACAACTCTTCCCTTGAGGGTCCCCCTGGGCCCAAGAGCTCCACCTGATAAGGTTCCAGCTCCATAGGCTCAGTTCCCTCAGAGGGCAGAACTTCTTCCTGAGAAGAGAGGTTCTCTTTTTGGTGTTGTGTTGCAGCTGGTTTCCCAGCTGACTTTCCTTGTCTCTTGGTAGGCTGGGCCATTTTTCCAGACTCCAGCTCTACTTTTTCACCCTGTGCCTTGCACTGTGCCCTAGTCTTGACACACACCAGTTCAGGGATACCCAGCATGGCTGCATGGGTTTTCAGTTCTACCTCAGCCCATGCTGAGGACTCCAGGTCATTTCCAAGCAAACAGTCTACTGGGATATTTGAGGAGACCACCACCTGTTTCAGGCCATTGACCCCTCCCCACTCTAAAGTTACCATAGCCATGGGATGTACTTTAGTCTGATTGTCAGCGTTGGTGACTGGATAAGTTTGTCCAGTCAAGTATTGGCCAGGGGAAACCAGTTTCTCTGTCACCATGGTGACACTGGCACCTGTATCCCTCAGGCCCTCTACACTTGTCCCATTAATTAAGAGCTGCTGCCTGTATTTTTGCATGTTAGGGGGCCAGGCAGCCAGTGTGGCTAAATCCACCCCACCCTCAGAGACTAATGTAGCTTCAGTGTGACACCTGATTTGCTCTGGGCACACTGTTGATCCCACTTGGAGACTGGCCATTCCAGTTTTAGCTGGATGGGAGTTAGAAGTGGTATCTTTCTTGGGACAGGCCTTGTCTCCAGTTTGGTGTCCAGACTGACTACAGTTTCGACACCAGGCCTTTTTGGGATCAAAGTTTTTACCCTTGTACCCAGGATTGTTTTGTGAAGAGGCTCTGGGCCCACCCTCCTGTGCAGGTTTTTGGGGGCCTGTAGAAGACTCTTTACTATTTTTATTTTTGGCTGTCTCACCACCTTTCCCCTGGGGAGGTTTTGTGACCCCTTTCTTTTGGTCACCCCCTGTGGAAGTTTTGGACACCCTAGTCTTGACCCAATGGTTCGCCTTCTTTCCCAATTCTTGGGGAGAAATTGGTCCTAGGTCCACCAGATGCTGATGCAGTTTATCATTGAAACAATTGCTTAATAGGTGTTCTTTCACAAATAAGTTGTACAGCCCATCACAATCATTTACACCATTTCCTTGAATCCAACCATCTAGTGTTTTTACTGAGTAGTCTACAAAGTCAACCCAGGTCTGGCTCGAGGATTTTTGAGCCCCCCTGAATCTAATCCTATACTCCTCAGTGGAGAATCCAAAGCCCTCAATCAGGGTACCCTTCATGAGGTCATAAGATTCTGCATCTTTTTTAGAGAGTGTGAGGAGTCTATCCCTACACTTTCCTGTGAACATTTCCCAAAGGAGAGCACCCCAGTGAGATTTGTTCACTTTTCTGGTTTCACAAGCCCTCTCAAAAGCTGTGAACCATTTGGTGATGTCATCACCATCTTCATATTTAGTTACAATCCCTTTGGGGATTTTCAACATGTCAGGAGAATCTCTGACCCTAGTTATGTTGCTGCCACCATTGATGGGTCCTAGGCCCATCTCTTGTCTTTCCCTTTCTATGGCTAGGATCTGTCTTTCCAAAGCCAATCTTTTGGCCATCCTGGCTAACTGGATGTCCTCTTCACTGGAGTTATCCTCAGTGATTTCAGAGTTGTTGGTCCCTCCTGTGAGGGAACCAGCATCTCTGACTATTATTTGTGGAGTCAGGGCTTGAGAAGCCCTGTTCTCCCTAGATAGGACTGGTGGGGGGGAATCACCCTCCAAGTCACTATCATCATCCTCTGTGTTGCCATCCTCAGAGGGGTTGGCTCTTTCAAACTCTGCCAACAGCTCCTGGAGCTGTAGTTTGGAAGGTCTGGAGCCCATTGTTATTTTCTTTAGTTTACAGAGTGACCTTAGCTCTCTCATCTGTAGATGGAGGTAAGGTGTGGTGTCGAGTTCCACCACATTCACATCTGTATTAGACATTATGCTTCTAAAAGTTGGAATACTTTTTAAGAAACTAAAACTAGTTCTAGAATCTAATTCAAACTTTCACAAACTTTTAAACTCTAAAAGAAATGCTAAACAGGATCTAACACAAGGCCCTAGCAGGTCTTTTAAGAATTTAGAAAACTTTTCAAATTGCAAAAATCAATTTCTAATGACAATTTTGGAATTTGTCGTGTGATCAGGTATTGGCTGAGTAGTCCAGCAAATGCAAAGTCTTGTACCCCACCGCTGATCCACCAATGTAGGAAGTTGGCTCTGTATGTGCTATTTCAAAGTAAGGAATAGCATGCACAGAGTCCAAGGGTTCCCCTTAGAGGTAAAATAGTGGTAAAAAGAGATAATACTAATGCTCTATTTTGTGGTAGTGTGGTCGAGCAGTAGGCTTATCCAAGGAGTAGTGTTAAGCATTTGTTGTACATACACATAGACAATAAATGAGGTACACACACTCGGAGACAAATCCAGCCAATAGGTTTTGTTATAGAAAAATATCTTTTCTTAGTTTATTTTAAGAACCACAGGTTCAAATTTAACATGTAATATCTTGTTTGAAAGGTATTGCAGGTAAGTACATTAGGAACTTTGAATCATTTCAATTGCATGTATACTTCTCAAGTTATTCACAAATAGCTACTTTAAAAGTGGACACTTAGTGCAATTTTCACAGTTCCTGGGGGAGGTAAGTTTTTGTTAGTTTTACCAGGTAAGTAAGACACTTACAGGGTTCGGTTCTTGGTCCAAGGTAGCCCACCGTTGGGGGTTCAGAGCAACCCCAAAGTTACCACACCAGCAGCTCAGGGCCGGTCAGGTGCAGAGTTCAAAGTGGTGCCCAAAACGCATAGGCTTCAATGGAGAGAAGGGGGTGCCCCGGTTCCAGTCTGCCAGCAGGTAAGTACCCGCGTCTTCGGAGGGCAGACCAGGGGGGTTTTGTAGGGCACCGGGGGACACACAAGCCCACACAGAAATTTCACCCTCAGCGGCGCGGGGCGGCCGGGTGCAGTGTTAGAACAAGCGTCGGGTTCGCAATGGAAGTCAATGAGAGATCAAGGGATCTCTTCAGCGCTGCAGGCAGGCAAGGGGGGGCTTCCTCAGGGAAACCTCCACTTGGGCAAGGGAGAGGGACTCCTGGGGGTCACTTCTGCAGTGAAAGTCCGGTCCTTCAGGTCCTGGGGGCTGCGGGTGCAGGGTCTTTTCCAGGCGTCGGGACTTAGGTTTCAGAGAGTCGCGGTCAGGGGAAGCCTCGGGATTCCCTCTGCAGGCGGCGCTGTGGGGGCTCAGGGGGGACAGGTTTTGGTACTCACAGTCGTAGAGTAGTCCGGGGGTCCTCCCTGAGGTGTTGGTTCTCCACCAGCCGAGTCGGGGTCGCCGGGTGCAGTGTTGCAAGTCTCACGCTTCTTGCGGGGAGATTGCAGGGTTCTTTAAAGCTGCTCCTTTGGATAAAGTTGCAGTCTTTTTGGAGCAGGTCTGCTGTCCTCGGGAGTTTCTTGTCGTCGTCGAAGCAGGGCAGTCCTCCGAGGATTCAGAGGTCGCTGGTCCCTTTGGAAGGCGTCGCTGGAGCAGAGTTCTTTGGAAGGCAGGAGACAGGCCGGTGAGTTTCTGGAGCCAAGGCAGTTGTTGTCTTCTGGTCTTCCTCTGCAGGGGTTTTCAGCTAGGCAGTCCTTCTTCTTGTTGTTGCAGGAATCTAATTTCTAGGTTCAGGGAGAGCCCTTAAATACTAAATTTAAGGGCGTGTTTAGGTCTGGGGGGTTAGTAGCCAATGGCTACTAGCCCTGTGGGTGAGTACACCCTCTTTGTGCCTCCTCCCAAGGGGAGGGGGTCACATCCCTAATCCTATTGGGGGAATCCTCCATCTGCAAGATGGAGGATTTCTAAAAGTTAGAGTCACCTCAGCTCAGGACACCTTAGGGGCTGTCCTGACTGGCCAGTGACTCCTCCTTGTTATTCTCATTATTTTCTCCGGCCTTGCCGCCAAAAGTGGGGGCCGAGGCTGGAGGGGGCGGGCAACTCCACTAGCTGGAGTGCCCTGCGGTGCTGGAACAAAGGGGGTAAGCCTTTGAGGCTCACCGCCAGGTGTTACAGCTCCTGCCTGGGGGAGGTGTTAGCATCTCCACCCAGTGCAGGCTTTGTTACTGGCCTCAGAGTGACAAAGGCACTCTCCCCATGGGGCCAGCAACATGTCTCTAGTGTGGCAGGCTGCTGGAACCAGTCAGCCTACACAGATAGTCGGTTAAGTTTCAGGGGGCACCTCTAAGGTGCCCTCTGTGGTGTATTTTACAATAAAATGTACACTGGCATCAGTGTGCATTTATTGTGCTGAGAAGTTTGATACCAAACTTCCCAGTTTTCAGTGTAGCCATTATGGTGCTGTGGAGGTCGTGTAAAACAGACTCCCAGACCATATACTCTTATGGCTACCCTGCACTTACAATGTCTAAGGTTTTGCTTAGACACTGTAGGGGCACAGTGCTCATGCACTGGTACCCTCACCTATGGTATAGTGCACCCTGCCTTAGGGCTGTAAGGCCTGCTAGAGGGGTGTCTTACCTATACTGCATAGGCAGTGAGAGGCTGGCATGGCACCCTGAGGGGAGTGCCATGTCGACTTACTCATTTTGCTCTCACTAGCACACACAAGCTGGTAAGCAGTGTGTCTGTGCTGAGTGAGGGGTCTCTTAGGGTGGCATAATACATGCTGCAGCCCTTAGAGACCTTCCCTGGCATCAGGGCCCTTGGTACCAGAGGTACCAGTTACAAGGGACTTATCTGGATGCCAGGGTGTGCCAATTGTGGAATCAAAAGTACAGGTTAGGGAAAGAACACTGGTGCTGGGGCCTGGTTAGCAGGCCTCAGCACACTTTCAATTCAAAACATAGCATCAGCAAAGGCAAAAAGTCAGGGGGTAACCATGCCAAGGAGGCATTTCCTTACACATACATCAAATCAGACCACTTTCACATGGTTACATTACAAGAAGTAATCCCACTGCTCAAACAACAAGACTACATGACAACACTGGATCTAAAGGATGCATATTTCCATATACCAATACATCCTTCACACAGAAAGTACCTAAGGTTTGTATTCCAAGGGATACATTACCAATTCAAAGTGTTGCCATTCGGAATAACAACTGCGCCAAGAGTTTTTACAAAATGTCTAGCAGCAGTAGCTGCACATATCAGAAGGCAGCAAATACATGTGTTCCCGTACCTAGACGATTGGTTAATCAAAACCAACACGCAAAAACAGTGTTCACAACACACAAATTACGTCATAGAAACCCTACACAAACTAGGTTTCTCAATCAATTACTCAAAGTCACACCTTCTGCCGTGTCAAACACAGCAATACCTAGGAGCAACAATCAACACAGTAAAAGGAATTGCCACTCCAAGTCCACAAAGAGTCCAAACATTCCAAAATGTAATACAAGCCATGTATCCAAACCAAAAGATACAGGTCAAATTAGTAATGAAACTCCTAGGCATGATGTCCTCATGCATAGCCATTGTCCCAAACGCAAGGTTGCACATGCGGCCCTTACAACAGTGCCTAGCATCACAGAGGTCACAAGCACAGGGTTAACTTCTAGATCTGGTGTTGATAGACCGCCAAACATACATCTCGCTTCAATGGTGGAACAGTATAAATTTAAACCAAGGGCGGCCTTTTCAAGACCCAGTGCCACAGTGCGTAATAACGACAGATGCATCCATGACAGGGTGGGGAGCACACATCAATTAGCACAGCATCCAAGGACAATGGGACATTCAGCAAAAACAGTTTCATATAAACCACTTAGAACTGTTAGCGGTGTTTCTAGCTCTGAAAGCATTTCAACCCATAATAACCCACAAATACACTCTTGTCAAAACAGACAACATGACAACAATGTATTACCTAAACAAACAGGGAGGAACACACTCGACACAGTTGTGTCTCCTAACGCAAAAAATATGGCATTGGGCGATTCACAACCACATTCGCCTAATAGCACAATTTATTCCAGGGATTCAGAATCAGTTAGCAGACAATCTCTCTCGGGATCACCAACAGATCCACGAATGGGAAATTTACCCCCAAATACTGAACACTTACTTCAGAATGTGGGGAACGCCACAAATAGATCTATTTGCAACAAAAGAAAACTCAAAATGCCAAAACTTCGCATCCAGGTACCCACAACATCAGTCTCAGGGCAATGCACTATGGATGAACTGGTCAGGGATATTTGCGTACGCTTTTCCCCCCTCTCCCACTTCTTCCATATCTAGTAAACAAGTTGAGTCAAAACAAACTCATACTAATAGCACCAACATGGGTAAGGCAACCTTGGTGCACAACACTACTAGACCGTTCAGTAGTACCTCATATCAAACTGCCAAACAGACCAGATCTGTTAACACAACACAAACAACAGATCAGACATCCAAATCCAGCATCGCTGAATCTAGCAATTTGGCTCCTGAAATCCTAGAATTCGGGCACTTAAACCTCACACAGGAATGTATGGAGGTCATAAAACAGGCTAGAAAACCTACCACTAGACACTTATGCAAATAAGGGGAAAAGATTTGTTTATTACTGCCATAATAATCAAATTCAACCTTTACACGCATCTGAAAAAGAGATAGTAGGATACTTACTACATTTGCAAAAATCTAAACTAGCTTTCTCTTCCATTAAAATACATCTTACGGCAATTTCAGCTTACCTGCAAATTACGCACTCAACTTCATTATTTAGGATACCAGTCATAAAAGCGTTTATGGAAGGCCTAAAGAGAATTATACCACCAAGAACACCACCAATTCCTTCATGGAACCTCAACATTGTCTTAACACGACTCATGGGTCCACCTTTTGAGCCCATGCACTCTTGTGAAATGCAATACTTAACGTGGAAAGTTGCATTTTTAATTGCCATCACATCTCTAAGAAGAGTGAGTGAAATTCAAGCATTTACCATTCAAGAACCATTGCTTAACCCGACAGATAGGTGACCGATCATCGGCACCGAAAAAGGGCATGCATGTGGCAAAGTCATCCGACTCCGGTCGAGATACCGCCACACAGCAATCTCGGGCCCGAGACACCGGCCCCGAACAGATTCGGCACCGAGACAGTGGCACCGAAATGGTTCGGCACCGAGAAACCATGACGCCGAAAATAAAGAAGGTTGCCTCGGAGCCCAAAAAGGCGACCGAAAAGATTTCGATTCCGAAACATCCAGCATCAGAACCGAAAACAGGTTCCTCCACAGAGGAACAGGGATTGTCCTCCCAGATGCAAGGACATAAGTTCGGAGAGGAACTTCAATCTGTTGAGCCAGACTACACTCAAAGAAGGCTCCACATTCAAAAAGACACAGGGAAGATAAGCACTCTTGCCCCAATTAAGATGAAAAGAAGACTTGCCTTTCAAGAAAAGGACAAGCAGCCACAAGCAAAGGTGGCAAGACAAACAACTCCACCACCATCTCCACCACCATCGATGCACACATCACCGGTAGCCACTCCACCAGTGATGCAATCTCCGACTCATACTGCAATGAGTCAAGATGATCCTGATGCATGGGACCTTTATGATGCTCCTGTATCAGATAACAGCCCAGACTGTTACCCTACAAGGCCGTCGCCACCTGAAGACAGTACATCCTACACACAGGTGGTCTCAAGGGCAGCAGCGTTTCATAACGTCACCTTGCATTCAGAACCAATTGAGGATGACTTTTTATTTAATACACTCTCCTCCACTCATAGCCAATACCAAAGCTTACCTATGCTCCCAGGAATGCTAAAACATTCAAAACAAATATTTCAGGAGCCTGTTAAAGGCAGAGCCATAACTCCAAGGGTGGAAAAAAAGTATAAGCCACCACCAACAGACCCTGTTTATATTACGCAGCAATTAACACCAGAATCTGTGGTTGTTGGGGCAGCTCGCAAGAGAGCAAACTCTCATACCTCGGGAGATGCACCACCTCCAGACAAAGAGAGTCGCAAATTCGATGCTGCGGGTAAAAGAGTTGCAGCACAAGCAGCAAACCAATGGCGTATTGCCAATTCACAAGCACTTTTGGCAAGATACGATAGAGCTCATTGGGACGAAATGCAGCATTTCTTAGAACACTTAACCAAAGAGTTCCAGAAAAGGGCACAACAAGTGGTAGAAGAAGGACAAAGTATCTCCAATAATCCGATACGGTCATCAATGGACGCAGCAGATACATCTGCAAGGACAGTAAATACTGCAATAACAATAAGGAGACACGCATGGTTGCGTACGTCAGGATTCAAGCCGGAAATACAACAAGCCGTGCTGAATATGCCCTTTAATGAACAGCAGTTGTTTGGGCCTGAAGTCGACACTGCTATTGAAAAACTCAAAAAAGATACAGATACCGCAAAAGCCATGGGCGCACTCTACTCCCCACAAAGCAGAGGCCCATTTTGCAAAACACCATTTAGGGGAGGGTTTCGAGGTCAACCTACAGAGGCCACAACCTCACAAGCAAGGCCCACTTATCAAAGCCAATACCAGCGAGGAAGTTTTCAGGGGCAATATAGAGGGGCACAATTCCCAAAAAATAGAGGGAAGTTCCAAAACCCCTCAAAACAAACAGTGACTTCCAAGTCACACATCCCCAACACATAACACCTGTGGGGGGGAGACTAAGACAATTTTACAAACATTGGGAAGAGATAACAACAGACACTTGGGTACTAGCAATTATCCAGCATGGTTATTGCATAGAATTTCTCAAATTCCCTCCAAACGTGCCACCGAAAACACACAATATGTCAAAACAACATATAGATCTTCTAGGACTAGAAGTTCAGGCATTACTACTAAAAGAAGCAATAGAATTAGTACCAGAACACCAGAAAGGAACAGGAGTTTACTCTCTGTACTTTCTCATACCCAAAAAAGACAAGTCTCTGAGACCTATATTAGATCTCCGAACATTAAATACCTACATCAAATCAGATCACTTTCACATGGTGACATTACAAGACGTAATCCCACTACTCAAACAAGACTACATAACAACACTAGACCTAAATGATGCATATTTCCATATACCGATACATCCTTCACACAGAAAGTACTTAAGGTTTGTGTTCCAAGGAACACATTACCAATTCAAGGTGTTGCCATTCGGAATAACAACTGCGCCAAGAGTTTTTACAAAGTGCCTAGCAGTCGTAGCTGCACATATCAGAAGGCAGCAAATACATGTGTTCCCGTACCTAGACGATTGGTTAATCAAAACCAACACTCTAGAAAGGTGTTCACAACACACAAAGTATGTCATAGAAACCCTACAAAAACTAGGTGTTCGATGGCATCTGTCGCTGTAGATACGCATGTTCTGCAATAGCTCGCCATCTGGTGTTGGGCCGGAGTGTTACAAGTTGTTTTTCTTCGAAGAAGTCTTTCGAGTCACGGGACCGAGTGACTCCTCCTTTTGTCCCCATTGCGCATGGGCGTCGACTCCATCTTCGATTGTTTTTTTTCCGCCATCGGGTTCGGACGTGTTCCTGTCGCTCCGAGTTTCGGAACGGAAAATTAGCTAATTTCGGAAGATTTTCGTCGGTATTGTTGCGTTCGGGATCGGCGTACTTAGATTCCACACCGCATCGAAGATCGAAGAGCTCCGGTGCCCTTCGGGGTAGTTTTTCGATCCTCCGTCGGGGCCTGGTCGGCCCGACCGCGTGCTGAAGAACGCCGATGGAACGGACCCCGTTCCGTTTCTGCCCCAAATGCCACAATAAGTACCCTTACACAGACCAACACTTGGTCTGCAACCTGTGCCTGTCACCTGAGCACAGCGAAGACACCTGCGAGGCCTGTCGTGCGTTCCGGTCCCGAAAAACACTCCGAGACCGTCGAGCCAGAAGACTTCAGATGGCGTCCGCACCGACAGCCCAACGGGAGTTCGAGGAACAGGAAGAAGAAGGTACCTTCTCGATCCAAGACTCGGACTCCGAAGGATTCGACGATACACAAACCGTGAGTAAGACGTCGAAATCCACTCAGAAGAACATTTACAAGGCCCAGGGGACGCCACTGCCACCAGGCCATGGCTCCACCCATAAATTCGGTGACCGCCCGTCGGCACCGAAAAAGGCCCACACAGTGCCGAGATCGTCCGACTCCGGTCGAGACACCGGCACGCAGCCTTCTCGGGACCGAGAAAGTGCTGGAGACAAGCCTCGACACCGAGATGCCGGTGCCGACACGGCTCGACGCCGAGACAGCGGCACCGAAACAGATCGACGCCGAGAGGTTTCGGCCCCGAAAAAGAAAAGAGTCACCTCGGAGCCGAAAAAACACGCAGACAGGGTTTCGATGCCGAAACAAACTGCAAGCGACCCAGCTTCAGGCTCTTATACAGAAGAGCACTCACTAACCTCCCAAATGCAGAAGCATAGGTTTGAGGAAGAGCTGCAAGCAACTGATGTGGACCATACGCAAAAGCGTATCTTCATACAGCAGGGGACAGGAAAAATAAGCACCCTTCCCCCCATTAGGAGAAAGAGAAGGTTGGAGTTCCAGACGGAACAAACACCACAACCAAAAGTGGTGAAAAGAGTTACCCCACCACCCTCTCCTCCGCCTGTGATTAACGTCTCACCAGCACAAACTCCATCACACTCCCCAGCTCACACCACCATGAGCCAGGGTGACCAAGATCAGGACGCATGGGACCTATACGACGCCCCAGTGTCAGATAACAGTCCGGAGGCATACCCTACAAAGCCATCTCCACCAGAAGACAGCACCGCGTATTCTCAAGTGGTGGCTAGAGCAGCACAATTTCACAACGTAAGCCTCCACTCAGAACAAGTCGAGGATGATTTCTTATTTAACACACTCTCCTCCACCCACAGCTCCTACCAAAGCCTGCCTATGCTCCCTGGTATGCTCCGGCACGCAAAAGACATCTTTAAGGAGCCGGTCAAAAGTAGGGCAATCACACCAAGGGTGGAAAAAAAGTATAAGGCGCCTCCTACAGACCCGGCTTTCATCACTACACAGCTGCCACCAGACTCTGTCGTTGTAGGAGCAGCTAGGAAAAGGGCCAACTCTCACACATCTGGAGATGCACCACCCCCAGATAAAGAAAGCCGCAAGTTCGATGCAGCTGGTAAAAGAGTCGCAGCACAAGCTGCAAACCAGTGGCGCATCGCAAACTCACAGGCACTACTTGCGCGCTATGACAGAGCCCACTGGGACGAGATGCAACATCTCATTGATCATCTGCCCAAGGACTTACAAAATAGGGCAAAACAAGTGGTTGAGGAGGGACAGACCATTTCCAACAACCAGATCCGCTCCTCCATGGACGCTGCAGATACAGCTGCACGGACAATTAATACATCCGTAACTATCAGAAGGCATGCATGGCTCCGAACGTCTGGATTTAAACCAGAGATTCAACAAGCAGTTCTCAATATGCCTTTTAATGAAAAAGAACTGTTCGGTCCAGAAGTGGACACAGCGATTGAGAAACTCAAAAAAGATACGGACACTGCCAAAGCCATGGGCGCACTCTACTCCCCGCAGAGCAGAGGGAATTACAGCACATTCCGTAAAACGCCCTTTCGAGGGGGGTTTCGAGGTCAAAGCACACAAGCCAGCACCTCACAAGCCACACCGTCCAGTTACCAGGGACAGTATAGAGGAGGTTTTCGGGGACAATATAGAGGAGGGCAATTCCCTAGAAATAGAGGAAGATTTCAAAGCCCCAAAGCCCCTACTACTAAACAGTGACTCACAGGTCACTCACCCCCTCCACACAACACCAGTGGGGGGAAGAATAGGTCATTATTACAATGCATGGGAGGAAATCACTACAGACACTTGGGTTCTAGCAATTATCCAACATGGTTATTGCATAGAATTTCTACAATTCCCTCCAAACATACCACCAAAAGCACAAAATTTAACAACACACCATTCCAATCTCCTGGAGATAGAAGTGCAGGCACTATTGCAAAAGAATGCAATCGAATTAGTGCCAAACACACAAATAAACACAGGAGTTTACTCACTGTACTTTCTGATACCAAAGAAGGACAAAACACTGAGACCAATCCTAGACCTCAGAGTAGTGAACACTTTCATCAAATCAGACCACTTCCACATGGTCACACTACAAGAAGTATTGCCATTGCTAAAACTGCACGACTACATGGCAACTTTAGACCTCAAGGATGCTTATTTCCATATACCAATACACCCATCGCACAGGAAATACCTAAGGTTTGTATTCAAAGGAATACATTACCAATTCAAGGTACTGCCTTTCGGATTAACAACCGCACCAAGAGTCTTTACCAAATGTCTAGCGGTAGTCGCAGCACACATAAGAAGGCAGCAAATACATGTGTTCCCATATCTAGACGACTGGCTAATCAAGGCCCATTCGTTAATAGAGTGCTCAAATCACACAAATCATATCATACAAACCCTCTTCAAACTAGGGTTCACCGTCAATTTCACAAAATCCAAAATTCTGCCACGCAAGGTACAACAATACCTGGGAGCCATAATAGACACATCAAAAGGAGTAGCCACTCCAAGTCCACAAAGAATTCAAAATTTCAACACCATCATACAACGCATGTATCCAACACAAAAGATACAGGCAAAGATGGTATTACAACTCCTAGGCATGATGTCATCATGCATAGCCATTGTCCCAAACGCAAGACTGCACATGAGGCCCTTACAACAATGCCTAGCATCACAGTGGTCTCAAGCACAGGGTCACCTTCTAGATCTGGTGTTAATAGACCGCCAAACTTACCTCTCGCTTCTGTGGTGGAACAACATAAATTTAAACAAGGGGCGGCCTTTCCAAGACCCAGTGCCACAATACGTAATAACAACAGATGCTTCCATGACAGGGTGGGGAGCACACCTCGATCAACACAGCATACAAGGACAATGGAACGTACATCAAACAAAACTGCATATCCATCACCTAGAACTTCTAGCAGTTTTTCAAGCACTAAAAGCTTTCCAACCAATAATAGTTCACAAATACATTCTCGTCAAAACAGACAACATGACAACTATGTATTATCTAAACAAGCAGGGGGGGACGCACTCCACGCAGTTAAGCCTGCTAGCACAAAAAATTTGGCATTGGGCAATTCACAACCAAATTCGCCTAATTGCACAGTTTATACCAGGGATAAAAAATCAACTCGCAGACAATCTCTCTCGAGATCACCAACAGGTCCACGAATGGGAAATTCACCCCCAAATTCTGAACACTTATTTCAAACTCTGGGGAACACCTCAGATAGACTTGTTTGCGACAAGGGAGAACGCAAAATGCCAAAACTTCGCATCCAGATACCCACACAAACAATCCCAAGGCAATGCCCTATGGATGAACTGGTCAGGGATATTTGCTTACGCTTTTCCTCCTCTCCCTCTCCTTCCTTACCTGGTAAACAAACTCAGTCAAAGCAAACTCAAACTCATATTGATAGCACCAACTTGGGCAAGGCAACCCTGGTACACAACGCT
Organism: Pleurodeles waltl; assembly: GCF_031143425.1. Lineage (NCBI taxonomy): Eukaryota > Metazoa > Chordata > Amphibia > Caudata > Salamandridae > Pleurodeles > Pleurodeles waltl. The sequence continues at coordinate 901,699,390 of NC_090448.1, read as the reverse complement.
GCTAGACCTATCAGTGGTACCCTGCATCAAATTGCCCAACAGGCCAGATCTGTTGACACAGCACAACCAAAAGATCAGACACCCAGATCCAGCATCGCTGAATCTAGCAATCTGGCTCCTGAAATCCTAGAATTCGGGCACTTACAACTTACCCAAGAATGTATGGAAGTCATAAAACAAGCAAGAAGGCCATCCACCAGGCACTGCTATGCAAGTAAATGGAAGAGGTTTGTTTGCTACTGCCATATTAATCAAATACAACCATTACACACAACTCCAGAACATGTAGTGGGTTACTTGCTTCACTTACAAAAATCTAACCTAGCTTTCTCTTCCATTAAGATTCACCTTGCAGCAATATCTGCATACCTGCAGACTACCTATTCAACTTCCCTATATAAAATACCAGTCATTAAAGCATTCATGGAGGGCCTTAGGAGAATTATACCACCAAGAACACTACCTGGTGCTTCATGGAACCTAAATGTTGTCCTAACTAGACTTATGGGTCCACCTTTTGAACCCATGCACTCCTGCGACATACAGTTCCTAACCTGGAAGGTGGCATTTCTCATCGCCATTACTTCCCTGAGAAGAGTAAGCGAGATTCAGGCGTTTACTATACAGGAACCTTTTATACAACTACACAAAAATAAAGTCGTCCTAAGGACCAATCCTAAATTTTTGCCAAAGGTTATTTCACCGTTCCATCTAAATCAAACAGTGGAACTTCCAGTGTTTTTTCCACAGCCAGATACCGTAGCTGAAAGGGCACTACATACATTAGATGTCAAAAGAGCATTGATGTATTACATTGACAGAACAAAGAACATCAGAAAGACTAAACAACTCTTTATTGCATTTCAAAAACCTCATGCAGGAAACCCAATTTCAAAACAAGGTATAGCCAGATGGATAGTTAAATGCATCCAAATCTGCTACCTTAAAGCTAAACGACAGCTGCCCATTACACCAAGGGCACACTCAACCAGAAAGAAAGGTGCTACCATGGCCTTTCTAGGAAACATCCCAATGCAAGAAATATGTAAGGCAGCCACATGGTCTACGCCTCACACATTCACCAAGCACTACTGTGTAGACGTGTTATCCGCACAACAAGCCACAGTAGGTCAAGCCGTATTAAGGACATTATTTCAGACTACTTCCACTCCTACAGGCTGATCCACCGCTTTTGGGGAAATAACTGCTTACTAGTCTATGCAGAACATGCGTATCTACAGCGACAGATGCCATCGAACTGAAAATGTCACTTACCCAGTGTACATCTGTTCGTGGCATCAGTCGCAGTAGATTCGCATGTGCCCACCCGCCTCCCCGGGAGCCTGTAGCAGTTTGGAAGTTACCTTCAATTATTTATATATGTATCATCTCAACCTTAAATAGGTGCATACTTAGTCACTCCATTGCATGGGCACTATTACTACAATTCAACTCCTACCTCACCCTCTGCGGGGAAAAACAATCGAAGATGGAGTCGACGCCCATGCGCAATGGGGACAAAAGGAGGAGTCACTCGGTCCCGTGACTCGAAAGACTTCTTCGAAGAAAAACAACTTGTAACACTCCGGCCCAACACCAGATGGCGAGCTATTGCAGAACATGCGAATCTACTGCGACTGATGCCACGAACAGATGTACACTGGGTAAGTGACATTTTCATTCTCAATCAACTACACAAAGTCACACCTTCTGCCGTGTCAAACACAGCAATACTTAGGGGCGACAATCAACACAGCAAAAGGGATTGCCACTCCAAGTCCACAAAGGGTTCAGGCATTTCACAATGTAATACTGGCCATGTATCCAAATCAAAAAATACAAGTCAAAAAGGTGATGAAACTCCTAGGCATGATGTCCTCATGCATAGCCATTGTCCCAAACGCAAGATTGCACATGCGGCCCTTACAACAGTGCCTAGCATCACAGTGGTCACAGGCACAGGGTCAAATTCTAGATCTGGTGTTGGTAGACCGCCAAACATACACCTCGCTTCAATGGTGGAACAGTATAAATTTAAACCAAGGGAGGCCTTTCCAAGACCCAGTGCCACAATACGTAATAACAACAGATGCCTCCATGATAGGGTGGGGAGCACACCTAAATCAATGCAGCATCCAAGGACAATGGGACACTCACCAAAAACAGTTTCACGTAAATCACTTGAAACTATTGGCAGTATTTCTAGCGCTGAAAGCATTTCAACCCATAATAAGCTACAAACACATTCTTGTCAAAACCGACAACATGACAACGATGTATTACCTGAACAAACAGGGAGGCACAAACTCAACCCAGTTGTGTCTCCTGGCACAGAAAATATGGCATTGGGCGATTCACAACCACATTCGCCTAATAGCACAATTTATTCCAGGAATTCAGAACCAGCTAGCGGACAATCTTTCTCGGGATCACCAACAGATCCACGAATGGGAGATTCACCCCCAAATACTGAATACTTACTTCCAGAGTTGGGGAACGCCACAAATAGATCTATTTGCAACAAAGGAAAACGCAAAATGCCAAAACTTCGCATCCAGGTACCCACAAGATCAGTCTCAGGGCAATGCGTTATGGATGAGTTGGTCAGGGATATTACGCTTTTCCCCCTCTCCCATTCCTTCCATATCTAGTAAACAAGCTGAGTCAAAACAAACTCAAACTCATACTAATAGCACCGACATGGGCAAGGCAACCTTGGTACACAACACTCCTAGACCTCTCAGTAGTGCCTCATGTCAAACTACCAAACATACCAGATCTGTTAACGCAACACAAACAACAGATCAGACACCCAAATCCAGCATCGCTGAATCTAGCAATCTGGCTCCTGAAGTCCTAGAGTTCGGACATTTAGACCTTACACAGGAATGTATGGAGGTCATAAAACAAGCTAGGAAACCTACCACTAGACATTGCTATGCAAATAAGTGGAAAAGATTTGTCTATTACTGCCACAATAATCAAATTCAACCCTTACACGCATCTGCCAAAGACATCGTAGGATACTTACTACATTTGCATAAAATCAAAGCTATCTTTTTCTTCCATTAAAATACATCTTACAGCAATTTCAGCTTACCTGCAAATTACGCACTCAACTTCTCTATTTAGAATACCAGTCATAAAAGCATTTATGGAAGGTCTAAAGAGAATTATACCACCAAGAACACCACCAGTTCCTTCGTGGAACCTCAACATTGTCTTAACACGACTCATGGGTCCACCTTTTGAGCCCATGCACTCTTGTGAAATGCAATACTTAACATGGAAAGTTGCATTTTTAATTGCCATCACATCTTTAAGAAGAGTAAGTGAGATTCAAGCATTTACCATACAAGAACCATTTATTCAGATACACAAGCATAAGGTAGTTCTACGAACAAATCCTACATTTTTACCAAAAGTCATATCACCGTTCCACTTAAATCAAACAGTAGAATTACCAGTGTTCTTCCCACAGCCAGACTCTGTAGCTGAAAGAGCACTACATACATTGGACATCAAAAGAGCGTTAATGTACTACATTGACAGAACAAAACTAATTCGCAAAACAAAACAATTATTTATTGCTTTCCAAAAACCTCATACAGGAAATGCAATTTCTAAGCAAGGCATTGCTAGATGGATAGTTAAGTGCATTCAAACCTGTTATCTTAAAGCTAAAAGAGAACTGCCTATTACACCAAAGGCACACTCAACTAGAAAGAAAGGTGCTACCATGGCCTTTCTAGGAAATATTCCAATGACAGAAATATGTAAGGCAGCTACATGGTCTACGCCTCATACATTTACCAAACACTACTGTGTAGACGTGCTAACAACACAGCAAGCCACAGTAGGCCAAGCAGTACTATGAACATTGTTTCAGACAACTTCAACTCCTACAGGCTGAACCACCGCTTTTGGGGAGATAACTGCTTACTAGTCTATGCACAGCATGTGTATCTGCAGCTACACATGCCACCGAACGGAAAATGTCACTTACCCAGTGTACATCTGTTCGTGGCATTAGTCGCTGCAGATTCACATGCGCCCACCCGCCTCCCCGGAAGCCTGTAGCCGTTTAGAAGTTGATCTTGAACATCTGTATATTTGTAAATATATATATTACTTTAAACTACATTATGTACATACGTATTCACTCCATTGCATGGGCACTATTACTAGCATATACAACTCCTACCTCACCCTCTGCGGGGAAAACAATCTAAGATGGAGTCGACGCCCATGCGCAATGGAGTCGAAATGGGAGGAGTCCCTCGGTCTCGTGACTCGAAAAGACTTCTTCGAAGAAAAACAACTTGTAACACTCCGAGCCCAACACCAGATGGCGGGATGTGCACAGCATGTGAATCTGCAGCGACTAATGCCACGAACAGATGTACACTGGGTAAGTGACATTTTCCATATATATATATGTTCGATGGCATGTGTAGCTGCAGTCACACATGCTTTGCACATCCCGCCATCTAGTGTTGGACTCGGAGTGTTACAAGCTGTTTTTCTTTGAAGAAGTCTTTTCGAGTCACGAGATCGAGGGACTCCTCCCCTTTCTGCTCCATTGCGCATGGGCGTCGACTCCTTCTTAGATTGTTTTCTTTCCGCCATCGGGTTCGGACGTGTTCCTTTTCGCTCCGCGTTTCGGTTCGGAAAGATAGTTAGAATCTCGGAAAATTCAACGGTATTGTTTGCGTTCGGTATCGGGTTAGTTACAACAGATCGACACCGAATTTTGAAGAGCTCCGGTGGCTTTTTGGGGTTTTTCGATCCCCCATCGGGGCCTGGTCGGCCCCACCACGTGTCTCTTCAAGGCTAATGGAACGGACCCCATTCCACTTCTGCCCCAAATGTCACAACAAGTATCCTTATACAGATCAGCACCTGGTCTGTAACTTGTGTTTGTCTCCAGAACACAAAGAAGATACTTGTGAAGCCTGTTGAACGTTTTGGTCGAGGAAGATATTAAGAGACCGAAGAGCGAGAAGACTGCAGATGGCGTCGGCGCCGACAGGACAAAGACACTTGGAGGAGGAAGAAGAAACCTTCTCCATCGAGGAGTCTGACTTGGAAGAGGTCGATCCCAAACAGACGCCTAAAACCGTGATTAAGACGTTGACACACAAAACTCACGAGAAGACCGCAAGAGCCCAGGGGACGCCACCGCCAGCAGGCTATGGCTTAACCCGAAAAATAGGTGACCGATCATCGGCACCGAAAAAGGGCATGCATGTGTCGAAGACATCCGACTCCGGTCGAGATACCGGCACACAGCAGACTCGACCCTGAGACAGCGGTCCGAGCAAGTTCGGCACCGAAAGGGCGGCACCGAGAGAGCGGGGCGCCGAAAATTTTAAAAAGTGTTGTCGGAGCCGAAAAAGACGGACAAAAAAGTTTCCATTCCGAAACATCCGGCCTCGGAACCGAAATCAGGTTCCTACACAGAGGAACAGGGACTGTCCTCACAAATGCAAGGACATAAGTTTGGACAAGAAGTAGAGTCAATGGCGCCAGACTACACTCCGAGAAGGCTCCACATCCAAAAGGACACAGGGAAGATAAGTACTCTTCCCCCAATTAGGATGAAAAGAAGACTTGCCTTTCAAGAAAAAGACAAGCAGCCAGAGGCAAAGGTGGCAAGACAAATAACACCGCCAACATCTCCACCACGCTCAACGCACACATCACCGGTAGCCACTCCACCACTGATGCAGTCCCCAACTCATACTGGAATGAGTCAGGATGATCCAGACGCATGGGATCTTTATGATGCGCCAGTGTCGGATAACAGCCCAGACTGTTACCCAGCGAGACCGTCCCCACCTGAGGACAGTACAGCCTACACACAGGTGGTGTCAAGAGCAGCGGCATTTCATAATGTCACCCTGCATGCAGAGCCTATTGAGGATGACTTTTTGTTTAACACACTATCCTCCACTCATAGCCAATACCAAAGCCTCCCTATGCTACCTGGGATGCTAAAACACTCCAAACAGGTGTTTAAGGAGCCTGTGAAGGGCAGGGCCATAACTCCAAGGGTGGAGACAAATTACAAGCCACCACCAACAGACCGGGTATATATCACGCAGCAATTAACACCAGACTCTGTGGTGGTAGGGGCAGCTCGCAGGAGAGCAAACTCTCACACCTCGGGAGACGCACCACCTCCAGACAAGGAGAGTCGCAAGTTCGACGCTGCAGGGAAATGGGTTGCAGCACAAGCGGCCAACCAATGGCGCATTGCCAACTCACAGGCACTGCTGGCACGATATGATAGGGCTCATTGGGACGAAATGCAACATTTCATTGAACACTTACCCAAAGAGTTCCAGAAAAGGGCACAACAGGTGGTGGAGGAAGGACAGAGTATCTCGAACAATCAGATACGGTCAGCAATGGATGCAGCAGATACGGCTGCTAGGACAGTAAATACAGCAGTAACCATAAGGAGACACGCATGGCTGCGTACGTCTGGATTCAAGCCGGAAATACAACAAGCCGTGCTGAATATGCCTTTTAACGGACAGCAGTTGTTTGGGCCGGAGGTGGACACTGCTATCGAAATTTTTTAAAAGGACACTGATACGGCCAAAGCCATGGGCTCACTCTACTCCCCACAGAGCAGAGGCACATTTCGCAAAACGCAATTTAGAGGGGGGTTTCGAGGACAAACTACAGAACCCACAACCTTACAAACAAGGCCCACTTATCCGAGCCAATATCAGCGGGGAAGTTTTCGGGATCAATATAGAGGGGGACAATTCCAAAAGAATAGAGGAAAGTTCCAAAGTCCCAAAACTCCTCAAAACAAGCAGTGACTTCCACATCACAAATCCCCAACACATAACACCTGTGGGGGGAGACTAACCAAGTTTTACAAACATTGGGAGGAAATAACAACAGACACTTGGGTCCTAGCAATTATCCAGCATGGTTATTGCATAGAATTTCTCAAATTCCCTCCAAACGTCCCACCGAAAACACACAATATCAAAACAACACATGGACCTTCTAGGACTAGAGGTCCAAGTGTTGCTACAAAAAGAAGCAATAGAATTAGTACCAATTCATCACAAAGGAACAGGAGTTTACTCTCTGTACTTTCTCATACCCAAAAAGGACAAGACTCTAAGACCTATATTAGATCTCCGAACGTTAAATACCTACATCAAATCAGATCACTTTCACATGGTGACATTACAGGACGTAGTCCCACTGCTCAAACAACAAGACTACATGACAACACTAGACCTAAAGGATGCATATTTCCATATACCGATGCATCCTTCACACAGAAAGTACTTAAGGTTTGTATTCCAAGGGATACATTACCAATTCAAGGTGTTGCCATTCGGTATAACAAATGCGCCAAGAGTTTTTACAAAATGCCTAGCAGTAGTGGCCGCACATATCAGAAGGCAACAAATACATGTGTTCCCGTACCTAGACGATTGGTTAATCAAAACCAACACGCTAGAACGGTGTTCACAACACACAAAGTATGTCATAGAAACCCTCCACAAACTAGGTTTCTCAATCAACTACACAAAGTCACACCTTCAGCCGTGTCAAACACAGCAATACTTAGGGGCAACAATCAACACAGCAAAAGGGATTGCCACTCCAAGTCCACAAAGGGTACAGGCATTTCACAATGTAATACAGGCCATGTATCCAAAACAAAAGATACAAGTCAAAATGGTGATGAAACTCCTAGGCATGATGTCCTCATGCATAGCCATTGTCCCAAACGCAAGGTTGCACATGCGGCCCTTACAACAGTGCCTAGCATCACAATGGTCACAGGCACAGGGTCAACTTCTAGATCTAGTGTTGATAGACCGCCAAACATACACCTCGCTTCAATGGTGGAACAATATAAATTTAAACCAAGGGCGGCCTTTCCAAGACCCAGTGCCTCAATACGTAATAACAACAGATGCCTCCATGATATGGTGGGGAGCACACCTCAATCAACACAGCATCCAGGAACAATGGGACACTCCGTAAAGACAGTTTCACATAAACCACTTAGAACTACTGGCAGTATTTCTAGCGTTAAAAGCTTTTCAACCCATAATAAGCCACAAACACATTCTTGTCAAAACAGACAACATGACAACGATGTATTACCTAAACAAACAGGTAGGAACACACTCAACACAGTTGTGTCTCCTGGCACAGAGAATATGGCATTGGGCGATTCACAACCACATTCGCCTAATAGCACAGTTTACTCCAGGGATTCAGAATCAGTTAGCAGACAATCTCTCTCTGGATCACCAACAAATCCACGAATGGGAGATTCACCCCCAAATACTGAACACTTAGTTCCAAAGTTGGGAAACACCACAAATAGACCTATTTGCAACAAAAGAAAACGCAAAATGCCGAAACTTCGCATCCAGGTACCCAAAAGATCAGTCTCAGGGCAATGCGTTATGGATGAGTTGGTCAGGGATATTTGCATACGCTTTTCCCCCTCTCCCACTCCTTCCATATCTGGTAAACAAATTGAGTCAAAACAAACTCAAACTCATACTAATAGCACCAACTTGGGCAAGACAACCTTGGTACACAACACTACTAGACCTCTCAGTAGTGCCTAATATCAAACTACCAAACAGACCAAATTTGTTAACTCAACACAATCAACAGATCAGACACCCCAATCCAGCATCGCTGAATCTAGCAATTTGGCTCCTGAAGTCTTAGAGTTCGGACACTTAGACCTTACACAGGAATGTATGGAAGTCATAAAACAAGCTAGGAAACCAACCACTAGACATTGCTATGCAAAGAAGGGGAAAAGATTTGTTTATTATTGCCATAATAATCAAATTCAACCCTTACACGCATCTGCCAAAGACATCGTAAGCTACTTACTACATTTGCAAAAGTCAAAGCTATCTTTTTCATCCATTAGGATACATCTTACCGCAATTTCAGCTTATCTGCAAATTACGCACTCAACTTCACTATTTAGAATACCAGTCATAAAAGCGTTTTTGGAAGGTCTAAAGAGAATTATACCACCAAGAACACCACCAGTTCCTTCGTGGAACCTCAACATTGTCTTAACAAGACTCATGGGTCCACCTTTTGAACCCATGCACTCATGTGAAATGCAATACTTAACATGGAAAGTTGCATTTCTAATTGCCATCACATCTCTAAGAAGAGTAAATGAGATACAAGCATTTACCATACAAGAACCATTTATTCAGATACACAAGCATAAAGTAGTTTTACGAACAAATCCTAAATTCTTACCGAAAGTCATATCACCGTTTCACTTAAATCAAACAGTAGAACTACCAGTGTTCTTCCCAGAGCCAGATTCTGTAGCTGAAAGAGCACTACGTACATTAGACATCAAAAGAGCGTTAATGTACTACATTGACAGAACAAAACAAATTCGGAAAACAAAACAATTATTTGTTGCTTTCCAAAAACCTCATGCAGGAAATCCAATATCCAAACAAGGCACTGCTAGATGGATAGTGAAATGTATTCAGACCTGCTATATTAAAGCAAAAAGAGATCTACCTATTACGCCGAAGGCGCACTCCACTAGGAAGAAAGGTGCCACAATGCCCTTTCTAGGAAATATACCTATGACAGAAATCTGTAAGGCAGCCACATGGTCTACGCCTCATACATTCACAAAACATTACTGTGTAGATGTGTTAACAACACAACAAGCCACAGTAGGACAGGCTGTATTACGAACATTATTTCAAACAACTTCAACTCCTGCAGGCTAAGCCACCGCTTTTGGGGAGATAACTGCTTACTAGTCTATGCACAGCATGTGTATCTGCAGCTACACATGCCATCAAATAGAAAATGTCACTCACCCAGTGTACATCTGTTCGTGGCATGAGACGCTGCAGATTCACATGCGCCCTCACGCCTCCCCGGGAGCCTGTAGCCGTTATAAGTTGATGAAAATTGTACATTATAAATTGATGAAACTTGTACATTTGTAAATATATATCACTTTTATACACATTATGTACATACATTCTTACTCCATTGCATGGCCACCTTTACTATATACACAACTCCTACCTCACCCTCTGCGGGAAAAACGATCTAAGATGGAGTCGACGCCCATGCGCAATGGAGCCGAAAGGGAGGAGTCCCTCGGTCTCGTGACTCGAAAAGACTTCTTCAAAGAAAAACAACTTGTAACACTCCGAGCCCAACACTAGATGGCAGGATAGTGCACAGCATGTGAATCTGCAGCGTCTCATGCCACGAACAGATGTACACTGGGTAATATATATATATACACGTTCGATGGCATGTAGCTGCAGATTCACATGCTGTGCATACGTCTGCCATCTAGTGTTGGGCTCGGAGTGTTACAAGTTGTTTTTCTTCAAAGAAGTGTTTTTGAGTCACAGGATCGAGTGACTCCTCTTCGGCTCCATTGCGCATGGGCATCAACTCCATGTTAGATGGTTTTCTTTCCGCCATTGGGTTCAGGCGTGTTTCCTGTCGCTCCGATAGTTTGAGTCGGAAAAGCTTCAAAACTCTTTATTTCTTGTCGAAAAAAGACCTTCGGTGACCAACCCACAACTTCGGCACCGAAAAAAGCACCACTCCTCCAAAGCCATCGGACTCGAGCCGAAGCCTTGTCTCCGAGCCGAGCATACATCGCTCTTTCGAGTCGAAATCGCGAAAATCGTTTTCGGAGCCTACGCCATCCTCAACCCTGACTTTTTCAATACTGAAAAAACCTGCTTCGGAGCTGAAAAAGCCTATTTATACTGAGGAGCATGGACTTTCACAAGTACCTAAAGAAAGCCACAAAGCTATGAGGAGGACTCACAAATAGAGACAATGGATGAAAGGCAATCCAGGATTCACATCCATAAAGAGACTGGCAGAATTTTAATCGCACCTCCTCCAAAACCAAAGAGGAAATTAGCCTTTCAAGAGGAATTGGACACTACACAGCGTCCAGCTAAAGTGCCAAATCTTGCACCTCCTCAATTTTCTCCTCCTCACTCTCCACATTTGCATATCTCTCCGATGTCCCATGGGCATCGAGTCCTTTGTTAGATTTTCTTTCTGCCGTCTGGTTCAGACCTGTTGCCTCTAGCTCCGAGAGATCTCGGTTTGGTACCATCTGAACTTCTCTATCTTTTCCTTCAACATCTGTATCGTTTTCAAAAGTGTTTTCTCACTACACTCTATTCTATTGTAGTGTTGGGATCCATTAAACGCCCTCTTGGGCCTTCTCGGGCCTACTGCATCACAGGCTTGTGGATCGGACTCCATTTCGATTCTGTCCTAGGTGCCACGCCAAGTTCCCCTACACCGATCAACACTCAGTGTGCTACCTCTGTCCAGATCATAAGGAAGAAACTTGCAATGCGTGATGATCCTTCCTACGCAACAAAACTTTATGGGATCGAAGAGCAAGATGGTTAGAGATGGCATCGAAGTCGACAGAATAAACGCCCAACATGTTCGGTGAGGAACAGGCGCAGACTGCAGTTTCCATCACAGACTCGGATTCCGACCGTGACTCAGATGGGGACAGCCCAGTTATTCCTGCGGTGCAGTACATGAATACAGCAGTTTCTTCCCATCATCAAAAACAGTTTGAAAAGTCAGCACAAAAGACCTTGGGTCCACCACTGCTTGCCGGCCATGGTCTGGCCTGAATATTACATCTCGGCGACCAGCCCTCGGGTTCGGTGTCGAAAAAGGCCAAAATGCACGCGACCGAACAGACTGCCACGCCTGTTTCTGGATCGAAAGCCGCAGATTCGATGCAGCAGGCAAGAGTGGCAACTCAAGCTGCAAATCAGTGGAAGATTGCCAACTCCCAAGCTCTTTTAGCCAGATATGAGACGGCCCATTGGGACATATCTCCCTACAGAACACCAAAAAAGGGCACAGCAGGTAGTGGCAGAAGGACAGGCTATTGCCAACAATCAAATTAGATCTGCACTAGATGCAGCTTAAACCGTAGCTAGTGGAATTAATACTAGCGTTATGATAAGAAGGCATGCATGGTTGCTTTCCTCAGGATTCAAACTGAGATACAGCAAGCAGCCCTTAATATGCCATTCAATAAACAACTATATGGACCTTAGGTGGATACCACCTTTGAAAAATTTAAAAAGCACTCAGATACAGCAAAGGAGGTTTTAAACCCCAAACATCAGAGGCCTCGACCTTCCAACAAGAAAAGGGAAAACAATATTATTCAAAAGGATCTTTCAGGGGTTCCTATAGAGCAGTGTTGTCCAACCTTTTTATCGCCGCGGACCGGTAAATGTTTGATAATTGTCCCATTGTGTGACAAGCGGGCCACGGAAAAATTATCAAACCTTTACCGCCCGCCACAGTGGGGCGGCCCGGTGCCGATTGATCCACGGACCGGCCCCGGTCCGCGGCCCGGGGGTTGGGGAACACTGCTATAGAGGATACAATTTCAGAGGTAGGGGCAAATCCACTGCCACAAGAGGTGCCTCCACCTCATCAAAGCAGTGACTTTCTCTGCATCCCCACACAGTACACATCTCCTGTGGGAGGAAGACTGCAACGTTTCCACCGTCATTAGCAACAAATTACATCGGATCAATCGGTACTGTCAATTATTCACAATGGTTATTGCCTAGGACTCATCTCTGCTCCACCAAACATTCCCCCTCGTTCACACAGGCTTCCTCCGGAACATATTGTTTTGTGTAAACAAGAGGTAGAATCTCTCCTACTTAAAGGTGCAATAAAGGTAGTACCCTTCAATCAACAAGAAACAGGAGTATATTCTCTATACTTCCTCATACCAAAAAAGTATGGCACTCTCAGACCAATCCTCGATCTCAGACCTCTCAATCAGTATATTCTCTGAGCATTTCCACATGGTGTCTCTTCAGGATGTCATCCCTTTGTTACAAAAACTAGAGTACATGACTGCATTAGATCTAAAAGATGCTTATTTCCATATTCCCATACATCCAGCACACAGCAAACACTTGAGGCTTGTGATAGCAGGCAAGCATAACCAATTTAAAGTGCTACCCTTTGGAATAACAGCAGCACCAAGGATATTTACCAAATGCCTAGCAGTGGTTGCAGCATACCTTAGAAGACAGTATATTCATGTCTTTCCTTATCTGGATGACTGGCTCATAAAAGCCAGCACCATTCAAACCTGTCAACAACAACACACAATACACAATTGATACCCTACATAATCTAGGTTTCACAATCAATTACCAGAAGTCTCACCTTCAACCTACGCAAATACAACCATATCTGCGAGCAATTCTGAACACTCAATCAGCATTAGCCTACCCAAACCCACAGAGGATTCTTCGGTACTTTCACATTTGGGGAACACCAAACATAGACCTCTTCACAACAAGCAAAAACAGAAAATGCCTAAACTTCGCATGCAGGTGCCCACACCCTCGATCCAAGGCCAATGCTCTATGGATCAATTGGTCAGGGATATTTTCTTACGCTTTTCCCCCTCTCCCACTAATTCTGTTTCTGGTCAACAAGATCCGTCACACTTCCTTCACTATGATACTCATAGCTCCGACATGGGCATGTCAACACTGGTACACAACACTATTAGATCTATCTGTAGTACCACATCACAAGCTCCCAAACAAACCACATTTGTTGACTCAAAACAAAGGTCAAATCAGGCACCCCAATCCCAGTATGCTCAACCTGGTGATTTGGCTCCTGGGGTCATAGAGTTTGTACATTTACAGCTTCCATCAGAATGTATGGTCATTGTAAAGGAAGTGTGTAAACCTACAACCAGGCAGTGGTATGCAGCTAAATGGACACGTTTTGTATATTACTGTCCACCCAAAAACATTGATCCACTTAAAGCATGAGTTATGCTTTTTGCTTTACTTACAAAAAGCAAATCTTGCAAATTCATCAATTAAAATTCATTTAACAGCAATATCAGACTACCTCGAAAACAGACTGTATACCTCTCTGTTTAGAATTCCAGTCACTAAAGCTTTTCTGGAAGGCCTTAAAAGAGTTATTCCACCTGGAACTCCACCAGCTTCAGCCTGGAATCTTAACAAGGCTTATGGGTCCACTATTTGAACCCCATGCATGCTTGTGCTCTTCAATTTCTCTGATAGAAAGTTGCTTTCCTTGTAGCAATTACTTCCTTAAGGAGAGTAAGTGAAATTCAAGCATTCAGTTTAGAAGAATCCTTCTTCCAAGTTTACAAACACAAAATAGTACTTAGGACAAATCCAAAATTTCTACCTAAAGGGGTCTCACCATTTCACATCAATCAGTCAGTGGAATTGCCAGTCTTCTTTCCACAGCCAGATTCAGTTGCTGAAAGAGCTATCCACACTCTTGATCTCAAAAGAGCTCTTATGTATTATATAGACAGAACAAAATATTTTAGAAAATCTAAACAACTTTTTGTGGCTTTTCAACAGCCTGATAAAGGTAATCCCATTTCCAAACGGAGATTAGCCAGATGGACAGTAAAGTGTATTCAAACTTGCTATCTTAAAGCAAAAAGACAACTGGTAGTAACTCGTAAAGCATATTCTACTAGAAAGAAAGGGACTCCAATGGCATTCTTAGGAAATATACCAATGGCAGACATATGCAAAGTAGCCGCATGGTGTACACCACATATATTTACTAAACACTACTGTGTGGATGTGCTATCTCGCCAACAAGCAAATGTTGTTCAAGCAGTGCTTAAAACACTAATTCACACCACTCCAACTCCTACAAGCTAGCCACCGCTTATTTTAGGAGGGGACTGTTTTTTAATCTATGCAGAGCAAGTGTGTTTGCAGCTGCACATGCCATTGAACGGAAAATGTCACTTACCAAGTGTACATCCATTTGTGGCATGTGGTGCTGCAGATTCACATGCGCCCTCCCTCCTCCCTGAAACCTGTAGCCATTGTGGTACTTTCTTATGTAAATATGTATATACGTTGCTTGGACATCTTATTTACTCACTATACATACATACATATATATATATATATATGTACATATACAATTCTTCACTCCTTACTTCACCCTCTTGCAGGAAAACAATCTAACAAAGGACTCAATGCCCATTCGCACTATCACTGAGAGGAGGAGTCACTCGATCTTGTAACTCGAAAAAGCTTCTTCGAAGAAAAACAACTTGTAACACTCCGAGCCCAAACATATGCAAAGCATTTGAATATGCAGTACTACAAACCACCAACAGATGTACACTGGGTAAATTACATTTTTCATATATAGATATGGATATATATTAAATGCATTTCACACTAAATTATTTGCATGTTAGGTCTTGTCCTTTTAATCTTCCAGTGTATATACATGTCATGGTCATCTAACATATGGAAATCTGGGTAATATACAGTTGTGATAGTAATATTGTTAGTTGAATTAGATCATTAATTTTGGAATTATTTAATAATACGAGACTGTATAATAATGATATAACTTGTTGTAACATTTGGTGTTTTAGTATCTAAACTAGATGATGAATTAATGTTAGGCATTTTGCAAGTATTAACATAACATTCCAGGATGGCGACCATTTTTATATTCATTGTATCAGGATGGGAATTCTTGTCTGTTTTTTGTTTTCACACTTTTTTCTAACTATGTGGTGACAGTAAAAGAAAGAGAATGTTTGGTGCCCCATACAGTGTTAAAGGATACGGCCGAAATCCGTGGGGTATAAACCGTCTGCAATATTAAATATGCTTTTGTCGAATGCATCTACGAGTGTTTGGGACTTCTTTTCAATTGAGAAGAGTTTTGTGTGAATTAGTAGGGCTACAGGAGCCCGTCGCGGACCGCCGTAATTAAGAGCTTCCCTAATTCTGAGTGAACGTTTTATTTATTTATATATATATATATATATATATATATATATATATATATATATATATATATATATATATATATATATATATATATATATATACACACACACACATTCCTAGTCAGTCTTCCCTGTAAGTCATCACAGGTAGCACATTTTATGAAAGGGTCGCTCAAGTCTATTTATCATTGCTCAGTAGGATTTGAACCTTGTTTTGACTTTCTTCATGGCATCGAACTGATGCACAGTTTCTCAGTTGAGCATCTAACTCTGAAAATAGTTCTGCTTGTGGCCATTGCTTCTGTGTTGGATTATATTATTTATTACAGGTCATTTACCTTTTCACAGTGTTTTTTCCAGATACGTTGGTTCTTCTCACCTTCCCATCCTTATTAGGCAAGGGGGTTTCGGTCTTTCATGTGACCTAGTCAGTCACTCTTCCCACTTTTGTTCAGCCTCCACATCCAGGCAAGCAGGAGAAACCAGTGATAAACTGGCTACCAGATATCCTACTATGTTGACTGGATCAAAATCTGCAGAGCCCTGGTTAAAAAATACCCTAAGTGGGACATTCCCCAGGGTTATTTGTGCCTTGAAAACCCTTCCCAGAATGTGTTGTTCTTGGGTTGTAAAAGGTCTTTTGTTACCTTTCGTATGCCTTTGGCTGGTGACTTGGCTTTGTTGCTCCTTCGTGGGTGTGATCTGCACAACATGTCCCTTGAGGTGTTTGTTTGTAGGGCACCTACTGATTTAGCAATAACCGTTTTAGTTCCTGCAAAATGTCGTCCATCTGAGAATCATAAATATGATTCACATCAATTTGAATGTCGAGGCGGTGTTGCACCTCCAGTATAAAGCCTGGTACACTGCGACATGCATGCCTATGAGCAGTACATTAGTGTTTACACTACATGACACAGTGTCTGCGGCTCCTAGCATCTAGTGGATATTTTAATTGGAGATTACTTTCTTGTGACAGAATGTGGTCAATGTAAGAAGCTGGCTATCTATGAAGTGTACCAGTGTATGGGGTACACTATGCAGACAGTGCAGACGACCTATATTGGCAGACAGAGGTTAAAGTAATGACCCTAACTGCTTTCTTTTGTCGTAGTGTGGTTGAGCAGTTTAGGCTTTTCAGAGGATAGTGCTAAGCATTTGTTGAACCCACAGAGTCAATAAATGAGACACAAGCTCAAGAAGAAACTCGAGACCAATTTTACAAAAATAGTACCGTTTTTTATATTAATTTAGGCACCAATTTCTACAAGAACAGGTAAGTACCTTTTGAGCTAGCGAAATGCAGAAAATACAACTGTCAAATCTGAGGCATGAGCCTTGAATGCAGTAATGTTACCTTATGGGGAAATCATACACTGACTGCACAGGGTCACTTGCAATCGACTTGCAGGACTTTTCTTTTGGACTTAAGGTAAGTAGGGGGCCCAAGGTCTCTAGAACCACCAGCATTTTCGGGTTACCTGCCGTAATGTGTCCAAGTGCAGAGGTGCTCCAAGCGGTGGTAGCCTCACATGCTAAGTGTTGAAATCACTAGGAGCAGTACCTGGAAGAAAAAGGCTGCAAATGGGAACAGGGTGATGAGTCTGGCTAAATCCAAAGGGGGGGGCTCATTCCTTAAGGGTCTCAGCTCCGCAGAGGCACCCTTGGTTTCAGTGGCCTCGGGCTGCGGGGCTTGGGTGCATAGGTGTATTGTCAAGGGGGTCAGTGAATTAGAGGCTCTCACAGTGCTTGAGGTACCTACAGAAGAGGGAAAATAAACTGAGCAGAATGATTTCTGGTGTGGACTTGGCCTCTGTTCAAGTCCCTCGACATGCAGGTCAATTTTTGTGGTGGTAGTATTCTGGTTGAACGCAAACAAACCTTGGTGCTTGCAGCTGTTGGTAGTACTCTGGGTATTGGTGCAGGAAGGCTCAGCCAAAGACTGGATGGGTTGACGTGGTTGCACTCCTGGACAATCTGGATCTTTCTCCTGGTGAGATGCTCCCTCTGTGGAGAATGGGACAGTTGCGGTTTTTGCCTGTTGCTGCAGGGAAGTGGCTCTTCCACTCCAAAGTAAATGCTGACTGGTTGGCAAAGTGCTTGCAGATCTCTGAAGCTTTTGGAGCATGCACAGCTGCAAAAGAAGTCTGGTCTTTCCAATTGTCGGGACTGGAACAGGTAGCCAGGGTTTGGCACCAAAGTCCTTAGCTAGTCTTTGGTTCTTGTGTTGGTTGGCTCTTCTTTGTCCTTCTTCTTCTTCTTCTTTAGTCAGTCAAATCTGAGTTCCTGGTGTGAGGGGGCCACCTAAATACTCAATTTATGGATGTTTAGGGGAGTGTAGGGTAGTAACTCATGGGCTACTTACCACTGGGGTAACTACACTCCTTATATGACGAAATCCTGTATGGAGTGGGCATCACCCTGTTCAAAGTTCCTAGTTCCACCTAAAACAAGATGGTGGAACCCTTCCTTCCTGGAGCACATCAGGTAGCCCACATGGATGTGACTAGCCTGGTAGTGCAACACGCCTACTTGCATAGCTAATTTCCCACCTGTGCCAAATGGGCCCCAGTGCAGGGGGTGGCATCTCCTAGGTCTGGGGGAATGTTGGGTTGAAAATCAAAAGCTGGCAGGGACTTTGAAGGCCCTGGCCCTGGTATGCAGATTTACTAGCCAGTCCGCTGGAGGAGGTGGTAACACCTTCCTCCGAAACAGGCATTGTTTCTGGCCTCTTGAGAGTGTGGACTCTCACTTCCAGGGGGTCGGAAATGTATCTGTAATAGCAGGCTGGTCAATACTGGTCAGCCCACACACTAGAGGACTAGTAGCTTTCAGGGGGCACCTCTAAGGTGCAGTCTGGGTGTGTGTCATAATAAATACTGGTTATCAGTATGGATTTATTGAGACAAGGTGTTTGATACTGAAAAACATAGGTTTCAGTGAAGCCATTATGTAGCTAGGGAGAAACGTAATGACCAGTGCCCTGTACATAGCTTAAGATGGCTTCACTGGTTCCTTGCGAAATCTCGTAATTGAACTAGACATTGCAGGGATGTATCTGGTCATGCAGATATGCACTCACATAAAATATAATGCACCTGGTCTCAGGGCTCCAAGGCCTGATGTTGGGGTGATTTACATATATGCAGTGAGTTTTGGCATGGCACACGATGCGTGTGCCACGTAATGTTTTCACTCATGGTTTGTACCATGACACGCAGTGTTCAATGGTCAGCTGCATTCAATTTATAGGGGTGTCCCTTAGGATGGCATAGTACATGCTTTAGCCCTTAGTAACCCTGTTTAGTACCCAGGCCCTAGGTACCAGAGGTACCATTTACTAGGAACTTAAAGGGGTGCTAAAGTGTGTGCCAGTTTTACCCAATTAGACCTTATACTTCGTTTTAGGGAAAGAGATCTATCACTGGAGGCCTGGTTAGCAGGCTCCCAATGCACCTTCTGTCCAAAAAACATCCGTACCTGTGGCAAAAAAGTGGGGGTGACTATGTCAAAAGGGGCACTTTCCTACAGTCATTGATTCATCACTCTGGACCACCTCCAGATCACACAACACCTGTTGGGGGAGAATAAGGGATTTCCACCCACATTCTCATCCATCCAGCATTTCACTGGTACCTCCGGTTTGTGGTAAGTGGTCAACAATAGCAATTCACTGTGCTAATGACTTGCTTGCGGTTATGGCAGCTCACATCACAAGAGGTGGGTCTCCCCTTATTTAGAATACTGGATGATCAAGAATGGCAGCAGAAAGCAATGGCCAACACACACGCAAGGAGCACTCACTCTTTTGCACCATTTAGGTTTACTGTAAAAGCATAAAATCCCGTCTTCAGCCTCAGCTGATTCAACCGTTCTTAGGATCAGCCCTAAATGCTATCCTAGGGGAAGGCTTAACCCAGGCGACAGAGGGTATTGGCATTCCAACAGCTGCTGCCTCTTTTTCAGTCTGCACGCTCATTAGCAGGAAAAACTATAATGAAAATGGTTGAAAAGATACTACTATGTATAGCGGTTGTCCCACATGCTAGATTACACATGAGCACCTGCTACATTACCTCCTCAGTCACTTGTCACAAGTGGAGGGTCAGCTGGAGAATCTAGTATTTATAAAGGCCATCATTGGCACTGTCTTCAACAACTTATTAGGCAGGGCTTGCTTGGACCGTATTCACCAAGTGACCTTTACAACTAGTGCATCACTGATAGGATTGGGGTACACACCTTGATAACATAACTGTGTGAGGTACATGAACCCCTCTCCAGTAAAGCAGGGACATCAGCTACCTGGACTTGCTAGCCATTTACCTAGCGCTCAAAGCCTTTTATACAGTTCTCCAGAACTAGGTAGTTGTTATAAAGACAAAAAACGTGACAGCAGTGAAGAATATACAGAAACAGGTTGAGGGGTGGGGACATGTTCTCTTCTGCTGTTCACCCTAGCGCAACAGATTTGTAGTTTATCACAACAAGCATCACCTAGCCGAACACCTCCCAGGAGTAGATTCATAGATGAGGGACGGAGTCCAAAAATCATCCTCTTCACCACTTATGAAAATGAAAAATGCTCACTCTTAGCCTCCAGGTACCCACACTCACATCTGCAGTGAATTATGGATGTCTTGATCCCGACCATCCTTCGAGAGAATTACAGTGCATATTTGGAAGCACTTAGGGATAGGGTAGATTGCTGTATATCCCTGACCCTGGCAGGGAGGATTGTTCTAATGAAAATGGGGGTTTAACTGAGACTTCTGTATATGTTTCAAAATATTCTTATTCTACTGAATAGAGCATTCTTTGTCCATTTGAACACAATTATGATTAAGTTACCATGCGCCGGGAAACAGCTTAGAGTGAGTTGGAATAGGATGTGCCTTCCATATGACAGGGAAGGGTTTGCAGCACCCCATGTTTAAGTATACTTGATGGCGCAAATGCAGTACATACATCATTGGCTTCATAATAGCCACCATATACCTCATGTTGTCCTTGAACAGGGGCAGATTCATCCGATTCCAGTACAAGTGGCACTTTACTTCGAGGCTGCAAGACCCTTGCGAGAGGTACATAAGATCTGCTGCTCTACCTGGGCGTTGGAATGCCTGGCGTCCTTGTGTGCTGTTCTGGTGCTCTGTTCACACCCACATACAGATAGATCACTATAGGTTACTTAAACTTGCGATACTGTGAATATTTAGTGGACATGTCTGGCACATTGGTGGACATCCTGGTTGATAATAAGATTTCTTATGAGTCTAGACAACGTTTTGCTACGTTCCCCGCAGAGCTTGTTGAATGGCCCTTGCTGACTTTCCTAATTACCAACCCCTACCCAGATAGACTAATTACGAGGCTGTATGCAGTGACCATGGAACAGATAGAAGATCACCCAACCCAAGCCACAGGTGCAGTGGTTGGAAGGCCTGAGTGTTGAGGTGAATGATCTATTGTGGCGATACTACTGTCAACATATTAAAACAGTATCTTCCAATGGTAGATTTCGACCAATTCACTACATATTCCTACACAAGGAATATCTGCCCCTTTGATGTTGGTCAAGATCACTCACTCTGATGACACTAGGTGTCGGCGCTGTGGCGCTTGGGACTAGGGTTCCTGCACCTTGCCTGGACTTTTTTGGCGTTTACTGAGATTTGACATCAGGTAATTATTGCAGTTGCCTCTATGGTTGATCATTCCTTTCTACTGACATCTGGCATGATGTTACTGGGATATGTGAAAAACATTCAGAAAGAATACTGCAAGCTTGTCGCCACTGCAATACTTTTAAGAGAATGGATTGTGGCCATGATGTGGGGCGGACGGAGGGATCCTCTTTTTAAAGAGTGACTCAAGGGTATGACTTCTATGTGAAAAACGGGCTGGGAATTATGCAGTCACTCTGCCATTGGCTGCAAGCCCAATAGACGTCTGGGGGCAATATAGGTCTTCTCTGGCCATGCTGGCCACTGGCTGACACCTGTCTCACTATATTTTTATTTATGCTTAGCCTTTAATTTGATGCATAGAGCTACTGATTACCGGATTATTCTGAGGAGGTGGGCACTGAATTACTGATTGCACCTTGATGAGTATGATGCGTCTCTCTCTGTGCTTCTATGGAAAATTCACAGTTACCTGATAATGTGCTTTCCTCCTAATTAATTGTCAGATGATGCATGTGCTACTGTATGATTATCTTTTCTTGTACTTCCCTTACCTGAATTAAATAAAATGTTAAAAAAATATATGGATGAGCTTGTCAGGGATGTTTCCATACATTTTTCACCTCTCCCACTCATTTCAAACATAGTCTGGAAGATAAGGCAAGTTTCCATGATCCTCAGTCTGGTGGTACCAACCTAGTCCAGGCAACCATGATACACAGTGCTGTTAAAGATGTCTATCACCCCACATGTGAAGCTCCCCGTCAGGCCAAACCTTCTCACCCAACATCAGGGAATAATCAGGCATTCAGACTCCAGTAAACGAAATCTAGTAATTTGGTGCCCGAGGGCTTAGAAGTTGAATACTTAAACCTCTCTGAAAAGTACATGGTTATTTTTGCACGAAGCAACTAAAACTACCATGAATGCATACTCTGCTGCTAGTTGGAAGTACTTCCCCTTCTACTGTCTTGCGAATCAGCTTGATAATTTCATTGAAATGTTCAGGTTATCATTTCCTATCTTTACTCTCTCCAGAAGACAGGGCCTCCACCTGGCAGCAATAACCGTATAGATAAAGAATAGGGAATGCTTTTTCCTTTTCAGAATTCTGGTAATCAAAGCTTTTATGCAGGGTCTTAAGCGGTTCATACCCCCCTAAAAAGCCCTCCGTCCCTGTACGGAATTTGAATGTGGTTCTCACTAAGCTCGTGGGACCACCTTTTAAGCTTCTACATTAAGCGGATTTTCAGTTCGATTCACTGAAAATAGTTTTTTTTAGGATCTAGAACTTCCTTAAGATGGGTTAGTGAATTACAGGCACTGGCTGTAGTAAGCTGTCTCTTTATATGATAGGTCAAAATGAGATATATCATGCAAAGAGTCCAGGGGTTCCTTACTAGTGTACAGGGGCTTGCTCTAACAATCCCAAGATGCTTTTTTAGGGGGTAGTGTCATTGAGCAGACTTAGGCTTATCAGTGAGGAGTGGTGGACATCTGCAAATACACAATAAATGAGACACATGACTCAATCAGAAGATCCACACAAATTTACAAAAATAACAAGTATCTTTATATGTTTTTGGCACCAGAATCAATACAATCAGGTAAGTATGTTTTGCAAGAAAAGTCTTTACAGTTTAGAAAAGTCGAAAGTGCAATTCTCGAGCGCTGTGGAGGAAAAACAAATAGGGCAGATGGGTATAGGACAGCGACTTACTGGACCAATCTCTTGGACTTAAGGTAAGTATTGGCAAGGGTCAGGGCTACACCACCATGTCACCCCGGGTGGCACTGGGTCGATGGGGTGCAGAAGTGTAAGACGACGTCGGGTGCTCAGTGTTGGTCAATGGGGATCGGTCGAGTTGAAAAGAGGCTGCAGGTTAGGACTGGAAGTTCAGTCGGGCGAGCCACCAAGGTGGCTTGATTCTTGAGATGCTCTGAGACGTAGCAACAATAGTGGTCCTCTTCTCCTCGGTCAAGGGCGTCTGGGTGCAAAGGGTTCTTAGCCCGTGGGGTATCTATCACTGGTGGTGGTCGCAGTGGAGGGGGCCCACAAAAACAGGCTGCAGGCTGGGGGACCAGTCTGGGTGAACCGGGGACGCGGAGACACCAGTAGTCTTCTTCTCTTTGGTCTGGAGCATCTAGGTGCAGTGGACCGTCAGGTTGCTGTCACTGTAGGCGGTGTCAGAAGAGAGGGGCCTGCACAAAGAGGCTGCAGGCATCGGAGTGAAGGTCACAGTGGGGAATCTGTAAGGTCTGTGGTCACTTTGAACAATGGAGTGAGAGCCAAACAGGGATGGCCTCAACTTCTTCAGGAACCAGACCCCACAGCAAGGCTTCTCTCTCAATGGCACTCCAACGCTTCTTTCTCAGGAGTAACCTCCTACTAATGAAAGCAACAGAATGGTCATGGCCATCATTATTGGTTTGGGATAGGACCCCTCCTATCCCATGTTCACAGGCACTATGAACTGCTTAGAATAATCTGGTGCTTTTAGAGTGGGTGCTTCCTTCAGAGTATCAAAGGCCTTTTGACAGCTCACTGTCCAGTTCACCTTTTTTGGCATCTTTTTGGAGGTCAATCCTGTATGGTGTGCCACAATGGTGCCATACCCCTTCCCAAACCACCTTTAATATCAAGTCAAGCCAGTGAATG
Organism: Pleurodeles waltl; assembly: GCF_031143425.1. Lineage (NCBI taxonomy): Eukaryota > Metazoa > Chordata > Amphibia > Caudata > Salamandridae > Pleurodeles > Pleurodeles waltl. Next base: position 901,675,161 of record NC_090448.1, on the reverse strand, counting down.
CCTTGACTTGGGTCTGGGTGGTTGGAGCTTCCCAGTCCAGAATTGCCATGATCTTGGATTGTGGTGGTTGAACTTGGCCTCCACCTGCCAGGTGACCCAAGTATACAATCTTGCTCTGCCTTATTAGGCACTTGCCTGCCTTGATAGCGAGGCCTGCACTTAGCATAGCTTCAAGAACCTTGCAGGGGTGAATCAGGTGATCCTACCAAGTGGAGTTAAAACAGCAATGTCATCTAGATTATTCTCTGTTTCTGGAGCTCTTGGCTAGCCTCAGCATTTTTGGATGCTTTCATGGTTTACTCAGCCATCCTTGAATGTAGGCCGAGCACATAGTCCACAATGTCTTGCTTGGGCGCCTTTAGAGGTCTCTCCCAGCCTCCCCTCACTAAACCCAGTCGTCCCTTTATAGGTTGACCAAACAGAAGTTCAAAGGGGGAAAACCCTACTCCCTTCTATGGCAGTTCTCTCTTGGTCGAACAGTAAGCATGGGAACAGAATATCTCATTTCCTTTTGAGTTTTTGAAAGAGTCCTGCAATCATGCTGTAGGAAGCTGGCTCTGTATATACAAAATGAGATATAGTGTGCACCGAGTCCAGGGGCTTCCCAGATGCCCAACAGAGGCTAAAGTAGATAATACTAATGCACTCTTTTGTCGTAGTGTGGTTGAGAAGTTAGACTTATCAGAGAGTGGTGGAAAGCATTTGTTGTACACACACAGCCAATAAATAAAGCACACACTCAATGATTAATTCCAGGCCAATTGTTTTTATATAGCAAAAATATATTTCATTGGAGGGGGGACACCCAGGTCAACACCAAACACACACCCTCGGCCGGTTGCAGGGTGCAAACACAGCGTCGGGCTCCCAGTGCTTTCCAATAGGGGACCCTGGGGGTCTCAAAGATGCTGAAGGCTAAGTCCAGGTGGTCGGTTCCAGAAAACCAAAGGCTGGACAAGGAGGAGGGCTGCCTGCTGCATGTTGCTGGACCGGTGGTCGGATTTCCCAAGGCCAGGGGGCTGCAAGTGCAGAGGTAGCTTTGGTCATTGGGTATCTTCGTCCAGTTCTCTCATGGTCAGGGGGTCCTCTGGGTTTAGGCTGCAGGTGTAGTTGTGGTGGACAGGAGGGGTCAACCCCGTGTATACACTAGGTCAGAGTCGCTGGGCACCAGCTCTAGTCAGTTGGGCCACCTGGACACGCGCCTTGGGTGTCTAGTGCAAAGTGGTCAGGACTCCCTGATCCAGGGAGGTTCTGGAGTCCTTTGTTGGAGTTTCTTTTTGGACAGGGCACTGGCTGTCCATGGGAGATCATGGTCCTCTGTGGTGCAGGCAGTCCTCTTAAGGATATTAAGAGGTCGTCAGTCCTGGAGGATGCGCCTCTTTCTTGTAGCAGGGCTTCAGAAGCTGGAGACAGGCCAACCAGTTGGTGCCTTCAGTCCTCTCTGGTGGGGGTCAGCCTGGCAGTCCTCCTTCTTCCTTTTTGTCTTCTTCTTGAGGTTGTCAGGAATGAGACGAGCTAGGTTCAGGGGTGCCTTTAAATCCTGGATTTAGGGGCGTTTACAGTTGTCAGAGGGCAGTAGTCAATGGCTACTGTCCCTGAGGGTGAGTACACCCTTCCATTGTCCACTTCCTTTGGGGAGGGGAGACACAGACCTAACACTTTTGGTCTCTGTCCTACCAACCAAGATGGAGGATTTTGCAAGGAGGGAATCACCTCAGCTCTGGACGCCTTAGGGGTGGCCTCAGCTGAGGTAGTCACTCCTCATTGTTTTCCCTAATTTTCCCTCCGGACTTGCTGCCAAAAGTGGGGCTTTGCATGGGGGGGTGTGCATCTCCACTAGCTGGAGTGCCCTAAGGCACTGTATCAACAAGCCTCCGCCTCTGAGGCTCACCCCCAGGTGTTAGTTTCTGCAGGGAGGAGGTGTGAAGCACCTCCACCCAGTGCAGGCTTTGTTTCTGGTCACTTCTGGAAGTGGTAGGCTGGCCCAGACTGGTCAATCTTTCTCTACAAGTTTGGCTAAAATACAGGGGGTATCTCTAAGATGTCCTCTAATTGCATTTTTCCATTAATCCAACACTGATATTAGTGTGGGTTTATTGTGCTGGGAAGTTTGATACCAAACTTCCCAGACTTCAGTGAAGCCGTTATGGAGCTGTGGAGTTCATAATGACAAACTCCCAGCCCGTATACTTTGTTGCCACACTGCACGTACAATGTCTAAGAATGGCCGTAGACACTGTAGGGGCATATTGCTCATGCAGCTATGTCCTTGCCTGTGGTATGGTGCACCCAGCGTAAGGCCCGCTCCAGGGGTGACCTACTGTGCCAAAGACAGTGGTTTGTGGACATGGCACCCTAAAAAGGGTGCCATGTCGACTTTGTCTTTTTCTCCCCACCAGCACACAAAAGCTGCAAGGGCACTGAGTCAAGTCTGCATCAATATCAGGCAAAACTGGCAGGGGGGAGGAGTTCTGTGTTGCACTGCAAAATCCATTCCCTGCAGGGAGATGGACCACCTCAAAGGTTTAGGGTTCTCACCTTTCATTTGCATCAGCCATTTGAGAGGTCTGTGGTCAGTTTGAATAATAAAGTGAGTACCATTTAAGTATGGTTTCAACTTTATCAGTGACCAAACCACAGCAAAGGCCTCCCTTTCAGTGGCACTCCAACGCTGCACCCTGGGGAGTAACCTCCTGCTTATGATAGCATAAGGCTGGTCATGGCCATCATCATTGGTCTGGGACAGCGCTACTCTCATTCCATGTTCAGAGGCATCTGTCTGCACAATAAACTGCTTCAAATAATGTGGAGCTTTGAGAACTGGTGCTGAGCATGTTGCCTACTTCAAGGTGGCAAAGGCATTTTGACAGTCAAGAGTCCAGTTTACATTTCTGGGCATTTTCTTTGAGGTCAGTTCTGTGAGGGGGCTCACAGTGGATCCATACTCCTTCGCAAACCTCCTGTAATAACCACTCAAGCCAAGAAATTCCCTGACTTGCGTCTGGTTTGTTGGAGCTTCCCAGTCCAAAATTGTCTGGATCTTGGGCTGTAAGGATTGTGCTCAACCTCCACCTACACAGTGGCCCAAGTATACAACTGTGCCCTGCCCTGTTTGGCACTTTGATGCCTTAATAGTAAGGCTTGGGTGTTGGGTGTAGCATGCGCAGGACTCGCTGTTCCGGGGTGGTTCTGGAATCCTTTGTTGGAGTTTCTTTTTGGACAGGGCCGCTGCCCACGGGAAATCTTGGTCCTTTGTGGTGCAGGCAGTCCACTTGACGCTTTTAAGACGTGGCTGGTCCTGCAGGATGTCACCATCTTGTAGCAGGTCTTCAGGAGCTGGAGACAGGCCTGTAGGGGCTGGGATCACATCTGTTGGTGTCTTCAGTCTCCTCTGTTGGGGGTCAGCTTAGCAGTCCTTCCTTCTTCTTTCTTCTCGTCTTCTTCTTGAAGATGCCAGGAATCTGATGAGCTAGGTTTAGGGGTGCCCTTAAATCCTGGATGCAGGTCTTTTTGGGGAGGGGGGGGGGACAAAGACCTAACCCTATTGGTCTGTGTCCTCCAAACCAAGGTGGAGGATTTTTCAAGGAGGGTATCACGTCAGCTCTGGACACCTTAGGGGTGGTCCCAGCTGAGATGCTCACCCCTCTTTGTTTTCCCTAATTTTCCCGCCGGACTTGCTGCCAAAAGTGTGGGTTTGTCCGGGGGCAGGCATCTCCACTAGCTGGAGTGTCCTGGGGCCCTGTAGCAAGAAGCCTGAGCCTTTGAGGCTGACCGCCAGATGTTACCTACATAGTCAAGACTGTCATCTGACTCTTAAGACTCTTAAGAGTGGTTTCTCAATTCCATATCAATCAAACCATTGACTTACAGGTTTTCTTCCTCAATTGCAGAAAGAGCCCTCCACACTTTAGATGTCAAACGGGTGCTCATGTACTACATTGACAGAACTAAACACTTCAGGAAAACTAAACAGCTCTTTGTAGCATTTTCTGTTCCTCATAAGGGTAATATAATATCTAAAAATAGTATAGCCAGATGGATAGTCAAATGCATAAAAACTTGT